>NC_134095.1:124542137-125210887 GCF_000715075.1 Nicotiana tabacum
ATAATAAATTAAAAGTTGCTCCTGCTACTCAACCGAGAGCCTTGAGCATTATACAAGGACGTGCTGTAGGAGTAACCCATTACCTTCTGGGTGGAATTGCCACAACATGGGCATTCTTCTTAGCAAGAATTATTGCAGTAGGATAATGGCTAGGAGGATTTGAAAAGCATTATGGCATTACGATTTCCAAGGTTTAGCCAAGGCTTAGCTCAGGACCCCACTACTCGTCGTATTTGGTTTGGTATTGCTACCGCACATGACTTCGAGAGTCATGATGATATTACTGAGGAACGTCTTTATCAGAATATTTTTGCTTCTCACTTTGGTCAATTAGCAATAATTTTTCTGTGGACTTCCGGAAATCTGTTTCATGTAGCTTGGCAAGGAAATTTTGAGTCGTGGGTACAGGACCCTTTACATGTAAGACCTATTGCTCATGCAATTTGGGATCCTCATTTTGGTCAACCGGCCGTGGAAGCTTTTACTCGAGGGGGTGCTCTTGGCCCAGTGAATATCGCTTATTCTGGTGTTTATCAGTGGTGGTATACAATCGGTTTACGCACTAATGAAGATCTTTATACATGCGCTCTTTTTCTATTATTTCTTTATGCCATATCCTTAATAGCAGGTTGGTTACACCTACAACTGAAATGGAAATCGAGCGTTTCCTGGTTCAAAAATGCTGAATCTCGTCTGAATGATTGAAGGAAACGAGTTAAAATTGACTTACAATCGATTTGGAAGAAGAGTTGTCTTTGAAAAATCGCCCAAGAGTATTTCGATTTTGAAAGAGTGTGAAAAATAAAAGATTTTCGGCTATGTTATAAAATTGCAGGTTGCAGATGCCGCAATTGCGACCAGAACGAACCCAGACTTCTGCTATGCTCGCATTTGCGAAGCAGTTTTCGCATTTGCAAAGTGAGAATTGCGAACAATGTGTCGCATTTGCGACATCTGGCAAAAACTGGGGATCGCATTTGCAATCAATCCCTCGCATTTGCGAGGTA
Organism: Nicotiana tabacum; assembly: GCF_000715075.1. Lineage (NCBI taxonomy): Eukaryota > Viridiplantae > Streptophyta > Magnoliopsida > Solanales > Solanaceae > Nicotiana > Nicotiana tabacum. Next base: position 124,543,145 of record NC_134095.1, read on the forward strand.
AGCTGGCCTGGGCTATTGTTCGCATTTGCGACATAGCCTTCGCATTTGCGAGCCAGGCTTGCGAAGCCTACAGGCCTGCCATGCAACAGCTGAAATCTGCAATTCTGCAAGTCCAAAATCCACCCCGTGAAACTCACACGAGCCCTCGGGGCTCCAAACCAAACATGCACACCAACCTAAAAACATCATACAGACTCGCTAGGGTATTCAAATCACTAAAATAACATCAACAACTATGAATTTAGCATCAAAATCATGAAATTTCTAAAGAACTTCAAATTTTTCAATTTTCTCAAATACGATCCGATTCACGTCATCTCAAGTACGTTTATTACCAAATTTCATAGACTTATATTAAATCACATATAAGATCTGTACCGGGCGCCGGAACCAAAATACGGGCCCGATACCATCAAGTTTTTAACACATTTCATTTCCAAAACTCATAAATAATTCCAGAAAACAATTTTCTTTAAAAATTCATTTCTTGAGCTTGAGACCTCGAAATTTGATTCCTGGCATACGCCCAAGTCCCATATTTTCCTACGGACCCTCCGGAACCGTCAAATTATGGGTCTGGGTCCGTTTACCCAAAATGTTGACTGAAGTCAACTTAAATCCATTTTAAAGTCAAAATTCATCATTTTTCACAAATTCTCACATAATGGCTTTTAGGCTACGCGCCCGAACTGTGCACGCAAATTGAGTTGACGTCGAAAGAGGTTTTTAAGGCCTCGAAATGTAGAATTTACTAAAACAACCATTTGTCCTTGAACAGACAGAAGAAGGAAGTACCGGAGTCGGGGAAAAGATGGGGATAACGGCTTCGCATATCAGACTCAGACTCCCAAGTCGATGCCTCAGCGGACTGACCTCTCCACTGAACATGAACAAAAGGAAAACCCTTCAATCTCAACTGACGAACCTGCCGGTCTAGAATAGCTATTGGCTCCTCCTCATAAGACAAGTCCTTGTCCAACTGGACAGTGCTAACATTTAACACGTGGGATGGATCGCTGTGATATTTCTGAAGCATGGACACATGAAACACTGGATGCACGGCTGATAAGCTCGGCGACAACGCAAGTCCGTAAGCCACCTCTCCCACTCGATCAAGAATCTCAAACGGGCCAATAAACCTAGGGCTAAGTTTGCCCTTCTTCCCAAATCTCATCATGCCCTTCATAGGCGACACACGAAGCAATACCCGCTCACCGACCATGAATGCCAAATCACGAACCTTACGGTTGGCATAACCTTTTTGCCTAGACTGAGCTGTACGAAGCCTATCCTGAATAATCTTGACCTTGTCCAAGGCATCCTGAACCAGATCCGTACCCAACAACCGAGCCTCCCCTAGCTCAAACCATCCAACCGGTGACCGACACCGCCTACCATATAAAGCCTCATAAGGAGCCATCTGGATACTCGACTGGTAGCTATTGTTGTAGGAAAACTCTGCTAAAGGCAAAAATTGATCCCACGAGCCTCCAAAATCAATGACACAAACTCGGAGCATATCCTCCAAAATCTGAATAGTCCGCTCGGACTGCCCGTCCGTCTGAGGATGAAATAATGTGCTCAACTCAACTCGTGTGCCCAACTCTCGCTGAACCGCTCTCCAGAAATGTGAGGTAAACTACATACCTTGATCCGAAATGATAGACTCGGGCACACCATGAAGACGAACTATCTTCCGAATATAGATCTCAGCTAACCTCTCGGAAGAATAGGAGACTGCCACATGAATGAAATGTGATGACTTGGTCAGCCTATCAACAATAACCCACACTACGTCGAACTTCCTCTAAGTCCGTGGGAGTCCAACAACAAAGTCCATAGTGATCTGCTCCTACTTCCACTCGGGAAGCTCAATCCTTTAAAACAAACCACCAGGTCTCTAATGCTCGTACTTCACCTGCTAACAGTTCAAACATCGAGCCACATACGCAACGATATCCTTCTTCATTCTTCTCCACCAATAATGCTTCCGCAAATTCTGATACATCTTCGCGGTGCCCGGATGAATAGAGTACCGGGAACTATGGGTCTCCTCTAAATCAACTCTCAGAGTCCATCCACATTAGGCACACAAATTCAACCTTGTAATCTCAAAACTCCATCATCACCTGAGGTAACCTACTTGGCACCTCTGTGTTGCACCATGTCTCTAAGGACACACAAATGGGGATCATCATACTACCGATCACAGATACGCTCCAATAAATAAGAACGAGCGACTGTGCAAGCTAACACACGGCTAGGCTCAGAAACATCCAAGCTCACAAACTGATTGGCCAAAGCTTGAACATCCAAAGCAAGCGGTCTTTCACCGACCAGAATATAAACAAGACTTGCCATACTGGCTGACTTCCTACTCAAAGCATCGGCCACCATATTGGCCTTTCCCAGATGATATAAGATGGTGACATCATAGTCCTTTAATATCTCCAACCACCTTCTCTACCTCAAATTTAGCTCCTTCTGCTTGAACAAATACTGTAGACTCTTGTGATCTGTGAATACCTCACATGCCATACAAATAATACCTCCAAATCTTCAATGCGTGAACATTGGTTGCCAACTCCAAATCATGAACCAGATAGTTCTTCTCATGAATCCTCAATTGCCGTGAAGCATAAGCAATGACCTTGCCATCCTACATCAACACCGTACCAAGTCCAACACGAGATGCATCACAATAAATCGTATAAGGCCCTAAACCTGTAGGCAAAACCAACATCGGTGCCGTAGTCAAAGCTGTCTTGAGATTCTGAAAGCTTGCCTCACACTCGTCCGACCATCTGAACTGGGTACTCTTCTGGGTCAACCTGGTTATCGGGGCTGCAATAGATGAAAACCCCTCCACAAACTGACGATAGTAGCCTGCCAATCCCAAGAAACTCCGGATCTCTATAGCTAATGTTGGTCTTGGCCAGTTCTTGACTACCTTAATCTTCTTCAGATCAACCTGAATACCCTTCACTGATACAACATGACCCAGGAATGCCACTAAACTCAACCAGAACTCACACTTCGAAGACTTGGCATACAACTGACTATCCCTCAAAGTCTAAAGAACCACTCTAAGATGCTGCTCATGCTCCTCCCGGCTGCGGGAGTAGATCAAAATATCATCAATGAAGACTATCACGAACGGATCCAAGTAAGGCCTGAACACTCGGTTCATCAAATCCATAAAAGCTACTGGGGCATTTGTCAAACCGAATAACATCACCAAGAACTCATAATGCCCGTACTGAGTGCGGAAAACTGTCTTAGGGACATTGGATGCCCTAATCCTCAACTGATGGTAGCCAAATCTCAAGTCAATCTTCGAAAATACCTTGGCACCCTGAAGCTGATCAAACAAATCATCAATCCTCAACAATGGATACTTATTCTTGATGGTAACCTTGTTCAACTGCCGGTAATCAATACACATCCTCATCGATCTATCCTTCTTCTTAACAAACAACACCGGAGCACCCAAAGGCGAACTAGGTCTAATGAAACCTTTCTCAAGAAAGTCTTGCAACTGCTCCTTCAACTCTTTTAACTCAGGCGGGGCCATACGATACGACGGGATAGAAATGGGCTGAGTGCTAGGAGCCAAATCAATGCAAAAGTCAATATCTCTGTCGGATGGCATACCCGGCAGGTCTGAAGGGAATACCTCAGGAAACTCACGAACAACGGGCACAAAATCAATAGAAGGAACCTCAGCACTAGAATCACAAACATAGGCCAAATAGGCCAAACACCCCTTCTCGACCATACACCGAGCCTTCATATATGAGATAACACTGTGGGTAGAATGACCATGAGTCCCTTTCCACTCTAAACGAGGTAAACCCGGTAAGGCTAAGGTCACAGTCTTGGCATGACAATCCAAGATAGTGTGATAAAGTGATAACCAGTCCATCCCTAATATGACATCAAAATCAACCATATCCAGAAGAAGCAAATACACAAGTTTCAATACCCCCAATCGCAACTACACATGAACGATGGACTCGATCTACCACAATAGAATCACCCACCGGTGTAGACACATAAATAGGAGCACTCAAAAAATCACTAGGCATGACCAGATACGGTGCAAAATAAGATGACACATAGGAGTACATAGATCTCTGATCAAATAAAACTAAAACATCTCTGTTACAAACAAAAACAGTACCTGTGATAACTGCATCGGAAGCCTCAGCCTCGGGCTTGCCTAGAAGAGCATAACATCGGGGCTGGGCCCCACCACCCTGAACTACATCTCTGGGACAGCCTGCTATTGGCTGGCCTCCACCTCTAGTGGCATGAGCTCTACCTCTAATACCTCTACCTCTACCTCTAGCACTTATACCCCTACCTCTAGCTGGCTGGGCGGGCTGTGGAACACTCGGTGTCTGAACCATGGCATGGGAACCCTGATTTTGAGAGCTACTCGGTGCTCGAGGGCAAAACCTAGCAATGTGACCCATATCACTACAAGTGTAAAAAGTCATCGGCTGCTGAGACTGCTGACCCTGACGACCTAAATGACCGCCCCGAAAACTCTGAAGCGGCGGTGCACTAATAGGAGCTGGTGGTGCACTATAGGACTGCTGATCAGAATACTGCATATAGGAACCACGACCACCTAAAGCACCGTAAGAAACCTGGAGTGCTGGCTAAAAAGGCCTAGGAGGACGGCCTCTACCAAATAAATCTCTGCCTCCAGACGAGGTACCACTGAATCGACCTGAATGATGAGGCCTCTTGTCAGACCCCTGACCACCTCCCTGCGATAGAACCATCTCAACTCTCCTGGACACATTGGCCGCCTCCTGGAAAGAAATCTCACTCCCAATATCCTTGGCCATCTGAAGTCGAATCGACTGAATAAGTTTCTCAATAAACCTGCTCACCCTCTCTCTCTCTCGGTGGGAAGTATGATAAGAGCATGATGGGCCAAGTCGATGAATTTGGTCACATACTGAGTAACAGTCATAGAACCCTGTTGGAGACGCTCAAACTACCTCAGGTAGATCTCTCTCTGAGTGATGGGGAGAAACTTCTCCAGAAATAACTGAGTAAACTGCTCCCAAGTCAAAGTTGGTGATCCGGCTGGTCTAGCCAAGCAATAATCTCTCCACCAAGTCTTGCCAGATCCAGACAAGCGAAAAGTAGCAAAATCAACCCCATTGGTATCCATTATCCCTATGTTCCTGAGAACCTCATAATAGCTGCTTAGATAATCCTGGGGATCCTTAGAAGATGCACCGCTGAAAGTAGTTGTGAAGAGCTTGGTGAACCTGTCCAATATCCACAAAGCATCGGCAAACATAGCTGCTCCATCACTGGTCTGAGCTACCACACCCGACTGAACTGCTCCAACTGGCTGAGCTCTGACCCTACCTCAGCCTTTAGCATGGCCTCGCCTCGCCCTCTGCCCCTCGTGGGAGCTGCTGCTGGGGGCTCGGGCTGCTGGTCAGTGGATGAGGAAGCCCGTGTTCTCGCCATCCACGAAAGAACAGAGTAGAAATTCGATTAGCTTTGAGAAACCAAACCGCACGACAGGAAGGAAAAAATGGGAGGTTTTTTCCTAACTCTGTAGCCTCTGGAAGACGTCTCCGTACCGATCCCTCAGACTCTACTAAGCTTGTCTGTGAACTGTGAGACCCATGTAACCTAGAGCTCTGATACCAACTTGTCACGACCTAGATTTCCCACTCTCGGGAGTCGTGATGGCGCCTACTAGTGAAAGCTAGGCAAGCCAACCAACTGAACTATTTACCTTATTTCCATTTTTAGTCCTTTAACAATTATGAAGCAATAATGTGTAGGTAGCGGAATTAATAACAAGCGGAAGAAAAACAATAAAACTATCTAAATATACATCTAATATAATTGTTTGAACAACTACTACCCAGAACTGGTGTCACAGCTTCACAAACTGTCTAGGAATACTACAAATAAAGGTATGAATGAATTAAATACAACACTATCTCTGGAAATACATGAAAGAAACAGGAATAGTATATAGAAAGAGACGCCATGGCCTGCGGACGCCTACAGGTCTATCTCGGGTCGCTTGGTGAACAAAGAGCAGCAATCTCACTGCGGTCTGAAGTCTACAACACAGGGATCTGCACAAAAGAGTGCAGAGTGTAGTATCAGCATAACCGACCTTATGTGCTAGTAAGTGCATAACCTAACCTCGACGAAGTAGTGACGAGGTTAGAACTAGACTACCAAATAAACCTGTGCAGTTAAATCATATATAGTGGAAATAGAAGAGGATAATCACAATTAAAATTAGGCGGGGGAAACATGCTGTGGGGAGTAACAGATAATAACAGAATATCAAGAGGAATATAAAGAAACCAAAAATCCAATTACTAACAAGGATAAGGAAAACAAATACAGAGTTCACTTTCATTTCACATCTTGTTGCAGGCGTGCAACCTGATCCCATTTCATGTATCTCGTTGCAGGCGTGCAACCCGATCACATTTCATATATCTCGTTGCAAGCGTGCAACCCACTCCCATTTTATATATCTCATTGCAGGCGTGCAACCTGGTCCCATTTCATATATCTCGTTGCAGGCGTGCAACCCGGTCCCATTTCATATATCTCGTTGCAGGCGTGCAACCCGTTCCCATTTCATATATCTCGTTGCAGGCGTGCAACCCGCTCCCATTTCATATATCTCATTGCAGGCGTGCAACCCGCTCCGATTTCATATATCTCATTGCAGACGTGCAACCCGCTCCCATTTCAGATATTTTAGTGGCGGTGTGCCACTCGATCCCATTTACAAATCAACAACAATCACAAAAGAATTACGGTAAGGGAACAATAATATCAAGACAAACATCCCGGCAAGGGAACAATAATATGACAATAACATCCCGACAAGGGAACAATAATGATAATAACATCCCGGCAAGGGAACAATAATGATAATAACATGTGAAGCACAATAAACCACAATGGAGTCATAACAACTACAATACAAGAGTCACGGGCATGCTTGACACCGACGTTTAGATACTCGCCACCATGCCTATACGTCGTACTCCACAATTAACACGTAGCAAATAAGACACGACTCCTAATCCCTCAAGCTAAGGTTAGATCAAACACTTACATCGATGCCACGAACACAATTCAAGCTTCAACTATCGCTTTACCTCTTGATTCCACCACCAACTCGCTCATATCTAGCCACAAGTTACTTACTTACATCAATAAATGCTAAATGAATTAATGCCAATGCATGGAAATAAGTTTTCCAAAGTTTTACCCAAAAAGTCAAAAATCGCCCCCCGACCGAGGTTCGAACCAAAAGTCGATTACCCATTCCCCCACGAACCCAAATATATAATTTGTTTTAATATCGGGCCTCAAATCGAGGTCCAAATCCCCAATTTTTGAAAAACCTAGGTTCTACCCAAAACATCCAATTTTCCCCATGAAAATCATTGATTTTGAGTTGAAATCATGTGAAAAGATGTTAATGATTGAAGGAAATGAGTTAAAATTGACTTACAATTGATTTAGAAGAAGAGTTGTCTTTGAAAAATCGCCCAAGAGTGTTTTGCTTTTGAAAGAGTGTGAAAAATGAAAGATTTTCGGCTAAGTTATAAAATTGTAGGTTGCAGATGTAGCAATTGCGACCAGGGTTCGCAATTGCGAACCTAGACTTCTGCTAAGTTCGCATTTGCGAAGCAATTTTTGCATTTGCGAAGTGGGAATTAGGAACAATGTGTCGCATTTGCGACGTCTGGCTAAAACTGGGGGATCGCATTTGCGATCAATCCCTCGCATTTGCGAGGTAAACTTGCCTGGCTTATTGTTCGCATTTGCGAAGCCTACAGGCCTGCCATGTAACAGCTGAAATCTGTAAATCCTCAAGTCCAAAATCCACCCCGTGGCCTATCCAAAACTCACCCGAGCCCTCGGGGCTCCAAACCAAACTTGCACACCAACCTAAAAATATCATACAGACTCGATCGTACATTTAAATCACTAAAATAACATCAACAACTATGAATTTAGCATCAAAATCATGAAATTTCTTAAGAACTTCATTTTTTTCCAATTTTCTCAAATACGATCCGATTCACGTCATCTCAAGTCCATTTATTACCAAATTTCACAGAAGTATTTTAAATCACATATAAGACCTGTACCGGGCACCGAAACCAAAATACGGGCCCGATACCATCAAGTTTTTAACACATTTCATTTCCAAAACTCATAAATAATTCCATAAAATAATTTTCTTTAAAAATTCATTTCTTGGGCTTGGGACCTCGAAATTCAATTCCGGGCATATGCCTAAGTCCCATATTTTTTTACGGACCCTCCGGGACCATCAAATCACGGGTCCGGGTCCGTTTACCCAAAATATTGACCGAAGTCAAATTAAATCCATTTTAAAGTCAAAATTCATCATTTTTCAGAGATTCTCAAATAATGGCTTTCCGGTTATGTGCCCGGACTGCGCACACAAATCAAGGTGATGCCAAAAGAGGTTTTTAAGGCCTTGAAATGCAGAATTTACTTTTAAAACAAGTGATGACCTTTTGGGTCATCATAGTGGCTGATTTGGGATAAAATACTGGTCGAGCGATAATACCTGATAATTATGAATTAGTACCATGCAAGGTACTATATGACCACGGTAGTACGATTTATAAAGTATATTAAAAATAAATAGAATTTTAAGTAATTTGAGATAATTCTTAAGTATACGGGTAATTGATTAATTATCGGGTAACGGGACATTACCTAGTTAATTAATAAAATAAGTGGATAAGATTAACCCCTTCTTCCCTTCCAAAAACATGGTACAAGGCCACCAATTAAGAAAATGACTCATAAATAATTATGAGTAGGTGTCTACCTAAGGATAATTGAAGTATTAACAAGGTAAGTCTTATTAAGTGCCTTTGCTTCCATTCATTTGGACAAAAACAGAACCAAAAAATGACCAAAAATTCATAAAGCAAGAACCTTTCCTTCTTGGTTCAAACACTTCAACGCCAAGAACAAAAGCTCAATCGTTCAAACACTTCAACGCCAAGAACATGAGCTCAATCATTCAAACACTTCAACGAGCAGAAGCTTAATTCCATCCAAATTTTGAGGTTCTAAAAGAGTACGGTGCAATCTTCGCCAAAAATATTATACGGAGTTTTTCCTATTCCAGGTATGTTAAGGTCATCCCTTCTTTCTTTTTGGCATGGTCCAAGTTATACAGAAGAAACGAGCAAATGCACAGTTTTCACAAACGACTATATTCATAGAAATACTAGAGGTCTCTGTGTTCTTGATTCCCCATGTGACATATTATTATATCTTCTGTTCATGGGTCTCAGAATAATGCGCAGTTGAAAAAGTTTATCCGGAAGGAATATTGAGATTATTACATATTTTTCATGCATTTTATTCATTTATACATGTACATTGACCCATGACCAGATGGCGTTATATACACATATTTATATGTATATATATACCTATATGGGATATGGGAAAAAGGTTATGGCGTTATATACGCACCACCACCTGATCAGTTGGTATATGTTGATGATGTTGCCCATAGTGGCCTAGATAATATGATGTGATGCCCCCAGTGGCTTGATGATTTTATGTAAACCTATACCCATACATGATACAACATTTATATATACGTGCATAACATTATAAATGTTTCAGAATTTACAAAGTTATTCATATTTACAAATGGATTTCTTTATTCCATGTTTTATCTATGCCTTTTACGTACATATTTTTATGCCTTGCATACTCAGTACATTTTTCGTACTGACGCCCTATTTCACAGGATCTGCGTTTCATGCCCGCAGGTGCAGGTAGGCAAGTTGACGGTCCCCCTTTTTAGGATCCCTGATCAGCGAGAGTTGGCATGCTCCACTTAACCCGGAGCTGCTTTTGATTTTGGTACGATATGTTTGTATATATATATGGGTATGACGTGGCTCAGTCCCGTCTTCGTATAGTTATATTTCTATAAGAGGTCTGTAGACAGTATATCAGTTGGGTTTAGAGGCTTGTAGACATATGTCGTGTACGTAAAATATTGTACGGCCTTGCCGGCCTATGTTTTGAGTTTATAAATGATCACGTTGGCCTTATAGGCCCACGTATCACGTGTATATGATGATGTAATAATAAAGATACGTTACGTTGGTACTCGGTTGAGTAAGGTACCGGATGCCCGTCACGGGCCATTGGTTTGGGTCGTGACAAAAGTGGTATCAGAGCAGTTCTGTCCTAGGGTTGTCTACAGACTGTGTCTAGTAGAGTCTTGTTTATGGGTGTGTTGTGCACCACACTTATAGACAGGAGGCTATAGGACATATAAGATGTTATCCTCTCTTTTTATCTTTGATCGTGCGATATAAGAATTCATGTTCCTAATAATATGTTACGTTTTTAGCAATGCCTCTGAATACTACAGCCACTAGTATGGGTCAGAAGGCTACGAACGTGTTAGAAAGAGATATAAGTTACACTATGGAGTCAGACCTATCGGAGATCATGGGTTCTATTGAGGAGGATCCATCCGAGGATCCATATGAGTCATCCGTTCGAGCTATTTCGACCACTCCGGCAGCAGATGGGGTGAGAGGAGTTTCGACCTCACTAAGGCCCCTTAGTTTCATTATTATAGCCCGTTGATCAGGGTGTTAGGGGAGTAATGCATGGATTGGTACAGTCAGGTTTCCCTAAGGCTCAAAACTATGTCAACGTATTTGCGGACACCAGCTCTTCTGAGGTTCCATATAGTCCACAGTCTTGGGAGTCCGTAAATCAAGGTTCGTCAGTGTATGTTATGAGATACGCAGAGGAAGAAGATAGTAGTTGGGCCAAGAGGAGGAAAGTAATTGATAAGGATATGAAGATTCCGCTTCGAAGTGTGTCTGATCGAGGTTCTCATATAGGACGAGGCAAGGACTCTCTACTTTGGCCTCCCACCAGATGTCAGCTTTTGGTTGGTGAGATCCACTTCTTCTGGGAATATTACCAACTCACGGATCGGCATATGTTAGGTTGTTTTATAAGGACGTAGGGAGCTCTGTCCCGACTTGTAGATAAATTATGGTTATGTTTACTTAGAGGTTTTGCAGATAGTATCCTATATATAGTTTTGGGTATGACATGTCTACGGCCTGGTTGACCCCTATGTATATAAACTCTTTTTCTAAATTAGTTATACAAGTTATGTTTTAATACTGATACCTATATATACGGATATGGCCCGAAATGACCCGTGATAGATTTGAGAATAAACAAGGATAAGGTACGTGTTGTTCGGTTGGGTAGAACTTGATATCATAATAGGTATGGATTGGTTGGTCTTTTGTTATGCTAACATCAAGTGTAGATCAAAGATGGTTTGATTTCAGTTCCCAGGAGAGCCTGTTTTAGAATGGAAAGGTAATACGGCATCACCAAGAGGTAAATTTATCTCCTATCTCAAGGCAAGAAAGATGATCAGAAAGGACCATATTTATCACTGAGTTCGGGTTTGGGATGTGAAAGTAGAGTTACCAATCATTCAATGGTTAACAAGTTTCCCGATGTTTCCCGATGAACTTTAGGGTCTTCCCCTAGAGCAAGAAATTGAGTTGCTATTGACCTACTACAAGATACACATCCAATATCTATTCCTTATTATAGAATGGCCCCCACAAAATTAAAAGAGTTGAAGGAACAACTAAGGATTTGCTTGAAAAAAGGCTTTATCAGACCTAGTACATCACCATAAGGAGCACCTATGTTATTTGTGAGGAAGAAAGATGGTTCCTTACGGATATGTATTGATTATAGACAATAGAATAAGGTGACAATCAAGAATAAGTACCCCGCTCCCAAGGATTGATGATTTATTTGATCAGTTGCAAGGTGCCAAGTGTTGTTTTAAGATAGACTTGAGGTCCGGGTACCATTAGGTAAGGGTTAAGGAGGAAGATATTCCAAATATAGTAGTCAGGACCTAATACGGGCACTTTGAGTTTCGTGTTATGTCATTCGGTTTGACCACATGCGCCAACAGTATTCATGGATTTGACGAAACGCGTGTTCAGGATCTTTTTAGATTTGTTCGTAATTATATTTATCGATGATATATATATTGGTATATTCTCGTTTAGAGGATGAGCATGCAGATCACTTGCGTACTGTGCTCAGAGTTCTACGAAAGGGAAGTTGTATGCAATACTCTCTAAATGTGAATTATGGTTGAACTCTGTAGCTTTCCTTGGGCATATCATTTCGGGTTAAGGCATCCGGGTGGATACAAAAATATTGAGGCAGTGAAAACTTGGCCTAGACCCACAACACCGATGGAGGTTCGTAGCTTTTCCGTTTGGCAGGTTATTATATGAAACCTGAAACGGAATTTTCTTCTCTTTTAGCATCTTCGACCAAAGTGGTATGTGGTGTCTTGCTTGATATTCCGGAATAACATAAGGAAATCTATAGTGCAAGCAAGTTGAAGGAAGGTTGCGAATAAGTATAAATAGATATGTGTAGGTCGCAAGCTAAAGTATGATAGAGCGACAAAGTTTTAAGAAGACAGGAGGAAGGATAAGAAAAGATGAGTGAAAAGGTAACGAGAATGAATAAGTCCTTGGGGTTAACCTTATAAGAGAGCTAATGGTTTCTATAAGTTATAGAAGACTTAGTATAACCTGAATGAACTAAAAAGAGTCTAAGACTAGTAGCGTTTAGAATAGATGAAATGCTACCCTAGTAGTGGAATAAAGGCGTAATTGTGATGAATAAAGGATAAAGTCTGGGCCTTCGAAGAGGGGAATTTCATGAATTGTAAAAAAAGATTAGAATACACATGTAAATTAACTCAAAAGGGTGCTATGTTTCGATGGACTGATGCTTGCGAATGGAGTTTCCAAGCATTAAAGGACAGATTAACTTAAGCACCGGTTCTAATGCTCCCAGAAGGGACTAATGGTTATGTTATCTATTGTGATGCTTCAGGCGGTGGATTGAGTTGTGTGCTGATACATCATGGTAAGGTTGTGGCTTATACTTTTAGACAATTAAGAAAGCACAAGAAGAGCTACCCAACCCACGATTTAGAGTTAGTCGTGGTGATTCATGCACTAAAGATATGGAGGCACTACTTGTATGGAATTCATGTTGATATCTATATGGATCATAAGAGCCTCCAGTATATCTTCAAGAAAAAGTAATTGAATTTACGTCAAAAGAGATGGTTGGAGTTACTTAACGACTATGACGTTAATATTTTATACCATCCGGGGAAGGCAAACATAGTAGCCGACGCACTCAGCCGTATATCTATGGGTAGCCTGTCATATTTATAGCTAGAAAAGAGGGAAATAGCCCATGAGGTTCATCAGCTAGCTAGTCTTGGAGTTCGGTTACTAGACTCAGGTGGTATTGGAATTACTATTCAGGATACGACAACATCCTCTTTAGTAAATGAAGTAAAGGAATGCCAGTACGAGGATCCTGTGTTGGTTCATTATAGGGATACCACCCCTCAGAAGGAGAAGACACCATTTGAAATTATAGAATATGGGGTCCTCAGATATCGAAGGCAATTATGTGTGCCTAATGTTGCAGGGCTGCGTCGACAGGTTATGGGAGAAACTCATTATTCTCGTTATTCTATCCATCCCGGAGCGACAAAGATGTATCATGATACTAGGGAAGTGTATTGGTGGGACGGAATAAAAAAGGATATAGCGGAGTTTGTTGCTCAGTGTCCTAACTGTCAGCAGGTTATGATTGAGCATCAGAAACCTGGTGGGTTATTACAGGCTATGGAAATCCCAACTTGGAAATGGGAAGTAATCAATATGGATTTCATCGTGGGCTTACTTCGTACCCAACGTAAGTTTGATTCAATATGGGTGATTGTTGATAGGCTTTCAAAGTCAGCCCATTTTCTGCCCGTTAGGACTATATATTCCTCATAGGATTATGCAAGGCTTTATATTAAGGAAATAGTACGACTGCATGGTGTCCCTATATCTATTATCTCGGATAGAGGAACTCAATTTGCAGCTAACTTCTGGAGGTCCTTCCAAAAAGGATTGGGGACTCGAGTAAGTCTTAGTACAACATTTCATCCCTAGACAGACGGACAGACTGAGTGTATTATTTAGACACTTGAGGATATGTTACGAGCTTGTGTGATAGACTTCAAGGGTAGCTGGTATGATCATCTGTCGCTTATTGAGTTAGCATACAATAATAGCTACCATTCCAATATTCAGATGACTACATACGAAACTTTATATGGACAGAAGTGTAGATCGCCTATAGGGTGGTTCGAGGTTGAGAAAACTACGTTAGTAAGACCAGAATTGGTACAACAAGCAATCGAGAAAATTAAGCTTATACATGAAAGACCATTAGCAGCTCAAAGCCTGTCAGAAGTCTTATGCAGATAATCGACGGCGATACTTGGAATTTCAGGTTGACGATTGGGTATTCCTGAAGGTATCACCAATAAAAGGTGTCATGAGGTTCGGAAAGAAAGGAAAACTTAGCCCTCGGTACATTGGACCATATAGGATCATACGCAAGTTAGGCCAGGTAGCATATGAGTTAGATTTGCCTTCGGACTTGGAGTCTGTACATCCAATCTTTCATGTGTCTATGATCTGTAAACGTATCAGAGATCCTTCCAGAATCGTGTCAGTTGACGACGTTCAGGTCATAAAGCAACTATCATATGAAGAAACTCCCATTGCTATACTAGACAGACATGTTCGAAGATTGAAAACTAAAGACATAACTTCGGTAAAAGTACTTTGGAGAAACAATAGTGTGGAAGAAATGACTTGGGAGGCCGAGGAAGGCATGAAGCCTAGATATCCCTACTTATTTCCTCCTCCAGAGAAGGGTCCGACTGAGACGTCATAACCTTAAGGTACGTGTATGCATTCTGGTGTCAGTTATTGTCATTGGTCGTGTGAGGTCATTGTCGTTATTGATGATTGTGATCCTATGTGGCGTTAAATTATTAAGTTTCTATAGGAAGAGTGGGTAGTAGTATTGTTACAAAGGCAACTCTGCCAAGGTTATATAGATCCCGGAAAGTTAAACTTTCGACGACGAATGTTTCTAAGGGAGGAAGGATGTTACATCTTGCATTTTTGTACTTTAAAATTTCGTCTTCGGTTAACCGACGTGGACTCAGGGATGTGATTATCTTGAGGTTAAAGTATTTATTATATTTGTAACAAGCGATAAGTAAGTGTCATGAAGGATAAAAGGCACACAAATTAAAGAAAACGAGTTTCATTGAAGGTGACCGATTTGGGATAAAATACGGGTCGAGCGATAATACCTGATAATTATGGATTAGTACCATGCAAGATACTATATGACCACGGTAGTACGATGTATAAAGTATATTAAAAATAAATAGAATTTTAAGTAATTTGAGATAATTCTTAAGTATACGGGTAATTGATTAATTACTGGATAACGGGACATTACCTAGTTAATTAATAAAATAAGTGAATAAGATTAACCCCTTCTTCCCTTCAAAAAATATGGCACAAGGCCCCCAATTAAGAAAATGACTCATAAATATTTATGAGTAGGCACTACAACATAATGCATTTATAGCTACGAAATATATTGTAGCTAAATATAAAAATTTCCGTGGCTAAACACTTTAGCCACAATATTTTTTTCCGTAGCATTCGTAGCAAAATGTAGCGTAGCTAAAAGTTAGTTACAGACTTTACATGATCCATGGCTAAGGACTAATACTTATTGCCATAAATTTTTTTATGTTGTAGCTGTAATGGTAAAAATATCTTGCCACAAAAAATATACTTGTAGCAAGTGATTTTATTCTTTTGCCACGACAAATAAAATTTGTAGCTATCTTCATATTGTAGCCATAAGATTTTGTGTTGTAGCAAAAAATTTAATTTGTTTGTCACGCAAGCTCAACTTTCGTGGCTAAACTTATAATTTATTCCCGTAGCAATAGTACTTGTGATTAACTATGAATTCAAAATTTCATAGCAACACATTAAAGTATTTGCCACAATAATTTTTATATCGTAGCTAAGAATTCATACTTTTAGCTATGAATTCCATAATTTCGTAGCAATAAACTGAAGAATTTGTCATGATCAACTTTAGCCACAAGAATTTATGTATTGTAGCTAACAATCCATATTATATCATCAAATATATAAAAAAAATTAGCAAAATATTTTTAATTTTTTTAAATAAATGATATACATTAGTAAGAATAAATAATTAAAGGTTCAACAATATCATTCAAGATAAAGTAGAATACTAAAATGTTGTTATACTCAAAACATACGATATTTTTTACAAGAAAAAGAATAATTTCATACAGATCCACATTACATAATTCTTTTACAACACGAATAATAAAGTTCTAAAAAAACTAGCTAATGTGAGTCTGGTTAGGGATGACAACCATCAGCGGACAGTGAAGAGAAATGAAAACTCATAAGTGCTCCAATGATTTTCTAATACCAGGTTCCGATAGCGAATTGAAAGACATTAGCCGATTGTATTTGTACCCTGTGCGTGAAAGAAATTGTTGTTTTTGTGGATATCAAGAAGAACGCAACAAAATAAGATCTTATAGAACTCCATCGATTATTTCACCTGGTGACACCACCTCCTGATCCAGCAAGATTGCCATGTTACCCTCTTAATCTTGCAAGACTGTCACCTTCTGTTTCTACAACTATGGAGTCATAAATTCTAACGGTATATAAAAAAATGATATTCACACCATAAGTTTAGTACATTAGTTAGTTGGGACTTGTCAATCACGTTTGAACTAAATAACATTTCCTTTTGTAGGGTAAGATTCTGCCAGAAACAACAACCTGCTTCTTTAAAACCTTCAGATTATTAGTGCAATATATATACCAAAAAACTACAAACCGTTCAAAACATGTCTTATTTAGCAGTTCTTAGTTTGAAGCACAACACTATAAGAAAATACTATCAACCTCATAAGCTGCATTTCTTCTTAGTATCTGATAACTAGGTGTTTTCAAGTCTGAAGTCTTGTAAATTCTTAAGTTCGTAACTGCCAAAAAAATTATATTCTCATATTTATCTGCTCAAGAAAAGAGCATAAGCTAAACCAGTTCAACATCACACCCGTTTCATATAACAAACATTACTAGAGTAAAATATTATTATTCTAAATAAAATTTCAAAAGTCCTAAAGATTTTAACAAGAATTTTGTAAACATTTCATCCTTCACTAGGCAGTATATCCAATTGATTTTGTTTTCAGAAAGAGTGAAGTATCATACATACCTCATGATTATTACACTTGTTTGTTTCTACATTGATGCCCATAACACAAGTGCCTGAAAAGACAAATTCGGGTTTACTTAAAAAGAATGAACCTAATCACCATACTGCAACATAAATTTGGAGCATATTCCTCAATCCGCAAATGAAGGTAATGAAGAATATACAATATACAAGAAAATAGAAAAACTAATTTAAACAAATTACAAAAGGAAAATATAGGCAATATAAAAGGCTTGTTCAGGCTTAGTACTACAGAATTAAGATTCAACTACTAATTTCCATACAACAAACTAATTTAAACAGATTACAAAAGGCAAATATAGGAATTAAAATATACGAAAAAGGCCCTCCATAGGAGAGATTCCTAATTCATTGCTTTGAATTTGGCAATCTTTTAAATTCTTGGCACTTATCAATATAGAAAGTCGGGATTGCCATTTCACTGTCATAATGTAATGATGAAAGTGAAAGGAACTATTCTCGATCAAGAATCCTAGGAAAGCATGGCAAAAATCGAAATAATTAAGAAGGAAAAAAAAAACTAGGGTGGCCATACCTTGACAATTTCTGTTTTCCAAAACAAGAAGAACGAGGGTTTTAGGGATAGTTGCTTAGAGTGGGGAAGGGTTAGAGCGGGAGATGTGCGGATATTTTTTGGGGGGGAATGGGTTGGGAGTCTAAATATTTTAGGTCTTAAGGGAATGGAGAGATTTGGGCTTTAATCTTTTTTTTTTTTTTTCGTTTATATTTTTTATTTGTAACTTTGCCTTTAACTTTTCATATACTTTTGCACACAAATGAATACCTACACGATATTATGTAAAAAACTAAAAACAAAACTAATGTAGTAGTAATAAAATTTTGCTAGCAAAACAACAAATAAATAAAATGGGAACTAAGCTATTGTGTATATAATGTTTTGAGTTTAGATTGTAGAAAAAATTAAATTGTAATAAAATATTCATTTAAAGTATAAATAGAATATTTTTTAGAATTAGTTGCAATACTTATACATCTATAAGGGATCGTTTGGTTTGAACATAAGTTATGATGAGATTAGATATGCGAGGATTAATTGTCCTAGTATTATTTTTTGTTGACTGATTGGTATATCGTATCAATCTAGGGATTGTCAATTTTACTGCTTTATCATGAGATAAGTTATTCTGGGATTACAATTCTACCCACTGGCATGTATAAGTTATCCTGACATTTTTACTCTTGGGATAACATATCCCAAGATTAGTAACCAAAAAAGGAATATGGCGGTACTAAATTTTTATTTCGGAATTATTTTCCTTATCCATCGTATCAAATGACCCCTAACAATTTGTTGCCTTTTATAGATATTGATTTTATAGACATACATAACACCCAATTTATTTTAACAATTAAAATTGCACAATTTAAGTCATTAACATGATAAAATCCCAAAAGAAACAGCGAAATAGTACAATTTGCGAAAACCAACACAACCCGACATCGGGGTGTCATTAGTCATGAGCATTTAAATATGTATCTAAGAGTTTGAAAGAGTTTATACAGTCTATTACAAAACTAGAATAGAAAGTAAGATATGAGGGAGAAACACTGGGCTGTGAACGCCGAGCAGCTACCTAGTGGACTCCGAATAGCCTGCTGGGAGAAATCTGCATACGATTATTAATTTTTCTCTATTATACCAAAATCTAACTCTTTATATTAAAAATTAATTAATTAAAATATTTCTCTAATTTGTTACAAGATTATAGTTGTTTAAATTCTATATAATTTTTATTCACACATTAATTGTAAATAGTTTCATTGTTTTTTAGTTATAATTTGAACTTACAAGTTATATTTATTTAATAAAATTATAATTAATTTTCTATGGACTTAGATATCAACAATATTAAATTCATAATACTTAATGTAATTAAATATATGAAAATTATATAAAAATGTAACAACTATTTCCACATTTTTTATATATCTTGAAGCAAAAATATCCATTTAGCTACAAGATGTTATTCCAATAGTTTAATGTGGCTAAGAGTTTACTATTTTTATGGTTAGTTTTAACTCATGGAAAAAAATTAATGATTAGCTACAAAATTTTATCATATCAATAAAATTGTGGATATGCCGTTTCTCATAAAAAATAATTATATCTATTTATTAGCTAAAAATTGCCATAATTTTTAAAACTTGAAGAAAATTAGTTTAGGAAAAATATTAAATTGAACGGTTGGGTAAAACTAATTGCATTCCTTAGCCAAGTATATAAAATATGTGTATTATATGTATATGATACACATATATACAAAAGAGATATGTTTTGTCGATTATTATTTTTGGGAACGTTTAAAAATATATGTTTCTCATTAATACCTATTTAGATACAACATTTAATTTCAAACAGATTTAGTTTGGTAACAAGGTTACTTACGCTATAGAGAGCTTCAATCGTAGAAAAAATGTATAATTAGCTACAAAATTTTATCATAGTAATAAATTTGTGGCTATATCATTTAATCATCATGACAACAAACTGCAGCTATTAAGCTAACTATTGCAATATTTCTTTTATAACTTGAAGCAAAAATATTTATTTAACTATAATATTTTATTTTAAATAATTTATTACGGCTAGAAGGTTACTTTTGCTATAAATTTTAACTCGTGGCCAAAATATGTGACTAGTTACGAAATATTATCATAGCAATAAATCAGTGACTATATAATTTCATCATGACAATTAATTGTAGCTATTAAGCCAACTGTTGTTATGTTTTTTTTATAAATAATTTGAAGTAAAAATATTTATTTAGTTACAACATTTTGTTTCAAATAGTTTATCGGGGGTAAAACGGTTGCTTTTGCTACAGTAAGTTTAACTCGTGGCAAAAATATATATTTAGCTATAAAATTTTATCATACAAATAAATCTGTGGCCGTATCATTTTGTCATGATAACTAATTATAGTTGTTAAGCCAACTATTGTCACGATCTTTTATAACTTGAAGAAAAAAATATTTATTTAGCTACAATATTTTGGTTTGAATAATTTATTGTAGCTAAAAGATTACTATTGCTACAAAACTTTTAACTTGTGGCAAAAAACTTATGATTAGCTACAAAAAATTATTCTAGCAATAAATTTGTAGCTATTTAGGTAATTATTGCCACATAGTTAGCAATCATAGCAAAAATAAGGAATTAGCTTTACTAATTTAATTTTCGTAGCTATGAAATTTTGTGATTTTATAAATAACTATGAAAATTTTATTTCTATAGCTATTGTTAGGTATTAGCCACGATTTTTGAATCTGTAGCTAAGATTTCGTAGCTATAGGTATATTATGTTGTAGTGGGAACTTGTGAGATTAAGACCCTTGGTAAATACTTCCACTGCCCGTTCTTCCATTCATTTGGACAAAAACAGAACCAAAAAATGATCAAAAATTCATAAAGCAAGAACATTCAAAAGCTCAATCGTTCAAACACTTCAATGCCAAGAACATGAGCTCAATCATTCAAACACTTCAACGAGCAGAAGCTTAATTCCATCCAAATTTTGAGGTTCTAAAAGAGTACGGTGCAATCTTCGCCAAGAATATTATACGGAGTTTTTCCTATTTCAGGTATGTTAAGGCCATCCCTTCTTTCTTTTTGGCATGGTCCAAGTTATACAGAAGAAACGAGCAAATGCACAGTTTTCACAAACGACTATATTCATAGAAATACTAGAGGTCTCTGTGTTCTTGATTCCCCATGTGACATATTATTATATCTTCTGTTCATGGGTCTCAGAATAATGCGCAGTTGAAAAAGTTTATCCGGAAGGAATATTGAGATTATTACATATTTTTCATGCATTTTATTCATTTATACATGTACATTGACCCATGACCAGATGGCGTTATATACACATATTTATATGTATATATATACCTATATGGGATATGGGAAAAAGGTTATGGCGTTATATACGCACCACCACCTGATCAGTTGATATATGTTGATGATGTTGTCCATAGTGGCCGAGATGATATGATGTGATGCCCTCAGTGGCTTGATGATTTTATGTAAACCTATACCCATGCATGATACAACATTTATATACACGTGCATAACATTATAAATGTTTCAGAATTTACAAAGTTATTTAGATTTACAAATGGATTTCTTTATTCCATGTTTTATCTATGCCTTTTACGTACATATTTTTATGCCTTGCATACTCAGTACATTTTTCGTACTGACGCCCTATTTCAGAGGATCTGCGTTTCATGCCCGCAGGTGCAGGTAGGCAAGCTGACGGTCCCTCTTTTTAGGATCCCTGATCAGCGAGAGTTGGTGTGCTCCACTTAACCCGGAGCTGCTTTTGATTTTGGTATGATATGTTTGTATATATATATATGGGTATGACGTGGCTCAGTCCCGTCTTCGTACAGTTATATTTCTATTAGAGGTCAGTAGACAATATGTCTAGTTGGGTTGTATGTGGCCTTGTTGGCTTTCAGTTTTGGATGTATCTGCATGTATGCGTACATGTGCCTTTTGCCAGGTTTCCTTCATGTATGTTATTTTCGTAATCCAGCAGATGTTATTTAGGTTCTTATCTTAGACGCATGCTTAGGGGTGTTTGACAGGTAGGACTCAGGCACCCGCCGCGGCCCATTGGTTTGGGTCGTGACACTTATGAACTTCAAGTTCTTCAATCTACCTCCAAGGTAACGAAACACACTTATACTACTCGGATTGACACCAAGTTTTGCGTACAAGTCTTAAATGACAATACAAAACTATTCCCGATCTCGGAATTCCGTTCGGACCTCGATAACACAAAACCCTCCCCAAACCAAATTTAAAGAACTTCAAAATCCTTAAGGAATCAATTTTCACTATTAGGTGCCAAAATGCTCCCGGATCATCCAAAATCCGATCCAAACATTCGTCCAAGTCCAAAATCATCTTACGAGTCTATTGGAACCCTCAAATCCTGATTCCGAGGACGTTTATTCAAAACAATGATCGAAGTCAAACTTGACCTTTTAAGCCAACCTTAAGGAACCAAGTGTTCCGATTTCAACCCAAACTCTTCTAAATCCCGAACCGATCATCCCCGTAAGTCATAAATTAGTAAAAGTAAGTACGGGAAGTCTTAGTTAAGGGAACGAGATTCTAAAAAGTAAAACGACCAGTCAGGTCGTTACAAGGGCGAACCTGGCCACCAAAGTTATGCTTCCTCTAAATTTTTCCGTTTTGACGTCAATTTGCATGTCCAAATCACTTCCAATTAACTCCTACACATATAAATACTATTATTAAGCTAGAGTCACAAATATTCTCACTAAAGTTAACAAGATCGATGTATAATACAAGGCAAATTACATACAAAACATGAATTTTTAGCCAAACATCAGTTACACGCCTTATAGTAGTGATGTGCACGCATTATTGCCATGTCATCTACACCTCCTCCACTTAGGCATAGTCAACGGTCACACATGTTTATAATACCCATTTTCTTAATCAAGAGTCTTTAGATGAAAAAATTATAAGTTTGTCTATCGGCTTTGCAAATAGGTACAAGTTTAAGTGGCCACGAAGCCATTTCACCGTAATATAATTTAATTTGTATATGAATTTATATAAAGGTGCGAGAACAATTTCGGTAATTAATTTAATTTTGCCCTATGTCATTTATAGCCTGTTTGGCCAAACTTCTAAAATCAACTTATTTTGAGAAGTGTTTTTTCTCAATAGCACTTTTCTCAAAAGTACTTTTGGTAAGAAGTAGTTTATGTTTGACCAATTAATTTGAAAGCGCTTCTGAGCAACAATTAGTATTTGACCAAGCTTTTAAAAAGTATTTTTAAGTGTATTTTTCTTAAAAGTACTTTTGGAGAGAAGCTATTTTTGTCTGCTTCTACTCAAAATACTTTTTTCTCCTTCAACAAATTTAGCCAAACACTTTAATTTTAAAAAAAATACATTTTTGAAAGAAAAAAAAATATTTTTGGCCATGGAGTAGTTTGACAAATTCAATTTAAACGGCAATATAAGTCACTCAATAATTGGGTTGAAAATGTTCGATACGTAATGGCTTGACTGTAATATCATGGCAACACTAGGGGCAAATCTGGCCACAGTGCACATATAAGCACTCGTTCTTTCCGCTTTAGAAAGCGAAGCTCTCACGAGTCGGTAGAATTCGCTCTTCACTACTTATTTCGATATCTTCAATCTTCATTTATCGAAATCTTTTATGTGCATTGTAAGTGTTGTTCTTTTTATCAACGCACGTTGTATATGATTCTAAGTGCTGTCTGAAACTCTTGTTGAATGAATTGGCATTTTTTTAGATTAATATGTATGGTAAAATTATATGATGTTTTTAATTGTTTCTCAAATTTAAGCCGCGAGGCTTTGGAAATTTGATTGGTAAATGATAGCTGAACTGCTGAAGTGAAGGGAATCTAAGATATTGGTTTTTGTTTCTTTTCTTCTTACTAGACCCATTAATAGATTTCTATGCGTTGAATGTGCAGCTACTTGTGTCGTGCTTCTTGTTTCTTAAAGGTGTATTTTTTTAGGTTATAACTTGGTCGGCCGGAAAATATTGTGTTGCGTTCCATCCATCAATTGTCAACCAGCTCAGGCTGCCAAGAAAGCAAAAATAGAACAAGGCAAGAATAGACGTCCTAGGTCAATGTTGCTAAAGTTCAATGGCGGTTATGTTCTGTTAGAGAAACCTCCTATGCGTGCTTGATGCGGTAGAATGAGAGCGTAGAAGAATACTACTCCCTCCGTTCCAATTTATGTGAACCTGTTTGACTGACACGGAATTTAAGTAAAAAATGAAGACTTTTGGAATTTGTGGTCCTAAATAAGTCCAAATGGGGCCCAGAGTATTTGTGTGGCTATAAAAGCTTCTCATTAAGGGTAAAGTTGTAACTTTAAGCTAAATTGTTACCAAATTTTGAAAGGGTTCGTTCTTTTTGGAACGGACCAAAAAGGAAATAGGTTCACATAAACTGGAACAGAGGGAGTATTAGTTTTGTCTCTCATATATTTGAATCGTACACTGTAGATGTACTTATATAGGAAAAACTAGGGTTAACAGTAATTTTAATTAATGTATTTACTCTAGTGGGCTTTTAGAACACCCCTTATGGGTAGAGTCCTATTTCTAACATGTCCCGCTCACATATAATAGGGGTGCTTGGTGCTCCTTTCTAATGGGAGGATCTTAGCACCTAATTGAATTAGGTCTCAGTAGCAACCTCCTTCATCATCTGATGCGAATGAATATGATCATTCTACATTTAGTAGAAGTGACCAAATCGATCTTGTTCCAAGTGGGAGCGATATGGTCGTGGATCTTGTCCCAAGTGGGAGTATGATGCATGTTCTTGATCTTAGTAGGAGCGACGTTGATCCAAATGGAAAAATGATGGATCACAAACAAGACGTGATTCTCGTAAAAAGATTCCCCGTCAATGATTAAGAGCTTACCCATAAGGAGTCGGGCTGTGCACGGATCAGATTTAGCACATTTCGGATTCGGATTTAGCACATTTCGGATTCGGATTTCAGATTTTGGATTCTAGAAAATACAATCCGAATCCGATCCGAATTATATCGGATCGG
This sequence comes from Nicotiana tabacum, assembly GCF_000715075.1. NCBI lineage: Eukaryota > Viridiplantae > Streptophyta > Magnoliopsida > Solanales > Solanaceae > Nicotiana > Nicotiana tabacum. Next base: position 124,568,127 of record NC_134095.1, read on the forward strand.
ATTTTTAAGTTTGGATCGGATCGGATTTCGGATCGTATTATTATGCCTCAATGTTGCAAACTAATATGTATATTTCTTTGTAAAAGAGGCAATACATTAAGAAAAATTCATGTTTATGCAATTATGAGAGTACTATGGTGCCAATATAGCTAAATCCAGCAATTGTAAAGGTAATAGCTTGGAGGAAGATGTAAAGGAAGTATTGACTATCCGAAATTAAAATGTAGTATTTATACATTACCTAACAATTTCGGATTTCGGATCGGATTAAAATATACCAATCCGAATCCGATTTGAAATCCGAAATTTTAATAAACACAATCCAAAATCCGATCCAATCCGAAATTCGAATTTGAATGGATCGGTTCGGATTTCGGATATCCGATCCGAATGAACAACCCTAATAAGGAGTGCTCTAAAAGCGCACTAGGATAAATACAGTAATATTGGTAATAACTGTAAGTCCCAATTCACCTATATAAGTACACTTACAGTGTACGATTAAAGTATATGGGAGATAAAACTTTCACTCCACACTCTCTCTCGTCCGCAAAAGCATTAGGGCTTAGACTATGATATAGGAGGTTGCTCCGTCAGAACGTGACAATTGCCATCGACCAGTGATTCTAGCGGCAGTTCCTTCGAGTCTTCCACTACACGAAGAACCTCTAAGTTCTTCGTTTGAGTTTCATGAGATATCTATTTCGTATTAGATTTACATGCTTCTACATAGACATTTGAACAGAGAGTTAAGTAGAAATGAGAAGGAGAAGGAAGAAGGAAGAAGGAAGAAGAGCTTCATCCTCTATCTCAATTGAAAGCTAAGAAGTAGTCGTGTAATGTAGTCAAAGACTAGTTCTACGATTGTAGAGAAAACAGGAGAAGGTGGGGGAGCAACGGTGATGGGTGCAAAACAGGGATATCATATTTTGGGTATTTACCCTAAATATTTTAGGGGGCACAGGTGTAAAATGCATTTTAATTTGGGTGCTACGTGTGAATCTTTTGTATCAGTTGGGTGTTTTTGTAAGAATTCATTTTTTAATTGGAGAAGGGTAGAGGGGAAGACCCATTTTCCGCTGAGTTTCGAACTGTGCGTCATTGGCCCACGGAGATTTCCTAGTTATTAAACAAAAAAAATTTCTTGGGAAAGTTGCTGGTTGCTTCAGCAAGATTTCTCTTGAGTTGTGAGAAGTTTCATTTTTAACATGTTTGAGTTTATACTGTGAATTATATTACATTATGTTTGCATTATAGATTTCTATTTTGATCTCTCAATTCCGCCCATGCTAAAGTTGGCTCACAGCCTCTCTCGAAGTAAAAGATGTGGGTACACCCGTGGGAGCTTCAATCTCGCTGGAGCTTAGTCGTTTTATCATCATGACTTCTCTGAAGAAGCTGCTGTCCTTGATAGCTATTTTCTGAATCTTGCTTCAGGCTGCAAGGCCGTGCTTTTGGGCAGTCATGACAAACCAGGGTTTTGGCATGTATACTCTGGCTCAGCTGCAGCAGTTCAGTCTAAGGACCCTGTCTACACTCTTGATATGTGTATGACTTGTTTGGACAGAGAGAAGGCTGCTATCTTTTACAAGACTGAATCAAGCTCAGCGGCCTCACATGGCTGTTAATTCTGGAATAAGAAAGATACTACCTTACTCTGATATATGTGATTTTGAGTTTGATCCCTGTGGTTATTCCATGAATTCTACTGAAGGAGCTGCTCTTTCTACTATCCCTGTTACACTAAAAGATGATTTTAGTTATGTTTTCTTTGAAGCAGTTGGGTATGATCTGAAATATTGAGTCTGGGTTCGCTGGTTGAGAGGGCGCTGGCATGTTTCCAGCCAGACAAGTTTTCTATTGCTTTGCATGCTGATGTTGTTTGCAGGTTTCTGCAGCATATTTTGCTCTCTGGATATTAAGGGTTACTCGCTTGCTGAGTGGATCCCAGAAGAACTTGGTGAGGGTGGTTAATTGTCTACCAGAAGTTCACTAAGACTTCGATTTGTCGATCTCCCAAGTCTATTCAGAAGGGCTGCTGGAAAGAGGAAGAGAAGGAAGAAAAGGAGTAGTACTGAGGGTTCGCTTGTTTCTGTTAGTGCGTCATTTGTGAATGTTTTCTAGTGTTTGGTTGTGATATTGTTCCTTGTTTTTCCGAATAATGGACTTAATAGTCCACATAGTGTCTTTTGGATTAGTAGTGCTGCTGTAAATTGAGAACTTAGTCCGGGTTTCTGGTGTTCCACCAGAAGCTCTATGGTCTTTGGTATATTGTTTGTTCTTAGTTGTCGTTTGTCGATTGACCCTAATAGAAGTGTTTGTTGTCTAAGTATTAGCGCACTGAAAATTGTGATGAAATACCTAGTTTTCTGCAGCCAACCTTGTTTTACCATTTTGTTTGTGCGCTTCACTCGGTTAGCTACAAAAAGATTTGCTGCATTGCAGGGAAAAGAAGTCTTGACAGCTAACACCTAACACAAATAAAAGAAGGTATGTTTTCTGAGGCATAGCATTGCTAATGATTTGTAAAAAAAGCAAGACAGAGATGCATAAATGTTGATATTGTGACACAACCAAGTCTTACCTAAATGTCAAACTGCAAAATGCGGTAGTCTTGCACTAGTCTCTAGTTGTATCAACTTTTGTGTTTTATGATAGTGATTCTATACACACATAATATATATGTATACACATATCTTTTTGTACCGAAGGAATGGCTTAAGGGTTGAGGCATAGAAGTAACAACGTTGAAGATCCATTTTTTAATCCCAGTCACAAGTCACAACGCTTGTCCTGAACCAATCTGCTCCAACCTTGGTGGATATGATTAACTTGTGGACTAGACTGCTTGCCTGGTTAATAGGTTAAGTTGCGCCCACGCCATATGGTGGATTAAACGAGGTGCGCAAGCTAGTTTTGGACACCACCAATGTCAATATACATGCAGGAGCGGAGCCGATGTATAAATTACGGGTTCGGCCGACAATCAATAACTTAGGTTCAAACCAATTTAGACTCAATAGCTTAAAATTGATTAAAATCCCAAATCCTTAAACTTTAAATCCTGGCTCCGCACCCTAAATTTTCTGTTGAAGGTTTGCGTTCCCCTGGTGTTAAAATTTTCTCTATATTTTCAGATGTTGCTCTCTGCATGTTGACTAAAGAAGAGATACTAGTGTAACCAGCTCCAAATGTATTTACCCATCCATGCTTCAGCTTATATCAAACGTGCATGAAACTAGAATGTGAAATTCATGTCAATGAATCTTTTTTCCTCTATGGGGTGCAAATTGCGTGTAGTAAAAATTATACAATTACGCCTCAGTCGTAAACCAATTAATCATGAGCCTTCCTAAGAATTCATCTTACTTATGCTAAATTTTTTGTGCAAAATGCATGCTTGAAATCTTTATGTAGGAATATTTTAGCTTTCAAGAAATATACTTAATGGGGCTTTAGGTTATCATATCTTAGTGAAAGACATTTATACATATTCTTTCATGACAATTAACGATATATAAAACGGCTTTCTCCCATATAAATTCTCAAGGAATTAGAGAAAAGAAAGAGTGCTAAGGGGAGTCCGGAACCTAAATGTGGTTCTTTTTAACTTAAAACACGTTTTTACCTGTTTAAAAAAAAGTTACTTTTCTATACAAAACGCGGTACAGTACCGCATTTTACCTTAACGGCCGTTTGATCTGTTAAGGTAAAACGCAGTATGTAACCGCACTTTATATATATCGCGGTAACAAATCGCGTTTTATATAAAGATGATAAGATTGTTATATAAAACTCGGTCTATTACCACGATATATATAAAGCGCGGTTACATACCACGTTTTATATAGAAAGTGAGCCCACTAATAATTCTTCTGCGCTTAACTGACATAACAATAATTCAAATATGTAAACCCTTTTTAAACCGCGTTTTACTTCCAAAAATTTGATCCCCCGGATTGGGCATTGCCTTATATAAAGGCGTTAAGGTATAGCACCAACGATCTGAGGATGCAATGCCTCCAACCACAGTCGAATAGTCGTCAACGAAAATCGACTGGTCCTATGTAGTACAGTCTCATCCTTTGGCCGACAATCGGTGAGCCGTTGCAGCGAGTCCAAGAACTGCACATGTGTCATGTCCCTCATGCCCGCCGGCAGAGAAATAGGCAGTCCATCTACAGGCAGCCCATATAACACCTCTACATCATGTAGTGTGATGGTGGCCTCGTCAATGGGCAGGTGGAATGTGTGTATCTCCGATCGCCACCGCTCTATAAGGGTCGTGATCAAAGACCAATCGAGCTGTAGCCGCCCGATCTCAATCAATTTGTAAAAGCCCGTGTCCAGCAGGCGCGCGACTACATGGTCATGAAGAACTCTGACATGCAGAAAGTCCCACATGTCGTCCACTCTCTTGGCGGGGAGAGTATTAGTCAGTAACTCACCCTCCCATATGTAGGCACACCGATGATAGCCCTGTAACGAGAGTAACGCATCGCTGTAGCATCCAGAATGAATAGGCAGCACATCCATGTCGTCTACTGTAAATTAAACAATATTAATTACATGTTAGTTTGTAAATTAAATATTTAATTTTTATAATTAAATATTCACAAATGGGTTCCAGGCTCCATAATTGAAGCCCAATAACACCAACTTATTCTATGTGTTAGTTTTATTATTTTACATGTTAGTTTATAAATTAAATATTTAATTTTTATAATTAAATATTCACAAATGGGTTCCAGGCTCCATATTTGGAGCCCAATAGCACCAACTTATTCTATGTGTTAGTTTTATTATTTTACATGTTAGTTTGTAAATTAAATATTTAATTTTTATAATTATGATCACGCCCAACTATGCCTCCATATTTGGAGCCCAGTAGCACCGATTTATTCTATGTGTTAGTTTTATTATTTTACATGTTAGTTTGTAAATTAAATATTTAATTTTTATAATTAAATATTCATAAATGGGTTCCAGGCTTGATATTTGGAGTCCAGTAGCACCAACTTATTCTATGTGTTAGTTTTATTATTTTACATGTTAGTTTGTAAATTAAATATTTAATTTTTATAACTAAATATTCACAAATGGTTCCAGCCTCCATATTTGGAGCCCAGTAGCACCAATTTATTTTATGCGTTATTTTTATTATTTTACATGTTAGTTTATAAATTAAATATTTAATTTTTATAATTAAATATTCACATATGGGTTCCAGGCTCCATATTTGGAGCCCAATAGCGCCAATCTATCCTGAATTCTTCTATGTATTAGTTTTCTAATTTTATATGTTAGTTTATAATTTTATATGTTTGTTTGTAAATTAAATATTTAATTTTTATAATTATATAATATTTAATTAGTAAAGATTCATATATGGGTTCCAGACTCGATATTTGTGGCCAGTAGCATCAAATATATGTTGACTATAATTGGACAAAGTTTGTGTTTGATCTATCAGTTATTTGGCGTATTTTTAAAAATACTTAAACTACAGAGAAACTACGCTAAAAGGCACTACATTTTAATACACTAAAAGACACTACATTATACTACGCTAAAAGACATTACATTTTACTAGCTAAAAGGCATGACATTTTACTATCCTAAAAGACACTATATTACTAGTCTTTAAGCAAATAAATAATTTAAACCAACCAAAATACAACAAATACATTGTAATCACAAAAATACATATAAAACATTAATAGTAATTTATTAACATTTTTATTAACAAATAATAATGATTTCACAATTATATTAGATTTTTTTATAACATTAATATCTTAGTCCGGATAAAAATAATATACCAATTTAATCGCAAAAGAAAACACAAAATAACATACAACACATTCAAAACAATTAATATGCATTTTTTATACGAGTTTTAACAAAAACTAAGTTGGAATACCTCGATTTAAGGTTTTTGGAAAGTTGAAAATTTGGCGATTTGAAGGCGAAACGAGCAACCCACAACGAAATATTGCCTTAGCTAGGATGTGGGACCGAGAATCTTTACTTTTTGTGGGACGGGTGGGCTCCACTCGAGCTTTTTTCGTTGACAATGGGGGGGGGGGAGGTTTTAATGAATGGACCACATTGCTGGGCAGTGGGAAAGGGAACGGGATATATAATACTTATCTATATAAAATGCGGTATGTTACCGCGATATATATAAAGCGATGTATGTAACCGCGCTTTATATATAATGAGGTAACAGACCGCGTTTTATATAACAGTCCTATCAGTTTTATATAAAATGTGGTCTGTTACCGCAATATATATAAAGCGCGGTTACATACCACGTTTTACCTTAACGGACCAAACGGCAGTGAAGGTAAAACGCGGTACTGTACCGCATTTTGTAGAGAAAAATAATTTTTTTTAACACTAAAAAACGTGTTTTGAGTCAAAATGAACAATATTTAGGTTTCGGACTCGTGTTGAGGGCAGGTAAAAAAAAATGCTGAATCATGAATTGATTTGTTTAACAATTTACCAAGCAGAAGAAAAAGGTAAATATAACGCCAAGAATTGGAAATTACGAATTTACAATAATTTGAAGCTGCTAAGGTTGTTACAATATGTAACCAGACCGTCCTTTTTTCTTCAAGGAGAAACCTGCACTCTGCACTCTGGCAATGAGTACCTTTTACTTTTTCTTTCACTAAGACAAGTTATTATTCAATTTTCAGTCTTTTTTCTCCCTTTTTCTGGTAAAAACGTACACTTATATGTATAAGTTAAGAAATTTTATTTTGTGTCTTATAAAACTTACACTAGTTGTATGAGGCTCCTTTTTGTCTTACAAATTTGTAGACCCCAATCTTATACTTCTAGGTCCACAGAAATCTGGATTCACAAAACTGTGAGACAAAAAAGTTGTATCAGTTATATGAGACACAAAATAAAATTTTCCGTATGTATATGTTCTGTATATATTTTTCTCGTATTTTCTTTATGCATTTTGAACTTGTGGCGAGGGAAAGGTGGGAGGGGGGAGGGGGACCATCGGTGTATGAAACCGCGTTGTGTGGGGCTCCATATGGTTTTGGTAAGACTTGTAGGTTGGGCCGCTTGTATTGGTTGGGATGAGGTCTCTAGACCTAAGATTTATAGGTTATTATTATTATTATTATTATTATTATTATTATTATTATTATTATTATTATTATTATTATTATTATTATTTTTTAAATAATATCATTTGTATTCGAATCGCATTGGCCGATTGATCCAGATTCACGCGAGACTCCCTGTCGCGGGTGCTCATCCATTTGTAGGAGTCGAGGTCAAAACCTTTGCTTAAGGCCATCTCCAACGCCAACTGCATTTGGTTTTTGGAGAAATTGGTCTCCAATGCTGCTGCATTTTTTACTGCAAAATGGGGGATAAATAGTGTCACTCTAAATTTTGAATGAACTATTTATCTCTTCAATTACTATTCTTTATTACATTATTATTATTTTTATTATTTAACTCTTTTAATTTATTTCTTTATATATAACTAATTATGTTTATATAATATCTTTATAATATTAATTTTACATTTTAATTTTTGGCGTATAATTTTGATAAATTAATTTTTGTGCATTAATTATTTTTATGTAAAATTTAAGTTATAATTGTACAAAAAGATGTTAAACATGCATTCGGAGTTTTGCAATTGTTGCAGAACCATCACGTTTTTGGAGAAAGGAATATAAATTATATATGCGATCAATATGTAAAAAAAACACAAAAAGATAGAATTTCTTTATTAGAAATAAGAAAATAAAAGATAATAATGTAATATTGAAGAAAGAGAAGAATATAAAATAAAATATTTTTTTTTGGAGTTAAAAATAAAGTAATAGCTGAAATAACTTTACTCCATTTTAGAAAAGAAAATAAAAGCAAAGATTGTAGATGGCGATTTTAACTATCTTACCTTACTCTTTAATGGTCAAACCAAGGGCCAGTACATATGTCAGAAGTAGCAGTAGTATGATGAAATTCTGAGTACAATACTAAAGATTTAGGCCGGTGAAAATCCTGACGTGAACATATGGTTGTTAATTAACGAGGAAATCCGTCTCAGATTGACAAAGGTTGAAGATAATCCAAAAAATTGATCGTTCATCTTTGTTGGTTGCATGTATAATTTCTTTCCCATTTATTTGTGATTAGGTAATTTATTCGCGTTTCACACGGTGATAAATAATATCTTTAAACTACAAATTATCCTTTTTTTTTATATCCCCATTATTGAAAATAACGAAAAGGTAGGTTCTTGTAAAAGCAAATATACTAAGAATATCTCAAGAGCCTCTAAATTCTAATGAATAGCTGAAAAGGCCTTATTGATTTGGTCTTTAAAATATTTCCCATCGTAACATTTATTTGTTGATGTAATTGCCTTCTCAATATTAATTGATCGTTTCAAATAATTAATTATCGTTTCTTCTTACTTTTGGGTACACGAAAAGCGTAGCATTCAATTTCATGGTGTACGCTATAGTGCTTCTCAAACTGTCAAACACTTCATGATATGAAGGTTTGTAAAATTCATCATTGAATAAGATTAATGTTGAGTGTAAATAATCTAGAGCCGTTAATAAACAACAACAAAAATCTTTACTAAAAATTAAGTAAGTGATAATCTGAATTCAGAATTGCTTGGGACATTCTTCTTCTGTTAATCGTCACCCTTCAGAATTTCTTTCACCCTTTAGGTCGACATTAGAATCATAACATTAGTTCTCTAGCTAGTGAAGAGCGCAAAAACAGGAAAAAAAAGAGAAGAAAATAGAAAAGGATGGAGCAAGTAGATGTGCAAGAATTAAAGTTGAGCGCATAGTTAGAATAGCATATATGAAAGATCAACTAAGCCTCAAGATATTCTATGTGATCCTAAATACCAATGCAGTTGGTGAAGGATAATGCTTATAAACAAGATTATGTAAAACATACGTTGTTACTTATTATTTTATATCCAAGGTTTCTGCCCAACAAGGGATACCTTTTACAACATATCATACAGACTTAGAAAAATACCAGATCTAAAGAATATTTAGCAACTTCTATTCCTAAATTGAAAAGGAAATCAATTCAAAATAACCTAGAAATTAAAATTTAAAGTCAGTATTCAGAATTGTAACGACCCGACCGGTCGTTTTGAGCTTTTGCATTTCGCTCGCCAGTTCTCGGGAATGACTTGCCCCCTGTGATGCAATATGACTTATGTAAATCGTTGGTGTTGGGTTTTAGGTTAATCAAAATTTAATTTGGAAGAACAGTCTTAGTTGAAAGCTTAAAATTTGAAAGGTTTGACCAATATTTGACTTGTTTTTATATGAACTTGGATTGGAATTTTTATGATTTGGTTAGCTCCGTTAGGTGATTTGGGACTTAGGAGCGTGATCGGAATGCATTTTGGAAGTCCGTGGAAGGTTTAGGCTTGGATTGGCGAAATTGAGATTTCGGCGCTTTCCGGTCGATAGGTGAGATTTTGATATAGGGGTCGAAATGGAATTTCGAGAGTTGCAGTAGTTTCGTTGTGTCATTTGGGATGTGTGTGCAAAATTTCAGGTCATTCAAACGAGATTTGATAGACTTTTTGATTGAAAACATAATTTAAGAGTTCTTGGAGTTCTTAGGCTTGAATCCTATGTTAAATTGGTGATTTGATGTTGTTGTGAGCGTTCCAAAGTTTTGAACAAGTTTGAACGATGTCATGGGAGGTGTTGGTACAATTGGTTTGAAGTTCCGGGAGTTCCGGGTAGGTTCCGGGATGTTTTAGGCCGAAAATCATAGCTGTAGCAGGTCCAGAAGGGTTGCAGGCCTTGGAATTCGCCCCCGCGGTCCACACAAAAAGAAGTGAGGCCGCGGTATGTTCTGTGCGGACCGCACAAAATGGTGTGTGGCCGCGGTAGGTGCTGTGCGGACCGCACAAAATGGTGTGCGGCCGCGGTGAAGAACTTTTCACCGGTCCTACTTCGGAAGCTCATATCTTTTGATCTACAAGGAATTTTAAGATGATTCAAAAACGAATGTTGTAGTCTTTCGTGTCTAGTTTCCAGAAAGTAAAGATATCGCAATTTGGATATCTGTAGCAAAAGTTATGGCCAAAATACTAAAGCCTGTCACTGCAAAGAAAAGCTATGCGGCCGCGGTCGTTTTTGTGCGGACCGCACTGGTTTTATGCGGACCGTAGTCGATTTTATGCGGCCCGCGAAGGTGGAAATCTATGGGGCACTCTATAAATATGAGGTTTTGGTTTTTATTTGATATTTTGACCTAGAGAGCTCGGATATTTGCAATTTTTCGAAGGTTTTTCAAGAAATTCATCGGGGTAAGTGATTCTAACTCAGATTTGGCTAGAGTACATGAATCTATCATTGAATTCATCATTTAATCCGTGGTTTGGGATAGAATTTGGAAAGAAATTGTAAAATCTTTCAAAAATATAAAATGACGATTTGAAGGATCAAATGGTATCGAAATTGGATAATTTTTGTATGGTTATACTCATGAGAGTATAAGGATTCTAGTTTTGTGAATTTTTGTCAAATTCCAAAATGTGGGCCCGGAGGTCGGGTTTGACCAATTTCGGAACTTTTATGGTAATTTGATTATTTTCGAGTGGGCTTTGTTCCCTTAGCACATTTTGATGGTTTGGTGCTGATTTCGGCTAGATTTGGAGCATCCGAAGGCCGATTTGAGAGGTAAAGGCGTCACGGGCTAGAGTTTGGACCGGATAGAGGTAAGTAATGATTGTAAATACTGTCCTGAGGGTTTGAAACCCTGGATTTCACATCGTTGTGCTATGTTGAGGTGACTCACACGCTAGATGACGAGCGTGGGGTGGAGCACCGCTGGGGATTGTGACTTAGTCCATCCTGAATGATTATTTTAATGCGTAATTGATAGTTAATTGTTTGATGTTATTATATTTTGGGCTGTATGCCATGTTTGGGGCCTTGTGCCGACTTGTTGAGACCCTCATGGGCATTTTTACTATCTTTCCTCACTCTATTTATTTGAAAGCATATCCTCAGTCATGTTTTACCTGTTTGTTACTCAAATCTGGCTTTACCACTATATTTTTAAAAATGTGGAAACTGTTTTGGGCTGAGTTTCCTATTTTACTGATGGTCCGAGTGATCGTGAGATTGATGACTGAGATAGACTAAGAGTCTGATGGTGAGGTTAATGACTGAGAGAGGTCGAGGGCCTAGTTGTGAGGATTATATATCTATGGATCGGGCTGCACGCCGCAACAATATATATATATATATATATATATATATATATATATATATATATATAGGGCCTGGTTGTGAATATTATATATTTATGGATCGGGCTGCAGGCTGCAGCAATATTTGGATAGAGCTGCACGTCGCAGCGATATGTTGGACCGGGCTGCACATTGCAGCGATATAGCGCTTGGGCTGTAGGAGCCTCTCCGGAGTCTGCACACCCGCAGTGAGCGCAGTCGACTATATATATGGATTGGGCTGCACGCCGCAGTAGTTACTATATGGTACCTATTGAGTGTGAGTACTGAGTGTGAGCGCTGATTGGTAAGAGTTGAGTCACGGGTGACTGAGAGGCTTGCCCGCGGGGCGATAGATATAAACATGTACATGAGTGATGCTTTGCCTGAGGGGCATGTTTATGAACTTATTTATTTTCACTCCTCTTTACAGTGAGTTTCTACTGAATATGTTGATTTATTTACTTCTTTCACTCACCTTTGTACTGAGCCTCCGTAAAAAATGTTGAACTAATATTTTTAAACGACTTTCATTTAAGCTGGGGTTTATGAGATGTTCAGAATTTAATCACTGATTTGGCTTTTTTATTTCCACTGAGATTTTCATGTTATGAGGTGTTTATGATTCCTGTTTTGCCCGAGGGGTTGTTTACGGACTATGTTTTGCCCGAGGGGCCGATTATGGTTTTCATCTTTTTTATTATAAATGGTATTGAACCCCTACTGAAACTGTTGGAAAGCATTTTCAAATTATTTTTACCAAAAGGCCAAAATTTAAATGAGACGATCGACTCGTATTCTAATTTGAAAGTCCGTTGTGCTTATTGAGTTTATCATAAATGTGGATTCATTATTTCATACTACTCAGTCTTTATTTACTCTTATTACTTACTGGGTTGGAGTACTCACATTACTCCCTGCACCTCGTGTGCAGATTCAGGTATTTTGAAACCCGGTAGCAGGTGTTGATTGCTCAGACGCGGAGTCATCAGAGTTGGCAAGGTGGCTGTACGACGTTCGCAGCACTGCTTCCTTCCTCTCATTTTTATTACTGTACTTAGTACACTTTTGACTATTTTTGTTGTATTCAGACCTTGGTAGATGCTCATGACTAGTGACACCCCGATGTCGGGCTTGTATGTTATTTTCGTACTATTCATTCAGACTGATGTTATGAGATATTGTTTAATTAAAGGCTTAAAAATGACTCTTAATGATTAAAGGGTTAATATGGGTGTTGTGTCGGCTGGCCTTGTCTTCACAAGAGGCGCCATCACGACCGGGCCGGTTGGGGTCGTGACAAGTTGGTATCAGAGCTTAGGTTACATAGGTCTCACGAGTCATGAGCAGGTTTAGTAGAGTCTCGCGGATAGGTACGGAGACGTGTGTATTTATCCTCTGGAGGCTGTAGAACCTTTAGGAAAACTTCACATTCTTGAATTCTTGTCGTGCGTCCTTGGTTCAGCTTGAAAAGTAACTTTTTGAATTCCTTCCACGCGTTCGTATGCGTGCATGAGCGCTCAGTATCAGATGTGCCTTGATGGCTTGTGATTCCCCGATCGGGGGGGCGAGATGGGATCTTTGTGAGTTGATGTGGGGCCAGTCTGGAGGACTTGAGGCCGGATCTTTGCCTATGGCTTGAGCACCGAGGTGCTGATTGTGTGAGCAAGTGTTTGAACTTATATGTTCGGTATCGTCCCTATTAGTGGGAGTGACGGTTGGATAACTATGTGATGAGTATGTTAGTACTGCGAGATGTATCTATATGACTTGGAAGTGACGAGGAAAGTCTGCTGGAGGATAGAAGAACTATTAGGTGCTTGATTTTCATCTTGATTCGAGGTGTAGCCCTGCGTTATGGGTGTATGAAGAATCTTTCAATGTTTTCCAGTTGAGAGTGAAGTAGATTTCATGTTACGGTATGAGTTCAGACTCAAGAAGACTAAGTAACTGCGTACGGTTTGTAACGGTGGAAGGTATACAAAAATGTTAATTGAAGGTAAAGCAGGTGGGTTACCTCCTGCGAAGAATTCTGGGGATTGTGTGATCTTTATGTATATGTTAGAAGATCTCATGTGTAAGTGAAAAGTACGTGTTGAAATTTGAAATTTCGGGTCGCTTGAGAGAGTGGGCTTTAATGTTGCGGGGATGAATGCGAGATTTGCAGAAGATTTAAAGTACTAGATGATCTATGTTTTCACAAGCTTACAAAAGGATTTGAGCTTAATCTCACTATGGTATTATGGCATCAATAGAGTATATGTGTTACGAGATATTGAGTGTGTTTTGATCTATGGCTTCAAGCCAAGTGGGGGAGTCTGCTGTTGATTTGTTCATTGCATGGTTATGTGCTATGTTGGTTCCAGTTGAGGCGCATTGGTGAATCAGTTATGGCTTACGGAGACTGAGACCGAGGATGTCTCGAGTAAAGGAAAAGTTTTGACAGAGGTTATGTCATGCTTCATAGGTGCATGGGAATCTCAGAGTGCCTTGAGCTGTTGTGGTAATGGATGCTCGGTGCATAGAGCAGGAAGTGGTTTGGTTGTTCTAAGACGAGGTTACACCCTGCGGTGTCGGAGTGCTATTGAGGCACGAGTGGTTCTATTCGTTTGATCAGGCTAATTGCAGTTTGAGTAGAGTGAATGACTCTCGAGAATGGTTCTAATGTTTTCAAGATTTTACATGTAATAATTGGGTATTTTCAAGTTGTATGTATGGTGAGGAACTGAGTTTTCATTGGAAGATGTCAAGACTTATGGTATTTTCTATATTAATTATGGGATTCTATGTATCAGCATCAGGAAAGTAAAGGTAATTGATTGAGATTCGTATGAAGTCTCTTCAGAGTAGAGTATTTTGAAGGTGGTGCTTTTGGGAACATTTAAGAGAGTATTCAGCGGCTTATGAGTCTTAGACGGTGTGGTTTTGTGCTTGGGTCTCGTGTGGTAAGTCTGGGTGGAGAAATTGTGATGTTATAGCAAGAAGGAGTATCAGGTTGAAGATAAATCAGAAGGAAACTTAGATAGATGGGATAGCTTGATAGTAGACCAGACCAGTATGGTAAGGATATGATTAGTTCCTTGTGTGTGTTTGAGGTAATGAGTTCCTACAGGTATTTCGCGGTAATGCTCTTAGGTTTTAATGGCTTGCGTAGCTTGGTTGAGTTAGAAGGATTCAGTCCTGGCAGGTCTGGTTTGTGCCAGGGGAACTCTGAGAATTCTTGATGATTTCTACCTCGGTTGGAGATGTATATTTTCTATGGGCATGCAGAGCATGGGATGTATAGTGATTTTTCTTCTAGATTGGGACCAATGGAAAGTTCTTGACCAATTGAGTACATAAATGTTTGTGGCTCGGAAGGAAGATGAAGTTCTCATGTTATCTTGAGATGATATGGTATATGCGGTAGGTTGTGGAGGATTGACAATTGCATGTGGAAGGTTACGGTTCAGTTCTGAACGGAAAGTCATGAATCCTTAGGCAGCACAGGCAGTTTCAGATGATTAATAAAGTGGTAGTGCTAATTGGAGTGATCTGACGAGGGTATATGTTTCAGAAAAGACAATGTGATTAAGTTGATGGTACTTCGGTAGTATTGTGGCACTTTCTTGTTAGATCGACTGGTGATATTCGAGTTTGCTTGGTGGCACAATGAAATTTTTGAGTATCTATCGTGGAATGATTGGGTATGTGAGGCGTAGCATGTATTCGGACGGCGAAATTGGGATCGGATATGGTGATTCATGGGCCGTGTGGATTTGAAGACGGAAGTTCTCATATTCAGGCTATGTTGTGGCTGTGGATCATGTGTATCGGCACTGTTTAGCGACTATAGGGATTTGGAGGCTCGAGTGGATCTTTCTTTGTTGGTATGTTAGATGTTGGATGAGATGTTGGAGTTCAGACTGGTTGTCTCAGTGTTTGGTATTCTGGACTATTACGCTATGGGCTTTGCCGGAAATGCCACGAGTTGAGTGGCGAGGTGCGACGAATTATGTTCTAGTAGAGTGGTTTATATTTCAAAGACCCAGCGAACGGCTGGAAAGGATTGCCTTTCTTAATTGAGCCTTCGTGATGGATGTCAGTGCAAAGGATTCTACCACTGATTCAGTTTCGGTGTTGAGGGACTCTCCGGATGTGTTTCTTGTGGCCGGGCATGCCGCCGGGCAGGGTTGTTGATTTCGGTATTGATTTGGTGCCGAGAACTTTTTCGTATGGCTCCGGCAGGAGTTATAGTAGTGGAAGGAGAAGCTTCAGGATTCCTTGATAAGGAGTTCGTTGGCAGGCCAATGTGGATGCATGTTCTAGTTGAGTCGGCTTAGTTGGCCCCAAACTGTATTGTTGAGGGATAGGTTGATTCGACTGATTGAGCTTACTAGTGATCTGGAGATTTATGAGTTACCTTTCTGTGTTGCGAGATGTTATGATTCATTGGTTATAGGCACCTATGGTGCGGTTCGATTGGGGTTTCATAGTGGAAGTCGAGCGGGAAGAGAAATTGGGTGTTGCTCATTGGTGCACGTATTGTGCCAGTTGTGCTTAGGCCTGTATTGATGTGTCATGTCACCAGAGTAGTATGTTGGATTAGATGAGATCGTTGGGATCATTAATGAATACAAACGGATTTGATTTCAGCATGTTGGAAGGATAATATCAAGCTTCGGCACAGGAAAATTGCTATGGTCTTTTCCAAAGGAGAAGTGGCTTCATGAATGGTTGATCTGAGGAATAGTTATGGTTTATTTATCATTGGCAGTATATGAAAGTGTGAGAATGAGATTTTAGTTGATAAGAGTTTTTCTATCGGCATTCGGGCGTTGTGTGCAGCTGCTGTAATTAGAAGTTATCACTACGGGTGTTTGAGTCATGTGGTATATCAAGTGATTGCACCTGAGATTTGCAAGTATGGGTGATTACAGCTTGTTCGGGCTTATTCTGAATATAGATGTGAGATTCTGATCTTGTGAATGATTTCAGAAGTAGAAATGTGGTTCTAAGGCTTATGGGTTAGAATGGGTTGTGAAATTTTAGTTGCATTGTGTTATCAGACCTATATGAGATAAGGTGACGTGGGATCACCCCCGGGTATATGCATTGTAAGGTTATTCAGTGACTGGTTAGCTTTTGGAACAACTCTGAGCACGTTCGCGGATGAACGTATGTTTAAGTAGGGGAGGATGTAACGACCCGACCGGTCGTTTTGAGCTTTTGCATTTTTGCTCGCCAATTCTCGGGAATGACTTGCCCCCTGTGATGCAATATGACTTATGTAAATCATTGGTGTTGGGTTTTAGGTTAATCAGAATTTAATTTGGAAGAACAGTCTCAGTTGAAAGCTTAAACCTTGAAATTTTTGACCAATATTTAACTTGTTTGTATATGATCTCGGATTGGAATTTTTATGATTTGGTTAGTTCCGTTAGTTGATTTGGGACTTAGGAGCGTGATCGGAATGCATTTTGGCAGTCCGTGGAAGGTTTAGGCTTGGATTGGCGAAATTGAGATTTCGGCGCTTTCCGGTCGATAGGTGAGATTTTGATATAGGGGTCGGAATGGAATTCCGAGAGTAAGAGTAGTTTCGTTGTGTCATTTGGGATGTGTGTGCAAAATTTCAGGTCATTCGAACGAGATTTGATAAACTTTTTGATCGAAAGCATAATTTAAGAGTTCTTGGAGTTCTTAGGCTTGAATCTTATGTTAAATTGGTGAGTTGATGTTGTTGTGAGTGTTACGAAGTTTTGAACAAGTTTGAACGATGTCATGGGAGGTGTTGGTATAATTGGTTTGAAGTTCTGGGAGTTCCGGATAGGTTCCGAGATGTTTTAGGCCGAAAATCATAGCTGTAGCAGGTCCAGAAGGGTTGCAGGCCTCGAAACTCACCCGCGCGGTCCACACAAAAAGAAGTGCGGCCGCGGTATGTACTGTGCGGACCACACAAAATGGTGTTTGGCCGCGGTAGGTGCTGTGCGGACCGCACAAAATGGTGTGTGGCAGCGGTGAAGAACTTTTCACTGGTCCTATTTTGGAAGCTCATATATTTTGATCTACAATGCATTCTGAGATGATTCAAAAACGAAAGTTGTAGCCCTTTGTGTCTAGTCTCCAGAAAGATAAAGATAACGCAATTTCAATTTGGACATCTGTAGCAAAAGTGATGGTCAAAATACTAAAGCCTGTCACTGCAAAGGAAAGCTGTGCGGCCGCGATCGTTTTTGTGCAGACCGCACTAGTTTTGTGCGGACCGCGGTCGATTTTGTGCGGCCCGCGGAGGTGGAAATCTATGAGGCACTCTATAAATACGAGGTTTTGAGTTTTATTTGATATTTTGACCTAGAGAACTCGGATTTTGGCGATATTTCGAAGGTTTTTCAAGAAATTCATCGGGGTAAGTGATTCTAACTCAGATTTGGCTAGAGTACATGAATCTATCATTTAATTCGTGGTTTGGGATGGAATTTTGGAAGAAATTGTAAAATCTTTTAAAAATGTAAAATGACGATTTGAAGGACCAAATGGTATCGGAATTGGATAATTTTCGTATGGTTAGACTCGTAAGAGTATAAGGATTCTAGTTTTGTGAATTTTTGGCAAATTCCAAGATGTGGGCCCGGGGGTCGGGTTTGACCAATTTCGGGAATTTTATGGTAATTTAATTATTTTCGAGTGGGCTTTGTTCCCTTAGCATATTTTGATGGTTTGGTAATGATTTCGGCTAGATTTGGAGCATCCGGAGGCCGATTCGAGAGGCCAAGGCATCGCGGGCTAGAGTTTGGACCGGATAAAGGTAAGTAATGATTGTAAATACTGTCCTGAGGGTTTGAAACCCTGGATTTCACATCGTTGTGCTATGTTGAGGTGACTCACACGCTAGATGACGAGCGTGGGGTGGAGCACCGCTGGGGATTGTGACTTAGTCCATCCCGAACGATTATTTTAATGCGTAATTGATAGTTAATTGTTTGATGTTATTATATTTTGGGCTGTATGCCATGTTTGGGGCTTTGTGCCGACTTGTTGAGACCCTCAGGGGCATTTTTACTATCTTTCCTCACTCTATTTATTTGAAAGCATATCTTCAGTCATGTTTTACCTGTTTGTTACTCAAATCTGGCTTTACCACTATATTTTTAAAAATGTGGAAACTGTTTTGGGCTGAGTTCCCTGTTTTACGGATGGTCCAAGTGATCGTGAGATTGATGACTGAGATAGACTGAGAGTCTGATGGTGAGGTTAATGACTGAGAGAGGCCGAGTGTCTAGTTGTGAGGATTATATATCTATGGATTGGGCTGCACGCCATATCAATATATATAGATATATATGTGTGTGTATATATGTATATAGTTGTGATGATTATATATCTATGGATCAGGTTGCACGCCGCAACAATGTATATATATGTATATGGATCGGGCTGCACGCCGCAGCGATACTTATATGGATTGGGCTGCACGCCGCAGCAATATAGCGCTTGGGCTGTAGGAGCCCTCCGGAGTCTGCACACCCCCAGTGAGTGCCGTCGACGAGATATATGGATCGGGATGCATGCCGCAGCAGTTACTATATGGTACCTATTGAGTGTGAGTGCTGATTGGTAAGAGTTAAGTCACGAGTGGTTGAGAGGCTAGCCCGCGGGGCGATAGATATAAACATGTACATAAGTGATGCTTTGCCTGAGGGGCCTGTTTATGAACTTATTGATTTTCACTCCTCTTTAAAGTGAGTTTCTACCGAATATGTTGATTTATTTACTGCTTTCACTTACCTTTGTGCTGAGCCTCCGTCAAAAATGTTGAACGAATATTTTTAAACGACTTTCACTTAAGCTGGGGTTTATGAGATGTTCAGAATTTAATCACTGATTTGGCTTTGTTATTTCCACTGAGATTTTCATGTTATGAGGTGTTTATGATTCCTATTTTGCCCGAGGGGCTGTTTACGAACTATGTTTTTTCCGAGGGGCCGATTATGGTTTTTATCTCTTTTATTATATATTGAACCCCTACTGAAACTGTCGGAAAGCATTTTCAAATATTTTTACCAAAAGGCTGGAATTTAAATGAGACGATCGACTCGTATTCTAATTTGAAAGCCCGTTGTGCTTATTGAGTTTATCATAAATGTGAATTCATTGTTTCATACTTCTCAGTCTTTATTTACTCTTATTACTTACTGGGTTGGAGTACTCACATTACTCCCTGCACCTCGTGTGCAGATTCAGGTATTTCGAAACCCGGTAGCGGGTGTTGATTACTCAGACGCGGAGTCATCGGAGTTAGCAAGGTGGCTGTATGACGTTCGCAACACTGCTTCCTTCCTCTCATTTTCATTACTGTACTTAATACACTTTTGACTATTTTTGTTGTATTCAGACCTTGGTAGATGCTCATGACTAGTGACACCCCGATGTCGGGCTTGTATGTTATTTCTGCACTGTTCATTCAGACTGATGTTATGAGATACTGTTTAATTAAAGGCTTAAAAATGACTCTTAATGATTCAAAGGTTAATATGGGTGTTGTGTCGGCTGGCCTTGTCTTCACGAGAGGCGCCATCACGATCGGGCCGGTTGGGGTTCTGACAAAAATCTAGACCTTTGATCAGTTGTTCCAAAGCAATTACATCACTTCCATTGCCAGGTTCCATTAGACCATAACTCCAAAGACACATAGAGTACAAAAAGAAATGATGTCAATTGTTTCAATAGATGTTGTATTTTGAAACTTCTCCTTGAGACCCTTTCGTCGGTATTCGGCAATTACACCGATCCTTGCAGGCCTTGCAAATTGTTTCACCAAAAATCTGAGTCCTTGGTCAAAGCTAAAAGAGAAATTCGGGTTACTGATAATCAGAAGACAAAAAATAAAATACTTTTGAGAATAATGGTAGAAGGTAAATAGATAAGTATTTCAATGAATTCTCAATAGTATTCCGTGTCCTTACAAATGATGATACTTCTTCCTTTTATAGATCATTCTAGGTAAAGGAATAAAGCATCAGCTTTAATGATATAATCATGAGCAATAAATGACATTAAATAAGCCGTTATACAATCATTCCTATTAAATACCAACTTTATAACGTATCAGACATTTAATAATGAATTTGGACTCCTTTCTGTCATCTGATCCTTGCTTTCAATGCCTTCTAATCCGTTGGCTGTAAATAATTTAAATTGGTACGAGGCTCGTATCTATACGTCGTCTCGTGCCTATTTAAATTCTTCTTCCCGTGGCTGTTTTCACCGTGCCTCTTAGTCAATTGCTGTTCTTTGACCATTCAACTAATTCACGTGTCATGCCACATCATTTTTAATATAAATTCAGTTTTTTCTCAATACAGATAGTCCCCCCACTTTCCATTTTTTTATCAATTAAATAATTGGGAAGTGGATCTTCATGTAAAAAGAACTTTTGCCACAATTAATGCTCATGACAGTACTAACGTCTCAGCAGTCTTTTCCATTTAATGTTCTGTCCATGTGTTATTTTATAATTGATTCCGCTATTCATACCCTTCTTCGAGACTTCTTCATTCTCACTATTTACGAAGTGATAGCTGCCTTTATTATAAGCTTTTCATCATTATACTTAAAAAGTTGACGGTTCCCATTTTACACATAACTTTGTCTTCCTTTGTCTTCTTCACAAATCTTCAGCACATTCTTTCTTCTCAACAATGTCTTCTTCAAACCCTAACCGTAAAAAAGTTCCAATTCTAGATCAGTTCCCCAACGCCCCTGTTAGACACAGAAGAGGCGGAGGAAGTAGGCTTCGAACATGGTTAGAATCTACGCGAGGCGGCTCCTCTGGTTCTTCTTCAAGGAGTTTTATCCCAAAAGCCCCTTCTTCTAAAAGTAAGGAAATTCTTGATACTTCTCAAGAACCCTCAGTTGATGATATAGTTCCCGGCGATTTGTCTTTTGAAAGTGACAAAACGTCTCTTCAAAAACAAATTAAAAATTTAGAAAGAGCCGATACTTACCCAACATTAGTAACCGAGCTTACAATCCCCACCATAAGAAGAGATTGTAACTGGAAGGATAGTCTCCAAATGTCAATTCCTTCCCCAAATCAAAGAATTTCCTCTTTTAGAAATGGGTATTCTTCTGTTTACACTTACCCCTTCACTTTAGGTTTTAATCCTCCGATTGACCCAGTTATTCTCGATTTTTGTCGTTTCTTTACAATTTGTTTGGCCCAAATTGGTCCATTAGTGTGGAGAACAGTGGCTTGTTTGAGATATTTATCATCCAAGGCCAATGTCAATTTCACCTTTTCTCATCTCATTCATCTATACCATCCCAACTTAATACGCCATGGGGTTTTCACCTTAACTGCAAGGAGCAAAAAAGTTTTGGTAAACCCTGAGGATGACAAAGATCGTGGATGGTATATCCGTTACGTTGCTGTCCGTACAGTGGATTTGATTGGCGAAACAAATATTCCCTTTCCTGAGAAGTGGAATTTTGAACATAAGTTTCCTCTTATTTACCGTACCTACTTTTGAGAATTTCAAAAGAATGTTGTTTTTAACCTCGTCCCTTCTTGGTTTTTTGTAGCAACCATGGGAGATGTGGAACCTATTCCCAACTTTCGTGGTTGGGTAGACTCACTTTTGAAGATTGCTACTAGGGAGCAGAGAACTTGGAAATCAATTTCTTCTTTACATGGCTGGAAAGTCAAAACACATGGTATCCCCCCTTTTTAAAAATTTTTGTTTTACATGTTAAGCACTTTTTCCTCAACTTTAATCATGTATATCCATTCTTTAATCAGGATTTGGCATTAGAGGAATGACAGCTGAAGTAGCTATGGCCATTCGCATGTCTGCAAATGCTGCTCTGGATTTAGATAAGGCTCGAGCCTTGCTGCCTAAAAGAAAAGCTACAAAGGAAAGTTCTGAAGAAGAAGAGGAGGGTACCTCCCTAATTACCAGGCCAAGGGCCAGGAGACGAATAATCATTGATAATGAAATTGAAAACACTCCTGCTCGTACCTCCACCACCGAGCCTGTTTTGATTCAATCTGATGAGGATGCCAAACCAAGAGATAATAATGAGTCAATTCAGCACCTTTTTGACAGTGGTTTCGGGAGTAGCGAGCTCAGACCTGTTTTTGATGAAGCTCCTCTTTCCTCATTTATTCCTATTTCCTCCATTCCTCTGCCAGCCGTAAGTGTTTCTTTACCAGCTTTAACAACTTCCGTTTGTTTGCCAATTTCTACTGCTCCTATATCTGTTCCCTTGGCTGCTTCAACCGCACCTGCTTCTGCTCCGGTGTTGGTTTCTACATCTTTTCCCTCCATTCCTTCCGCTGTTCCTCTTCCCTCTGTTCATCATACAGAGACAGGTTCTAGCAGCGGAAATATGACAATGAGAAGTGTTACTTTGGAGGTTCCTGCCAATCATAGTCTCCTGAGGAAGACCGGCAGAGCCGATGTATGGCTCGAACCTCTAATTGGAGATATCGAGAAGAAGAAGATGGAGAGCCATAGCTGCTTAACTTTGATGAATGACGTAGTTCATTCTACTTTGAAGGTATTTCTACCAACAAGTTTTTTTCTCTTTTTTTTTTAAATTATCTTCAATTTCTCATTTCCATGACTTACCTCTGTAGGCTAACCTTATTAGCACGGAATTAATGAGAAGAATTTCCTTACTGGAAAGAAAAGCTCGTGAGTCTGAAAAGTCTGTCCACGAGGCTGAGGAAATAGCTAGGGGAGCCCAACTTGAAGCAACCAACTGGAAGGAGCAGTTCGAAAATGCTCAAGGGACTATAGAAGAGTTGCAAGAAGATAAAAACCTCCTAGAGCAGCAAAACCGTGGTTTAACTTCTGAACTGGCAACAGTCAAAGCCTCTTCAAGCCAATTGAAAAGAGACAAAGAGCTTTTGGAATGCTCTTTGTCAGAACAATTATCCAGAGCTAGTGAAGAAGTTAGAGAGCTGAAGGCACTTTTGGCTAAAAAGGAAGAATATGCAGGAGAGTTAGTGCAAAGCTTGACTCAAGCTCAGGCTGACTTACAGACTTCTTCTGACGAGATTCAAGCCTTGAAGAGTTCTCATGCTTCTCTTGAAGCTTCCTTTGATTCCCATTTAGCTGAAAATCAAATTTTAAAAAACGATCTTGCTATGTGGGAAAAGGAATATGGACTTCTAGAGGAAAATTTTAACATAGAAGTGAGTTGGGCTTTTCTGAATTCTCGTCATGATGCTTTGACAGAAGCTGCTCAAGAGGGTTTTGACTTGCAGTCTGAACTGGCCAAAGTCATAGATACCATCGAGAAAAGCCAACAGTCTACTGATACTCCTTCTCCTGCCCTTGAAGTTCCTGAAAATGTTGCTATTCCAGCTTCAGAGGGTGAAACTTCTACAACCCAGTCTGTGGAAGTTGAAGCTTCCGTGACAACCCCCTCAATTGAATGATGGTTTTATCCCTTAGTTTTTTTTAAAGGATTTTTGGTGAAAGTCCCCAGTTATCATAATGGGGCACTTGTATAAACTTTTATTGACTAAGTTTCTACTTAGTCTTTTTAACTATATCAAGAAGTTTTATTAGTACTTCAATGTGTTCTACTCTTGCCTTTTCTTTACTTATTTAGGACTTATAGAATAGTTTAGCATTTTTATCCTTTGAAAATGCTTTATGATTCTTCCCATGACTTATTGACATGAGGCTTATAAAAGAGGGCCCTTTTATTTTATCGACACTTAATGAAGAAGACGTATCAACTTCATAATGGTGTTAAAATACGATGAAAGTAATAGGAAAACACACGTTTTGTATGAAACAACTTTGGCAAGTTTTAATTCATAAACTTTTAACAAGTGTTTGACTGTTACATGTATTACAATACATCTACAACTTTTCTCGTAACTGTTTTTCTTGTAACAGATTTGTAAATAACATAAACTAAACAAGGTTTTTTTAACCTGTTTCAGTACATAGTCATGACCCTATCTTTACATGTTAAGAAGGGTTTGAGAGGTGACTTTGTTTATGAGTTTGAGAGATGACTCTGTTGTTCTCATGAATGCTGAAGACTTTGTAACTTCTTCTCAACACTTGTTTCTTTGTGGCCGATTTTTATTCGATACTCGTATCTGTTTCTTTGCATCTATCTGTGTATAATATGTAGTCCCCCAAGTGTTTGAGCGGTGAAGTATGAAGCCTCGAGCACTTGTTTATTTCTTTTACTTTGGCCCTTTTCCTGAAACAGAAAGATATACGGGACTCGACGGTGTGATTATAGATGAAGACTGCCTAACTCGTGTGTATTTCCATCAGATTAATTGTAACCCTGGGCTAGGAATTTAAGCATACTCCATTTTGCCTTGCAGGTTGTGACTCATCATTTGGCACGAGTTAGGATATTTAGCCTAGCATCTAAAATCGTTAGTAAAATATTAATAAACCAAG
Source organism: Nicotiana tabacum (assembly GCF_000715075.1). Lineage (NCBI taxonomy): Eukaryota > Viridiplantae > Streptophyta > Magnoliopsida > Solanales > Solanaceae > Nicotiana > Nicotiana tabacum. Next base: position 124,592,817 of record NC_134095.1, read on the forward strand.
AGAAGAATTTTTACATGATGATACCTGACCGTAGGTACTTTCTTAAAAGTAATATCTTTTTAAGTGGACAACATTCCAATGTGAGGGTAAAACTTTACCATCCATTGTTTCCAACTGGTATGCTCCTTTTCCCGCAATGCCACGGACTTTGTATGGTCCTTCCCATGTTGGACTTAGCTTTCCTGAGTTAACAACTTTTGTAGATTGGAACACCTTTTTAAGCACGAAGTCCCCAATTTTGAAATATCTGAGGCGTGCTTTCCTGTTGTAATATCGTTCTATTACTTGCTTTTGTGCTGCCATCCTTATCAAAGCAGCTTCTCTTCTTCCTTCAAGTAAATCTAGGCTAACCCGCATCTCTTCATTATTGGATTCCTCCGTTGCCTGATCGTACCGTGTGCTTGGCTCACCTATTTCAACTGGTATTAAGGCTTCCGTACCATAAACCATCGAAAATGGTGTTTCTCCAGTGCCTGTTTTGGTCGTTGTACGATAAGCCCATAGTACTCCGGGTAACACCTCAGGCCAATTACCTTTTGAATCTTGTAACCTCTTTTTCAAGTTATTGATAATAACTTTGTTAGTTGATTCCGCTTGTCCATTACCCACTGGATGATATGGCGTAGATGTTATTCTTTTGATCTGCCAACTTCGAAGAAATTCTGTAACTTGTGCTCCAATGAATTGTGGTCCATTGTCACATACGATCTCCTTTGGTACTCCAAAGCGGCATATTATATTTCGCCATATGAAGTCTTTAACTTCTTTTTCTCGTACCTATTTAAATGCCCCTGCTTCTACCCATTTAGTGAAATAATCTGTAAGTACAAGTAGAAATTTTACCTGACCTTTTGCTTGTGGAAGTGGACCTACGATATCCATTCCCCATTTCATAAAGGGCCAAGGGGCTAAAACAGGATGTAGTAACTCAGCTGGTCTGTGCATATTATTGCCGTACCTTTGACATTTATCACATTTGGACACGAAACTGGTTGCCTCTTCTTCCATCTTAGGCCAATAATATCCTGTGCGAATTAACGTTCTTACCAGTGACCGTCCTCCTGCGTGATTCCCACAATGTCCTTCATGTACTTCTCTCATGACATATTCGGTTTGAGAAGGGCCGAGACACCTTGCTAGTGGTCCGCCGAACATCTTTCGATAAAGATTACCTTGATATAAACAATATCGTGCAGCTTTTTTGCGAAGCGCGTAAGCCTTTCCTTTGTCATTAGGAACAGTTCCGTGCTGTAAAAAGGCAACAATTTCATTTCTCCAATCCCATGTTAGATGATTAAAATTTACCTCGTTTTTGTCAGGTTCAAGAACGGAATGAAATAGATGTATGACTGAAGCATCTGTATTGTTTGCCACGTCTGCTGCGGATGCAAGGTTTGCTAAAGCATCTGCCTCTACATTCTCATCTCTTGGGACTTGCACTACTTTCCAAGTTTTGAATTATTTTATTAACTCCCGTACCTTTGCGAGGTATTCTTGTATTCGTGACTCTCTGGCTGTGTAAGTCCCCAACATCTGATTAACCACGAGTTGAGAATCACTCTTGATTATAATCTGTGTTATGCCGAGTTCTCGTGCCAATTCTAAACCTGCAATTACAGCTTCATATTCTGCTTCATTGTTAGTTATAGAATGACATTTTATAGCCTGTCTAATGGTCTCACCCGCAGGTGGTACGAGGACTATTCCTAAGCCTGCCCCTTTTACATTAGATGAACCGTCAGTGTATAAAACCCAAGTCCCCGGGTTCGCACCATTAAAAACTAATAATTCTTTTTCTGCTTCTAAATGCATCCCCTGGCTAAAATCAGCCACGAAATCAGCTAGTACTTGAGACTTTATAGCGGTCCTGGGTTGATAAATAACTTCATATTCACTTAGTTCTATAGCCCATTTTGCTAATCTTCCTGAAAGTTCGTGTTTATGCAAAATATTTCGAAGCGGAAAAGCAGTAACTACAACAATGGGATGACATTGAAAATAAGGTCTTAACTTTCTAGATGCCATGACCAAAGCTAATGCTAATTTTTCTAGCTGTGGGTATCGTGTCTCAGCTTCCAATAAGGACTTACTTACGTAATAAATAGGAGATTGTTTACCTTGGTCCTCGCGGACTAAAACAGCACTTACCGCGACTTCAGATACGGCCAGATAAATGAGAAGTTTTTCCCCTACCTTCGGTTTTGCCAACAACGGTGGTTTTGACAAATAAGTTTTCAAATTTCTAAGGGCTTGCTGACAATCTTCATTCCATTCAAAATGATCTTGCTTTTTAAGTGCAGAGAAAAACTTAAAACACCTTTCTGAGGATTTGGAAATAAATCTCCCCAAAGCTGCAATTCTTCCCGTTAATCGTTGTACTTCCTTTTTATTAGTAAGGATATCTGGGATTTCTTCTATTGCTTTGATCTGAGAAGGATTCACTTCAATACCACGGTTAAAAACAAGAAAACCCAAAAACTTACCTGATGCAACTCCAAATGCACATTTTTTTGGGTTGAGTTTCATATTAAATTTTCGCAAAATTTCAAAAGTAATAGATAGATGAGAAATATGATCATGAGATTGTTGGGTTTTGACGAGCATATCGTCTATATATACCTCCATTGTTTTCCCTAAATGTTCTTGGAACATTTTGGTGACCAACCTTTGATAGGTTGCTCCAGCATTTTTGAGACCAAAAGGCATTACTTTATAACAATAAGTCCCCCTGTCTGTGATGAAAGAAGTTTTTTCTTCATCACCAGGATCCATTTTGATTTGATTATATCCTGAGTATGCATCTAAAAAACTTAAAAGTTCATGACCTGCGGTCGCATAAATTAGTTGATCTATATGTGGTAAGGGAAAGGAATCTTTTGGACAGGCTTTATTTAAATCAGTATAATCTACACAAAAACGCCACTTACCATTTTTCTTAGGTACAACCACCGTATTAGCTAACCAAGTTGGATATTTTACCTCACGGATTGATCCGATTTTTAATAATTTTTGGACTTCATCCTGAATTACCTGGTTCTTGAAAGCACCTTGTTTCCGTTTCTTTTGCTTTATTGGTGTGAAAGAAGGGTCCTTGTTGAGTTTGTGAGTCATCACATTTGGTGGTATCCCTGTCATATCAGTGTGGGACCAAGCAAAGCAATCTAAGTTAGCTTTTAAAAATTCGATTATCATACCTCGCATGTTCGTGTTTAAATTAGCCCCGATATAAACCTTCCGTTCAGGCTGTTGATCAAATAACATCACTGCATCAAGCTCTTCAATCATCGTTTTGATGCTTTCATTCTCTTCAGGTTCTTGAATTGTGTCAGGCCTTGAGTCCAAATCTGTTTTCTCTTGTTCAGTTGAAGTTTGATCTTTTTTACTTTCAACCGTTTCCTGTAATTGCTATTTTGCTTTATTTACGGCGCTCGTACTTGTTACAGCGTTGACATTTCTGGCCATCTGCTGATCCCCACGAATTTGACAAATTCCCCATGGTGATGGGAATTTGATAACCTGATGCAGGGTTGATGGGATAGCATCCATATCGTGTATCCATGGCCTTCCCATGATCATATTGTAGGCCATTTCCATATCAACTACCTGAAATTTAGTTTCCTTCACAACACCCATAGCAAAAGTTGTTAGTATTACCTCACCTTTTGTTACTACACTTGAATTGTCGAAGCCTGACAAGGTGTGCGCTTTGGGTAACATTTTGTCTTCAACTTGCATTTCCCGCAGTACCCTTAGTAATATAATATTTACAGAACTTCCTGGATCAATCAAAACTCGCTTTACATTAGTATCATATACAAGTAAAGATATTACCAGTGCATCATTATGTGGAGTTGTCACTCCTTCGTTATTTGCGTCATCGAACGAAATGCTTTCATTGTCAAGGACCTGCCGCACCCGTTTCCCGTGTGTAATCGTTACCTTAGAAACCTTGTTGGAAGCTGTGTAAGTTATGCCATAAATATCTTCTCCCCCGCTTATGACATTCACTGTCCTCTTGGGTGAAGGAGGTTGTGGTGGTTCTTGTCTGTTTTTCATATAAGCTTGTTTTCCTTTCTCACTAAATAACTCAGTGAGGTATCCTTGCCTCAATAAATGATCTACTTCACTTTGCAGGAATCTGCATTCTGAAGTTTTGTGCCCGTGATCGTTGTGAAATTCGCACCAATGATCCGGATTGCGTCTACTTGGATTTGACCGCATTTCTTTCGGCCACCGTACCTTATCTCCCATGCTTCTTAAAACAGCTACGAGCTCGGAGGTAGAGACGTTAAAATTATATCCACCGAATCGTGCCTTTAAACTCCTGTCATCATCACGTGATTCTTGTCTATTCCGATCATTCCTGAACTTTGAAGAAGAGCCAGAATCCCGGTTCCTTGACTTTTGATCGTATTGCTGGTTATCTTGCTTCGACCGTGGGTCCTTTCCTGCGGGTCCCATATATGGATCGTACCTGTTTTTACCTGATCTTTTTTCGGAATCTGACCTTCGGGTACCGCCCCTTTCTTCATGATGGAGCTTAGGTACGGTATCTTCTTCGATTCGCAGCTTCGTGCTATACCTGTTGTAAACATCATTCCATGTGGTTGCAGGAAATTCTCGAAGACTTTCTTTGAGTCGTCTCGTGGCTTCAGAACTTTTGTCATTTAAATTACTTGCAAAAGCTATAGCAGCCCAATTGTCTGGCACACGAGGTAGAGTCATTCTTTCACGTTGGAATCTATCAACGAAGTTTCTAAGCAACTCCGAATCCCCTTGTTTGATTTTGAAAATATCTTCCATCCTTTTCTCAACTTTTTGTGCTCCCGAATGTGCTTTAATAAAAGAATCTGCAAGCTCAGCAAAAGAATTAATAGAATTTTCAGATAAAAGAGAATACCAGGTTAATGCACCCTTGGTGAGTGTTTCTCCAAATTTCTTGACCAATACTGATTCAATTTCTTGTTTGGTCAAGTCGTTGCCTTTCACGCCGGTTGTAAATGCAGTCACGTGGTCACGTGGGTCTGTAGTACCATCATATTTCAGGATGTCAGGCATTTTGAATTTTTTCGGAATTGGAAGGGGAGCAGCACTAGGCTTCCATGGTTGTTGTGAGTATTTGTCCATGTCTACTCCTTTTATTACAGGTGGAACTCCAGGGATTTGTTCTATTCGCTCATTTTGTTCCTTCAGCTGTTTCTGCAAGGTTAGTACTAAATTTTGCAAATATGAATTATTTAAATTACCTGGTCCCCCTTCTTGTGGTTCACTGGGGGTTGCTCCGTTTCCAGAATTATCAAGACCAGAACGGGGGTTCTCCAATGTATTATTATTAGGAGTCGGTGTAGGTGGCGCAACAGGCAATCGACTAACAAGTGCCTGAAGAGCTTTGCCGACTTGTGCATCGATTAGCTTTTGCAAAGCTTCAGTTGTAACTCCTTCAAAATGTTCAGATTGCTCTTGTTGATCAGCACGGGATTCAGTAACAGGAGTGCCTTCACGAGATTGACGTGGTGAATTTAAAGGAGAGGGAACCACGATATCTTGATTTTGATGTATTTGATTCTCATGGTTTCCCAATGTGTTGTTACTGTTGTTGTCGGCGTTATTGTTTGACATGGTGACGATAATAGATAAGATATAGCTTAAAAGGAAAGATTATCAGATTCCCGGTAACGGAACCAATTTGTTTCACCAAAAATCTGAGTCCTTGGTCAAAGCTAAAAGAGAAATTCGGGTTACTGATAATTAGGAGACAAAAAATAAAATACTTTTGAGAACAATGGTAGAAGGTAAATAGATAAGTATTTCAATGAATTCTCAATAGTATTCCGTGTCCTTACAAATGATGATACTTCTTCCTTTTATAGATCATTCTAGGTAAAGGAATAAAGCATCAGCTTTAATGATATAATCATGAGCAATAAATGACATTAAATAAGCCGTTATACAATCATTCCTATTAAATACCAACTTTATAACGTATCAGACATTTAATAATGAATTTGGACTCCTTTCTGTCATCTGATCCTTGCTTTCAATGCCTTCTAATCCGTTGGCTGTAAATAATTTAAATTGGTACGAGGCTCGTATCTATACGTCGTCTCGTGCCTATTTAAATTCTTCTTCCCGTGGCTATTTTCACCGTGCCTCTTAGTCAATTGCTGTTCTTTGACCATTCAACTAATTCACGTGTCATGCCACATCATTTTTAATATAAATTCAGTTTTTTCCCAATACACAAATCACCACACAGGAAATACATGTACTAATGTAAGGAAACGTACAAAGTTTTCAAGGAGACCCACATGAATATAGGAAAAACAATGTGTATCGAGTGAAACACAAAATAACTGGTAACAAATTAAATAATAGATTTGAACAGTTATACTCTAACCATACATACAACAGAGAGAGTAAAAAGATCGTGAAAATAAATAAAAAAAAATCTATTTTTAAAATCTCCACTTTCAAGCATCAGATGAAAACTCCAAAACTGAAGCAAAATAATTCACGTCCCTTGGCAACAAAGCTAGCAAATGAGCAAGACAAGGGTAGTCGAAACTCCAAAAGAGACTCCATCTCCCTTGTAAATAATCTTTCACAAAAATAATTGGTTCAAAGCTGTTAGAGGAAAGCGACTATTCATCCTCCAAATTCAATAATGCAAGAGTAATACTAAGGATTGTATATTTGAAGCTAGAAAATTAAAGTAGTGACGGTTGCAAAAGATATTTAAGGTATAGTTATTTTAAAATTAATGAGAAAACTGTTAAAAGTAAGGCAACGACTGGGTTTTTAACATATCACTGTTTTTCTCATTTTTCATTAATTGACATAAAGAGACGCGACTTTAAGGCTTGTTAAAACTAGAAAAATAAAGGAAAAAAAGTAGGAAAAACCCCTAAAATCTGAGAAAATAGATAAATGTGATTCTTGGTCTAAGAGAGATGCCAAGTCATCTCTTCCATAACCTCCTATATATATATATTAATTAACTAATCATACCCGCGCGATGCGCGATCGATATTAAAAAAATATTAATTAAATTAAATTGTGATCGGGCTTGTTTGATCCTATTAGATCGTTTGCTTTAATAAATTTCAATTGTCATATTATTTGTCAATACGATATACCTAATAATAAAATCTCTATTAAATTAAAGGTACTTATATAGTCAATGAATAACTTTTTTGTTCTATATTTTTTTAATTATATTATCCAATGTTTAGTATTATTACATTGTTAATAGAAATTTTTATTAGTATATTACTTTGTTTAATATTTTTATCTGCTCGTTTTTTTGTAATATAATAGAAGATATATAATTTATTACTGTTGAAATATTTTTTATTTTAATTTTATTTTGTTGTTCTCAATAATATTGTCTGAATTTTAATGAACAAATTCTCGATTAAATTAATGGGACTTATGTAGTTATTGAATAATTTTTTTGTTATGTATTTATCTTATTATATCACCCATGCTTGAGTAGTTAATTTTGTTGTGTCTTTTTTTAATCATTTTTTTGTAAATAATTTTGAATCTCCATATTTGTTGGAGCTTTGTCCTAAACTTTGATACTTTATTAATTTTTTGATGTTACATTTGGAATTATTACAACGATTTGCTTCTCCTATTCTATATACATAGAATATATATTATCTCAATTTTAATGAATAAAATCTCTAATAAATTAAAGGGACTTATATAGTCATCAAATAACTTTTTTTTTATGTATTTTTATTTATTATATTATCCAATATTTAGTATAATTATATTGTTAATAAATATTATTAGCATATTACTAGTTTAATATATTTGTCTGCTAATATTTTTTGTAATATAATAGAAGATATATATTTTATTACTCTTGAAAATATTTTTTTTATTTGAAATTTTATTATATTTTTCTCAATAATATTGTTTGAATTTTAATGAATAAGTTCACTTTTTATTTCAAAAAGAAAAACGAAAATAATTTTAAAAAATGAAATAAAGAAATTAACTAACTTAAACCAACCCTCACCCATGTTTGAGTAGTTAATTTCTTTGTTAATTTTTAATAAATAATTTCTTTGTTATTAACTAATCATGTCATATGACTTTTTTCTAGACTATCACTTGGATTAATATGGTGCATTTTTCTTTGGCTTTTAATAATATATAGATTTGAATTGGAAATTTTTATTTTTTTATTTCGATTTTTATTATAAAATAATTTTAAAGTTCCAATTTTGTTGGAGCTTTGTCCTAAAAATCTAAACTTGTTGTCCTACCACTTGGCGTCATATAATTATTTACTTCTCTTTACGTCACAACCCAAAATCCATTAAGGGTAGTGATGGAGCCGGACAACACTGTCAGACAAGCCAATCGTCAAGAAATTAATTAAATTTTCATTTTAGTATTTATTGAAAATATTTCTTTTATACATTAAACAATAAATAATGAATTTTACTGAAATGAGATAATGTATTTAACAAACTAAATATTGAATAATACCATACTCATTCCAGAACCCGGTGTCACAAGTGCATGAGCCATATTCTAGAAAAAACAAATGAAGTACAATAACTGTCCGGAATACAGATTTGGAGAGAAGGCAAATACTATACACTAAAAGAGACTATGCCGGCTGCCCGCCTCGAGAGATGCAGCTCACCTAACTCTATGTATCATCCATGCTGCTACGCCCATTAGGCCGCTAGAGGTACATATGCCTGTGTAATAAAAATGCACAACAAGTGTAGCATGAGTACAAAAAACAATGTGTACTCAATAAGTATCCCGCCTAATCTCGAAGAAGTAGAGACGAGAGGTCGAATTCGACACTTACTAGTGGTCTAATAATGATACACCAATAATATAATAAATCAAGGATTTTTATAAACATGGTTGTAACTCAATAGAATGAAGCAAGTAAACAATTCTTTCGTTTATAGGAAATTTTCAAATTCATTTTCATCATTTATGCAATTATCTCAGGCCAGAGAGAACAAATATCAATATTTATAAATTTCAAAGCAGACATTACAAGTATGCACAAATCATGCCGAGGACGTACGACCCGATCCAATAATATTTAAACTGTGCACTGCCAGAGGGTCGAATGACACAAACTATAGATGCATTTATTTAATCTACCGAGGCGTTCGGCCCGCACCACAATAGATAAACACATTCAAGCAGTCATTCTAGAATTCGTCAAGGAGCAATTATTCAAGAAAAGACAATTTTCCTTTTTAAAAATCAAGAAACGATGTTTAGTCATTTAGAATTTTATTTATACGTTCGATATATTTTAAGCATTTTAAATTGTCAATAAGATTGCAAATATTACAAGTAAAGCATGCTTTTGGGTCCTAGACTACCCGGACTTAAGCATAATAGTAGCTACGCACGAACTCACGTCACCTCGTGCGTACGTAGCTCCCACAAATAGAAGCACATATCCAATTAATTCACCTTTGGGGACAATTCCCTCTTACAAGGTTAGAAAGGAGATTCACCTCGCTCCGAAGCCTATATCCCAATTCAAGAATGTGTTTAAGCCTCCAAATCGGAGCCAAACGGTCCATAACTATTCAAATGGGATAAGAACTAGTCAATACATGCTCAAAAGTCCATATTCTAATTATTAAACCAATTTCCCAACTCTAAATACAAAGTTCCTAAAATTCATCTCTGAGCCCACGTGCCTGGATTCCGAAATTTTTTGAAGAAAGTTGTTACCCATAACCTAAGGATCACAAATATATGATTTCTACTAAATTCCATAACAAATTTCGTGGTTAAATCTCATTTTTGTCGAAACCGTAGGTTCTTACCTAAACCCTAGATTTCTTTTTAATTTTTACATGTTAATCTACCCATAATCTATGTATTTAAACTCACGTTGTGTAGAAATTACTTACCTCAAAGTGCTAGGTGGAAACCCTCTTCCAAAAGCTCCAAAATCGCCTAAGACCAAGTGGGAAATGAAGGCTCGAGATAAAAAGCCTTGGGTTCCAGTCGCAGCTGTTGCATTTGCTAATCCGTCTCGCGAATGCGATGGTCACATTTGCGACAAATGCATTGCAAATGCGAAGCCAAGCCATCCTTGCCCAGGTGGAATTTGCGACCAGATTCTTCGCAAATGCGAAGGTGACACCCTTGCAAAATCGACCCTTAGTTCACGAATGCGAACTTTTCCCACAACAGCCAAGGCTCGCAAATGCGAGCTCCATTTTCACAAATGCAATGGTCGCATTTGCGACCAAAACACCGCAAATGCGGTCATACCAGTACCAGCAATCCCACTTCTTAGCAAATGACTGCGAAACTATCTCGAATCTCACTCGAGCCCCCGGGGCTCCAAACCAAACACTCGCACAAGTCTAAAAACATAACACATACTTGCTCGAGGCCTCAAATCACATAAAACAACGCTAAAACCACGAATCACACCCTAATTCGAACTTGATGAACTCGAGAAATTCCAACTTCTATGTTCGATGTTTAAACCTATCAAATCACGTCCTATTGACCTCAAATTTTGCACACAAGTCATATTCGACATTACGGACCTATTCCAACTTCCGGAATCGGAATCCGACCCCGATATCAAAAAGTCCACTTCCGGTCTAATTTCTCAAAACCTTCAAATTTCCAACTTTAGCTAAATGACTCCAAAGTGACCCACGGACCTCTGAATTCACTTATGATCATGCTCCCAATACCAGAATTACCATACGGAGCTATTTCCATACTCAAAATCCCAAACAAACATCGATAACACTGAAATGCGCTTCAACTCAAACTTATGAAATTCTTCCAAAAATGCTAACTTCCACAATAGGTGTCGAAATGTTCCCGGATCTTCCAAAACCCGATCCAGATATACGCCCAAGTCCGAAATTATCATACGAACCTGCTGGAACCTTCGAATCCTGTTTCCGAGATCGTGTACTCAAAAATCTAATATTAATCAATTCTCCCAACATAAAGCTTCCGAAATCGGAATTATCTTTCCAAATCAACTCCGAACTTCCTGAAATTCAATTCCGACCATGCGAACAAGTCATAATACCTAATGTGAAGTCGCTCATGGCCTCAAACTGTCGAACAACGTGCTGGAGCTCAAAACGACCGATCGAGTCTTTACACTTTATATATATATATAAAGAGAGAGAGAGAGAGAGAGAGAGAGAAGAGAGAGAGAGAGAGAGAGAGAGAGAGAGAGAGAGAGAGAGAGAAACTACTCCATAATTTGAATCAAAAGTTTTTTTATTTTTTTATTTTTTTATTTTTTATTTTAAAATAATTTTAAAACTCCAACTTGAAACTACTCCTCAATTTGAATTGGTAATTTTTTATTTTTTAATTTATTTTTTTATTTTAAAATTATTTTAAAACTCCAACTTGAAACTACTCCCCGATTTGAATGGGTAATTATTCTTTTTTTTCTTTTTTTATTATAGCTAATTTTATTTTTTGTTTTTTCAAATAATTTTAAAACTCCAACTTGAAACTACTCCCGCCCAATTTGAATGGGTAGTTATTATTTATATATTTATATTTTCATTTTTTAATTATAACTAATTGTCTGATATCTATATTTATTAATTCAAATAAAGTAACCAATTAATATATATATATATATATATATATATATATATATATATATATATATATATATATATATATCATACATATGGATAATTTTTTACTTTTTATTATTTTCATTTTTTTAAATTCAAAAATAATATCCTATAACTAATTGTGAACTAAATAACTAATTAGTAACTAATTATGCCATGTGGCTTTATTTGTAGACTGCCACTTGGCTTAAGGAGAGGGCTTTGTCCTCTCCTTTTAATAATATATAGATATAGATGGTGGAGATGGATTTAAGTTATATGCTATGTATGTTTTATGTTATTAGTGCAATTTAAGTGGTTAAAGCATTGTTTTACTCTAAAATGGTACAATTGAATTTGTAACGTGGTTTATACACACGTGAATTAATTTGATTCAAGAATATAAAATAAGTAAGAACAGAAATAAGATTATTAAAATGACTTGAAGAAAATACAAGTATGGTTGTGGACTTAGCTTATCCGGAAGCAATAATAACAACAATATTAAGAACAAAAGAAAGAGAGTAGTTTGATAGAATAAGAGCAGATTTTAGCATTTGTGTACATATGATTTTTCATATCCTATAATGAATACAAACTTTCCTATTTATAGCTATATTCAGGGAGACAAGATCCCAAAATCAAGATCTTCTTTAATGTGAATAAACCCCTCTTGATGGATGCATAACAATTGAACATTAATACAGAGATTCTTTGTAACGGCTGCTCATTGAATGCTGTTTTTTCAAACCGATATCTTCCGTTCAAATCTTCATTCTCGGATCCAATGCCTTCGAAACTTATCCAGCACCGGTCACATTTTTGTATCCGGTGCCCACTATTTGCTGGGGTTAATTTCATTAATGGTCATTCAACTATCTTTCAATTTCACTAAAGTCACTCAACTATTTTTGTCATTTAAGTAACTAAATTCTATCATTGTCACTTAAAAGTCATTTTGGCTCAAATTTCTACCATAAATATGACATGACATAAAATGTAATGAGAAAAATCCAAAACTAAATACCACATAAGCTTAAATGGACCATACCCACTTTAGATCCATTTTCCCAAAATGTGATTTGACCCATAACCCAAATGGATTTCGATAAAAAAAAGACATTGAATTCCATATTAGTTTACAATGATTATCCTATAATACAAATTTTTTGCCTTTTCTGTTACATAATGCCCAATATAATTATTCTATACTAAAACATTCTTATCTTATTTATTTTTCCCATCCGAGTCGTTTTATAACTCTACTTAAGTTAAAATACTATTGCATCCAACTCATATGGCATATTTGTATTTTTCTAGTAAAGTTAAAATACTATTGTATTCATCTCAAATAACATATAAATGTATCATAAGCATACAAGAATAATAAGGCTAATAAGAATCTATTTTCACAAACTACCATTCCATTAATTTCAAAATGTTACTTATTAAGCAACACCAACATACAAATAACCTGCTCAGTAAGCAACACACACAATTAAAGTGCATAATAAAAATTGTCAATAGATATGCAATTATAAACAACCTACTGCAATTGTTTAGACAAAAGAAAAACTGTATCTGTACGATCAAAACCCAAAAAAATAACAAGACCTATTTTTATTAAGGGTGTGCGTCCCCCCTCCCCCCGAAACTCATTTGGGTTATGTATCAAATCACATTAAGGAAAATATTGATCTAAAGTAGTATGATCCATTTAAGCTTATGTGGTATTTATTTTTGAATTTTTTAAATTAAATTTTATGCTATGTCATATTTATGGTAAGGTTTGAGCCAAAATGACTTTTAAGTGACAATGATAAAGAGTAGTTACTTTTTAAGTAACAAAAAATAGTTAAATGACTTTAGTTAAATAGAAAGATAGTTGAATGACCACGTGTCAACTCGTCGAGCATCCACCTGCTATTTATCAGTTCTATCCCACACACATAGTCCCCTTACTTTCCGGTACCAAATCTCTGTGTTACCGGAAAGTAGATAAGACCTTTTTTCTTGCAGGAAAATGTTACGACCCAGATTTCCCACCCTCGGGAGTCGTGATGGGGCCTACTCGTGAAAGCTAGATAAGCCGTGTATTGTAGAATTACTAACTAATTTATTAGCCCTTTTTAACAATTTAAACTAACATGTGATCAACAGTGAAACATTAACGATAAATAAAACAAACGGAAGACTTAATATGATATAAGTAATCATAACCAATACGACTACGACAACATACATTTCTACCCAGAATCCAGTGTCACAATATCACGGACTGTCTATGAATACTACAACAAATGTCTAAAAAGAAAGTACAATCTGTCTCAGAAACAAATGAAAACAGAATACATAATAGGATAGAAGAAAACGTCGGGCCTGCGGATGACTGCAGGACTACCTCGGGATCTCTAGCTGGACTGAAGGCAGCCACCCCAAATGCTACTGTCCAAAATCTGCTCCGACATCTGCACATAGTGCAGAGTGTAGCATCAGCACAACCGACCCCATATGCTGGTAAGTGCCTGGCCTAACCTTGGTGAAGTAGTGACGAGGCTAGGACCAGACTACCAAATAAACCTGTGCAGTTATATAATATGCAACGGACAAATAAAAAATGAATAACAAGTAAAGATGGGAGGGGGTACATGCTGTGGGGGAAATATCAGTACCAACAGTAAATTAAGAGAAAAACATAAGAACGATTTAGAATTTACAGCAAAACAAAAAGGAAGTCGTAACCAATCTATAAACACTTCGTATTAGCAATTGTTGCAGTGCGTAACCCGATCCCAAAACATAATAACTCTGTTGCGGCATGCAACCCGATCCATATCATCTATCACTGTTGCGGCATACAACCTGATCCAATTATATTATTGTTGCGGCGTGCAACCCGATCCAAATATAGTATTATTGCGGCGTGCAACCCGATCCAAATATAATATTGTTGCGGCGCGCAACCCGATCCAAATATAATATTGTTTTGGCACGCAACCCGATCCACATATACAATTCAACACCAATCACAACAAGAGTCCCGGCAAGGGATCAATAGAGAAACAACACTATCCCGACAAGGGAATCGACAGTATAAGTAACTATGTCCCAGTAAGGGAAATCAGCTATAACCAAACTTGTTCCAATATCTAACTACCTCAATTAGCACCAATACTCAATCATAAGTAATTCCCACGAGAATAATCATAATCCTTGCTCAACGCAGAAAATCAACAACTTAGGCATTTGTAGGATTTATCAAGAACACAACAATTTTAATTTTAGACTCACGGTCATGCTTGACACCAACATATAGATACTCATCACCATGCCTATATGCCGTACTCGACAAATAACATGTAGCAAATAGGACACAACTCCTAATCCTTCAAGCTAAGGTTAGACCAAATACTTACCTCGAACTTCCACGGCCAACTCAAGCCTCAAACACCGCTTTTCCTTTAGAATTCGCCTCCAAACAACTCGTATCTAGTCCAAATTGATTTAACAACATCAATAAACGCTAAACAATCCAATTCCAATGCTCAATTATAGAATTTCCATCATTCTTCCCAAAAAGTCAAAAATCGACCTCGGGCCCGCTTGGTCAAAATACGAGGTTCGGACCAAAACCGATCACCCATTCACCTACAAGCCCGAATATGCATTTAATTCCAAAATCCGACCCCAAAACGAGGTCTAAATCCCAATTATGCAAAAAGCCCTAACTCTACCCAAATCCCTAATTTTCTACCCTTAAGAGCGTGATTTAATCCTAGAAATCTAATGGGTGTTAATGGAAATTGAAGAAAATGAGTCTAAGATTACATACCTATGAATTGGTGGTAAAATTCCCTTTCAAAAATCGCCCAATTTGAAGTTTGGAAGAAGAAGTTATGAAATTTTGGTTAAGTCCCGTTTTGCTTCTGTTTTAAAATCAATGGACAGGCCTTCATCGTGTTCGTGATAGGCCTGTCGCGTTCGCGATGAGTTAGGCCTAGGTGACCTTCGCGTTCGCGGAGCTTTTACTCCTCGAGCCTTCGCGTTCGTGGGCCAGTGGCCGTGTTCGCATAGAACAAGTGAGAACCCCCTCCCCAGGCCCATTGCCTTACGCGTTCGCAAGTGCTTGGACGCGTTCGCGAAGGGTATTCCCCCCCAAACCTTGCGTTCGCGTCTCAGGCTTCATGTTCACGAAGAAGAAAACTGGCACCTGGGAGATTCGCCTTATGCGTTCGCCAGTCGGACCACGTGAACGCGAAGAACAAAATCCCTGTGTACTAAACAACAAAAACCTGCAACTAGGAAGAGAAGGAATAGTATTTTCGTCACCATTTTCCGGCCATAATTCCGGCATCCGGTGGCGGATTGTCGCAAAATTGGTGTCAAAAGAAGCATATTCTCTTTACGCACAAACCCCAATTGATTTCATACTCAAATCTGTAACCAATTGGTAAGGATCTTAAATTTTATTTTGCGGTTACTGTAGCAACCAGGCATTTTTCATTAACTTCTTCTGATTCTTCACGTTAATGGAGTGTTGAAGAGTTTCATGTCGGCTGCGTCCTCTCCCCAGCCTTTGGCTGTGGGAGAGCCATCTATTAAACCAACATATGCTGCTCAGATCCAAACCAAATCACCAACACAAATTGCAACAAAAACAGTGTTGAAATCGATTCAATATGTACATGGCGAACCAACTGTTTGTTTTACCATGGAAGAAAGGCGTGAATTTGCAATGGAGGAGGGGTTACACCAATATGTTGTTTTTAAACTATCTTCAGGTGCACCAGATCTCAAAGAGCTAAGAAATTTACTGCCCAAACATCTAGGAACAAAAGGTCGATGCCTCATAGGTTCACTCGCACCAAGGCAAATTCTGTTAAGGTTCGATCAAAATAAAGATTATGTACAGGCCTTAGCTCGTACAGTAAATTACCTATCATAGAATGGCAAAGAACACCAGTATAGAGTCTTTCCATGGACAATTGGATTTAATCCAAACGAAGAAACTACAATGGCAGTAGTTTGGATTTCGTTGCCGAATCTGTCGCCATTTTGCTATGCGTTCGTTGCTATCAATTGCTTCTGCTGCTGGAAAACCTATAGCCATCGATAAAGCGACACAAATTAAATCCAGACCAAGCACAGCGAGGGTGAAGGTAATTTTGGATGTGATGAACAAGCATCCCAAGCGAGTGAGAATCCAAAGTTTGGATAAAAATTCTGAAAAAATTGTTGAAGTTTTTCAGGAAATTGTGTATGATAATCTACCTTTGTATTGTAATTGCTGTAAACATCAGGGCCACGATGAGAAAACATGTCGATATATATCGAAAAGGGCACACAAAAATGATGAGATTAAAGATGTACAAGTTTTTCAAGAACCAATTGATCAAGGTCCTGTAGAACAATATCAAGGGGATTTAAGGCAATTGTTGAATGCAAGAAAGATGCAACAGGTTTTAGAAGGCAAAAGTGTGGATCCAGATAACAATTTTGAAAATAATTCCCTTGTTTATCATCAAGGAGCTGATGTAAATAAGCAGAATATTGCAGCAACTCAGTCTGCATTGACTGATTGTCCACGACCAGCTGTTGTTAAGGGCCAACTACAGAATGATCGAGATACTACAACTGCGCGTGAAATAATTGGAAAACCACCATTTGTTCAATCTACTGACGTTGAATTGAAAAATGTTGTTGCATTGAATACAAAGTTGAGTGATATCCCTGCTTCCACAGAATTTTCAAGGATGTATGAAGCTACTGCTGTTTCTTTAAAGGCAGTTGCTAATCGAGCTAATCATTCAAACAACCTTGATATGTTTAAACATGTCCCTGGGCCATCTAGGATTCAAAGTGAAGTTGTGATTTCGGAGTGTGCAACTACAGGTTCCCAAATGTCAGCTAGAGCAGAACAAGATGCTTGTGGGAGTTTGAAAATGCTGTGCAAGAAAAAGTGGAGACCAAAACTACTGGGAAAGCAAATGGTAGTGCAGAACCTAAGGATACTTTTGTTGAATTAACTGATAAAGCAACAAATGTTGATGCTACTAATGAGGAACATCGTGTAGATGTTATGGAATTGGAGTTTGCAGCATCTGATACAAAGGGTAACAAGAGTAACAACTAGACAGCAGCTATTGAAGCAACTGCTGCAACTACTATTGTTTCGAAGCTGGATTGTACTGTTGCTTTGCAATCTCCTGTTGGTCGAGCTGTATCTAGGAGTGATAAACATGATGCTGTGATTGATCTTCTTGAAAGAACAGCAAATCCTATGGATACTGATGTTGCATTGAAGGCAGTCCGAGCAGATACCTCTAACCAGCCTGATATGGTTCAACAACAAGGTGGTGTGACTGTTTCTATAGGTACAACTGCTGTAGATATCTCTAATGCTGCCTTAGTTCAAGCTGAGTTTGCTTTAGAAGGGGCTAAATCTGAGCGATCAAAACCTACTGATGCTAGACAACATACAAAGGAAGCTGGATAGCATATTACTAAGGATAACCGGACATCAGTTTCTAGCAAAAAAAAGGACTCCAAACAGCAAAAAACAAATGCAGATCGCAAAAAAGAGTCCAGGTGTACCAAAAAATTCAAACTCATCTACTGCTCTTGGCAATGTGAATGATGATGATGGGAAGTTGACTAGAGAGAATTTACAGCTGGTTGAGAGTTATAAGGACCAGAAATTGGATCAAAATAGCTCATCGACTCCAGCGACATTGAATAAAGCTCTTGTTACTGTGAATCAGAATGAAGGTAAGACTACTGATCCAAATATGCAACTGCTGGCCCATGATCAAAATGAAGGGAAGGTAACTCCTACGATACATTTCTCCAGTCCACATGTGGAGAAAATTATCAACGATTCATAGATTAAAATGATGTTGGATGCCAACCCTATGTTCAAGCAACCGTTGGTCACCTTGAACACTTCGATGTATGATATTCCACCTCAATCTTGAGAGTCAATTGGTGAGCATAGGGGTGAACCTGGGCAACCATCAATCTCCAATTGCAATAACAAAGAAATAATTCAAGCAAAGGTGAGGGAGATGGTTATTAACTCGAAACTGTGGAACGACCAACGAGAGTATGATAATGAGGAGAGCTGGGGTGACGAAATTGCTGGTTTTTCATCTGAAAAAGATGACCAAGAGGATGATCAGGATAGTGTAGGAGAGGACATTGATGCTCCAGTCAAGCCAAAGTTTCAGGGGAAATCTGCAGCACCCAAGAAAAATTTGAATTGTCATGCACTTGCGGCACCTACAGCAAGTCCCAACAGCAAGTTGAACCATAATGCTCCAGCTTTTGTTCCAAGAATTTCTGCACATGCAGAAGCAACAAACTTGGGTCAAAAGGCAACAGGAGATAATGTGCAACAACAACAATGCTCAGGCGTAAATTTTGCTGGTGATCGAAAAGCAACAGTAGTGCCAAAATCTGGGCAGAATCAAATTGTAACAACTGAGCCACTCATTTCATTGGAGTAGAGGAAACTTTTGGATGCAATGGTAAGCTCTACTCCTTTAAATTACTTAAATCCTGCTACGCTTAGCACTGGTCCTGTAAGTAAGAGCAAGAAAAAAAATGCCAAACATAGGACAACAACAAAGTAAGACAATCGTGACAACGACACAAGGAGGAGATGCTTTAGCGACACTCGATATTGTTCAAAGTTCTCCACAACCTGTTAATTTGGGGAGTGAATTTTTTGAACAAGGAGAAGAAGAAGCAATGTTACAAGAATGTCGTACACAGGCATCAAGAAAAGGGGATCTATCACCAAGGCATATCGGCAAAGGTAAAAGGCTCATACAAGGAAAAATAGTTGGGACGACAAGGTTAGTGATTTTTTAAATGTTAGGCGACCTCCAATGAGAAATGCAAAACAAAAGTAGGTCGCCTCAACTACATCATCTAGGTCTAATCGTTCTAAAAAGAATCATGATTTTTGAATACTTCTTGAAGAATTGGGAGTGTGATGAAAAAGAATTACAAATTGAAGAAATTACAAGTTTGGACAAGAAGGGACAACATTTTAATTCTTTCATCATTTTATTATACGATTATGTTAGTATTCTGATTTGTAATATCATCACAGAGTATGTTATAAACTCTGTGGTGATCACTGAATAATTGATTGTAGCTAGTTCTTTCTTTTCACATGCTTGCTAGTGAGGCTATTTTATGCCTCAATAGGATTAGTAAGGTAAGGGTTAGCCCGGTTTGTGTTATATGGGTAACAATACCGGTGCTATTGTCCCCCCTTATTTCTACTTTTCCTAATTGCTGTATTTTCTTTTCTGTTATTAATAAAAAACTAGCCCTAGGCGCTTGCCTAGCGGACTGCCAAAAAAAAAAACATGCAACTTTCATAAGTTTAAAAACTTTCCGAAACCTATCCGAAACTCACCCGAGCCCTCGGGGCTCCAAACCAAACATACGTACTAACTAAAAAACATCGTATGAACTTATCCGTGCGATCAAATCACCAAAATAACCTATTAAACAACGAATTTAGCATAGAAATCTAAGAAGAATCTCAACACTTTCAAAATATGAATTTTCATAACTACGGGTCCGAATCACCTCAAACGACTTCCGTTTCTTACCAAATTTCACAGACTCATCTTATTTAACATATAAGACCTGTACTGGGCTCCGAAACCAGAATACAGGCCTGATACCATCAACTTCTAAATGCATTTCATTTCCAAAACTCATAAAAATTTTCAGAAAATAATTTTCTTTAAAAATTCATTTCTCGGGCTTGGGACCTCGGAATTCGATTCCGAGCATATGCCCAAGTCCCATATTTTTCCACGGACCCTCCGGGACCATCAAATTATGGGCCTGGGTCCGTTTACCCAAAATGTTGACCAGAGTCAACTTAAATGCATTTTAAGTCAAAATTTCAACATTTTTCATAGATTTTCACATAATAGCTTTCTGGCTACGCGCTCGGACTGCGTACGCAAATCGTGGTGATGCTGAAAGAGGTTTTTAAATCCTCGAAACGCAGAATTCATTTTAAAAACAAGTGATGATATTTTGGGTTATCACATTCTCCACCTCTAAAACAACCGTTCGTCCTTGAACGGACATAAGAAGGAAGTACCTGAGTCGGGGAAAAGATGGGGATAACGGCTCCGCATATCGGACTCAGACTCCCAGGTCGATGCGTCAGTAGGCTGACCTCTCCATGGAAAATGAACAGAAGGAAAACTCTTCGATCTCAACTAACGAACCTACCGGTCTAGAATAACTACCGGCTCCTCCTCATAAGACAAGTCCTTGTCCAATTGGACAGTGTTGAAGTCTAGCACATGGGATGGATCGCCGTGATATTTCCGAAGCATGGACACATGAAACACTGGATGCATGGCTGATAAGCTCGGCGGCAATGCAAGTCTATAAGCCACCTCTCCCACTCGATCAAAAATCTCGAACGGGCCAATGAACTTAGGGCTAAACTTGTCCTTCTTCCCAAATCTCATCATGCCCTTCATAGGAGACACTCGAAGCAATACCAGCTCACCGATCATGAAAGCCAAATCTCGAACCTTGAGGTCGACATAGCTCTTTTGCCTGGACTGAGCTGTACGAAGTCTATCCTGAATAATCCTGACCTTGTCCAAGGCATCCTGAACCAGATCCGTACCCAACAACCGAGCCTCTCCTGGCTCAAACCATCCAACTGGAGACCGACACCGCCTATCTTATAAAGCCTTCTAAGGATCCATCTAGATAATCGATTGGTAGCTGTTGTTGTAGTCAAACTCTGCTAAAGGCAAAAACTGATCCCACGAGCCTCCAAAGTCAATGACACAATCTCGGAGCATATCCTCTAAAATCTGAAAAGTCCGCTCGGACTACCCGTCCATCTGAGGATGAAATGCTGTGCTCAACTCAACCTGTGTTCCCAACTCTCGCAAAACTGCTCTCCAGAAATGCGATGTAAATTGTGTACCTCGGTCCGAAATGATAGACTCGGGCACACCATGAAGATGAACAATCTCCCGGATATAAATCTCAGCCAATCTCTCGGAAGAATAGGAGACTGCCACAGGAATGAAATGTGCTGACTTGGTCAACCTATCAACAATAACCCACACTGCATCGAACTTCCTCTGAGTCTATGGAAGTCCAATAACGAAGTCCATAGTGATCTGCTCCCACTTCCACTCAGGAATCTCAATCTTCTAGAACAAACCACTAGGGCTCTGATGCTCGTACTTAACCTGCTGACAATTCAAACACCGAGCCACATATACAACGATATTCTTCTTCATTCTCCTCCACCAATAATGCTACCGCAAATCCTGATACATCTTAGCGGTGCCAGGATGAATAGAGTACCGGGAGCTATGGGACTCCTCTAAAATCAACTCTCGAAGTCCATTCATATTAGGAACACAAACTCGACCCTGCAATCTCAAGACTCCATCATCACCTAAGGTAAACTGCTTGGCACCTCCGTGCTACACTTTGTCTCTAGGGCACACAAATGGGGATCATCATACTGCCGATCACGGATACGCTCCAATAAAGAAGAATGAGCGACTGTGCAAGCTAACACACGACTTGGCTCAGAAACATCCAACCTCATGAACTGATTGGACAAAGCCTAAACATCCAAAGCTAGCGGTCTCTCACCGACTGGAATATAAGCAAGACTGCCCATACTGGCTGACTTCCTACTCAAAGCATCGGCCACCATATTGGCCTTTCCTGAATGATATAAGATGGTGGTATCATTGTCTTCCAACAGCTCCAACCACCTTCTCTGCCTCAAATTCAACTCCTTATGCTTGAACAAGTATTGCAAACTCTTGTGATCCGTGAACACCTCACAAGCCACACCATACAGATAGTGCTTCAAAATCTTCAACACGTGAACAATGGCTACCAACTCCAAATCATGAACCAGATAGTTCTTCTCATGAATCTTCAACTACCGCGAAGCATAGGCAATGACCTTGCCATCCTGCATCAACACCGCACCAAGCCCAATATGAGATGCATCAGAATAAACTGTATACAACCCTGAACCTGTGGACAAAACCAACACTGGTGCCATATTCAAAGCTGTCTTAAGCTTCTAAAAGTTCGCCTCACACTCGTCTGACCACCTAAATTGGGCACCCTTCTGGGTCAACCTGGTCATCGGGGCTGCAATGGACGAAAACCTCTCCAAAAACTAACGATAGTAGCCTGCCAACCCCAAGAAACTCTGGATCTCTGTAGCTGATGCTTGTCTAGGCTAGTTCTTGATTACTTTAATCTTCTTCAAATCAACCTAAATACCCTCTACGGATACAACATGACCTAGGAATGCAACTGCACTCAACCAGAACTCACACTCCGAAAACTTAGCATACAACTGACTATCCCTCAAAGTCTTGAAGAACCACTCTAAGATGTTGCTCGTGCTCCTCCCGGCTACGACAATAGATCAAAATATCATCAATGAAGACTATCACGTACGAATACAAGTAAGGCCTGAACACTCGGTTTATCAAATCCATAAAAGCTACCAGGGCATTTGTCAACCTGAATGACATCACCAAGAACTCATAATGCCCGTACCGAGTGCGAAAAGCTGTCTTAGGGACATCAGATGCCCTATCCTCAACTGATGGTAGCCAGATCTCAAGTCAATCTTTGAAAATACCTTGGCACCCTAAAGCTGATTAAACAAATCATCAATCCTTAGCAATGGATACTTATTCTTGATTGTAACCTTGTTCAACTGCCGATAATCAATATACATTCTCATTGGTACGTGCTTCTTCTTAACAAACAACATCGGTGCACACCAAGGTGAAACACTAGGTCTAATGAAACATTTTTCAAGCAATTCTTGCAAATGCTCCTTCAACTCTTTTAACTCAGGCGGGGCATACGATACGGCGGGATAGAAATGGGCTGGGTGCCCGGAGCCAAATCAATGCAGAAGTCAATATCCTTGTCGGGTGACATCCTGGGTAGGTCTGAAGGGAATACCTCAGGGAACTCATGAACAACAGGCACATAATCAATAGAAGGAACCTCGACACTAGAATCACGAACATATGCCAGATAGGCCAAACACCCCTTCTCGGCCATACGCTGTGCCTTCACATAAGAGATAACAGTATGGGTAGAATAACTAGGAGTCCCCCTTCACTGTAAACGAGGTAAGCCCAGCAATGCTAAGGTCACAGTCTTGGCATGATAGTCCAAGATAGCATGGTAAGATGATAACCAGTCCATCCCGATTATGACATCAAAATCAACCATGTCCAGAAGTAATAGATCCACATGAATCTCAAGACCCCCGATCACAACTATACACAAGCGATGGACTCGATCTACCACAATAGAACCATCCACCGGTGTAGACACATATACAGGAACACTCAAGGAATCACTAGGCATGACCAGATACGGTGCAAAATAAGATGATACATAGGAGTATGTAGACCCTGGATCAAATAAAACTGAAGCATCTCTGCCACAAACCAGAACAATACCTGTGATAACTGCATCGAAAGCCTCAGCCTCGGGCCTTGCTGGTAGAGCATAAAATCGGGGCTGAGCCCCACCACCCTGAACGACATCTTTGGGATGGTATGCAGCTGGCTGGGCTCCACCTCTAGTGGTCTAAGCTCTATCTCTAACACCTCTACCTCCACCTCTAGCACCTCTACCCCCACCCCTAACTGGCGGAGCAGGCGGTGGAACACCTAGTGCCTGAACCATAGCACAGAAACCCTACTGCTGCAACTGAGTACCCACCAATCTTAATAAGCCCTCCGAATATGACCATACTCACCACACTCATAGCATCTACCTAAGTGCTACAGCTGAGGAAACTAAGAATGACCCTGGAAACCTGAATGACCACCCCGAAAACTCTGGAGCGGCGGTGCACTAATAGGAGCTAGTGGTGCACTGTAGGGTTGCTGATCAGAATACTGCATGTGAGAACCATGGCCACCTAAAGCACTGTGAAAAACCTGAACTACTGACTGAAAAGGCTTAGGGGGATGGCCTCTACCGTACAAATATCTGCCTCGAGACGAGGTACCACTGAATCGGCCTTAATGATGAGGCCTCTTATCAGACCCCTGGCCACCTCCCTGACAGAACCATCTCAACTCTCCTGGCCACATTGGCCGCCTCCTGGAAAGAAATCTCACTCCCTGTCTCCTTGGCCATCTAAAGTCGAATAGGCTAGATAAGGCCCTCAATGAACCTCCTCACCCTCTCCCTCTCGGTGGGAAGTATGATAAGAGCATGACGGGCCAAGTCGATGAGCTACCATACTCGGCTGAACTGCTCCAACTAGCTGAGTTGCTGGAGTCTGAAACTGGGGAGCCATCTGCTCTGGAGTGCGAGTAGCTGAAGTCTGGGCTCCTCCTCTAGCCTGAGAGATGGCTGGTGCTATAGGAAGCAAGCCTGCCCAGGTGACACTCTCCATAAGGCCCACTAGACGGACCAGAGCGTCCTGAAGTACTGAGGTAGCAATAAACCCCTCTAGGACCTGAGCTGGGCCTATCAGAATTGTCTGGGCGAACCTCATCATCAAAGTCAACCTGAGGCTCCGCCGCTGGTGTTGCTGCTCTGGGCTGAGCTCTGCCCCTACCTCGGCCTCTAGCACGGCATCGGCCTCACCCTTTACCCCTCGTGGGTGCTACTGCTGGGGGCTCGGGCTGCTGATCGGTGGATGAGGAAGTGCGTGTTCTCACCATCTGCGAAAGAACAGAGTAGAAATTCAATTAGTATTGAGAAACCAAACTGCACGATAGGAAAGTATAAATGTGAAGTTTTTCCTAACTCTGTAGCCTCTAGGGATAAATACAGACATCTCCGTACCGATCCCTCAGACTCTACTAAGCTTGTCTGTGAACTGTGAGACCCATGTAACCTAGAGCTCTGATACCAACTTGTCACAACTCGGATTTCCCACCCTCGGGAGTCGTGATGGCACCTACTCGTGAAAGCTAGGCAAGCCACATATTGTAGAATTACTAACTCATTTATTAGCCCTTTTTAACAATTTAAACTAACATGTGATCAACAGTGAAACATTAACGATAAATAAAACAAGTGGAAGACTTAATCTGATATAAGTAACCATAACCCATACGACTACGTCAACATATATCTCTACCCGAAATCCGGTGTCACAATATCACGGACTGTCTATGAATACTACAACAAATATCTAAAAAGAAAGTACAATCTATCTCGGAAACAAATGAAAACAGAATACATAATAGGATAGAAGAGAACACCGGGCCTGCGAACGCCTGTAGGACTACCTCAGGATCTCTAGCTGGACTGAAGGCAGCCACCCCAAATGCTACTGTCCAAAATCTGCTCCGGGATTTGCACATAGTGCAGAGTGTAGAATCAGCACAACCGACCCCATATGCTGGTAAGTGTTTGACCTAACCCGGGCGAAGTAGTGACGAGGCTAGGACCAGACTACCAAATAAACCTATGCAATTATATAATATGCAGCGGACAAATAAAACAGGAATAACAAGTAAAGATGGGAAGGGGTACATGCTGTGGAGGAAATATCAGTACCAACAGTAAATTAAGAGAAAAGCATAAGAACAATTTAGAATTTACAGCAAAACAAAAAGGAAGTCGTAACCAATCTATAAACACTTCGTATTATCAATTGTTGCAGCACGCAACCCGATCCCAAAACATAATAACTCTGTTGCGGCGTGCAACCCGATCCACATCATCTATCACTGTTGTGGCGCAACCCGATCCAATTATATTATTGTTGCGGCGTGCGACCCGATCCAAATATAATATTGTTGCGGCGTGCAACCCGATCAAAATATAATATTATTGTGGCGCGCAACTCAATCCAAATATAATATTGTTGCGGTGCGCAACCCGATCCATATATACAGTTCAACACCAATCACAACAAAAGTCCCGACAAGGGATCAATAAAGAAACAACACTATCCCGGTAAGGGAATCGACAGTATAAGTAACTACATCCCGGCAAGAAAAATTAGCTATAACCAAATTTGTTCCAACATCTAACTACCTCAATTAGCACCAATACTCAATCATAAGTAATTCCCACGAGAATAATCATAATCCTTGCTCAACGCAGAAAATCAACAACTTAGGCATTTGTAGGATTTATCAAAAACACAACAATTTAATTTTTAGACTCACGGTCATGCTTGACACCAATGTATAGATACTCGTCACCATGCCTATACGTCGTACTCGACAAATAACATGTAGCAAATAGGACACAACTCCTAATCCTTCAAGCTAAGGTTAGACCAAACACTTACCTCGAACTTCCACGGCCAACTCAAGCCTCAAACAGTGCTTTTCCTTTAGAATTCGCCTCCAAACAACTCGTATCTATTCCAAATTGATTTAATAACATCAATAAACGCTAAACAGTCCAATTCCAATGCTCAATTATAGAATTCTCATCATTCTTCCCAAAAAGTCAAAAATCGACCTCGGGCCCGCTTGGTCAAAATACGAGGTTCGGACTTCAACCCGATCACCCATTCACCCATTAGCCCGAATATGCATTTAGCTCCAAAATCCGACCCCAAAACGAGGTCTAAATCCCAATTATGCAAAAAGCCCTAGAGACCCAAATCCCTAATTTTCTACTCTTAAGAGCATGATTTAAGCTTATAAATCTAATGGGTGTTAATGGAAATTGAAGAAAATGAGTCTAAGATTACATACCTATGAATTGGTGGTGAAATTCCATTTCAAAAATTGCTGAATTTGGAGTTTGGAAGAAGAAGTTATGAAATTTTGGTTAAGTCCCATTTTGCTTATGTTTTAAAATCACTGGACAGGCCTTCATCGCGTTCTCGATAGGCCTATCGCGTTCGCGATGAGTTAGGCCTAGGTGATCTTCGCGTTCGCGACCTTAGGCTTGCGTTCACGGATCTTTCACTCCTCGAGCCTTCGCATTCGTAGGCCAGTGGCTGTGTTCGCATAGAACAAGTGAGAACCCCCTCCCCGAGTCCCACTGCCTTATGCGTTAGCGAGTGCTTGGACGCGTTCGCGAAGAGTATTCCCCCCTCAGCCTTGCGTTCGCGTCTCAGAATTCACATTCGTGAAGAAGAAAACTGGCACCTGGGAGATTTTCCTTACGTGTTCGCGAGTGGGACTACGCGAACACGAAGAACAAAATCCCTATGCACTGAACAGCAAAAACCTGCAACTTTCATAAGTTCAAAAACTTTCTGAAACCTATCTGAAATTCACCCGAGCCCTCGAGGCTCCAAACCAATCTTACGTACTAACTCAAAAACATCTTATGAACTTATCCGTGGGATCAAATCGCCAAAATAACCTCTTAAACAATAAATTTAGCATAGAAATCTAAGAAAAATCTCAACACATTCAAAATATGAATTTTCACAACTACGGGTTCGAATTACCTCAAACGACTTCTGTTTCTTACCAAATTTCACAGACTCATCTTATTTCACATATAAGACCTGTACCGGCCTCCGGAACTAGAATATGAGCCCGATACCATCAACTTCTAAATGCATTTCATTTCCAAAACTCATAAAAATTTCCAGAAAATAATTTTCCTTAAAATTTCATTTCTCGGGCTTGGGACCTCGGAATTCGATTCCGAGCGTACGCCCAAGTACTATATTTTTCCACGGACCCTCCGGGACCGTCAAATAACGGGTCCGGATCCGTTTACCCAAAATATTGACCGAAGTCACTTAAATGCATTTTAAGTCAAAATTTCAATATGTTTCAAAGATTTTCACATAATAACTTTCCGACTATGCGCCCGGACTGCACACGCAAATTAAGGTAATGCTAAAAGAGGTTTTTAAAGCCTCGGAATGTAGAATTTATTTTAAAAATAAGTGATGACATTTTGGGTCATCACAAGAAAGTTCCTGAACGGTTTCTGACACTTGAAATGATGTATGTCTCCTTGCATTTAATGAGTCGAACACGTGTTATCTCGTGATTTGGCAAATATTTTGCCAGTTTTCAAGGTAATCATGATCATAAATTCTACCGCCTATAAACTTTTTCACTACTCATCATTTTTACCTTTCACTTTTGCAAAATCTTCTTATTCTAATTTTCTTAGAACCCCACTGCAAAGCCCTACTTTCTCAAAAAAATCTTCTTACCCAGATTTTCTACCACCATGTCTTCTATTACTTCTGCACCCGAAAACTCTGTTTTTTTTGTCGATAATGGGCCTTTTAAAAAGAACAAAACTAAAGAAGTTGACGCCAAAATCGAACCTCCTACTATCAACACAATCATACATTCGCAACTACACTCTGAGTTAGACTTTCAAGTACAAAAAGAAACAATCAACCCCAAAAATGACAGAAATTGGTCTGTCCGCATATATCCTTCTTCCATTCGGCCTATTAGCATTCCTGTTGTAAAGGAAGATTGCAACTGGAATATCATCGAGATCTTTGCCCCCAATGAGGTATAAAGGGTCACCTTTAGCAAACCAAGGTTCATGTACGTTTATACATACCCTTTTATCCTAAAATTGGGTCAAGAAATTAACTCCATTATTTTAGAATTTTGCCACTGTTACCAAACCTGCTTGGCTCGGGTAAGTCCATCAATATGGCATACGGTGACTTGCCTTTGAATGTTGTGATCCAAGGCCGGAGAAGCCCTCACTTTCGCATATTTGATCAACCTCTACTCCCCGAAAAACTGTCGTGGAGGTGTGATTAAACTCAGCAAACGCGGCCACCATGCCATCGTTAACAACATTGACGACAATAACGAGTAACGACTATGGTTGAATGGAACGGTTCATTGTTATTGCTACCAGGGACATCCTTCCGGCAATAGCCCCTTCCATTCCAGAATCTTAGAACTTTACTTGTATGTTTTCAAATATCCTTTCCTTATTATGTTAAAGAATTTCCTCATTTGCTAGTTTTTATTTTCATTATTCCAGCTATCCGTTGGGAACCACCATCGGTTAAGAATCTGAACCAATGGGTATAGAAAATTTTGGACGTTTCCACATCGAATTTTCGTAGATAGAAAGATATTGCACCAAGTTTAATTAAAAAGCCAAAAACCATGGTAAGTATCATTTCTCTTTTCCTTTCAATCTTCAGCACAATTTAGAACCAATTTGTTGACTCCATTTTGCAATACACAGATCTTCCGCAAGGATTTTCTACTTGCCCTGTCGTAGAGGGTCCCCAATTACTTGGACCCTCTAGCTAAAAAGAAATATTAGAGAAAGATGGATGCTCTTTTTGCTAAGTGTCTGATCAATAACAACATGCACCTTTCAGTTCTCATAACTTTAACTTTTAACCATTTTAGGCTAACCTCCTTGCCTCCGAGGGTCAACAAAAAATGATCTTGGACAAAGACAAGCTTACTACTGAACGAAATCAGCTTGCCATTTAACGAGATCAACTTGCCGAGCGCCTCTTGATTTTAGAAGCAAAATTGCTCATATAGGCGAGCTCGAGGCCCGATTAGAGCAATCCAAGCAAGCGAAAATGACCAAGTGGGCTGAATTGCATGATGTTATAACTGTCACAGCCGAAGGTAAGTCTACTTTCATGGCGCAAATTAACAACCTAGAAGCAAACTTACATTCCAAAACTGAGGAGGCCACTGATGCCGAAAAGAAGAGAGCCAAAATGGAAGAAATGTTCATAGTGGTTATGGAGCAGAACCACGAGCACGCGAGAACAAATACAGACATTAACTGAATCTATGACATAGTGAAGGCTGAAAACGAACAACTACACTCCAAAATTGAGAGGCTTCAAGCTAAACTCCAAGATCAACATGACTCCTTTCTCCTCGAGAAAACTTCTGTAATTTACTAGATAAGAAGGAAGACTTTAGAGGAAGCCAAAGAAGGTATTCCGAATATTGGTGGTTGCATCGCTGAAGTTCTCGAATTGGAGACGACTATCTTTAATAATATTCCTACCCAGCCTACTGCTTCAAGTTCTTCGAGCACAAGTTCTGAGTACTCGGGGGCCGAAGAGGAAGCTAAAGGAAAAGTCAAGGATGAACGTACTAAACCAGAAATAGAATAACCTTCATCCTCGAAAGATGTTGAAGATACTTCTCTTACCTTAGACTCCGCTGGCAAAACCAATTGACGTAATACATATCTCTCTTTGTAATTATGTCAAACATTTTAATAAGTTTGGTACTTTTAAGAAATAAAGACATCTCTTGGTCAATTTTCATGCAGTATTTTTTTTATTATTTGATAAAGTTCGAAAATTTCTAATATCTGATGACTTTAATTCCGAAAATTTATACGTTCGGTATCTACCCTTTAACTATGAAGGTTTCATATGAGAGGGCCCTTATGTTTACAGTGCTCTTGAGGAGGACGTCTCGTGTTCATTCTAGAACAAGCATTACAAGTTTAATTAACTTTCAGATGAAAAAGAATTTAACTTATCATTTGGACAAGAAATAAGATAAAAACAAAAGGACTTTGATTTACTCCTTCCATTTCCAAAAGTACATTTACATAAATATTCATTTGCTTAAGTAAATAAAGATTTCAAAACATGTGGCTAAGTTGTACAACTTATTTTTACAGGGCTGATCATGCAGTCTCGGTCCTAATAAGATATATTTCCCGATTCTAACAGTCCCGATCTTTATGACACTTTTAGTGCTCTAATATACAATAGTTCTCCCCAGTGTTCGGATGCTAAGTATGAGAATTCGAATACTGGAGTTCTTGCTATCGTTGATGATTCTTATTCGCAGTATGCTTTACGTTGCTACCTCATTAAAAACCTTTCCCAAAAAACTCAATTGGGACAAAAACTGGTCGAAGAAAAAAAGAGTGCAACACTTACTTTTAGTATCAACAAGGATCTTCAACTGTAATACCTTTTGAGGTGAGTCACGTTCCAATTGCTTGGTAATTTTATTCCATCTTGATTTTCCAACTGATAGAACCTTTACCGGTTATAGCTGAAACCTGGTAAGGTCCTTCCCATGTTGGTCCTAGCTTCTCGGTATTAACCTCTCGGGTACTTTGAGTTACATTTCTCAAAACTAAATCCCCAACTTTAAAATATAGGAGATTTTCTATGCGGTTGTAATATCTTTCCATCCTTTGCTTTTGTGCCACCATCCTCACATATGCTAGATTTCAGTGCTCTTCAAGCAAATCCAGCTTAATCAACAGAACTTCATTATATGTCTCCTCATTTTCCCGGGAATACCGTATGGTCGGTGCCCCAGTCTATACCGGAATCAAATCTTCTACACCGTACACAAGTGAAAAAGGGTGTTTCACCCATACTTGACTTCACCGTTGTTCAATATGTCCATAATACTCGCGGCAGCTCTTCTGGCCAATTACCTTTTGCATCCTCTAATTTTTTTGAGATTTTTGATTATAACTTTGTTGGTTGAATCTTCTTTTCCATTATCACTTGGATGATATGGAGAAGATGTAATCCTTTTAATCTTCAACCTTTCCAAAAAATTTATGACTTTAGAACCTATAAATTGTGGCCCATTATCACACGTAATTTTTTTTGGTACTCCAAACCGACAAATGATGTGATCCCATATGAAGTCAATCACTTCTCGTTCTCCAATCTTTTGTAAGCACCTACTTCAATCCTTTTAGTAAAATAATCAGTTAATAAACCAAAAGAAACTTTACTTGTCTAGGCCCTTGAGGTAAGGGACCAGCTATGTTCATCCCCCACTTCATGAAGGGCCATAGTGACACCACCAAATGCAAAAGCTCTGCCGGTTTATGTACTAACTGCGCATGACACTGACATTTATCGCATTTTATATGAATGCCTTAGTGTCTTGCTCTATTTGGGGCCAACAATACTAAGCCCTCATCAATTTTAGAACCAATAAGTTTGAACTAGAATGATTTCTGCACACTCCTTCATGAACCTCTCTCATCATATAATCGTCCTTCGATGTCCCTAGACACCGAGCCAATAGTCCTTGAAATGACCTTTGGTACGATTGACCATCAACAAGGCAAAAGAGAGCAACTTTAGTTCGTAGTTACCAGGAAGCTTTAGGATCTTCAGGCAATTTTTCATGCCTTAAATAGTCTACGAACTCATTTCTCCAATCCTAAATTAGGTTGGTTGAGTTAACTTCAAAATATCCATCCACATCCAATACCGAATGCAACAGTTGAATGACTGCACCTGAATCAACTCCCTTCATTTCTGTGGACGATCCTAAATTAGCCAATGCATGTGATCCCACGTTCTCTTCTCTTGGGATATGAATGATCGACCATTCCCTAAACCGGGGAAGCAACTGTCACACCTCCTTTTTCCTACCCCGGAAGGGGTATAAGGGAGTTTTTTCAATTTAAGTGACAATCAAAACGAGATTATTTATTTATTAAAATCAGAGTAACCATTTGGGATAGTTTATTGGTGTCCCAAGTCACCGGTTTAAAATCCTAAATCGAGGAAAGATTGACTCTGTTTACAGTCTGCAAACATAGAAATCCGGGTATGGAATTCTTTTAACCCGAGAGAAGGTGTTAGGCATTCCCGAGTTCTGTGGTTTTAGCACGGTTGCTCAAGTATTATTATTGGCCTAATTATCTGATTTATTACACATTTTAAACCTATTGTGCATTTTCAACTTCATAACCGCTTTTATTTATTTAAGGAATTATTTCAAGGTTGTTTAAAACACATCGTAAGCCACACTACATGAAATACACTCGTGGTTCCCGACACGTTCTATTTAATCTCGTTGGAAATTAGAATAGGATCACATGAAATGTACACCCGGGCTTTAGTAATTACAAATCACAACTACGTCACGGGAACCATACCCGTAGCCGTGATAGTTATCTAATTAACGCGCCTAAAGCAAATTACAAAATTTAGTTTTTAGTATCTAAGTTATAAAATTAATATGAGGGCCATGAGTGATTTAATTAGGATGGCACACCTCACTTTATTTAAGGAAGACAATTGTGTTAATGCGAATATTAAGGTTATTGCTTAATCTAACCCAAGATTCATTCTATATTTACGGATTGAGAATACGCATTGAGATAAATTAAAGGGATTTTGATTGCTAAAAAAATTGAACCAGCTACAGGTTTGCTAATGATTTAACGAAAACACATTGGAGCTGGGTTCGAAGTTGAGCCCATTACTCAGAACGAAGGGCCAAAGACCCTCAGCGATGAGATTGGGCCAATAACAAGCCCAACAATACATTGAACTCCACATTACAAGCCACTTCTTTAAACAAAAGGGAAGAGGGGTGGGGTTGAAGACTCTTGGGCCTGAAATTGTGCCCAAGTCAAAAGGAAAACCACCTCTGGACAATTTGGGCCTCAAAATTGAGCCCAACATTCGAACAAAAGTCCAGGATCACGCTTAAAGTGATCTTGACTAGGCCATATGTTTAGGCCCACTCCTGGCCCCATTCATTAATGAAACACACTGGTCTTCTGCATATACTTAAAAGCAAATACATAAATTTGAAAACTACAATTAACTATCAATAACTAAACATCCCTAAAATAATCATACAAAATAGATAACTGAAGGAAAATAAGTTTATACAATTTTTGATCATAACAACCATGTAATTTAACTACTCATTGACGAAAAGCTAAAAAATGATCCACCCTTCTGCTAAGATAGCATACTTCCTCCCCGGAGACTTGTGGTTCAAAGCACTGTTGGGATTTTCAAGAGTAGCTATGAAGCTAACTTGCAAATTTGCATTTGACTCATTATAGCAGCAGGCAAACAAAGCAAAAAATTGGTACAATTACCACCCTTCATTGGTTACCACACACAAGGTAAGCTTAACCAAAATGTCCAAATCCCCTTTAATACTATCTCATAGACTCCATTAGTTAAATTATCAAAAACAGTAAAATGAGAGCAAGTTTCAGCCTTCA
The DNA here is from genome assembly GCF_000715075.1 of Nicotiana tabacum. Classification (NCBI taxonomy): domain Eukaryota; kingdom Viridiplantae; phylum Streptophyta; class Magnoliopsida; order Solanales; family Solanaceae; genus Nicotiana; species Nicotiana tabacum. The sequence continues at coordinate 124,627,397 of NC_134095.1, forward strand.
CATGGATCCCTATAGACTACTTTAAGCATGCTGGACCTTCACATTCTAGTATAAAGCTTGAACAACAAACTTTAAGCTTAAACATGTAGGAAGAAAAGAAGTCACAAATGATTATCAACCCACATAACAAGAGTCATACAGACTTTCAAACAATAAATTTAAACTAGATCTATGCAAGCCCACAAACGTTCACATAAAATCCATTTGCTGAACAAATCATTCCATTTCAGAAGAAAGAAACCACAATACACGAGGAAGGAGATGAAAATGATACCTTGAATGAGTAACAAACAGGAAAAACAACAAATGCAATATGAAGGAAACTCAGCAGCAATAAATCAACACAACAACCAGAACTAGTGACGAAAATCAAGCAAACAACTTCAAAAACCAGCCAGACAATTCGTGGAAGCTTTTTTTATCCTAAAAGAAAACCAGAAAGACCAGTCAAGTAATGCAAAAAACATATTATTCTGAAATTCTGATATGTTTTTCAGGATTTTGGTGTAGAGAATGAAGTTAGAAGTATGCATCATTTTAACTAACTAGGACAGCTGGCTGTCCCTTATTGGCTCAACATTTTTGTGCTAACCAAATAGGGACAGCTGCCCCAGGCTCTAGAAACTTCAGATTTTTAGCCTTTGTAAAAGTCCATTTTTACCCTTCCAATTACTGACTATTTCATCTTTGTCCTAAGTTCCTTTTATTTCAATTAAGACCCTACAAGTTTCCAATGATTTGCAAATCAAAAGATTCAGGGTCCAAAATCAAAAGATGTAACTAAACATTTATATTCGTCTAATTAGTAAGAGCTCATTTAGTTAGCCCTAAGCAAACACTGAATTTAAACAACTAACTCTTGAACAACTAACAAACCAAAATCGAAAGAAAGCCATGAAGAAACCCTAGAAATTAGACTACTTAATTTAAAAATTGAAACAGCTTAATCAATTAGCATTCGGAAATCTGATTGAAACTAAGCTAAATATTGCAACTAAGATAGAGAATACTAGAGGGGAACAAATACAAAAAAATGAAAACAAAGCAGAGCAATCACACAAATAAAATAAAAAATCAACCTAAATCCTATGCAATCAAAACCAGACTTAACTAATTGCAAGATTCAGCATGCTTTTTATGAACAAGTTGACGATACCAATTTAAAGGAACATTGTCACTAATCTAGATCACATATGCTCAAAAAGAAGAAACAAGTGGGGAAAAGAAAGTAGAAAGTAGAACAAAAGAAAGAACACAAACAAACAACAAAAGAAAAAGAATTACAAAAACTGTTTTGGACCGGGCCAGTTGCTGAACTATCCTGAACGAGACACTCGTGAACTTATACAGCCATAAATTGGCTGTTCTTAGCAAGAACAATAAATTAATGGGCGTTTGGGTTCAAAAACTTCCAAGTACTGACCGAGAAAAAAGGTAAAGGAAGCTAGGGTTTTTTGGAATCGTAGATTCAAGGTTTGACATAATTAAGGGCGATTCGAGGGGAATCAAAGGGATATTTGGGAAGAGGAGGAGGAGGAGGTTGCATGGTGTAGTTTTGGGGTTGTTTGGGTGATTTAGGGTTTGGGGGGTTCCGGGTTTAGATCTGAAATTCGAGGTGTTTGGTGATGATTTGAAGGAAATGGATTAGAGATTTGGTGATGGGGTGTTAATTTGGAGTGGATTAGAGGTGGTCCGCCACCGTGAGGCGATTTCCAGCGGCGGAGGGTGGCGGAGCTGGTGAGGGGGTGTCACGACCCAATTCCCCGAACCCGATCGTGATGGCGCCTCTCGTGAAGACAAGGCCAACCAGAACAAAATAGACCACCTCTTTTAAACAGTTAAATACCATAAGTAGTTCTAAAACATGATATAATAATCATAATTTGCAGAATTAGCGATAACAATAGTAGAAACCATCCCGACACAGCCCAAACCGGGGTGTCACAAGTCATGAGCAACTAAGAAATCCGGATACAAGTCTACTAAACACTAATTCCGATACAATAGTTCTAAAAACATGAAAAAGGATAAGATAAGGGAGGCACGGGGGCTGCGGACGTCAACAACTACCTCGTAGTCTCCGAAAACAGTGCCTGGATTGGGAGGATCAACACTCAGGAGCGGATCTCTACGATGCCTGAATCTGCACACATGGTGCAGGGAGTAATGTGAGTACTCCGACTCAGTGAGTAATAATTATAAATAATAGCTGAAAGTATGAAAACACGTAAAGGCACAAAGAAATTCCATATCAAGAAGTAAAATCACTTAAAGCAGTAAATCAGTGAAGAAATCAAATGATATCCCTTTTTAAAGCAAGTAAAACAGGTAAATAACAAGTAGAAATTTGCCACTCGGGCACAGTATCAATCGCTCAGAATAGTATCAGCCCCTTGGGCTCCCTCTCAGTACAGTATCTGCCCCTCGGGCCCAGTATTAATCACTTAGAACAGTATCAGCCCATCGGGCTCACTCTTAGATCATAATGGGTACCCGCGCTCACTGTGGGTGTGCAGACTCCGGAGGGGCCCCTTACGGCCCAAGCGCTATATCAAGCCGCCTCGTGGCATCATCATTCGGCACTCGGCCTCACATCACTCGGCACTCGGCCTCACATCACTCAAACCACCTCGTGGCATATAAAGTATCTCAGGCCCTCGGCCTCATATCACTCAACATATCCTCACATATGGCCCTCGGCCTCACTCAGTCTAGAAATTATCACTAGCCCCTTGGACATTAGTAAATAGTAGTTCTCAGCCCAAAACATGATGTAGAAATATCATTTAAGTTTCAAATCTGAGTAAAAGTGGCTAAGTTTGTAAAACAATAGATATCAAAAGGACTGAGTTCAAATACTAAGTCAAACAGTGAGAAAACAGTGATAAAAATCCCCAAAGGGTTCAAATAGTTGGCACGAAGCCCAAATATGACAATCAGCCCAAATCATGATGATAACAAATGAATTTAAGTCAAATATGCAATAAAATCATCAATCGGGACTGACCAAGTTAGAATCCCTAGTAGTAAAAGACCCCACGCTCATCATCCAGTGCGTATCTTGCCTCAATATAGCACTACGATGTACAATCTGGGGTTTCAAACCCTCAGGACATCATTTACAATCATTACTCACCTCAAACCGGCTAAATCTCTAGCTCGCGATGCCTTTTCCCCTCGAATTGGCCTCCACGCGCGTCGAATCTATCCAAAATTAGAACAAATACGTCACAATATGATAAGGGAACAAAGCCCAAGCGAAAACATTCGAAAAATATCAAAAATCCCGAAATTAGCAAAACCCGAGCCCCGACCCACGTCTCAGAATCAGATAAAATTTACATTTTCAGAATCCTCATACCCTCACGAGTCTAACCATACCAAAATTATCCCAGTCCGATACCATTTGGTCCTTCAAATCATCATTTTACATTTTTGAAAGGTTTCACAATTTTCTTCCCAAATTTCATCCCAAATCACGAATTAAATGACAAATTCAATGATATATTCATGTATTCTAGCCAAATCTGAGTTAAAATCACTTACCCCGACGAATTTCTTGAAAAACCTTCGAAAAATAGCCAATATTCGAGCTCTCTAGGTCAAAATATTAAATAAAACCCAAAACCTCATATTTATAGAGTACCCCTTAGATTTCAACCTCCGCGGGCCGCACCAAACCGACCGCGGTCCGCACAAGCCAGTGCTGTCCGCGCAAAAACAACCGCGGCCGCACATGCCTTCCTCTGTAGTGATAGGCTTTAGTATTTTGGCCATAACCTTTTCTATATATGTCCAAATTGCGATATCATTACCTTTCCGGAAACTAGACACAAAGGGCTACAACTTTTGTTTTCAAATCATCTCTAAATTCCTTGTAGATCAAAAGATATGAGCTTCCGAAGTAGGACCAACGAATCGTTCCCCACCGCGGCCGCACACCATTTTGTGCGGTCCGTATGACACCTACCGCGGCCACATTTCTTTTTGTGCGGTCCGCACAACACATACCATGGCCGCACTTCTTTTTGTGCGGACCGCGCCGGTGGTTTCCGAGGCCTGCAACCCTCCTGGACCTGCTACAACTATGATTTTCTGCCTAAAACATCCCGAAACCTACCTGGGACTCCCGAAACTTCAAACTAATTGTACCAACACATCCCATGACATTGTTCAAACTTGTTCAACACTTCTAAACGCTTACAACAATATCAAATCACCAATTTAACATAGGATTCAAGCCTAAGAACTCCAAGAGCTCTTAAATTATGCTTTCGCTCAAAAAGTCTATCAAATCTCATCCGAATGACCTGAAATTTTGCACACACATCCCAAATGACACAACGAAGCTACTGCAACTCTCGGAATTCCATTCCGACCCTTATATCAAAATCTCATCTATGAACCCGAAATTGCCAAAATATCAATTTTGCTAATTCAAGCCTAAATCTCCTATACAACTCCAAAACCCATTCCGATCGCGCTCCGAAGTCACAAATCATCTCTCGAAGCTAACCAAACCATCGGAACTGATATCCGAGCGCTCTAACTCATAAGTCAATATCCGGTCGACTTTGCCAACTTAAGTCTTCTTAAAAGAGACTAAGTATCTCATTTCTTACCAAAACCACACCAAACGCAAACCAATAAACTCGACCACATAAAACACGGATAATGAAATATAAAGAAGTAGAAATGGGGGAGACGGAGTGGTAACTCATGAGACTGACTGGGTCGTCACATCCTCCCCAACTTAAACAAACGTTCATCCTCAAACGAGTCAAGAAACATACCTGAGCCTCAAACAGGTGAGGGTATCTACTCTGCATCTCCCGCTCGGCCTCCTAGGTAGCCTCCTCCACGAGCCGACCTCTCCACTGCACTTTCGCTGAAGCTATATTCTTTGACCTCGACTTCCGAACCTGACGACCCAAAATAGCTACTGGCTCCACATTATAGGTCAAATCATCATCCAACTGAATCGTGCTGAATTTCAAAACATGAGACGGATCCCTAATATACTTCCGGAGCATAGAAATATGAAATACCGGATGCACACTTGACAGGCTGGGTGGCAAAGCAAGCTCATAAGCCAACTCCCCAATCCTCCGAAGCACCTCAAAAGTCCCAATGAACCGCGGAGTCAACTTCCCTTTCTTCCCAAACCTCATAACACCCTTCATGGGCGAAACCTTCAGCAAGACCTTCTCACCGACCATGTAGGACACATCTCGAACCTTCCGGTCCGCATAACTCTTCTGATGCGACTGCGCTTTACGAAGCCTCTCCTAAATCACCTTCACCTTCTCTAAGGCATCCTAAACCAAATATGTCCCCAATAGTCTAGCCTCGCCGGGCTCGAACCAAGCAACTGGAGATCTATATTGCCTCCCGTACAAAGCCTTATACGGAGCCATCTGAATACTCGACTGGTAGCTGTTGTTGTAAGCAAACTCTGCAAGCGGTAGGAACTCATCCCATGAACCTCTAAAGTCAATAACACAAGCACGCAACATGTCCTCCAATATCTGAATCGTATGCTTGGACTGTCAGTCCGTCTGAGGATGAAAAGCTGTGCTCAACTCCACCTGAGTACCCAACTCTCCCTAAACAGATTAAGTGGTACATCCGTTGTGCAAGTTGCTAGAGAAAGAATCAAAGTTCTTATTCGATGAGAGTTGTATGCAATCATTCGAGCTTCTCAAGCTCAATTTGACTTCTACCCTTATCATTACCGCACCAAATTGGAGCTTGCCTTTCGAGCTCATGTGTGATGCTAGTGACGTTGCGGTTGGGGCTGTTTTGGGCCAAAGAATCAACAAGATGTTTCATCCGGTGTACTACGCAAGCAAGACCATGAATGAGGCTCAAAGGAACTATACAGTCACCGAGAAAGAATTGTTAGCTATTGTATTTGCTATGGAAAAGTTTCGACCTTACCTTATGGGGGCCAAAGTAATAGTGCATACCGACCATGCCGCCCTTAGGTATTTGATGAACAAGAAGGACTCAAAGGCAATATTGATGAGATGGGTGTTACTTCTTCAAGAGTTGTTCTAGAAATTGTTGACCGGAAGGGTAGTAAGAATCAAGTGGCGGACCACTTGTCCCGTTTGGAGGAGGAGGGGAGGACTTGTGAAGGCCTTGAGATCAATGATTCATTTCCCAATGAACAACTCCTTGCGGTGTCAATGAAGGATATGCCATGGTTTGCCGATGTTGCCAATTACCTTGTGACAGGAATAATCTCGTGTGAGCTCTCTTCTAACCAAAGGAAGAAGCTCAATCGGGATAGTTTGGATTTCTATTTGGATGATCCATACTTGTTCAAGATTTGCATGGATGGTATGATTCGTAGATGTGTCCCGGAGGAAGAACAATTGAGTATCCTAGAGGCTTGCCATTCTTCACCCTATAGTGGCCACCATGGTGGGGTGAGGACCGCCTCGAAGGTTTTTAGTTGTGGATTCTATTGGCCCACCTTGTTCAAAGATGTAGGTGATTTGTTGAAGAGATGTGATGAGTTCCAAAGAGCGGGCGGAATTTCAAAAAGGGATGAGATGCCTCTCAATACGATTCTTAAAGTGGATATCTTTGATGTTTGGGGCATCGATTTCATGGGTCCATTTGTTAGCTCTTGTGGGAATACTTACATTCTCGTGGCGGTTGATTATGTCTCAAAGTGGGTTGAAGCCGTGGCTTTGACTAATAATGAAGCCCGGAGTGTTGTTGCGTTTCTTAAAAAGAACATCTTCACAAGGTTTGACACTCCTCATGCTATCATTAGTGATGGGGGGTCTCACTTTTGCAACAAGGCTTTCGACACGTTTCTTTATAAGTACGGTGTCAATCATAAGGTCTCGACCCCCGATCATCCTCAAGCTAGTGGCCAAGTGGAAGTCCCCAACAGAGAAATTAAGAGTATCTTGTCTAAAACTGTCAATGCTAATAGGACCGATTGGTCAAAAAAGTTGGATGACGCTCTTTGGGCTTATCGTACGGATTACAAAACTCCGATTGGTATGTCTCTGTATCGGTTGGTGTTTGGGAAAGCTTGCGGTGGAATTAGAGCACAAAGCCATGTGGGCTTTGAGGAAGTTGAACTTAGAATGGGATGTTGCAGCAAATCTTCGGGTTGAACAACTTAATGAGCTCGATGAGTTTATATTTCATGCCTACTCCAGCTCGTCCTTGTACAAGGACAAAATGAAGTACATTCACGTAAAATATGCTCGGGGTAAGGAGTTCAAGGTTGGAGATATGGTTCTCTTGTTCAATTCCCGGTTACGTCTGTTTCTGGGTAAGCTCAAGTCAAAGTAGAGTGGGCCTTTTGAAGTTGTGTTCGTGACCCCATTTGGTGCTCTTGATCTAAGGAACAAGAATGGTAAAGTATTCAGAGTCAATGGACATCGGGTCAAACATTATCTTGGGAAATTTGATGATAGCCATGTGGTGTCACTTCTCCATCTAAAGTGATGTGCTGGTAACATGCGTCGTATTGCGACGTTAAATCAGGCGCTGCTTGGGAGGCAACCCATATTTTTTTTCTTTTTGTTGTTTTCTGTGTTTTCTTGGTAGTGTAGGTTTGATTTTAGAGCTAACTGATTGTGAGATGTTGAAGGGATTGAGCTGACGCAGTGCAAAATAGTTTGAAAAAAGTTGAACAGTCTCTGAAGACTGCCAGTATGGCCGCATTGCACTTTATGCGGTCCGCACCGGTGATGGTCAAAAGTGGTGCTCTCTGAATTTTGCCACTGCGGTAGCATTCCATTTAGTGCGGTCCGCGGTGGACCTCCGTGGCCGCGGTCAGGTTTGTGCGGACCGCGGAGGTTGCCTACTCAAGCTTCATTTAAACAAACCCAGGTCCACGGTCGGTTTTGTGCGGCCGCACTGGTAGGTAAGGCTGGGTCCCATTGCGTTTCTATAAATAGACCCCACGGGTCACCATTTACCCTTTTCGAACTTTTAACACTCAGAGACATAAAAGTACTGTTCATAATCTCTTGTGATCGTGATTCTTGCTTAAGATTGACTAATTACATTTCATCTTCTCATCTGGTATTGTTTCACTCAGTCCTTGTGCATTTACTTGATTAATTTTGTTTTATTTTATTACCATTAGCTTATAATTTCTTTTTCTTCTCGTTAGTTTCTTCTTCTTTATTTAGTTGTTAGCTTAGGGTAGTTTTAAATGCTAGGTTTGTGTGCTGGATATGCATAATGGTTGGGCAAGTGAGTAGGGACAAAGTAGGTGAACTAACTTGAACAATTGTGCAAAAAAAATGAATGAAACCCTAACTTAGTGCCTGTGCAAAATACTCTCCGTGGCCCGCGGTCACTTTTGTGCGGTCCGCGGTGCCCTGACGCGGTCTGCATTGCCATTTTGCACGGACCACAGTGCCCTAGTGACTGAAATTGAATCTATGCCCAGTGCGGCCGCATTGCACTTTATGGGTCTGTGCTGGCCCACCGCAGTCGCAGTGCTTCTTTGTGCGAACCACGGTGGTTGGATGCAGAGAGGTGGTGTTACAGACCTCACCTCAGTGCGGACCGCGGTTGTTTTATGCGGTCTGCGGTGCCCCCAATGCGACGACACTACTTTTTGTATGGACCGCGGTGGGGAGAATCAGAGAGATATTTTCCAGGGCCTTGTCCCAATGCGGACCGCGATCGCCTTTGCGCGGTCCGCGGTGCCCCTACTGCGGCCGCACTCATGTTTATGCAGGCCGCATGCACTGTTCTACAACATTTCATCTACTGTCTGCAATTCAATTTCAACACTTGTATCACTGCCTATGCTAATACTAACCATGTTAGATGTGTATGCTTGCAGATAATGGTCAAACAACGAGGTAGATGTGCCAAACAACCCGGCCGGTAGTTCCTCCCGGGGAGGGAAACAAAGGATGGTAAAACTCACTCCCCAGGCTAGAAAAAACATAAAGGACATGAGGAAAGCAATCAAAGCGGCTAATAGAGCCCTTGACAACTCGGGGAGTGAGTACGAGCCCTCCCGGGCGATCTCTTCAGATTCAGTCCCTTTATACATCCCGTATCCGGAGAATGCCATACATAGAGACACTCCTCTATCTTCCCCTGATGCTCGAGCTTCAATTAACATTTCTTCTGGGTCGTCTGAGGGCTCAGCGGCAGGTAGTGGGGATGAATACTCTACCTCTCCCACAACGTCAATATCTGGAGAGGGTGATAGAGGTGATGAGGGAGATGGGGAGTTACTTGGAGGTGGTGTGCCTCACGTTGGGGGTGTTGACTGGACTAGGAATCCCGCTGTTTGGGAAGATAGATTCGTCAACCAGGTGGCGTTCCACAAGTTTAGGGAATGGTGGCCGTCACGAAAGTTGATTCTTGAGAGGAGCTTCATTGACAAAGACCTTTTACCCCTACACCCCAATGTACATAGACAGTTTCAGGCTCGAGTGGGTTGGGAGTTCTTTAAAGATAATTGTGTGAAGGCGAATAAGCACATGGTCAAGGAGTTTTATAGCAATATGACCCATATCTTGAAGGGCACTAAGGTGACCAAAGTGTGAAACAAAAATGTGGTATTTACCGGGAAGGCATTAAATGAATACCTGGGGTTCAATGATGAAGATGAGTCCCTTTACAATGAAAAGTTGGCAATGGGCGATGAAGTTCGACCGTGGTTAGCTTCATACTTGGAAATCCCGGGTACAGTTCCAGAGTGGTTGCAAGCAGGGGCCAAAATACTTCGGAGAACCTTTAACTTTGAGGCTAGAGGGTGGTTGACTTTTGTGTGTAGTCGGCTCGACCCCACTACCCATGATCAGACTATTCCACTTGCCCGGTCTGTTCTTGTTGCATCTATTATGGCGGGATACCCTATCAACGTCGGCAATGTGATGTCCCGCGTCATTTCTGTAGTGGGAGTTGATCATGACCGGAACTACCCTTTTCCCAGCACCCTCACTATGTATTTCCGGGACTTGGAGGTAGAGAAGAGACCATTTGACATCAAGGTCAAACTTGTGGCTCCATTTTCATGGTACAGTTTGTAGGGGTCAGACAACCCCAAGGAAAAAAATTAAAAGCAGCCTGCTTTTGCCCCAACCGGCCAGTCTGAAGAGCCGGTTGCGGTAGAACGCTCCACTGAGCCCACCTCCATAGTTGCTGACATGCCTCTCGGATCTTCCACTACTGCTGGTCCCTCTACTTCAGCTGGCCTGGGGATTCCATCTTCCCGAGCCCATCCTATCACTGCCCACCAACCGAGCCAGACACTTCATAGCTTGAACAACTGGATGGCGACTGCTTCATCCAAGTTGTCCACCTTGACTTCTACCATTGTGGCTCAGTCGGCACCACAGCCAGTGCAGGTGCCCCAGTCTATCGAGAATTCACTTAAGTATATTTTTGGCAATCAGCAAAAGATCCTTGATTCTCAGGCTGCCTTGGCTAAGGCAGTGGATTCACATGGTAAGGCCCTGAAGGAGCTTGCTAGGGAGCACAAGAAGCTACGCAAAACACGGGCTTTCAAGGAGTCTATAAAGGTGCTGAGGGTGGATGTTGACAAACTGAAGGCAGACCAGTTACCTTTAGACTTGTTATTTGAGGATCCAGCTACATCGGCAGAGCCATAGCAGGAGCAGACACATAGGTTTCCTAAGAAGAAAAGGAAGCTCCCTAGTGCAGATGAGACGATCATCCAGTTGGCGGACTCACCAGAGGCTTCCTCCAGTCAGCCACAAGATATTCCTAATATTCAGCCCGTCCAGGTCCAAACCCCAGTCCCAGCAGCTGAGCAGTAGGAGACCGGGAACCAGTCTGAGGTTCCCGTGCATACAGAGGACCCGGGGACCATTGATGTTCCCATGCATACAGACGAGGCTTAGAGAGCTCCTATATCCTTTCATCTTGATTTTTGATGCTTATTTGTTTAGTTGGCATTGGGGACAATGCCAACTTTCATTTGTGGGGGTGCGCCCTACCTTTTATCCAGATGATTGTATATATTAATTGACTTAGTTTATGTTTTTGTTGATTTTCTATTTGGTCTGTATATAACTTTACATTTAGTTACTTTTATCGCACTTTTTATCTTCTCTTTGGTCTGTATATAAAGTTACATTTTTGTATATATTCATCACCCGTTGTATATTCTAATCCTCTATTGTAAATATTCATTCTATTTTCTATTTTCGTACAAATTTTCATTTTTAGCTTAGTAGATAGGCTCGCAGCCTTGTTGTTTAGTTTTGGCACTTTCGATAAACCCTTGGTTTTCTTAATGCCACGGTTCTTTCCAAGGGTGGAGTATTGTGCGAACCGGGTGGCTCTTTCCGATGATGGATGGCGTGACAACCTTCTTAAGGGTTTGAGTCCATTTTTGATTTTTCTTTTGTTTTTAGTAGTTTATAGTTAAGGGTACCTCAAGCAAAGCTTCACTTGGTCTTAACACATTTGCCTTTGATCCCATGGTCAAAGACAAGTGGTTGTGTTTAGGATGGTGAAAGTAGTGACCTTGAGACTCTTGTTTTGACCAAACAAACATCATGTGGTCTTTCAGGACTATTGTGTGCTCAATCGTGTCTAAGGTTGTTGTGGGCCGCTGACTCTATGTCTTTAGCAATCCTTGAGTGTGTGTGGTGAGAAATCGAATTTGTGAGTCCAAGTCCCGAGCCAATGGTCTAGAACTTGCCCTGAATGTTTGTTGAGGCGAAATTTTGAGTGAAAATTCGACTTGAGAAGTGATTATAGGCTCTCCTTGATCCAAATAATAGTCTAACAATTCCATAGCCTACCAATGATATAATCCCTAGATAACCCTTTTGAACCTTAAACCTTTTTCTTTGAAGAACCAATGCTACAAGCCTATACCCGTTCTAAATTATACCCTCTCATGGCACCCAAATCGTCCCTTGAGTAATGACAAAAGTCTAAGTTTGGGAGGGAGAGACAAGAAAGGAAAGAAAGTGGTAAAAGGTACAAAAGCAAAAAGAAAGGAAGGCGATGAAAAAGAAAGAAAAGAAAAAGACAAAAAGAAAGCCCAATGTGCAAAGAATAAAACGGGATTCAAGAAAAACAAAAGTGAAAAAGGTGTGGAAAAGGGAGAAAAAGGAGAAATGCTTTGAATTGCATAAGAAAGAGTGATAATGTGTCTCTCTAACTCCTTGAAAAGAAGTGAAATACTCAAAGAGTCAAAGATAATTGTGCCAAAATGAATCAAAAGAAGTACTTAAGGGAATATGGAACCCATATAGACCAAAAACTTTTCTTACCCTAAACCAAAAGCCTTCACATTGACTCCACAAAATCCCTATATGATCTTGAGTTGGATGGCGCTCGCATCAGTGGATACTTACATGAGGGTCAAGTATATGGTACTTAGAGCCGGACTTGTGACATTTCCTTGAGAGAGACGAGTAAATTCCCATTAACCTTGGTTTGTGTGCTTATACTCTAAAAGGTGAGGTTTTGCTTAGGGAGAGTTGAGGATGTGTGAGATTGGGTTCCACAACGACCAAAGTAATTGAGAGAGTTCTTTGATGTAATGAGTCAATTCTTGATGCTCTTGTGTCACACTTGATCCATAGTTTTTCAAAGTTTAAATTTTGTTAATGATCCATTCATATTGAGGGCAATTGTTAGTCCCAATTGATGCTTGTTGAGATTACTTTAGGACATCTGGAAGTGCTTGGATTTTCCTTTAAGGGGTGGGCCTTATTTTGTTTGCTTGAGGACAAGCAAAGGTTTAAGTTTGGGGGAGTTGATAAGTTAAGATTTTAACATGTTTTATGCCCCTACTTGCCTATGCTTTGATCATATATCGTCACAAAATAGTCCTAAAAGGCTCACAAGTTGTGCTTGATTGCAGGTTTGATCGACAAAGTGACGAAATGTCAAAGATCGGCTCAAAAAGGAGTGAAACCCGCTCAAGTATCAAAGACCAAGAAATCTAAGGAAAGAAGGCCCAGTGCGGACCACGCAAAGTTGAATGCGGCCGCACTAGGTGGTTCAGAGAGTTGGTAAACTAGGCTAGAAGAAGCGCAACCGCGGTAAATATCTCGCGGTCCGCGGTGAAGGCTCTGCGGCCGCACTACTCTTTTGTGCGGTCCGCGGTCATGAGATTCAGAGAGATGAAAGTTTGCAAAGCCAATGCCATGCGGTCCGCGGTCGTGATTGCGCAGACCGCGCAAGCTCCCTCCGTGGCCGCGGTCCATTCTACGCGGTCCACAGAGTCCAAGTTCAGAGAAGCAAAAGTCAAAGTCAAAGAGCCCAGTGTGGCCGTGGTCCATTTAATGCGGCCCGCACTGACCCCGCAGGGGTATTTTTGTCCAATTTTTCCAGCCTAGTATAAATAGAATATTTTACCATTTTTAGGGAATCACATATATCAGATGAGAGCTGCGCTCGTGAGAACGAATTTTGTAGCCATTTTTGGCACTTTTGCTTTACATTTACGATAGATTCTTGTAGTTTAATTTTAGCAATTAATTAATATGCTTAGTTCTTCATCTATTTCTTCAATTTCTTTATCTAGCATGAGTTGCTAAACCCATTAGCTAGGGTTGTGGCTTAACCTTAGTGTGGGTAATTGATGGGTGTTGTCATCTAGTGTTAGATTGACTATGGGTGTTTGCTATTTGGGTTGATTTTATGTTTTAATCTAGAATTGGTGGTTGCAAACACTGATTCAAGCTTTGTGGGTTTAACTCTTCTTGAGAAAGAGAGTTTATGACCCCAAAATTGACCCAACAAGGAATTGGGACGGACTCATGTGAAATGATAGTCCCAATTAACGGGTTAAACCTCGAGAGAGTAATTACCCTACTTGAACCCTAGTTGCTTGGTCTAATTTGCCTACCTATTTGGTCTCGAGAGAGTAATTGGGCAAAATCACTTTCGCTGCCGAGAGGTGTGAGAGTGGGTAAATTTGTGCAACGGTTATAGCATAAGCCCCACTTATGTCAATCGAACCTTAGTAATATCTACCCGTCAATTAGCCACCTAGGTAGTGTCACGACCCTAGTGCCCTTCTTCCCATTAGATACAACTCAGCAATATTCTCGTAGCATAATTTAGTCTTAATCAATAGTTTTATAAAAATAGTTATAATTCAAAAACCCAAAAATGTTTGAAGTGACATTAGGAGTACAAACACATCTCTAGGCTAGACACACAATCCAACTCCACTAATAGCTCCCCGAGGAAATCGATCCCGACCCTCATATCGGGTAAAAGCAATTGCGACCCGCTCTTCCTACCTTAGTGTAGCGTCGAGTTGGCAGCGATTACTTTTGCGAGCCATTCTTCGCAAATGCAAAGCCTGCAGGCCTGATCATACCAGCTGAAGCCTGCAATTTCTCAAGTCCAAAATCCACCCCATGGCCTATCCTAAACTCACCCGAGCCCTCGGGGTTCCAAACCAATCATGCACACCAACCTAAAAATATTATATGGACTCGCTCGTGCATTCAAATCACTAAAATAACACCAACAACTATGAATTTAGCATCAAAATCATGAAATTTTCTTAAGAACTTCAAATTTCCATTTTTCTCAAATATGATCCGATTCACGTCGTTTCAAGTCCATTTCTTACCAAATTTCACAACCTTATCTTAAATCACATATAAGACCTGTACCAGGTGCCGAAACCAAATTACGGGCCCGATACCATCAAATTCTAATCACAATTCATTTCCAAATCTCATAAATATTTTCAGAAAATAATTTTCTTTAAAAATTCATTTTTCAGGCTTGGGACCTCGGAATTCGATTTCGGTCTTATGCCCAAGTCCCTTATTTATCCACCGACCCTCCGGGACCGTCAAATCATCGGTCCGGGTCTGTTTAGGCTAAATGTTGACCGAAGTCAACTTAAATGCATTTTAAGTCAAAATTGCAACATATTTCACAGATTTTCACATAATAGCTTTCCAGCTACGCGCCCAGACTGTGCACGCAAATTGAGGTGCTGTTGAAAGAGGTTTTTAAAGCATCGGAATGCAGAATTCATTTTTAAAAGCAAGTGATCACATTCTCCACCTCTAAAACAATCGTTCGTCCTCGAACAGACATAAGAAGGAAGTACCTGAGTCGGGGAAAAGATGGGGATAACGGCTCTGCATATCAGACTCGGACTCCCAGGTCGATGCCTCAGCAGGCTGACCTCTCCACTAAACACGAACAGAAGGAAAACTCTTCGATCTCAACTAACGAACCTGCCGGTCTAGAATAGCTACATGCTCCTCCTCATAAGCCAAGTCCTTGTCCAACTGGACAGTACTGAAATCTAACATGTGGGATGGATCGCCGTGATATTTCCAAAGCATGGACATGTGAAACACTGGATGCACGGCTGATAAGCTCGGTGGCAATGCAAGTCTATAAGCCACCTCTCCCACTCAATCAACAATCTCAAACGGGCCAATGAACCTAGGGCTAAGCTTGCCCTTCTGCCCAAATCTCGTTATGCCCTTCATAGGCGACACTCGAAGCAATACCTGCTCACCGACCATGAATGCCAAATCACGAACCTTGCGGTTGGCATAACTCTTTTGCCTGGACTGAGCTGTACGAAGCCTATCCTGAATAATCCCGACCTTGTCCAAGGCATCCTGAACCAGATCCGTACCCAACAACCGAGCCTCCCCCAGCTCAAACCATCCAACCGGTAACCGACACCGCCTACCATACAAAGCCTCATAAGGAGCCATCTAGATACTCGACTGGTAGCCATTATTGTAGGCAAACTCCTCTAAAGGAAAAAACTGATCCCACGAGCCTCCAAAGTCAATGACGCAGGCTCGAAGCATATCCTTCAAAATCTGAATAGTCCGCTCAAACTACCCGTCCGTCTGAGGGTGAAATGCTGTGCTCAACTCAACTCGTGTGCCCAACTCCCACTGAACTGCTCTCCAGAAATGTGAGGTAAACCTCGATCCGAAATGATAGACACGAGCACACCATGAAGACGAACAATCTCCCGGATATAGATCTCAGCTAACCTCTCGGAAGAATAGGAAACTACCATAGGAATGAAATGTGCTGACTTGGTCAGCCTATCAACAATAACCCACACTGCATCGAACTTCCTCTAAGTCCGTGGGAGTCCAACAACGAAGTCCATAGTGATGCACTCCCACTTCCACTCGGGAATCTTAATCTTCTGGAACAAACCACCAGGTCTCTGATGCTCGTGCATAACCTGCTGATAATTCAAACACCGAGCCACATATGCAACGATGCCCCTCTTCATCCTTCTCCACCAATAATGTTACCGCAAATCCTGATACATCTTCGCAGCGCCCGGATGAATAGAGTACCGGGAGCTATGGGCCTCCTCTAAAATCAAATCTCGAAGCCCGTCCAAATTAGGCACACAAACTCGACCCTACAATCTCAAATATCCATCGTCTCCTAATGTAACCTGCTTGGCACCTCCGTGCTGCACCGTGTCTTTAAGGACACACAAATGGGGATCATCAAACTACCGATCACAGATACGCTCCAATAAAGAGGAATGAGTAACCGTGCAAGCTAACACACGAATGGGGTCAGAAACATCCAACCTCACAAACTGATTGGCCAAAGCCTGAACATCCAAAGCAAGCGGTCTCTCGCCGACCGGAATATAAGCAACACTGCCCATACTGGCTGACTTCCTACTCAAAGCATCGGCCACCATATTGGCCTTTCCCGGATGATATAAGATGGTGACATCATAGTCCTTTAATAGCTCCAACCACCTTCTCTACCTCAAATTTAGCTACTTCTACTTGAACAAATACTGTAGACTCTTGTGATCCGTGAATACCTCACATGCCATGCCATACAGATAATGCCTCCAAATCTTCAACGCGTGAACAATGGCTGCCAACTCAAAATCATAAACCAGATAATTTTTCTCATGTCCCGTGAAGCATAGGCAATGACCTTGCCATCCTGGATCAACACCGTACCAAGTCCAATACGAGATGCATCACAATAAATTGTATACAACCCTGAACCTGTGGGCAAAACAAATACCAGTGCTGTAGTCAAAGCTGTCTTGAGCTTCTGAAAGCTCGCCTCACACTCGTCCGACCGCCTGAACTAGGCACCCTTCTGGGTCAACCTAGTCATCGGGGCTGCAATAGATGAAAACCCCTCCACAAACCGACGATAGTAGCCTGCCAAACCCAAGAAAATCCAGATCTCTGTAGCTGATGCTAATCTAGGCCAGTTCTTGACTACCTCAATCTTCTTCGGATCAACATGAATACCTTTTGCTGACACAACATGACCCAGGAATGTGACTGAACTCATCCAGAACTCACACTTCGAAAACTTAGCATACAACTGACTATCCCTAAAAGTCTAAAGAACAACTCTAAGATGTTGCCCGTGCTCTTCCCGACTGCGGGAATAGATCAAAATATCATCAATGAAGTCTATCACAAACAAATTCAAGTAAGGCCTGAACACTCGGTTCATCAAATCCATAAAAGTTGTTGGGGCATTTGTCAACTCGAATGACATTACCAAGAACTCATAATGCCTGTACTGAGTGCAGAAACTATCTTAGGGACATCGGATGCCCTAATCCTCAACTAATAGTAGCCAGATCTCAAGTCAATCTTTGAAAATACCTTGGCACCCTAAAGCTGATCAAACAAATCATCAATCCTCGACAATGGATACTTATTCTTGATTGTAACCTTGTTCAACTGCCGGTAATCAATACACATTCTCATCGATCTGTCCTTCTTCTTAACAAACAACACCGGTGCATCCCAAGGCGAAACACTAGGTCTAATGAAACCCTTTTCAAGCAAGTATTGAAATTGCTCCTTTAACTCTTTCAACTCAGGCGGGGCCATACGATACGGCAGGATAGAAATGGGCTGAGTGCCCGGAGACAAATCAATGCAAAAGTCAATATCCCTATCGGGTGGCATACCTGGCAGGTCTAAAGGGAATACCTAAGGAAACTCACGAACAATGGGCATAGAATCAATAGAAGGGACCTCAGCACTAGAATCAAGAACATAGGCCAAATAGGCCAAACACCCCTTCTCGACCATACGCCGAGCCTTCATGTAAGAAATAACACTACGGGTGGAATGACCAGGAGTCCCTCTCCACTCTAAACAAGGCAACCCGGCAAGGCTAAGGTCATAATATTAGAATGACAGTCCAAGATAGCGTGGTAAGGTGATAACCAGTCCATCCCCAATATGACATTGAAATCAACCATGACTAGAAGAAGCAAATCTACACGAGTCTCAAGACCCCCAATCACAACTATACATGAACGATGGACTCGATCTACCACAATAGAATCAACAACCGGTGTAGACACATAATCGGGAGCACTCAAAGAACCACTAGACATGACCAGATACGGTGCAAAATAAGACGACACATAGGAGTAGGTAGACCCTAGATCAAATAAAACCGAAGCATCTCTACTACGAACCAGAACAGTACCCGTTCCTCTACCTCTAATACCTCTGCCTCCACCTCTAGTACCTCTACCTCCACCTCTAGTACCTCTACCTCCACCTCTGAGCGGGTTGAACGAGTCCCTCAATGAACCTCCTTACTCTCTCTCTCTCTGTGGGAAGTATGATAAGAGCATGATGAGCCAAGTCGATGAATCTGGTCTCATACTGATTAACAGTCATAGAACCTTGTTGGAGACGCTCAAACTGCCTCCGATAGATCTCTCTCTAAGTGATGGGGAGAAACTTCTCCAAAAAAAGCTGAGTAACTGCTCCCAAGTCAAAGCTGATGACCTAACTGGTCTAGCCAAATAATAATTTCTCCACCAAAGTCTTGCCAGATCCAGATGAGTGAAAAGTAGCAAAATCGACCCCATTGGTCTCCACTATCCCCATGTTCCTGAGAAACTCATGACAGCTGTCCAGATAATCCTGGGGATCCTCAGAAGATGCACCGCTGAAAGTAGTAGTGATGAGCTGGGTGAAACCTATCCAACCTCCGCAAAGACTCCGAAGATGTAGCTGATCTAACACCGGTCTGTGCTGCTGTTCGGCTAAAGAAGCGGTACATGACTTTTCCATTCGTGAAAGGACAAGAGTAAAGGTTTCAATTTAGCATCGAGAGAACCAAAATCGCATGACAGAGAAGAATAGAAGTGAAACTTTTCCTAACTCTGTAGCCTCTGGGGATAAGTATAAACGTCTCTGTGCCGATCACTCAGACTCTACT
This sequence comes from Nicotiana tabacum, assembly GCF_000715075.1. NCBI lineage: Eukaryota > Viridiplantae > Streptophyta > Magnoliopsida > Solanales > Solanaceae > Nicotiana > Nicotiana tabacum. Next base: position 124,646,594 of record NC_134095.1, read on the forward strand.
TAGCTTGTCCGTGAATTATGAGACCTATGTAACCTAGAGCTCTGATACCAACTTGTCACGACCCGGATTCCCCACCCTCGAGAGTCGTGATGGCGCCTACTCGTGAAAGCTAGGCAAGCCGAATAATACAAAATTCCTAACTCTTTTATTTAACCTTTTTAACTATTTAAACTAATATGTGAATAACAGTGAAATATTAACGATAAATAGATACAAGCGGAAGACTTAATTTGATAAATTAACCATAACTAGTACGACAATGCCAACACACATCTCTACCCAGAATATAGTGTCACAATATCATGGACTGTCTATGAATACTACATACAAATGTCTGGAAAGAAAGTAAAATCTGTCTCGGAAGCAAATGAAAATAGAATACACATAAAGATAGAATAGAACGTCGGGCCTGCGGACGCCTGCAGGACTACCTCAGGATCTCTGACTGGACTGAAGGCAGTCACCCAATGCTACGGTCCAAAATCTGCTGCTCCAGGATCTGCTAGTAGGGTAGAGTGTAGTATTAGCACAACAGACCCCATGTGCTGGTAAGTGCATGGCCTAACCCCGGCGAAGTAGTGACGAGGCTAGAACCAGACTACCAAATAAACCTGTGCAGTTATATAATATGTAGCAGAAAATAAAACAGGAATAAACAAGTAAAGATGGGAGGGGGTACATGTTGTGGGGGAATATCAGTACCAACAGTAAATTAAGACAAAAGCATTAGAACAATTTAGAATTTTACAGCAAAACAACAAGGAACTCGTAACCAATCTATGAACACTTCGTATTATCAATTGTTGTGGCGCGCAACCCAATCCCAATACATAATAACTCTGTTATGGTGTGCAACCCGATATAATTATATTATTATTGCGGCGTGCAACCCGATTCCAATATAGTATTGTTGAGACGTACAACCCGATCCAAATATAATATTATTGCGGCGTGTAATCCGATCCAAATATAATATTGTTGCGGTATGCAACCCGATCCAAATATAATATTGTTGTGACGTGCAACCTGAGCCAAATATAATATTGTTGCGGCATGCAACCCGATCCAAATATAATATTGTTGCGGCGTGCAACCCGATCCAAATATAATATTGTTGCGGCGTGCAACCCGATCCCAATATGCAGTTCGACACCAATCACAATGGAGCCCCGACAAGGGAAACATAAGGGAACAACAAAATCCCGGCAAGGGAATCAATAACAACATAATAGAATCAAGTAACAACAGAAAATCAGTAAATAAATGTAAAGGACAACATAACTCAATTATCAGCAAGATTTAGGAAAATCATGGACAAGTGTACAACATCACCCTTCGTGCTTTAACACTCTCTTACCAAAACAATAAGGGCAAGGAAATATATGAAATCATAACAAAATCCCGGCAAGGGAACAACAGTACAAAAATTGAATCCCGGCGGGGGAACAATATCAAAAATCCTCTTCTCTTTTCTTTTTCACATTTACTTCACAGCTCACTTCGCAACCTGAGCCAATGCTCCATAGGTTTCAATTGCCAAATATACTTCCACAATTCATTTTACAACTTGAGCCAACACTCTTCAATATTCAAATTCAAAAAATTACTTCCACGAGCCTTGCTCAACAATAGAAATCCTCACAAAAAGCATGAACAATACAAACGAAGTCACATTAATCATAGTATAAGACTCACGGGTATGCTTGACATCAACGTATAAATACTCGTCACCATGCCTATACGTCATACTCAACAATTAACACATAGCAAATAGGACGCAACTCCTAATCCCTCAAGCTAGGGTTAGACCAAACACTTACCTCGATGCCACAAACACAATTCACGTCTCAATTATCGCTTTACTCCTTGATTCAACTACCAATTCACTCGTATCTAGCCACAAGTTACTTAATTACATCAATAAACACTAAATGAATCAACTCCAATGCATGAAAATGAGTTTTCCAAAGTTTTACCCAAAAAGTCAAAAATTGCCCCCGGGCCCACATGGTCAAAACCCGAGGATCAAACCAAAACTCGATTACCCATTCCCCTACGAACCCAAATATATAATTTATTTTGAAATCGGACCTCAAATCGAGGTCCAAATCCCCAATTTTTGAAAAACCTAGGTTCTACCCAAAACACCCAATTTTCCCCATGAAAATCATTGATTTTGAGTTGAAATCATGTGAAACGATGTTGATGATTGAAGAAAACGAGTTTAAATTGACTTAAAATTGATTTGGAAGAAGAGTTGTCTTTAAAAAATCGCCCAAAAGTGTTTTGGTTTTGAAAAAGTGTGAAAAATGGGAGTTGTTTGGCTAAGTATAAAAATTACAAGTTGCAGATATAGGAATTGCGACCAGGGTTCGCAATTGCGAACCCCAACCTCTGCTAGGTTCTCATTTGCGAAGGGGTTCTCGCATTTACGAGTTCGGGAAATGCAAACAAGGGATCGCATTTGCGATAACAGGCCCAAAAGGGGCCTATCGCATTTGCGAGGAAGAGCTGGCCTGGGCTGTTTCGCAATTGCGACTCAGCCTTCGCATTTGCGAGCCAGGCTTCGCAAATGCAAAGCCTGCAGACCTGATCACACCAGCTAAAAACCTGCAATTCAGCAAGTCCAAAATCCACCCCGTGGCCTATCCAAAACTCACTTGAGCCCTCGTGGCTCCAAATCAAACATGCAAACCAACCTAAAAACATCATACAGACTTGATTGTGTATTAAAATCACTAAATAACATCAACAACTATGAATTTAGCATCAAAACCATGAAATTTTCTTAAGAACTTCAAATTTTCAATTTTTCTCAAATATGATCCGGTTCACGTCGTTTCAAGTCCGTTTCTTACTAAATTTCACAGACTTATCTTAAATCACATATAAGACTTGTACCGGGAACCAGAACCAAAATACGGGCCCGATACCATCAAGTTCTAATCACAAATCATTTCCTAATCTCATAAATAATTTCAGAAAATAATTTTCTTTAAAAATTTATTTCTCGGGCTTTAGACCTCGGAATTTGATTCCGGGAATACACCCAAGTCCCATATGTTTCAACGGACCCTCCGGGATGATCAAATCATGGGTCTAGGTCTGTTTACCCAAAATGTTGACCAAAGTCAACTTAAATGCATTTTAAGTCAAAATTTCAACATTTTTCACAGATTTTCACATAATAGCTTTCCGGCTACTCGTTCGGACTATGCATGCAAATCGAGGTGACGCTGAAAGAGGTTTTTAAAGCCTCGGAATGCAGAAATCATTTTTAAAAACAAATAATGACCTTTTGGGTCATCACATTATTCCTAATATATAAGCTATTTTTCCCAAATCTTTCATGGAGAACTGTTCAGATAGCCAAATCCTGGTACTTTGCAATGCCGGTATGTCATTCCCTATGAGAAATATATCATCAACATATAAAACTAAGAATATAATTGTGCTCCCACTAACCTTTTTGTACACACAAGGTTCTTCTTCGCATCTAACAAAATTGAACTTTCCAATTGTCTTATTAAAGCGAATATTCCAACTTCGAGAAGCTTGCTTTAGTCCATAAATGGATCTTTGTAGCTTGCAAATTTTATTATGATCAAACGAAGATGTGAAACCTTCAGGTTGTGTCATGTACAAATCCTCTTCTAGCTCACCATTAAGGAAAGTTGTTTTCACATCCATTTGCCATATTTCATAATCATAGTATGCTGCTATAGCAAGCAAAATCCGAATTGATTTGAGCATTGCCACAGGAGAGAAAGTCTCGTCATAGTCGACTCCTTCTTTCTGACAATATCCCTTGGCAACAAGACGGGATTTGTAGGTCTCCACCTTTCTGTCTGCTCCAATCTTTTTCTTAAAAAACCATTTACAACCTATAGGTTTTATATCCTTTGAAGGTTCAACTAAAGTCCATACTTTATTTTCCTTCATGGATTCCATTTCGGATTCCATGACCTCTTGCCACTTCTCATAATTAGAACTTTGTATATCCTCTTCATAGGTCTTAGGATCATCATCATTATGATCAACCTCATTTGATACATAATCTTGTACCATTAAATTTATTCTAGTTGGTACATGACGTTCTCGTGTGGACCTTCTAAGAGGTAATTGCACAACCTGTTCACCTTGTGCTGAATTTGGTTATTGTTAAATTTGGTTTGGAACTGGTTCATTAACATGTTCTTGAACTTCATTTAGTTCTTGAACTTCAACCGTTGAAGATGAAAACTTCCTTAGCAACTTCAAAAAATTCAATAAAGGTTTTTCAACTTGGGTCTCATGATCTTTACATTGTGTTGATTCATTAGTATCTTGAACTTCATCAAGTTCTATTTCTCCATTATAATTTCCTTCTAAAAGAAATTTCCTTTCCAAAAAGGTTGCTCCTCTGGCCACAAACACTTTATGGTCAGAAGGGTGATAGAAATAATATCCCATTGTTTCCTTGGGATACCCAATGAACCTACACTTATCAGATCTTGAGTCAAACTTTAATATGTTTAAGATTAGGCTTACATCCTTTCCATAGCTCATATGGTGTTATAGAGACTGACTTATTGGAAACTTTATTAAGTAAGTATGTTGTTGTTTCCAAAGCATATCCCCATAAATTTATTAGAAGATCAGTGAACCCCATCATAGATCTCACTATATCTAATAAGGTTTAATTTCTCCTTTCAGACACACCATTGTGTTGTGGTATTCCTGGAGGTGTCCACTGTGAGATAATCCCATTCTCTTTGAGATATCTCGTAAAACCTTCACTAAGATATTCTCCACCTCTATCAGACCTTAGTACTTTGATACTTTTACCAGTCTGCTTCTCAACTTCACTACGGAAAGATTCATACTTGTGTTTCATAAGATACACAAATCCATATCTTGACATATCATCAGTGAAGGTGATGAAGTAAGAATATCCACCTCTAGCTTGAATTTTTATGGGCTCACAAACATCTGTATGAATTAGTCCCAATAATTCAAAAGCTCTTTTTCCACTTCCAGTAAATGGAGATTTGGTCATTTTTTCCTTTGAGACAAGAGTCACAAGTTGGATATGATTCAAAATCATACTTGTCAAGGTACACTTCCTTCTACAACTTGTTAATTCTTTTATCTCCAATATGGCCAAGCCTACAATGCCAAAGGTGTATATGATTTAGTTGATTATCTCTTTTCCTCTTAAGACTTGAAACATGTATAATCGAATTAGCATTCACATTAGGAAAGACATAAACATCATGTTGGAGATAGTCATTCACATATAAATTATCACCATAATAAATAGAGCAAATACCATTGCCTATGTTAATGCGAAAACCATGTTTGTATAACATAAAAGCTGAAATTAATCCTACAGCTACGGCCATATTGGAGATAAAAGAATTAACAAGTTGTAGAAGGAAGTGTACCTACAGCTACACGTAGGCATTATTAAAGAAATTAATCCTACAGCTACGGCCGCAACTTTTGCACCATTTCCAACTTGTAGATTAACTTTTCCTTTCTTTAGTCTCCTACTTATCTTGAACCCTTGCAACATATTGTAGATGTTATAACCACTGCCAGTATCTACTACCCACAGTGAAGAATTAGTAGCAGCTAAAGAAACCTTGAAAACATTTTTCATTAATGTCTCACCTTGTTTCTTGTCCTTTAGAGTTGCAAAATTCCTTGCAGTTTCTCTTCCAATGCCCTTTCTTCTTACAGTGAAAACATTCAGTATCATATACTGACTGCAAGATCAAATCTTCAGAAATCTTTTTACCAAGCTTGTACCCCAACTTCTCATGTTCTTCGGTAAGAACAATCATATGATTGATAAGGGATCCAACTGGAGAGTTTTCAATGTCCAATTGTGTATCAGCCATCTTCTTAAGATATTCAATGATTGCAGTTGGATCCATATTGTGATGTTTCCTCTGGAGTTCAAAACTCATAGAAGCAAGAATGATGCGTTTAATAGCAACGCATTCTTCCAAGTGTTTCTGATAAATCTTGGTGCCTTGAACATCCTTCTCTAGTGGGATTATCTTTGCAGGCTTATCGATCACATCAATGAGCTTTTCATGTATGAGAACAATTCTCAAATTTCTATACCAGTAATCAAAGTTTGGTCCTATCACTTGTTGGTATCAAGTATTTCACGCAATGATATAACATACATATTAAGAAATCTAAAATATAGAAAAGAAAAGGCAATGATATAAGAACATATTTGCATATATCATAAAGACATGAACTTTTATCTAAATGATATTTCCTTTAACAATGTGTATGAGCCCCTTGGAAGTCAAGTCATTTCTCACATATATTTTAAAGGTAGGTACTCTTACCAATTGTATCCCCATACAATTTTCTTAAATAGCTCTATGTCAAATAGTCCCCTGGTAGTCAAGTCGATCCTATTGGCATAGTTGAGTTCAACCATCATGATAGCAAAGAACTTATGAAATTTTATACTCCCCGGGTAGTCTAGGCGTCTAGTAAAAAATTGAATAATTCTTTCAATCCATGCATCTAATGCAATAAATAAGTTTTACATATTTTTGAACTATAAGTCTTCTAGTAGTCAGGCCGCTCCTTATAAACAAGAAATAAGTAAAATTATTTACTTTGATGGATAGCTATAATAAAATATCTTATATTTTATTATTTAAGAACTCAAATTTTAGTAAGAGAGAATTGTTACTAAAACAGTTTTTAATAACATAAAGATCAAATCTTTTATAGCATGTGAATTTAGTTCAAATTGTCTACATTCTTAGTCTTAAACTAATTTACATCACATGTAATAAATAATTCAAAATTATGTAACGAACAAGCATGTGACATAAAAACTAAATTCAACATCTTCTAACATATTTATCTTATATATCATATAAAAACAATTCATGCCAGGAAACTATTATTAATTAACATCTCATGAACTAATAACAATTAAAAATAACAATAGAATCATGTAATCTATTATATATTCCCGTCGTATCTAATACAAAATTTCAAATTCAAGTTACGAACTATCTCAATAGTTTAACTTGTATAAATACATATTTTATTCGCAATATAATAATATCAATGTAATATGCATTCAAACAATTTGAATATTGCACAATACACAAATATTATGGTTTGAACTCATCAAATATAATCCTTAAAATATTTCGTAAATAAAGTTTAGACACGAGAAACTATGGCTCTGATACCACTGAAGGATTGTATATAGATGTTCATAAGATGCAGCGGAAGATAATAACAATTCTATGCAGATCTTTTCGTGTTTAAAATTTATTTACATGTCAATAGATCGGATCTAAGGCGTACCTAGTGAAGAAAGTCTCGTTTCAATTTCTTCGATAGTGTGAAGACTCTATGTGTATCCACACCGAGACCGATCCCTTCTATCAACTCTTTGATCAATGAAACCCGCGAACAAATTGAACAAAATATTGTGCTGAAATTTTTCTCAACAATCTCAACTCAATGTTAGAAAAACAAGAAACACTTTTCTTGTAATTATATTTTCTCTTTTGGCTTGTGTTGCACTCTCACTTTCATAAAGTGGTTTTTCTTCTCAAGAATTAATAATGCGGCAAATTTTCTCCACACCCTTTATATAGCATCACCTATAAATCTTTTTCCTATTTAATTGAGGTAATGATTTACTTAGGGTAAAAGTTTATTCCAAAAATAAACTTTATGAAATTTTCTTGGAAAATATCGATCTTATTCACAATAAGATTCTGACGACGCGTGGCCGTAACTAGTCCGTATGGACTTTTACATTGCTAATCCAATTCTAACTTGGATACTAATTTACAAACTTTTTATTAATATTTTCCTGAAAATATAATCCCATTCCAAATGGGTTTAAGTTGCTCAACATCCTAAGGATTCATGTTAATACAATCCAACATTGGATTTAACTTATACGCCCTTTATGGACTTTGCAATTCTAATTCCAATTTGGTAAGAATAAATTAATATAATATGCATAAACTTTATATAAATCAATAATAATTTATTTTATATTATCACATATATATTTCAACCAAGAAATACAATTTAATTTTCTATTCCAAATAGAAAACTTTAATTTATTCACAATATTAATTATATCCTATGTGCTAGCAAAGAATATAACAATATTTCATTTGGACTAATAACTAAATATATTTGACTAATTAAATTCCTTAATTTAATTGTCAAATAATAAGTTAATTAATCCTTTAGTAAAGATTAGAACACTCGTTAGTGTGCGACCCCATAGTTTCAATACTAAACCGTTAGTAAATTGATCACATTAATATACTAATCAAGGGTGGTGTCTAGCAACATTCCTTAACGATCGGATAGCATGAAGTATACAATTTACTATCAAGAACCAGTATAGGAATAATGTAGTAATTCCTTCTGTCCTTATAGCTCTGGATCACCCTAGGATATGGTTCAACTGTCAAATCCTAATAGGCAACCAACTATGTGTTCATGTCAAATATAATCGACCATTGAATGACCTAAGAAACTCTTTTCTTTTTTCATTCAATTGCCCTGGCCAAGGTCTTAGTTTGGTCGTTTATAATTCATGACAATATGGAGCTTAAACTCATTACCAAGAGTTGCCAGATTCTATCTTGATCAATCACGAATTCTACAGGAATTTAATCATACCCAATATCCTTTAAACTATCTCCCTAGGGCCATAGGTGTCTGGTATCAAAGCACAATAAATAACTTGTCAATTACTATGACGATCTCAGGTCAAAGGAAATTTTTACATCACCTTCTTCAAGAGAATATCCTATTGACAGTTATGGTAATTCTAACCATTAGGAATTATCCAATGAGTCGACTTAATGATTATATCTCTATATGCATCATCTATCTATGTGATTTAGTTAATGAGATCAACTAATCTTTATCTAATAAAGACGATCACATAAATATTGATCTAACCGGATTACTTATGTCCAAATTAATAATCCTACGATCAAGAATAAATTTTGATTAAATTATAAGAGACTTTGCTCTCATTATCATGATCTCTATCACGATGACAAATCTCAAAATTTAATCAAGGACCTTATCAAATTAATCAAACAATTAATAATAACTATGATAAAAGAATGTCATATATTTTTATATCAAATAACGTTCACAAAAATATGTTCAAATCACCAAATATGAGATTGGATCTAGGGCATATCTACTATATCCCTAAAACAACCAACTGCACAAGTTCTCCCTAATTCTTTACACTTCATAGTAGGCATTTAAGTAGAAGAAAGCAAATTTACATCAACACGTGAAGAAATTAAGGGTTCGCTTGGTTTGAATACAAGTTATGCTGGGATTAGTTATACTGAGATTAGTTAAGTTGAGATTAGTTAGACTGGGATTAGCTATGCTGAGATTAATTATATTGGGATTAGCTATGATGAGATTGATTATGCTGGAATTATTTCTTATTGACCGTTTGGTATATTATGTTAATCCTGGGATTTTACTGCTTTATCTTGGGATAGCTTATCCCGATATTACTATTCCATCCTCTGGCAGGTATAAATTATCCCAATACTATTTTTAATTTTTGAATAACTATATTTAAATTTTTATCGCAAAATTATTTTTACTTATCCATCATACCAAACAATACCCAAAGGAATTAATATATATACCTTAAGAACCTTTATGTAATTCCTTTTAAATTCTTGTTTCCCCATCAGTGGCTGTCCATAAATTAATCTTGGACCCCAGTTTTCCGCCGGTGAAGCAAAAGAAATGGCCAATAGCTGAGGTCAAAAACATGTTTGTTAAGGAGGAGGTAACCAAGTTATTGAATATAGGTTCAACTCGCGAGATAAATTATCCTGACTAGCTAGCTAACGTAGTGACTGTTCCTAGAGAATAATAAATTTAGGATGTGTGTAGATTATAAAGATTTAAATAAGGCATGCCCTAAAGACTCTTTCCTATTGTCGAACATTGATCGAATGATCGATGCTAGGGCCAAACATGAGTTGATGAGTTTTCTTGATGCGTATTCCGGGTATAATCAAATTAGGATGCACCCGGAGGATAAAAAACCTTGTTCATCACGAATTTTAGTACTTATTGCTATAACGTGATGTCTTTCGGGCTTAATAATGTCAGAGCCACCTACCAAAGGCTCGTTAATAAAATGTTGGGACAATAAATTAGTAAAACTATGAAAGTTTACATAGATGATATGCTGGTTATGTCTCTTAACGCAGGAAGGCATTTGACTCATTTATAAGAGACAATCGATATTTCAGGAAGTACAACATGACGCTTAACCCGAAAAAATGCACTTTTGGAGTTGGGTCCGGAAAATTTCTTTGTTTCTTACTTTCTCAAAGAGGAATCGAAGTAAATCTCGACAATATAAAAGCCATCGAGGATATCCCTGATCAGTTGACAAGTGCGAAGGAAGTGCAAAGGTTGATTGTCACGACCCAAAATCTAACCATGGTCGCGATGGCGCCTATCGTGTTACAAGGCAAGCCTACTTCCAAAAATATTACTACTAAACCGATTATACAAAATTGATAAAACATTTCAACATTTAAATTTTTTATAAAATAAATCAACTCTAAATACAATATAGAAAAATACAGAAACGAGCCCCAAACATCAAGGTGTTACTAAGTCATGAGCGTCTAAAACTATGGACTAGGATATATAAATTGTCTAACTGTTAATACAGTCCAAAAGAAGAAATGAAAAAGGAGTAACAAGGTCCTGCAGACACTAGTAGCTACCTTGAAATCTCCATAGATAGTCGGCCTGAACTCAACGATCGCTGCGCTCTATCTCACCTGGATCTGCACATAAAGTGCAAGGTGTAGTATGAGTACAACCACCTTAGTAGTAATAGAAATAACTAAGGAACTGAGCAGTAGTGACGAGCTAAGTAAAACAGTCCAATTATTTATTTTCACAATTTTAAAAAAATAAACATGAATAAACAGGTAAATTCCATAACTCAGTAAATACCACAAAGAAATTTAACAGATAAATGCAGCAACAACAAAAGTAAATGCAACTTCACAGCAATGTCACTCCATCACTCAGCACTCAACACTCAACACTTAATACACTCAACACTCTGCGCTCACTAGGGGTGTGTACAAACTCCGGAGGGGATCCCAAAGCCCAAGCGCTAAGCACGGACAACTCACGTGCCATCATATCAATACCTGGATCAGCACGGTCAACTCACGTGCTAGGTGGACAACTCACGTGCTATGGTATCAATACCTAGACCCGCACGATCAACTCATGTGATACGCGGACAACTCACGCACTATGGTATCAATATCCTCAGAACTAGGCCCTCGGCCTCACTCAATCAAGTACGTCACTAGCCTCACCATCATCAACAAATAAGGGGACACAACCCACATCAAGTATCACAGCATATTAGCAAATAATAGAGACTGAGGTAAACATGTACAATAATTTCTATAACTGATTACAAATAATGTGAGCATGAATAAAGCCTAATCATGATATTTAACATGAAGGTAGACAAGTTCAACAACAATTAACTACGTAAACACAGATGATGGCTATAAGGCCCCACGGGACGGACCAAGTCTCTATCCCTCGAGATATATACCCACACGCCCGTCACCTAGTGTGGGTATCACCTCCAAACAATCACATGATATCAAATTCTCCGGGTTTATACCCTCAAGGCCAGAGTTAAAACTATTACTTACCTCAACCGCGTAAAATCCTACTTCGGGATGCCCTCGTCTCTGGACTCGGTCTTCAAAAGCTCCGAATCTAACCAAAATTAGAATACTACTATCAACATAGTCTAAAAAATTGAATTCCACAATAAAAACTATACAAATAGGCCAAAAATTCGAAATCAGCCAAAATCTGGCCCCTGGGCCCATATCTCGGAATCAGTCAAAAATTGCAGAATCATAAACCTCGTTCTCTCCTGAGTCTAACCATATAAAATTTATCAAAATCGGACTTTGTTTGGTCCCTCAAATCCTCACTTAAAACTCTTTCAAAACTCAAACCCTAACCCCCTCAATTTCACTTTGAAATCATCAATCAAATCCCAAAAATATTGATGGATTCATGAAATATAACCAAAACCGAGTATAGAAAACTTACCCCAATCCATATGGTGAAAATCGCCTACAAAATTGCCCAAATCTGAGCTCCCCAACTCAAAATATGACCGAATGAATAAACCCTGATTTTATATATTTTTTTACCAGCTATTCTGCCTTATTTCTCATTCCAAATGATCCCAAAACTCACTTTTTGTCCCTCCAATAGATTCCTTGTGAAATTCTGGTCAAGTTAGGCTTTTGAATCACTCAATTTGACCTTATAATGAATGAGATATGTAGGTTTTAATATTTACACATAGTGCAGATTTTTAAATACGCTGCTAGTGGCAATTTCGTAATTAATCTGACAAATCTGGCAATCTAATTCTTAGTAAAATGACCATAAAATCCTCATATGATGTCCAAATTTGACGAATCTTCAATCAAAAAGGAAATCGGGGCTCATTTGTTCAATATGATATCATTTATACTTGAAGAAACGACGTCGAAATATAAGAAAACGAGCGCAACACAACCCAAGCTTATCTGAAACTCACCCGAGTCCCTCGGGACCTCAACCAATAATTCCAACAAGTCATATATCACTACCCGAACTTAGTCGAACCTCCGGAACACCCAAAACAACACCAAAACACCAAATCAATCTCGGATTTAAGCGTAAGAACTTCTAAACTTCCAACTTTCGCCAATTCAAGCCTAATTCTACCACGGACCTCCAAATTATATTTTGGATATACTTCTAAGTCTAAAATCACCCAACGAAGCTAATCGAATCATAAAAATCCAAATTCAAATTTGTTTACTCATAAGTCAACTTCCAATTTACTTTTCTAACTTAGCTTTCTAACTAAGAGACTAAGTGTTCATTTCACTCCAAAACTACTCCGAACCCAAACCTACCAACTCGATACAACTCAACACAGCTGAACAATACATAAAGAAGCATAGATGAGGGAGAAATGGGGCTATAACTCTCGAAACGACAGTCTGGGTCGTTATATCCTCACCCTCTTAAACAAACGTTCGACCTCGAACCAGTCTAATAACATACCTGGAGTCTCAAATAGGTGAAACCTTTAGCAATACCTTCTCGTCACATTCAAATCATATGAACTCATCTCGCGGTCATATCATACTCATCACGTATCCATCTAGCCACTATTTTCATTAATAGGGACACCACCGAACATATAAGTCCACAAGCACGTGCTCACACAATCAACACCTTAGTGCTCAATCTACAGTCAAAACTCGGCCTCAAATCCTCCAGATTGGCCCAACATCAACACACAGAAATCACATCTCGCACCTCATCCAGGGAATCACAATCCGTCAATGCAGTGTGCATACGAATACGTGGAAGGAATTCAAAGAGTTACACTCCAAGCTGAATCAATATCGCACGATAAGAATTTAAGAAGGTGAAGTTTTCCTAAAGGTTCTGCAGCCTCTCGAAGATAAGTACATACGTCTCCGTACAGATCCAAAAGACTCTACTAAACCCGCTCATGACTTGTGAGACTATGTAACCTAGGCTCTGATACCAACTTATAATGACCATGGTTAGATTTTAGGTCATTACATTGACAGACAGGATGGCGACCCTTAGTAAATTTATATCAAGGTTCGGAGAAGGGCCATCATTTCTTTTCACTCTTGAAAAAGAAAAATAATTATTGTGGACGTGGTCGGGTCTTAGCAGAGGCAGAGCAGCGAGGGCAGCACCTGTAGATCCACCAGCTGCCCTAGCTCCGGATCAGGATCCAGCTATGGATGCTCCAGCAGCACCAGTTCAGGCATCAGCTGTGCCCATCGTGATTTCGGGTCTTTAGGAGGCCTTGGCACAGATCTTATCAGTTTGCACTGGCCTGGCTCAAGCAGTTTCAGCCACTACAGCAGCACCTACTTCACAGGCCGAGGGAGGCAATCAGACCCCCGCTGTTCGCACACCTGAGCAGGTAGTGCAGGGACTACAGACACTGGGAGCACCTCCAGCTCAGCCGGTTGCACCAGCTCAAGAGTTTGTTGTGCCAATTATGCCGGATGATGAGCAGCGTCGTCTTGAGAGGTTTGGTAGACTCTAGCCTCCGTCATTCAGTGGTGCTGAGGGCAAGGATGCCTAGGGTTTTCTTGATAAGTGTCAGCGGATGCTCCGTACAATAGGGATTTTTGAGACTATTGGTGTGGCATTTACCACCTTTCAGTTTATTGGAGCTACCTTCACTTGGTGGGAGGTGTATGAGAGGCGTAGGCCGGTTGGAGCAGTGCCCCTTACTTGGCATGAGTTCTCCACTCTCTTCTTGGAGAAGTATGTATCGCAGTCCTGCAGAGAGGAGCTGTGTAGACAGTTTGAGTGATTGCAACAGGGGGATATGACGGTGTCACAATATGAGTCGAGGCTTTCTGAGTTGGCTCGACATACCATTTGGATGGTTCCGACAGATCGTGAGAGGATCAGGAGATTTGTTGATGGCCTTAACTATCATCTCCGTATTCTTATGACCCGAGAGAGGGTGTTGGGTGCTATGTTGGAGGAGGTGGTCGATATCGCTCGCACGATTGAGACGGTTCGCCGTCAGGTTCGAGAGGAGAGGGAGGCCAAGAGGCCTCGAGGATCTGGCAGTTATAGTGGTGCTCCTTCGAGGGGCCAGTTTCAGCATGGTAGAGGTCGTTCTTTCAGGCCTGCTCAGTCAGCTCGCCCAGGTTTTCGTGGGGCATCTTTGTTTCATGGTTATCACGGTACTCAGCAGGGCTAGTCATCACTTAGTGCCCTTCCAGCCCAGAGTTCATCTCGTGCCCCCTCAGCTCAGGGTTCTTCTATGCCGAGTGCATCAGCTGGTCACTCTGGTGCGAGGGGTTCCCTTCAGTCCCCTTCTCCATCACCTGGGAGTTATTTTGAGTGAGAGTTTGCACATATGTGGAGTCAGTGTCCTCGTCGTATTGCTAGTTCATCTCAGCACAGGGGTCAGCCCTCGACTTCTGCTCCAGTTACCTCACTACCCGCCCAGCCAGCTAGGGGTGGAGGTTAGGCAGCCAGGGGTTGCCCCAGAGGGGGAGGTCGATCAGGGGGCGGTCAGGCCCGTTTCTATGCACTTCCAGGCAGGCCAGATGCTATTGATTTAGATACTGTCATTACAGGTATTGTTTCAGTCTGCCACAGAGATGCCTCTGTATTATTTAATCCCGGTTCCACCTTTTCTTATGTTTCATCATACTTTGTTTGTTATTTGGGTACGCCCCGTGAGTTTCTTGCTTTACCTGTTCATGTATCTACCCCGGTGACGATATTATTGTTGTAGACCGTGTGTACCGGTTATGTGTGGTGACTATTGGGGGTCTGGGGACCCGAGTAGATCTATTGCTATTGAGCATGGTGGATTTTGATTTCATTTTGGGCATGGATTGGATATCTCCGTGTCATGCTATTCTAGACTATCATGCTAAGATAGTCACTTTGGCTATGCCGGGTGTACCGCAGATCGAGCAGTGTGGTGTGACAAATTATGTTCCTCGTAGGGTGATATCTTTCTTGAAGGCCCAGTGTATGGTTGGGAAGGTGTCACGCCCCAAAACCGAGGAGCGCGACCGGCGCTCAATCGAGTGAACCCAACTGAGCAAGTCTTATCAACCACTATCTACCCAACTCAATAAGAATAAGGAAGTCATGCTTACCTTTATTTAAACTAGGATAGGTAGTACATTCAACATCTTAGTTCATTTCATATCACAACATTAAAACGTGGTTGACTTCCAAGGTTCCATATAAGTTATATTGTAGAAGAAAGCAAGGGTACAAGGTTACAACATGGTCCATTGACCTATCCAATACCCATACATAACCCACACAAACGTCTACGGAGCCTGTAAGGATACGAAAGACATGACAACAATGCCGGCAACAAGGTCCCGGCTATACCTCAATAGTAAAAGTCCAAAACAAGAAGATGTGAGATATAGCCCCTCGAAGGAGAAGGGGTCTCACCAAGATCTTTAGAAGAAGGATGTTCCGCTACACACGATCGGCACTATCCTCTATGGAGCCACCTACATTCATAAAAAAAATATAGCGCCCCCGGCAAAAGGGACATTAGTACCATGGAATAGTACTAATATGTATAACTACACACCATTTTACTAGAAAGAACTATCAAGCAAGTACGAGTAAGTCACGTGAGTAAATCAAATATGCAATTCATGCAATCCTTCATATAATTTCCAAAACTCAGTTTGGGGCATCTCTTTCATATGTTCATCACTGTTCTCAATTCCACCGCTATCTTAAGCGGAGTCCGATCACGACCCGACCAGCTAGGTCACCTCATTGGAGGCATACATTTCAATCAATATTTCATTTCCCTTATCCGGAATTCAATATCAGCACATTACCACTATGTGTGCGGCATGGTGTCCGATCTCGACCCGATCGGCTAGGTCGCCTTATATAGGCATTATCCCTTTCACATTAGTCATCACGTCAGAATCTTTATTTCACATATATCATATCAATCTCGGGGCACTCAGGGCCACCATTATCACCTCGTTTTCCATTTTCAATATTCATCTTACAAGTTGTGATCATAGACATATACATAAATTCAAGTTGCAATCACAGGTAAGTGAGCACATAGCTAGCATGAATAATTCTCTGTTTCGATCTTGGCTTGCAGCCTAAGCATTTCAACGCATAATTGTATTCTTCATACTTCTCTAATTATCAAGAATGGTACATTACTCACATTGAGGCACAACCTTCACGTATATGTGTAGATAATTGCAAATCAATTAATGCGTAATAACAATCAATATACTAACCAATTCAGCTCTTACCACACTTTCGTAAATGCCAACGGAGCTCAATTTCTAATAAAAGAGGGTTTTAGCCATACATACCTTGTTTAAGCTTTCTTTAAGTTACTACAACGTTCCGTAAATTCTAGCAATCCCAATCTACTTTGAGACATAACAAAATTGAACATAAATTAGGAAGGTAGTCATGGTTTCAGCTCATTTGAGCATTTCATCAAATACTAGCTGAGCATCTTGATTTCAAATCTCTTTTACTAGGTTTCCTTCATTCCCCAACCCAATCTTTACTTGTTTATGTTCAACAATCTTTTCACAAACCTAATTTGTACATGCATGTATACATATTAGTATTACACCCAAGAATCATACCTCAATATCCCACCTTATACCCCAAACTCGAAATTAAAGTCTAGGGTATAGAACCTTACCTCTTAGATGAAGAACTTGTGATTGGATTCCTTGATTCTTGAAGATTGATGCAAGATTGGATGATTGAATGTTGGGTTCCTCCTTCTCTCTCTAAAATGCTCTCATCTCTCTCTAATCAGTAAGAAATGACCCCAAAATGAACCTCAAAACCTATATATTAAAATGGGGTCGGGTTATAAAAATAGGAAAATTAACCCTCTGAAGTCGGGTTTGGCAGAATGGACCGCAAAACATGAATGCAGGTCGCAGAATCGGTGCCCAAAACTGGGCTACACTACTCCAGTTTGCGACCAGATTTGTGATCGCAGATCAAGTATGCGGACTGCATAATGGTTTTTGCGATCGCAGAATTGACGCAGGATCACATTTTTCCAGCCTTTGGTAATTTGATCATAACTTTGTGTAGGAATGTCCGAATGACGAACGGTTTGAAGCATTGGAAACTAGACTCAACGACCTCTTATTTGATAGGCTGTTCATCACACAAATCCTTATATAACTGGAGATATAATTGTCCAAAGTTAGGTCTTGTGCGCACTTATTTGCAACTTTCGTCTATTATGAAGATTTCCAACTTGGCTTAGAATTAGGCCTCTCCTTAGACCCCAATTCACTTATAATATGACTTATACACTTATTAATATTTCCAGTTGATATCCATAATATCCTTAATCCTCATTTGTACGCAAGATAAAATATTTAGCCTACCTTGGCATTCCCGAAATCTTAAATTACTAAGCAAAATTTTCTGGGGCTTTACAGAAGGGTTGCCTTTCATATTTAGAATTTGTGAGGGATGTGGGAGTTGAGAATCCTAGCATTGATTTTGTCCCAATTATGAGGGATTTTCTCGATGTGTTTCCTGCAGACCTGCCGGGCATGCACCGAACAGGGATATTGATTTTGGTATTGACCTGGTGTCGGGCACTCAACCTATTTTTATTTTGCGATATCATATGGCACCAACAGATTTGAAGGAATTGAAAGAACAACTTCATGAACTCCTAGATAAGGGGTTCATTCAGCCTAGTGTATCACCTTGGGGTGCACCGATTTTGTTTGTGAAGAAGAAGGATGGCACGATGAGAATGTGCATTGGTTATAGGCCCTTGAACAAAGTAACAATTAAGAACAAGTATCCTTTGCCTCGCATTGATCATTTATGTGATCAGCTTCAGGGAGCGAGAGTGTTCTCCAAGATTGATCTTAGTTCCGGTTATCACCAGTTGAAGATCAGGGATTCAAATATTCTTAAGACTGCCTTCAGGACCAGATATGGTCATTATGAGTTCCTTGTGATGTCTTTCAGGCTAACTAATGCCCCATCAGCATTCATGCATTTGATGAACAGCGTGTTCCGACCTTATCTAGATTCGTTCGTTATTGTATTCATTGATGATATTCTGGTGTACTCGCGTAGTCAGGAGGAGCACGCGGAGCATTTGAGAGTTGTATTGCAGAGATTGAGGGAGGAGAAGCTTTATGAAAAATTCTCCAAGTGTGAGTTTTGGCTTAGTTTAGTGGCTTTATTGGGGCACGTGGTGTCCAGGGAGGGTATTTAGGTTGATCCAAAGAAGATAGAGGTGGTTCAGAGTTGTCCCAGGCCGTTCTCAGCCATAGAGATTCGTAGCTTTCTTGGGTTGGCAGGCTATTATCGCCGGTTTGTTTAGGGATTCTCATCCATTGCATCACCCTTGACCAAGTTGACTCAGAAGGGTGCTCTATTTGTATGGTCGGACGAGTGTGAGGAGAGCTTTCGGAGGCTCAAGACAGCTTTGACCACAACTCCAGTATTGGTTTTGCCATTAGCTTTAGGTTCATATACCGTATACTGCGATGCTTCGAGAGTTGGGATTGGTTGTGTGTTGATGCAGGAGGGTAGAGTTATTGCTTATGCTTCTCGTCAGTTGAAGCCCCATGAGAAGAACTACCTTGTTCATGATTTGGAGTTGGCTGCCATAGTTCATGCAATGAAGATTTGGAGGCATTATTTGTATGGTGTATCTTGTGAGGTATTCACCGATCATCGCAGTCTTCAGCATTTGTTCAAGCAAAAGGATCTTAATTTGAGGCAGCGGAGATGGTTGGAATTGCTTAAGGATTATGATATCACTATATTGTACTATCCGGGAAAGGCCAATGTGGTGGCCGATGCATTGAGTCGAAAGGCAGTGAGCATGGGGAGTTTGGCATATATTCCAGTTAGGGAGAGACCCCTTGCAGTTGATGTTCAGGCCTTGGCCAATCGGTTCGTGAGATTGGATATTTCGGAGCCCAGTCGGGTGTTGGCATGTGTGGTTTCTCGGTCTTCCTTATATGATCGCATCAGAGAGCGCCAATATGATGATCCGTATTTGCTTGTCCTTAAAGACAGAGTTCAATATGATGATGCCAGAGATGTGACCATCAGTGATGATGGTGTGTTGAGGATGCAGGGCTGGATTTGTGTGCCCAATGTGGATGGGCTTAGAGAGTTGATTCTGGAGGAGGCCCATAGCTCGCGGTATTCTATCCATCCGGGTGCCGCAAAGATGTACCAGGATTTGAGGTAGCACTATTGGGGGAGAAGAATGAAGAAAGATATTGTGGGATTTGTAGCTCGGTGTCTCAACTGCCAGTAGGTAAAATATGAGCATCAGAGACCGGGTGGCTTGCTTCAGCAGATGGTTATTCCCGAGTGGAAGTGGGAGAGGATCACTATGGACTTTTTGGTTGGACTTCCTCGGACTTTGAAGAAGTTTGATGCTATTTGGGTGATTGTGGATCGGCTGACCAAGTCCGCGCACTTCATCTCTGTGTGTACTACCTATTCTTCAAAGCAGTTGGCAGGGATTTATATCCGGAAGATTGTTCGGTTGCATGGTGTTCCGATTTCCATCATCTCAGATAGAGGTACTCAGTTTACTTCCTAGTTTTGGAAATCTGTTTAGTGAGAGTTGGGTACTCAGGTGGAGTTGAGCATAACTTTTCATCCTCAAACGGACGGACAGTCCGAGCGTACGATTCAGATATTGGAGGACATGTTGCGTGCTTGTGTTATTGAATTTAGAGGCTCATGGGATGAGTTCCTACCACTTGTAGAGTTTGGTTACAACAACAGCTACCAGTCGAGTATTCATATGGCTCCGTTTGAGGCTTTGTACGGGAGGCGATGTAGATCTCCAGTTGGTTAGTTCGAGCCCGGCGAGGCTAGACTATTGGGGACAGATTTGGTTCAGGATGCCTTAGAGAAGGTGAAGGTGATTCAGGAGAGGCTTCGTACAACGCAGTCACGTAAGAAGAGTTATGCGGACCAGAAGGTTCGAGATGTGTCCTACATGGTCGGTGAGAAGGTCTTGCTGAAGGTTTCGCCCATAAAGGGTGTTATGAGGTTTGGGAAGAAAGGGAAGTTGAGTCCGCGGTTCATTGGGCCTTTTGAGGTGCTTCGGAGGATTGGGAAAGTGGCTTATGAGCTTGCTTTTCCACCTAGTCTATCGAGTGTGCATCCGGTATTTCATGTTTCTACGCTCCGGAAGTATATTGGGGATCCGTCTCATATTTTGGACTTCAGGACGATTCAGTTGGATGATGACTTGACCTATGAAGTGGAACCAGTAGCTATTTTGGGTCATCAGGTTCGGAATTCGAGGTAAAAGAATATAGCTTCAGTGAAAGTGCAGTGGAGAGGTCGGCCGGTGGAGGAGGCTACCTGGGAGGCCGAGCGGGAGATGCGGAGCAGATACCCTCACCTGTTTGAGGCTTCAGGTATGTTTCTTGACTCGTTTGAGGACGAACGTTTGTTTAAGTTAGGGAGGATGTGACGACCCGGTTAGTCGTTTCATGAGTTACCGCTCCATTTCCCCCATTTTTGTTTCTTTATGCTTCGTTATCCGTGTTTTATGTGGTCGAGTTTGTTGATACCCAATATTTCCCTATGTATTTCTTTTACATGCAAATACTTTCAAATATCATATACATACATATATAAGTATGCCCAAAATGTTTTAGTATTTTTCCAATTTTTTTAAAAGATTTTTAAATTGATTTATTGCTCAATAATTATTCCCAATATTATCACTTTGGTGAATAACTTATTCTATTCTCATATTTACACCAAAATATAGGTAGATTACTTTTCATATATTTTTACAAATTAATTTGGTATTTTAAAAGCTAAATTGCATATAATTGCAATTTTAGCCTGCTTTAAGATTTAATAGCATTTTATAATTATGAAACTGGTTCCAATATTTTTAAATTAATATTTATATACTATTAACGGATCCAGTGCTTTTAATTTGCTTTCAAAATCATTTTTTACTATTTTTATAAAATAAAAAGGGAAAACTGGCTATTTAAATTTTGGCCTCAGTTCGTTTCAATTGTAGACCTATTACATTTCGATTTTAGCCTAAAATTGACCCAATTTCAAACTCAAATTCGGACCAGCCCAATTCCTTTTGACCCAACCCCTAACCCAACTCAAACGACCCAACCTGGTTCCCCACCTACCTTCTTAAATCTAGGTCGTTGATCATTCGAATCAACGGCCACTATTCGCCCTACCATAATTAAACACAGGTGACTACCCTAATCCCTCATTCTCACCTGGACCGCCGCCTTTGAATCCCAAACCCTCTCAAATCCTCTCAAAAACTCTCTGAAACCCTAGCCTCCTCCTACCCCCTTTTCAACCACCGGTCACCGGAATCCATGGCTTCTCAGGCCATGGATAGTTGGTACTCACATATCTTCACCAGTAAGCCAGGGTTGTTCGAATCTTCGAGGCCTGACCTCGATGATTCCCTCTCCGATCTTCTCAGACCTTTGATTTCATGGCTCCTCCGGCCATGCTTTGGCATATTCAAGACTCGGGAGCCTGATTCTTGACCTCTCCGACTCAAGATCGGACCTGTTTCCAAGCCTTTCTCATTTCTAGGGTTTCTCCAAAACCCTAAGCTATTCAAGGTCCTTTCACCGTTATTTGCTTAGATCTATACTGTATCTATGCTTTTCTTGCCATCTAAAGTGTTTTCCCCAAAAGTTTCTTTTCAAAATCGTTTCTCTTCAATTTTAGGGTTTCTGAAAGGATTTTTTGGGAAAAATCTTTCTGATTTTTCTTCTTCTTTACTTTATGTGTGTTTGTCCATACCCTGCTGGTGTGATTACTCTTTTTTACACATGTACTGTCTTCTACTTTTCTTTTCTGCTATGCATGTTACTCCTGTTAATCCCTGCTTAGTTTTCTTTACTCTTTTACTATGTGTGTTTACCGTTAAGTTATTTGATCTTGTTTACTGGACTCTGTTCATGTTCTTACATGCTTCATCTACTTGTGTTCACGTTTGTATTATCTTCTTCTTCTGAACTTGTTTAGCTTCCGAGTTTTCTCAAATATGTTCTTCATGATTTTTCTTCCTTTGTCATTCAAACATGCTATCATATCTGTTTTGTTGAGACTCTAAAACAAATAACATGCTTTCTCACTTCCATGTCTGATTCAATTTTGAAACCCTAGGATTTGGGGGTTTCCTTTGACGATTTTGATTTTTGTGTTCGAGTTAAGGCTCCACTTTGGGACCCTGAACTCTCAGACTCACTATGAGTCTGCAAATTGAACCTGTATCTTTTTGCTTATGATTCTGAACTTCTCTTCGATTAAACTCTCTTCTAAATAATTTGACAGCCTCTTCTTGATTCACATATTTGTGTGCTTTATATATGAGAACTCTTCTTTCAAAAGGTTTTGCCAACTACTAATTGATTCCGAATTCCTTTAATGGTGTTTACTTTATTGTTACTGATTTTCCCTAATTGAACCTTTCTTTACCCTTTTTCTGGCTTGGTTCATTCGAACAAAGCTTGCAACTTTGATTTTACTGGTTGTTTGATTGATTCCCTCTCCTTATTTTTTACAAACCATGTACCATTGGACTTTTGCCTTAGATAAACCCTGTGTATTTACCCTTATTATGTTACTTTGGAAAAAGTTTTAATCAAATTCTTTCCTTAATTGTCTTATGCCCGTTCAAAATCATAATCCCTTAACCAAAGGGAGACTTTATGTGATTGATTGCAAAGTATTTCCTTACCTTTTATTACTTGTTTTCTGCACTATAAAAGGGGACTACCCTTCTGCACTTGAACACACTTTGAATTGCATACTCTTACACACACACTCTCAATTACAATACTCTTTCAATTCTCTACTCTCTTCTAAGATCTTTTGTACTGCTTGCTTGCAATTTGGCTTACAAGACTTCTGCTTTCACTTATTTATTTCCCTGAAACTGGTATGTCCTAATTTTGATTCCAACATCATCTCTATGTGTTTACTTTACAGTTGCTACACTCTTGGCTACTTTCCTGTTCATGTTCTGTATTGAATATGCTACTCTCTTTTTGCGTCTGCTGTTTGTTATGAATTCCCCATACCCCTACTCCTTTCTATGTGTTTGAGTTAAGGTTTATGGCCTGGCAGTATCCAAATTGCTGCTTAGGTCTGAACCTGATCCTCAATGGATCTTAACTCCCAAAATGTGGCCTAGTAGACTGGTTAGGGTGTGCCAACACTCCTTATTGTTGGGTATGACCACCAGTTTATGCTGGACTTCCCTAATTCCCCTCTATTGCACTTGCACTTACTCCTAGCCTCTAAGTTTTGCCCCCCCCTCCTATGAGCCTTGCCTTGGGACTTTGAGTTCCCTCTGAGCTTGGACATTTAAGGGTTGACCCTTCCACACTGCAATATAATCTTATTCTGCAATGATTTTTGGGGGTGTAAGCATTTCCTGGAGTTCTTGAAGCTCCTTGGAACTTTGACACATCTCAAATAAGAGAAAGGCTTTGGAAATCTGATCTTTGGAAGTTAGTTTATTTCATATTTCAGACCTGGGGTCTGAATTAGGCTCTCCTTGGTTGGAATCTTTAATTTCTGATATATTTTTTTATCTTTTTCTTATTCATTCTGGTCTTTAATAATCTTGTAATAAACTACTGGGGTGTTAGTAAAAAAGGGAGGGTTAGTCCTGCATGCAAAGGGGTAGATACCATGTTCATAGGGAATTACTATACTTCTGAAATTCTGCATCTCATGTAGATACCATGTTCATAGGGAATTACTATACTTCTAAAATTCTGCATCTCATGTAGATACCATGTTCATAGGGAATTCCTGTACTTCTAAAATTTTGCACTTTATATAGATACCATGTTCATAGGTTTTTCTGCACTTCATATAGATACCATGTCTATAAGTCGTTTTTGAAATTCTGCATATCATATAGGTAATATGCCTATAGGACTTCCTGCATTTTGCATATGCATCTGTCATTAGGGAAACCTGTTTATAAGATTTAAATAACTAACTGCATATAGATGACCTACCTATAGGATTTCTGCTTGACAATAACAGCGTTTAAAATCAGTAACACCTAGAAAGCATGCCTACAGGAGCTATCAACCAAACCTGAATCGTCAACTCGCTTATAAGCCTAAAATCAGTAGCGATAATGTTTAACGCCTGCAGATCTTATGTCCCTGTAATTGACAATTCTTTTTTCTGCAATCAGTTTACTTATTTATTTCTGAAACTAATAGATATCATGCATATAGGTTCCGTTTAACACCTAGGCAAGCTTTAGGGTAAAAACTATAATTGCATCAGTCTTTGATAATTACTACCAGCAGGCAGGCCTAATTCAGACTTCTTATCTGAAAATATGTGATAAATCAGCTTGCCTTAATGTTTAAGTTTAATTCAGACCTAATCAGTACGTGTAAGACATGCTAAACTATATGATTTTCTCTGATTCAAGGAAGTTTATTTGAGCCATATCTGCTTACTTGCTTTCCCAATACTTGTTGTATATGTTTTGAATGTCGCCTTAGAATTTTATCCTTTTAAAAAAACTGCAAAAGCCCCAGCTCCCTCCCCTTTAGGATTAGTAGTCCCATATGCCTCCAGGACTGATAGGATTGGGACGGGTAATAGCATGCAATAAGTAACGATACTATTCCTTAATACCTTAACGATGTGGGAAGGGTAGATATGGAGATAATGACCGATGCGCTAATATCACGTGCAACCCCTCTTTTTTGAGGAGTGATTACTGGGTATTGCATTGAAGTGATCCATATTAATCGTAAACCTAGGACCCCCTCCCCTTATTTTCTTTCATCTCTTCTCGTGAAACCATTCAAATCTTTTTTTTCATAAATTCCTATCCTCTCTACTTACCTTCAAAATTTTCAACCTAATTGCAATGTTGTATGCAAGTCCTTATTTGAGCCTTTATTGTTTACTTGTAAAGTCACAATTGTAACATGACCGGGACCACACTTGTGGATCTTGAGGGGTGCCTAACACCTTCCCGTCGAGATAATTTCTAGCCCTTACCCGAACTCTGGTTTTTTCCAACTCAAACCTTTCTTAAAGTGTCCTAATGCACTATAATCATTAGGTGGCGACTCTTCAAAATTCCAAAACCCAATTCTCGAAAGGGAATAGAGTTGTCCTCCCAATATCGTATACCCGATTTTGACCCATAGAAAAAGGAGGCATCGATAGCATGGCGACTCTGCTGGGGAACTTCTTTAGGCTTTTACCATTACATGTTTCTTGTGACTTTACAATCTCATTAATTGCTTTATTTACTGTCTTTTATTCTTTCACTACGAAACTGACTTGGCTCTTCATGTCTTTTCTTTCCTTTAACTGCTTTCCTTTACTGCTTTATTTCAATACTGTTGTGATTACTGCAATTATTGTAATCATTTATCTTATGAACGTGGAAATACATGTCAATTTGTTTCATTCTTGTAAACTGCATCTTCCATATCATATTCCACTCGTGCCAAACAAATACCATAGCAACGCTTATAATGAGTGGTTGCGCTCTTCCAATATTATCACCCTTTAAATTTGGCAAAGGTGTATTTGCGGTAAAACCAGTCGATCAGCGGTGCAGTCGACGGTTCCGTGCCTTTTTCTCTTGAGTTGTCCGCTCAAGGATACCTGTCTAAGACCCCAATAGAAACCTTACTCTGTTTAATTGTACATGCATCATGGTCAAACCTAGCCTAGTCAGTTATGTTGTTCAAATAATGACTCATTAAGATAACCTTGTCCAAAGTCCATCGGGTTTACCTGAAACCCAAATGGACACCACCATATTCTGTACATTTATTTGGAGAACTAAATGTTTTTTATGCTGATTATTGGTATTAAATAGTCAAGTCCGGTGGGGGTGAGGTCTTAACCCTTTTGTTTTGCAGAAAATGAATGACAAAGTTCCTGACTTCGGTATGGTAAATATACCTTCACTCTTGCAGACTTGGTGGAGAAACCTCCCATCGAGCAACCAAATCAACGAATGGAAAGAGAGAGTTACCAAGGCTAGTGAGAAGCTAGAATACCTGGAGTACAGCTTGCTGGAATTGGAAGGGAAAGTGAGGAAAAGAGTCATCGACTGTCAAAATGCTGAGGAAGGCAAAGAAGAACGTCTGGTGATAGCATTTTTACTGGAAAATCTGCACGAGCTGGAGGACTTGATCAACGAGAACATTCAACCTGAAGAAGGTCCTTCTGGGACCAAGTAGTTAGGAGTCTTTCTTTTCGCTTTTAATGTAATAAGGCCAATGGCCATTAGTGAAATTTTTACTTTCCGCTATTTTAGTATCATTTTGGGATTCGTCTTATTTTTTGTCAATAAAATGAGGCATTTAGCACTATAAGTTCTCCAAATTAACTTGTCGCTAGGCTTACCTCGGGCACAATGAGGCACCCAAATTAGGACACGATTTATATTCTTGCACAATATGTTTAAATATTGCAACATTTTTTCTTCATAATCCGCACTAACTTGTTACCTTTTTTGTTTTTCTTTTCTTTTATTATTCCCCTCCCCAAAGGTTAGTTCGTGCATTCTGGCACCATCATCATACAGTACAAGATCCAAGGGCCCTCCACCTCCCCCTCCTCCGAGTCCTATCCGGAACAAGAACAAAGGAAGAATGGGAGATTCAAGTGCCAGAAAGGAAATTGAAAGAATTGAGATTCCTCAGGGTACCCCGATTTCTAAGGAAACTTCTGCCCAACTTGAGCAGAAATTATTGAAGTTTCGAGAAGAACTGGACCAAGTTTGGAACTTGGCAAATTTATCATTCCCTTTCACCGCTCCTGATGTCAACTTTCCAAATGCTCAAAATCCTGCTCCTCCATAGAACACCCCACAACCACAGATGCAACCCACTCATGCTCAACACTGCAACACATACCACACTCCAAAACTCATTCCTGAACCACTGAACACCACAAACGACCACCTCCACAACACTCTCATCTACGTAGATATTGTACCCCACTACACTCAACCAATCTCAAGTGCACCTGAGTCT
This sequence comes from Nicotiana tabacum, assembly GCF_000715075.1. Taxonomy (NCBI): domain Eukaryota; kingdom Viridiplantae; phylum Streptophyta; class Magnoliopsida; order Solanales; family Solanaceae; genus Nicotiana; species Nicotiana tabacum. The sequence goes on from NC_134095.1 coordinate 124,674,340, forward strand.
GATTACAAGGACTCTCTTATCAGAAACTTGGCAGCAGAACTCAAGAAGTTGACCAGCTGAGTCTAGGTCATGGAAGGAAACAAAGGTATAGAGGGGCTGAATCATGAGGACCTCTGCATTTAGCCAGATGTTGGACTTCCAGAGGGGTACAAACCTACCAAGTTTGAAATGTTCGATGGCACGGGAGATCCCAGAGTCCATTTGAGGACATATTGTAATAATCTGGTCGGAGTCGGAAGGAATGAGAAAATCCGTATGAAACTCTTCATGAGAAGTCTGAAGGGGGATGCTTTATCCTGGTACATCAGTCAGGACCCCAAGAAATGGACAAGCTGGGTAGGTATAGCATCAGATTTTATGGATATGTTCCGATTCAATACAAAGAATGCACCGGATGTATTCTACATCCAGAATTTGAAGAAGAAGCCTACCGAGACATTCCGCGAGTATGCTACTCGTTGGAGATCAGAGGCTGCTAAGGTCAGGCCGGCCTTAGAAGAGGAATAGATGAACAGATTCTTCTTCCGGGCTCAGGATCCATAATATTATGAGAGGTTGATGCTGATCGAGGGCCAGAAATTCTCCAATATCATAAAGTTGGGAGAAAGAATTGAGGAAGGCATTAAGAATGGTATGGTTACTAATCTTGAAGCATTGCAGGCCACCGACAAGGCTTTACAGTCTGGTGGCACGTCCAAGAAGAAGGATGTGAGTGTCGTGATGGTCGCACAGGGAGCCAAATCACCACTAAAATACCACACTTACCCGTCACCTCCACTTACATATCAGCCTATCCCGAATTACCAAACACTCGCACCCTCTTACCAAAATCCACCACCCGTTTACCAATCATCTCCACCTCCCACATATCAACCCTTTTCACCCAGATACTCTCAACCTGCACCTGTTTACCAAGCTTATAATGTCCAACCCTCTCACTACCAATCACCTCCCACTCGCCAAAATTTCCCAAGACCTAGACCAAATTTTAACCGCATACCTCCCAGATAATATACAACCATCGCTGAGCCAATTGACCAGCTGTATGAGAAACTTAAAGTTGTTAGTTACTTCTCCCCTATCCCTGCCATAACTTTAGAAAATCCTTCCTAGTGGGTCAACCCTAATAAGACCTATGTGTACCACTCCGGCATGAAGGGACATACCATTGACGAGTGCCACTCGTTGAAGGACAAGATTCAAACTCTGATCAACAATAAGGTTATCGTAGTAAAGGAGTCTGCTCCTAATGTCCGCAACAACCCTCTGCCTGATCAAAAAGGTGGAGACATTCACATGATCGAGATCGAAGATTACTGGGACCCCAAGGGGTCTATAGGAATGATTGTTGAGGGTGATGAGCCAAAGAAACCAGCGGTCACACTTAACCCAATTGTTGTGCAGAATCAGCCCTCTAAGGGCGATGAAGTAAATATGTCTATACCTCTCGAATTTGAAGCACCTTCTTCTGCAAAGGCGCCTGGACCAATTAAGGTTGAGTTTGGAGTCCCGAAGGCACCTGCACCTTTCAAAGTTGTTGTGTTACCACCAAGGGTACCTATTCCTGTAGCAAGGTCAGACATAATACCGTTCCACTCAAATGCCATACCATGGGGTTACACAGCTGAAACAAGGAGGAAAGGGAAGACCAAGACGGGAGAAGCAATTGCTGTGCAAGGTATGACCAGAACAGACAGGGTTTACACTCCAGAGCACCTAGCTGAGTCCAGTAAGCAAGCCTCAGGACGGACTACTGAAACTGGGCCCGATGATCTTTGGAGGAAAATACAAGTTAAGGAGTATTCGGTCGTTGAGCAGTTGAACAAAACACCACTGCAGATCTCCATCCTATCTCTTATGCAGAGCTCTGACGCACACAAAAATGCCTTGATAAAGATATTTAGCGAAGCTTATGTTCCCAGCAACATAACTGGAGGTGAAATGGCAAATATGGTAGGGAAAATACTGGAAAGCCACAAAATCACCTTCCACGAAGATGAGCTGCCACCGGAAGGACTGAGTCACAACAAGGCCCTGTACATCACCGTGCAATGCGAGGATTACTTCATCACTAGAGTCCTGATCGACAGAGGATCCAGCCTCAACATCTGTCCGCTGATCACTCTCAGAATATTGGGAAAGAGCCTGCACAAGATCAAAGATGGAGCCATCAATGTCAAAGCCTTTGATGGGTCCCAAAGGTCTACTACTGGAGAGATTAGCCTATGCATGCAAATGGAACCAACTTGGCTCGTCGTTGACTTTCAATTGATAGATGTCCCAGCATCTTACAACTTGCTGTTGGGACGACCATGGATCCACGCCGTTGGAGCTGTAGCATCGACCTTGCATCAGGCAGTGAAGTTCGAATGGAATCACCAAGAGGTGATTATTCATAGCGATGGTAGCAACCCCATATATAGTCGCCAGACCATCCCGATGATTGGAGGTAGAAGAAGAATAGGCGGAGAAATATACCACCACATTGAAAGGGTCAACGCCGTAGACAAGGATAAATGGTGGGATAACAATATTGAAAGTATCTTGAATTGGTGTGGGTACGAACCTGGAAAGGGACTCGGCAAAAACCTCCAGGGAATCACCAAACCCATCAAGCTGAAGAAACATGGTACTACATTTGGTTTGGGGTATGAATACACTTGGAAGGAGTTCAATGACTGGTCGCCACCATGGCACGGTCCCTACTATCCACTGGCGCATCTGATACCTCGCCTGGAGCAGACTTTCCAGCCGACAAACATCATATATGGATCAGAGGAAGATGAATCATTGGCAGCCATGAAGAATCTGTTTCTGGAAGACGATGATATGGACTGCTGTGTTATTTTCGAGGAGGAAGGGGAGGAAGACCCTTCTATACAAGCTGTGAACCGAGGAGAATGCCTCAGTAATTGGTCAATTAGAACCACCAGGGCCCGAAAAGCTTCGGGGTAGCAAGGCTAAACAAAAGCACCATGCATCACATTTTTACTTTTTACTAGCTGATTTTATTTCCGCATTGTCTTTAATTTTGAAAAGAGCTATGATATTCAAAACAATTATGAATTCAATCAAAGCATTTCAGTTTATTATATATCTCGCTCTTATTATTTTTTCTATCATTCACTTTATTTTACACAACATTACTATTACCTGCCTTGACGGTGAACCAACGATTGTGACTTGCAACAAGACAATGCAACAAACGGATATGGATTTAGAAGAGGATAATATACCAGAAGAGGTCGTCAGAGAGGTTGAGAATTTCGAGAATAGGCCTAAGTCTAACTTGGACGAAACTGAGGTCGTTAATATAGGAGATACAGACAATGTCAAATAAATGTGCATCAGTGTTCACCTGTCACCATCAGAAAAGAAAGAGTACACGGAATTTCTAAAGGAATAAGAAGACATATTCGCCTGGTCGTATGATGATATGACTGGTCTCAGTACATCCATTGTAGCTCACAAACTGCCAACAGATCCATCATGTCCGCCGGTAAAGCAGAAGCTCAAGAAATTCAAACCCGACATAAGTTTGAAAATCAAAGAAGAGGTTACCAACAAAGTCAAAGCCAAGGTTCTCAGGGTAGTAGAGTATCCGACATGGTTAGCCAACATCGTGCTAGTGCCAAAAAAGGATGGGAAAGTTAGAGTTTGTGTTGACTACCGGGATCTTAACCGGGCGAGTCCTAAAGATGACTTCCCCTTGCCGAATATACACATTCTAATTGACAACTGCTCCAAACATGAGTTACAGTCTTCCGTTGATTGTTTCGCTAGGTATCATCAGATATGGATGGACGAGGAAGATGCAGAGAAAACGGCTTTCATCATGCCATGGGGAATGTACTGTTACAAAATGATGCCATTCGGTTTGAAGAACGCTGGTACCACCTACATGAGAACCATGACTACCATCTTTCATGACATGATACACAAGGAGATCGAGGTATATGTGGATGACGTCATCATCAAATCCAAGAAAGCCAGGGATCACATGGAAGACCTAAGAAAGTTCTTCAACAGACTGAGGAGGTACAATCTGAAACTGAATCCCGCCAAGTGTGCATTCGGGGTTCCTGCTGGTAAATTATTGGGTTTCATCGTGAGTCGTCGAGGAATAGAATTGGATCCGTCAAAGGTCAATGCTATCCAAGAATTTCCGCCGCCAAAGAACAAGAAGGACGTGATGAGTTTCCTGGGGAGACTCAACTATATCAGCCGGTTCATAGCTCAGTCCACAGTCATTTGTGCACTTATCTTTAAAATGTTGAAAAAGGACGTTGCCGCCAAGTGGACTGATGATTGTCAGAAAGCTTTTGACAGAATTAAGGAATACCTGTCAACGCCACCGGTCTTGGTTCCGTCTGAGCCAGGAAGACCCCTATTGCTTTACCTTGCGGTATTGGATGGAGCATTCGGTTGTGTTCTGGGATAACATAATGAAACAGGGAGAAAGGAGCAAGCCATCTACTATCTCAGTAAGAAGTTCACACCGTACGAGGCCCGGTATTCTCTTTTAGAATGCACTTGTTGTGCTCTGACTTGGGTCGCGCAGAAGTTGAGGCATTACTTCTGTGCTTACACTACATATCTCATATCCAGAATGGACCCTTTGAAGTATATCTTCCAGAAACCCATGCCCACTGGCAAGCTCGCCAAATGGCAAATCCTGCTAAATGAATTCGATATTGTTTATGTGATCTAGAAAGTAATCAAAGGGCAAGCCTTGGCGGATCATCTCGCCAAGAATCCCGTGGACGGAGAATACGAGCCCCTAAAAACGTATTTTCCCGATGAAGAGGTATCTTTCATAGGAGAAGATATTGCAGAATCCTATGATGGTTGGAGGTTGTTTTTTGACGGAGCTGCAAATTTCAAAGGAGTTGGCATAGGAGCAGTCCTAGTATCAGAAACCGGCCAGCACTACCCGGTATCCGCCAAGCTTAGGTTCCCTTGCACCAATAATATGGCCGAATATGAAGCCTGCATCTTGGGGCTCAAAATGGCCATTGACATGAACGTTCAAGAGTTGCTAGTGATCGGGGATTCAGACTTGCTCATACATCAGGTTCGAGAAGAGTGGGCAACCAAGAACTCTAGCATACTTCCCTACTTGCATCACATACATGAGTTGAGGAAAAGGTTCACAAAGACAGAATTTCAGCACGTCCCCAGAGCTCAGAACGAGTTTGCTGATGCATTAGCTACTTTATCGTCCATGATCCAGCATCCAGATACAAATTTTATTGATCCCATCCCAGTAAAGATTCATGATCAACCAGCTTATTGCGCCCACGTTGAGGAAGAAGCGGATGGAAAACCATGGTTCCATGACATCAAGGAGTACTTGACAACAGGGGAATATCCAGAACTTGCCAACGCTACTCAGAAGCACACACTTCGTAGGTTATCCAGCAACTTCTTTCACAGTGGAGGAATCCTGTATAGGAGGACTCCCGATTTGGGTTTACTAAGGTGTGTCGAAGCAAAAGAAGGATCCAGGCTATTGGACGAAGTGCATGCAGGGACCTGCGGGCCGCACATGAATGGTTTTGTCTTAGCAAAGAAGATACTCCGAGCAGGATATTTTTGGATGACTATGGAAACAGACTGTATCCGGTATGTTCGCAAATGCCATCGCTGTCAGATACATGCAGGTATGATAAAGGTGCCTCCAAATAATCTTACTGCAACAAGCTCACCATGACCATTCGCCGCTTGGGGAATGGATGTTATCGGACCTATCGAGCCTGCCGCATCAAATGGGCACAGGTTCATCTTAGTGGCAATCGATTATTTTACCAAATATGTCGAAGCAGCATCATATAAGGCGGTCACTAAGAAGGTTGTGGCAGATTTCGTCCGCGGCCGCATTGTTTGTCGGTTCGGAATTCCGGAATCAATCATCACCAATAATGGTTCCAATCTCAACAGCGACTTGATGAAAGCAATGTGTGAAATATTCAAGATCAAACACAAGAACACTACAGCCTACAGGCCTCAGATGAATGGAGCTGTGGAGGCAGCCAACAAGAATATCAAGAAGATACTAAGGAAGATGGTCGAAAGGCACAAACAATGGCATGAGAAATTATCATTCGCCTTATTTGGATACCGCACATCGACCGGAGCAACTCCCTACATGCTGGTTTATAGTACAGGGGCGGTCATCCCCGCCGAGGTAGAAATTCCCTCCTTAAGGATCATACAAGAAGCAGAGTTGGATGATGCAGAATGAGTAAAAGGTCGCTACGAGCAGTTAGCCCTTATAGATGGGAAAATGATGAATGCAGTTTGCCACGGTCAGTTGTATCAGAACAGAATGTCCAGTGCCTTCAATAAAAGAGTTAAGCCAAGGAAGTTTACACCGGGGCAGCTGGTGTTGAAGAAAATATTCCCACATCAAGTTGAAGCCAAGGGGAAGTTCTCTCCCAATTGGCAGGGTCCGTACATGGTTCACCAGGTTCTAACTGGAGGAGCCCTTATTCTTGCAGAAATGGATGGAGAAGTCTGGCCAAAGTCTATCAATTCAGATGCAGTAAAATGATATTATGTGTAACCACCTATGATTCCCTCTATTATGTAATTTGAACTACGCCTGATCTGATTCCCGTTTAAGAGGGGATACGTAGGCAGCCCTATAGGTTCGATCACAATTTAATAAAAATTCCATTTTCCCCGCTATTGGAACTGGGGCAGAATTTTGAGAAGGACCCTCAAAATTCCGAAGTTGATTTTAGCCCATGCATCGCCAGAAGCGCCAGCCCAGTAAACTGGGGCAGAATTTTGAGGAGGACCCTTAAAATTCTGAAGACGATTTTTTTAGTCATTCAACACAACTGTCAGAAATGTCCGCTCAACAAACTGGGGCAGAATTTTGAGGAGGACCCTCAAAATTCCGGAGCAAAAGAGGTTGCAATGTCTTGAACCACGTCGCAGTCATTGGTTCATCTAAAGAAAACTATTTTCGATTATATACTTACGTTATATTTACTAAATCATGCATAACTATTATCCAAATTGCTGTTGTTTAGCGACGCTACCCCAATGATACACAACGTCAAGAGCCTGGGGAAGACGAACTAACCTTTTCCCCTTACAGAACTCACGATTTTTCTTTGGATGCAGGCACTCGACTTGCAGTATCATTAAGTATATTTATGTACGCATACTTTCCCAAGAATGCAACTTCTCAGAATCACCACTTGCCCACAATTGCTATCCAAACACAATCTCCCCAGCAGTCATATTGTCGTAATCGGCTATCAGCTAAGAGATCTTACTACTAATTATCCTTTTACATTCTTGCACTGCATAAGGCTACTTATCTGCCTTTCGAGACTAAGCTCTGTCTCCAACTGCACTTTGCATAAGGCTACTTTTCTGCCTTCCGAGGTTAAGCTCTACCTCCCTCATCATCTGCATAAGGCTACTCTTCTGCCTTTCGAGACTAAGCCTTGTCTCCATCTGCACTTTGCATAAGGCTACTTTTCTGCCTTCCGAGGTTAAGCTCTACCTTCCTCATCATCTGCATAAGGCTACTTATCTGCCTTTCGAGACTAAGCTTTGTCTTTATCTGCATTTTGCATAAGGCTACTTTTCTGCCTTCCGAGGTTAAGCTCTACCTCCATCATCATCTGCATAAGGCTACTTATCTGCCTTTCGAGACTAAGCCCTGTCTCCATCTGCATTTTGCATAAGGCTACTTTTCTGCCTTCCGAGGTTAAGCTCTACCTCCATCATCATCTGCATAAGGCTACTCTTCTGCCTTTCGAGACTAAGCCCTGTCTCCATCTGCATTTTGCATAAGGCTACTGTTCTGCCTTCCGAGGTTAAGCTCTACCTCCATCATCATCTGCATAAGGCTACTTTTATGCCTTCCGAGGTTAAGCTCTAGCTCCATCATCATCTGCATAAGGCTACTTATCTGCCTTTCGAGACTAAGCCTTGTCTCCATCTGCATAAGGCTACTCTATCTGCCTTTCGAGACTAAGCATTGTCTCCATCCTGCATGGCTGAAATATCGCCTCTTTACTTTTCTCGCACGACTGCAACATCCCCACCTTCATTTAAATTCTGTACCGGCTGAAAAATTGCCATCTTTTGCATTTCATGGGCTGAAAGATCGCCAACCTATTCAAAGGCATCATAGTTCGGAGGCACCACCTACATGGCCCGAGAACATCATTTCATGGCCTGCGAAATTTTATTTACGCTCTTCATAGCCCGGGACGTCATGGTCCAAGGACGTCATCCTAACCGTCCAAAGACAGCATTCATGGTCCAATGGGAACTTGTATCACATTTAAATTTATGTACAATCTATGCTGTATTGCCCACTTGCAGGTACACCGGCTAGCAAACAGCCGTCTCAGTAGTAGAGATCCCGCTCCGGTTCTCGCAGCCTATCAGACTTCAACTATCCTTCTCAACTTAGGCATCGCGTCCGTTCCTTTCAATAACTCTATCGGCATATTTCGCCGATGGATTCTGAACTACATATGGCCTGATTCCTGTAAGACCAGGGATATCTAGGCAGCTCAATAGCCAGAGCTCGATCAGAATTCTTTGCAAATCGTCTCTTTCAGTCAAAATTGGCCATCATATCTTTACCCGACAACTCTTTCATCCTTCCCAGGTAAAGAGGGGCAGCTGTTGATACCCAATATTTCCCTATGTATTTCTTTTATATGCAAATACTTTCAAATATCATATACATACATATATAAGTATGCCCAAATGTTTTAGTATTTTTCCAATTTTTTAAAAGATTTTTAAATTGATTTATTGCTCAATAATTATTCCCAAAATTATCACTTTGGTGAATAACTTATTTTATTCTAATATTTATACCAAAATATAGGTAGGTTACTTTTCATATATTTTTACAAATTAATTTGGTATTTTAAAAGCTAAATTGCATATAATTGCAATTTTAGCCTGCTTTAAGATTTAATAGCAGTTTATAATTATGAAACTGGTTCCAATATTTTTAAATTAATATTTATATTCTATTAACGGATCCAGTGCTTTTAATTTTCTTTAAAAATCATTTTTTACTATTTTTCTAAAATAAAAAGGGAAAACTGGCTATTTAAATTTTGGCCTCAGATCGTTTCAATTGTAGCCCCATTACATTTCGATTTTAGCCTAAAATTGACCCAATTTCAAACTCAAATTCGGACCAGCCCAATTCCTTTTGACTCAGCCCCTAACCCAACTCAAACGACCCAACCCGGTTCCCCACCTACCATCTTAAATATAGGTCGTTGATCATTCGGATCAACGACCACTATTCGCCCTACCGTAATTAAACACAGTTGACTACCCTAATCCCTCATTCTCACCTGGCCCGCCGCCTTTGAATCCCAAACCCTCTCAAATCCTCTCAAAAACTCTCTGAAACCCTAGCCTCCTCCTACCCCCTTTTCAACCACCGGTCACCGGAATCCATGGCTTCTCAGGCCATGGATAGTTGGTACTCACCTATCTTCACCAGTAATCCAGGGTTGTTCGAAGCTTCGAGGCCTGACCTCGATGATTCCCTCTCCGATCTTCTCATACCTTTGATTTCATGGATCCTCCGGCCATGCTCCTGCAAATTCAAGACTCAAGAGCCTGATTCTTGACCTCTCCGACTCAAGATCGGACTTGTTTCCAAGCCTTTCTCATTTCTAGGGTTTCTCCAAAACCCTAAGCTATTCAAGGTCCTTTCATCGTTATTTGTTAAGATCTATACTGTATCTATGCTTTTCTTGCCATCAAAAGTGTTTTCCCCAAAAGTTTCTTTTCAAAATCGTTTCTCTTCGATTTTAGGGGTTTTTAAAGGATTTTTTGGGAAAAATCTTTCTGATTTTTCTTCTTCTTTACTTTATGTGTGTTTGACCATACCCTGCTGGTATGATTACTCTTTATTATGCATATACTGTCTTCTACCTTTTCTTTTCTGCTATGCATGTTACTCCTGTTAATCCCTGCTTAGTTTTCTTTACTATTTTACTATGTGTGTTTACCGTTAAGTTATTTGACCTTGTTTACTGGACTTTGGTCATGTTCTTACATGCTTCATCTACTTGTGTTCACGTTTGTATTATCTCCTTCTTCTGAACTTGTTTAGCTTCCGAGTTTTCTCAAATATGTTCTTCATGATTTTTCTTCCTTTGTCATTCAAACATGCTATCATATCTGTTTTGTTGAGACTCTGAAACAAATGACTTTCTTTCTCACTTCCATGTCTGATTCAATTTTGAAACCCTAGGATTTGGGGGTTTCCTTTGACGATTTTGATTTTTGTGTTCGAGTTAAGGCTCCACTTTAGGACCCTGAACTCTCAGACTCACTATGAGTCTGCAAATTGAATCTGTATCTTTTTGCTTATGATTCTGAACTTCTCTTCGATTAAACTCTCTTCTATATAATTTGACAGCCTCTTCTTGATTCACATATTTGTGTGCTTTATATATGAGAACTCTTCTTTCAAAAGGTTTTGCCAACTACTAATTGATTCTGAATTCCTTTAATGTTGTTTACTTGATTGTTACTGATTTTCCCTAATTGAACCTTTCTTTACCCTTTTTCTGACTTGGTTCATTCGAACAAAGCTTGCAGCTTTAATTTTACTGGTTGTTTGATTGATTCCCTTTCCTTATTTTTCACAAACCATGTACCATTAGACTTTTGCCTTAAATAAACCCTGTGTATTTTCCCTTATTATGTTACTTTGGAAAAGGTTTTAATCAAATTCTTTCCTTAATTGTCTTATGCCCGTTCGAAATCAGAATTCCTTTAACCAAAGGGAAACTTTATGTGATTGATTGCAAACTATTTCCTTAACTTTTCTTACTTGTTTTTTGCACTATAAAAGGGGGCTACCTTTCTGCACTTGAACACACTTTGAATTATATACTCTTACACATACACTCTCAATTACAATACTCTTTCAATTCTCTACTCTCTTCTGAGATCTTTTGTACTGCTTGCTTGTAATTTGGCTTACAAAACTTCTGCTTTCACTTATTTGTTTCCCTGAACTTGGTATGTCCTAATTTTGATTCCAGCATCATCCCTATGTGTTTACTTTTACAGTTGCTACACTCTTGGATACTTTCCTGTTCATGTTTTGTATTGAATATGCTACTCTCTCTTTGCGTCTGCTGTTTGTTGTGAATTCCCTATACCCCTACTCCTTTCTAAGTGTTTGAGTTAAGGTTTATGGCCCAGCAGTATCCAAATTGTCGCTCAGGTCTGAACCTGATCCTCAATGGATCTTAACTCCCAAAATGTGGCCTAGTAGATTGGTTAGGGTGTGCCAGCACTCCTTATTGTTGGGTATGACCACCAGTTTACGCTGGACTTCCCCTAATTCCCCTCTATTGCACTTGCACTTGCTCCTAGCCTCTAAGTTTTGCCCCCCCCGCCCTCCTATGAGCCTTGCCTTGGGACTTTGAGTTCCCTCTGAGCTTGGACATTTGAGGGCTGGCCCTTCCACACTGCACCATAATCTGATTCTGCAATGATATTTGGGGGTGTAAGCATTGCTTGGAGTTCTTGAAGCTCCTTGGAACTTTGACACATCCCAAATAAGAGAAAGGCTTTGCAAATCTGAACTTTGGAAGTTGGTTTATTTCATATTTCAGACCTGGGGTCTGAATTAGGCTCTCATTGGTTGGAATCTTTAATTTCTGATATATTTTTTTATCTTTTTCTTATTCATTCTTGTCTGTAATAATCTTGTAATAAACTGATGGGGTGTTAGTGAAAAAGGGAGGGTCAGTCCTGCATGCAAAGGGGTATATACCATGTTTATAGGGAATTAGTATACTTTTAAAATTCTATATCTCATGTAGATATCATGTTCATAGGGAATTACTATACTTCTGAAATTTTGCATCTCATGTAGATACCATGTTCATAGGGAATTCCTATACTTCTGAAATTCTGCATTCATGTAGATACCATGTTCATAGGTTTTTCTGCACTTCATATAGATACAATGTCTATAAGTCATTTTTGAAATTCTGCATATCATATAGGTAATATGCCTATAGGACTTCCTGCATTTTGCATATGCATCTGTCACTAGGCAAACCTGTTTATAAGATTTAAATAACTAACTGCATATAGATGACCTGCCTATAGGATTTCTGCATGACAATAACAGCGCTTAAAATCAGTAACGCCTAGAAAGCATGCCTATAGGAGCTATCAACCAAACCTGAATCGTCAACTCGCTTATAAGCCTAAAATCAGTAGCAATAATGTTTAACGCCTGCAGATCTTATGTCCCTGTAATTGACAATTCTTTTTTCTGCAATCAGTTTACTTCTTTATTTCTGAAACTAATAGATATCATGCATATAGGTTCCGTTTAACACCTAGGTAAGCTTTAGGGTAAAAACTATAATTGCATCAGTCTTTGATAATTACAACCAGCAGGCAGGCCTAATTCCGACTTATCTGAAAATATGTGATAAATCAGCCTGCCTTAATGTTTAAGTTTAATTCAGACCTAATCAGTACGTGTAAGACATGCTAAACTATATGATTTTATCTAATTTAAGGAGGTTTATTTGAGCCATATCTACTTACTTGCTTTACCAATACTTGTTGTATATGTTTTGAATGTCGCCTTAGAATTTTATCCTTTTTAAAAAAACTGCAAAAGCCCTAGCTCCCTACCCTTTAGGATTAGTAGTCTCATATGCCTCCGGTACTGATAGGATTGGGACGGGTAATAGCATGCAATAAGTAACGATACTATTCCGCGCCTTAATACCTTAACGGGTGGAAAGGATAGATATGGAGATGATGACCGATGCGCTAATATCACGTGCGACCCCTCTTTTTTGAGGAGTGATTGCTGGGTATTGCATTTAAGTGATCCATATTAATCATAAACCTAGGACCCCCCTCCCCTTATTTGCTTTCATCTCTTCTCATGAAACCATTCAAATCTTTTTTTTCATAAATTCATGTCCTCTCTACTTACCTTCAAAAGTTTTCAACCTAATTGCAATGTTGTATGCAAGTCCTTATTTGAGCCTTGATTGTTTACTTGTAAAATCACAATTGTAACATGGACGAGACCACACTAGTGGATCTTGAGGGGTGCCTAACACCTTCCCCTCGAGATAATTTCTAGCCCTTACCCGAACTCTGGTTTTTTCCAACTCAAACCTTTCTTAAAGTGTCCTAATGCACTATAATCATTAGGTGGTGACTCTTCAAAATTCCAAAACCCAATTCTCGAAAGGGAATAGAGTTGTCCTCCCAATGTCGTATACCCGATTTTTGACCCATAGAAAAAGGGGGCGTCGACAGAGTTGATTGGTTTGCGTTTGGTGTGGTTTTGGTAAGAAATATGACACTTAGTCTCTTTTAAGAAGGCTTGAGTTGGAAAAGTCAACCGGATGTTGACTTATGAGTTAGAGGGCTCAGATGTGAGTTCTGATAGTTCGGTTAGCTTTGGGAGGTGATTTGTGACTTCGGAGCGCGATCAGAATAAGTTTTGGAGTTGTAGAGGAGATTTAGACTTGAATTGGCGAAATTGATATTTTGACAATTTCGGTTGATAGGCGAGATTTTGATATAAGGGTCAGAATGGAATTCCGAGAGTTGCAGTAGCTTCGTTGTGTCATTTGGGATGTGTGTGCGAAATTTCAGGTCATTCAGACGAGATTTGATAGACTTTTTGAGCGAAAGCATAATTTAAGCGTTCTTGGAGTTCTTAGGCTTGAACCCTATGTTAAATTGGTGATTTGATGTTGTTGTAAGAGTTCCGAAGTGTTGAACAAGTTTGAAAAATGTCATGGGATGTGTTGGTACAATTAGTTTGAAGTTTCGGGAGTCCCAGGATGTTTTAGGCCGAAAATCATATTTGTAGCAGGTCCAGGAGGGTTGCAGGCCTCGGAAACCACCCGCGCGGTCCGCACAAACAGAAGTGCGGCCGTGGTATGTGCTGTGAGTACCGCACAAAAAGAAGTGCGGCCACGGTAGGTGTCATGCAGACCACACAAAATGGTGTGCGGCCGCAGTGGGGAACGGTTCGCTGGTCCTACTTCGGAAGCTCATATCGTTTGATCTGTAAGAAATTTAGAGATGATTCACAAACAAAAGTTGTAGCTCTTCGTGTTTGGTGCAGAGGTTTTGGGTTCTGTGCGGCCGCGGTCGATTTGGTGCGGCCCGCGGAGGCTGAAATCTGAGGGGTACTCTATAAATACGAGGTTTTGGGTTTTATTTAATATTTTGACCTAGAGAGCTCGGATTTTGGCGATTTTTCGAAGGTTTTTCAAGAAATTCATCGGGGTAAGTGATTTTAACTCAGATTTGGCTAGAATACATGAATCTATCACTGAATTCGTCATTTAATTCGTGATTTGGGATGGAATTTGGAAGAAAATTATGAAACCTTTCAAAAATGTATAATGATGATTTGAAGGACCAAATGGTATCGGAATGGGATAATTTGGTATGGTTAGACTCGTGAAGGTATGAGGATTCTGAAAATGTAAATTTTACCCGATTCCGAGACGTGGCCTCGGGGCTTGGGTTTTGCTAATTTCGGGATTTTTGATATTTTTCAAATGTTTTCGCTTGGGCTTTGTTCCCTTAGCATATTGTGACGTATTCGTTCTGATTTTGGATAGATTCGACGTGCGTGGAGACCAATTCGAGGGGCAAAGGCATCACGAGCTAGAGATTTAGCCGATTCGAGGTGAGTAATGATTGTAAATGATGTCCTAAGGGTTTGAAACCCCGGATTGCACATCGTAGTGCTGTATTGAGGCAAGATACGCGCTGACGCGCTGGATGATGAGTGTGGGGTCTTTTACTACTGGGGATTCTGACTTGGTCAGTCTCAATTGATGATTTTATCGCATATTGGACTGAAATTCATTTGTTATCATCATGATTTGGGTTGATTGCCATATTTGGGCATCGTGCCAACTATTTGAACCCTTCGGGGATTTTTATCATTGTTTCCTCACTGTTTGACTTATTATTTGAACTCAGTCCTGTTGATATCTACTGTTTTACAAACTTAGTCACTTTTACTCAGATTTGAAACTTAAATGATATTTCTACATCATGTTTTGGGATGAGAACTACTTTTTTATTAATGCCCAGGGGGCTTGTGATGATTTTTGGACTGAGTGAGGCCGAGGGCCATGTGTGAGGATATGTTGAGTGATATGAGGCCGAGGGCTTGAGATACTTTATATGCCACGAGGTGGCTTGAGTGACGTGAGGTCGAGTGCCGAGTGATGATGCCACGAGGTGGCTTGATATAGCGCTTGGGTCGTAAGGGACCCCTCCGGAGTCTGCACACCCACAGTGAGCGCGGGTACCCATTATGATCTGAGAGTGAGCCCGAGGGGCTAATACTGTTCTGAGTGATTGATACTAGGCCCGAGGAGCTGATACTGTACTGAGAGAGAGCCCAAGGGGCTGATACTGTTCTGAGAGATTGATACTGTGCCCGAGGGGCGAATTTCTACTTGTTATTTACCTGTTAAATTACCTATTTTACTTGCTTTAAAAAGGGATATCATTTGATTTCTTCACTGATTTACTGCTTTAAGTGATTTTACTGCTTGATATGGAATTGTTTTGTGCCTTTACATGTTTTCATACTTTCAGCCATTATTTATAATTATTACTCACTGAGTCGGAGTACTCACATTACTCCCTGCACCATGTGTGCAGATTCAGGCGTCGCAGAGTCCGCTCCTGAGTGTTGATCCTCCCAGTCCAGGCAGTGTTTTCGGAGACTACGAGGTAGTTGTTGACGTCCGCAGACCCTATGCCTCCCTTATCTTATCTTTTTTCATGTTTTTAGAACTATTGTATCGGAATTAGTATTCAGTAGACTTGTATCCGAATTTCTTAGTTGCTCATGACTTATGACACCCTGATTTGGGTTGTGTCGGGATGGTTTCTACTGTTGTTATCGCTAATTCCGCAAATTATTGTTATTATATCATGTTTTAGAACTACTTATGGTATTTAACTATTTAAAAGAGGTGGTCTATTTTGGTCTGGCTGGCCTTGTCTTCACGAGAGGCGCCATCACGATCGGGTTTGGGAAATTGGGTCGTGATAAGTTGGTATCAGAGCCTAGGTTACATATGTCTCATGAGTCATAAGCAGGTTTAGTAGAGTCTCGTGGATCGGTACGGAGACGTCTGTATTTATCCTCGAGAGGTTGTAGAACCTTTTATAGGAAAAACTTCATATTCTTGAAACTCTTGTCGTGCGAACTTGTTGGTCCGAGTACAAAACTTCTGTTATTCCATTCTCTCACAGATGGTGAGGACGCGAGCTACCGGATGAGGTGGACCACCACCAATGCCACCATTTGAGGCCATCAGAGGCTGTGGACGTGGTCGGGTCTTGGCAGAGGCAGAGCAGCGAGGGCAGCACTTGTAGATCCACCAGCTGCCCTAGCTCCGGATTAGGCTCCAGCTATGGATGCTCCAGCATCACCAGTTCAGGCACCAGCTGTGCCCATCGTGATTCCGGGTCTTCAGGAGGCCTTGGCACAGATCTTATCAGTCTGCACTGGCCTGGCTCAGGCAGTTTCAGCCACTACAGCAGCAGCTACTTCACAGGCCGGGGGAGGCAATCAGACCCCCGCTGCTCGCACACCTGAGCAGGTAGTGCAGGGACTACAGACACCGGGGGCACCTCCAGCTCAGCCGGTTGCACCAGCTCAGGAGTTTGTTGTGCCAATTATGTCGGATGATGATCAGCGTCGTCTTGAGAGGTTTGGTAGACTCCAGCATCCGTCATTCACTGGTGCTAAGGGCAAGGATGCCTAGGGTTTTCTTGATAAGTGTCAGCGGATGCTCCGTACAGTAGGGATTCTTGAGACTAGTGGTGTGGCATTTACTACCTTTCAGTTTATTGGGGTTGCCTTCACTTGGTGGGAGGCGTGTGAGAGGCATAGGCCGGTTGGAGCAGCGCCCCTTACTTGGCATTAGTTCTCTACTCTCTTCTTGGAGAAGTATGTACCGCAGTCCCGCAGAAAGGAGCTGCGTAGAAAGTTTGAGTGGTTGCGACAGGGGGATATGACGGTGTCACAATATAAGTCGAGGTTTTCTGAGTTGGATTGACATGCCATTTGGATGGTTCCGACAGATCGTGAGAGGATCAGGAGATTTTTTGATGGCCTTAACAATCATCTCCGTATTCTTATGACCCGAGAGAGGGTGTTGGGTGCTACGTTGGAGGAGATGGTCGATATCGCTCGTGAGATTGAGACAGTTCGCCGTCAGGATCGAGAGGAGAGGAATGCCAAGAGGCCTCGAGGATCTGGCAGTTACAGTGGTGCTCCTTCGAGGGGCCAATATCAGCATGGTAGAGGCCGTTCTTTTAGTCCTGCTCAGTCATCTCGCCCAGGTTATTGTGGGGCATCTTCAGTTCATGGTTATCACGGTACTCAGCAGGGCTAGTCATCACTTAGTGCCCTTCCAGCCCAGAGTTCATCTCGTGCCCCCTCAGCTCAGGGTTCTTCTATGCCAAGTGCATCAGCTGGTCACTCCGGTGCGATGGGTTCCCTTCAGTCCCCTTCTCCAGCACCTGGGAGTTGTTTTGAGTGTAGAGAGTTTGCACATGTGTGGAGGCAGTGTCCTCGTCGTATTGCTAGTTCATCTCAGCAAAGGGGTCAGCCCTCAACTTCTGCTCCAGTTACCTCACCAACTGCCCAGCCAGCTAGGGGTGGAGGTCAGGCAGCCAGGGATCGCCCTAGAGGGAGAGGTCGATCAGGGGGCGGTCAGGCCCGTTTCTATGCACTTCCAGGCAGGCCAGATGCTATTGCTTTAGATGTCGTCATTACAGGTATTATTTCAGTCTGCCACAGAGATGCCTCTGTATTATTTGATCCCGGTTCCACCTTTGCTTATGTTTCATCATACTTTGCTTGTTATTTGGGTACACCCCATGAGTTTCTTGCTTTACCTATTCATGTATCTACCCCGGTGGGCGATACTGTTGTTATAGACCGTGTGTACCGGTTATGTGTGGTGACTATTGGGGGTCTGGAGACCCAAGTAGATCTATTGCTATTGAGCATGGTAGATTTTGATGTCATTTTGGGCATATATTAGCTATCTCCGTGTCGTGCTATTCTAGATTGTCATGCTAAGACAGTCACTTTGGCTATGCCGGGTGTACCACAGATCGAGCGGCATGGTGTGACTAATTATGTTCCTAGTAGGGTGATATCTTTCTTGAAGGCCCAGTGTATGGTTGGGAAGGGTTGCCTTTCATATTTAGCATTTGTGAGGGATGTGGGAGCTGAGAATCCTGGCATTGATTCTGTCCCAATTGTGAGGGATTTTCCCAATGTGTTTCCTGCAAACCTGCCAGGCATGCCACCGAACTGGGATATTGATTTTGGTATTGACCTGGTGCCGGGCACTCAGCCCATTTATATTTTTCCATATCGTATGGCACCAGCATAGTTGAAGGAATTGAAATAACAGCTTTAGGAACTCCTAGATAAGGGGTTCATTCGTCCTAGTGTGTCACCTTGGGGTGCAACAGTTTTGTTTGTGAAGAAGAAGGATGGCACGATGAGAATGTGCATTGATTATAGGCAATTAAACAAAGTAACAATTAAGAACAAGTATCATTTGCCTCGCATTGATGATTTATTTGATCAGCTTCATGGAGCGAGAGTGTTCTCCAAGATTGATCTCTGTTCCAGTTATCACCAGTTGAAGATCAGGGATTCATATATTCTTAAGACTGCCTTCAGGACCAGATATGGTCATTATGAGTTCCTTGTGATGTCTTTCGGGCTAACCAATGCCCCAACAGCATTCATGCATTTGATGAATAACGTGTTCCGACCTTATCTTGATTCGTTCATTATTGTATTCATTGATGATATTCTGGTGTACTCGCGTAGTCAGGAGGAGCACGCGGAGCATTTTAGAGTTGTATTGTTGAGATTGAGGGAGGAGAAGCTTTATGCAAAATTCTCCAAGTGTGAGTTTTGGCTCAGTTCAGTGGCTTTCTTGGGGCACGTGGTGTCCACGGAGGGTATTCAGGTTGATCCGAAGAAGATAGAGGCGGTTCAGAGTTGGCCCAGACCGTCCTCAGCCATAGAGATTCGTAGCTTTCTTGGGTTGGCAGGCTATTATCGCTGGTTTGTTTAGGGATTCTCATCCATTGCATCACCCTTGACCAAGTTGACTCAGAAGGGTGATCCATTTGTATGGTCGGACGAGTGTGAGGAGAGCTTTCGGAGGCTCAAGACAGCTTTGACCACAGCTCCAATATTGGTTTTGCCATTAGTTTCAGATTCATATACCGTATACTGCGATGCTTCGAGAGTTGGTATTGGTTGTGTGTTGATGCAGGAGGGTAGAGTTATTGTTTATGCTTCTCATCAGTTGAAGCCCCATGAGAAGAACTACCCTATTCATGATTTGGAGTTGGCTGCCATAGTTCATGCAATGAAGATTTGGAGGCATTATTTGTATGGTGTATCTTGTGAGGTATTCACCGATCATCGCAGTCTTCAACATTTGTTCAAGCAAAAGGATCTTAATTTGAGGCAGCGGAGATGGTTGGAATTGCTTAAGGATTATGATATCACTATATTGTACCATCCGGGAAAGGCCAATGTGGTGGCCGATGCGTTGAGCCGAAAGGCAGTGAGCATGGGGAGTTTGGCATATATTCTAGTTGGGGTGAGACCCCTTGCAGTTGATGTTCAGGCCTTGGCTAATCGGTTCATGAGATTGGATATTTCGGAGCCCAGTCAGGTGTTGGCATGTGTGGTTTCTCGGTCTTCCTTATATGATCGCATCAGAGAGCGCCAGTTTGATGATCCGCATTTGCTTGTCCTTAAGGATAGAGTTCAGCATGATGATGCTAGAGATGTGACCATCGGTGATGATGGTGTGTTGAGGATACAGGGCCGGATTTGTGTGCCCAATGTGGATGGGCTTAGAGAGTTGATTCTGGAGGAGGCCCATAGCTCGCGGTATTCTATCCATTTGGGTGCCGCGAAGATGTACCAGGATTTGAGGCAGCACTATTGGGGGAGAAGAATGAAGAAAGATATTGTGGGATTTGTAGCTCGCTGTCTCAACTGCCAGTAGGTAAAATATGAGCATCAGTGACCGGGTGGCTTGCTTCAGCAGATGGTTATTCCCGAGTGGAAGTGGGAGAGGATAATTATGGACTTTGTGGTTGGACTTCCTCGGACTTTGAAGAAGTTTGATGCTATTTGGGTGATTATGGATCGGCTGACTAAGTCCACGCACTTCATCCCTATGTGTACTATCTATTCTTCAGAGCTGTTGGCAAGGATTTATATCCGGGAGATTGTTCGGTTGCAAGGTGTTCCGGTTTCCATCATCTCAAATAGAGGTACTCAATTTACTTCCCTCTGGTAGAAACTCGTGTGCCCAAGGAAACTCCTCACCCCTTTGACAGAAGTAGGGGGAGGGAGCCTCGAAATAACCTCAATCATGGCCTTATCAACTTCAATTCCTCGCTTCGAGATCTTGTGACCCAACATTATACCTTCTTCTACCATAAAATGACACTTTTCCCAATTGAGAACAAGGTTGGTGTCTTCACATCGGGTCAACACTCTATCTAAGTTCACCAAGCACTCCTCAAAAGAATCCCCAACCATGCTGAAATCATCCATGAAGACCTCCAAGATATCCTCCACCATGTCGGTGAAAATAGCCATCATGCAACGTTGGAAGGTCACCGGAGCATTACACAATTCAAATGGCATTCTAGAGAAAGCGAATGTGCCATAAGGACATGTAAAGGTGATCTTCTCTTGGTCCTCGGGGGCAATTAGAATTTGATTATACCCCGAGTAACCATCCAGAAAGAAATAGAAAGCCCGACCCGCAAGACGATCAAGCATTTGGTCAAGGAATGGCAATGGGAAATGATCTTTTCTAGTCACCTTGTTCAGCTTCTAGTAATACATACAAACTCTCTACCTGGTGACCGTTCTAGTGGGAATGAGCTCATTATTGTCATTGGTCACCACGGTCATACCACCCTTCTTCGGCACATATTGCACCGGAGAAGTCCACGAGCTGTCAGAAATAGGATAAACCACCCCAGCATCTAGCAACTTGATAACCTCTTTCTTCACCACCTCTTGCATCGCCTCATTTAGTCTTCTTTGATGCTCCAAGGAAGGCTTTGCATCCTCCTCCAAGATGATTTTGTGCATACAAAATGCGGGGCTTATTCCCCAAATATCAGCTAGAGTCCATCCAATTGCCCTTTTCTGCATTTGAAGAACCGCCAAGGTGGCCTCAACCTGCATGTTAGTAAGGCAAGAAGAAAGAATAATAGGTAAAGTAGAATTTGAACCCAAAAATTCATACTTGAGGTGTGGAGAAAGTGGGTTCAACTCCAACACCGGTGGCTCCTCAATCGATGGCTTTGTTGGTGGATTTTTGCGGTTTTCAAGATCCAAAGATAGCCTCCTAGGCTCATATGAATATGAACCCATAGCATGCAATGCATTCACGCACTCCACTCTACTAGCATCATCATTGACATCCATATTAAGAAGCACGGCCTCAAGGGGATCTTCAACATGGATCATGGAACTTGTGTCATCCACCATCACAGCTGTGACAATGTCCACAAATGAACACACCTCCGTGCTATTGGGTTGTCTCATTGATTTGCAAACATGGAATACCACCTTCTCATCCCCCACTCGAAAAGTCAACTCACCCGCTTCAACATCAACCAATGCCTTCCCCGTAGCTAGGAAAGATCTACCAAGAATAATTGGCACTTCAAAGTCCACCTCACAATCCAATATGACAAAGTCAGCCGTCAATATAATCTTATCCACTCGGACAAGTACATCATCAATTATGCCCAAAGGTCGCTTCATCGATCAATCCGCCATTTGAAGTCTCATTGAGGTAGGTCAAGGTTGTCCAATTCCCAAAGTCTTGAAGACCGAGTACGGCATCAAATTTATGCTAGCCCCTAAGTCACAAAGTGCCTTGGCAAAATCCGCACTTCTGATAGTACAAGGGATAGTAAAAGCTCCGGGGTCCTCAAGCTTGGGTGCCATTGAATGCACTATGGCACTCACTTGATGAGTCATTTTAATTGTTTCACACTCCATCGACCTCTTCTTTGTTACCAAATCTTTCATGAACTTAGCATACCCCGGCATTTGCTCAAGTGCCTCCACCAAAGGCACATTGATTGTGAGGCTCTTCATCATGTCAATGAACTTTTTGAATTGATTGTCACTCTTTTGCTTTTCTAACCGTTGAGGATAAGGTGGAGGTGGCCTAGGCAAAGGTTCCTTGGCCTTTGGTACAACCGGCTCGGGCATATCAATCACGTGTTCCCTAGATAGGTTCACGACATCTTGGGTCTCTACCTGGGCTTCATCATCAATATCAATCCACACATCATTGTTCATATTTTGATTAACCACATCATCAACAATCAAAGGTGCATCATCATCCCACAACTCAACATCTCCATCCACAACTTGCTTTTGCTTTGAGGCATTCACATCACCGCCTCTCTCACTTCTTGTTGTGACCGCCATAATATGATTGTTATTCCCACCCTTCGGGTTCACTACTGTATCACTTGGTAGAGCACCCTTGGGACAAGTATTCAACGTTTGAGAGATTTGACCTAATTGCACCTCCAAGTTTCGGATAGATGTATTATGAGAAGCCAATTGGGCATTGGAATCTTGGTTCTTTTTCATCATTTGCTCGAACATGCTTTCAATTCTCCCCATATCACTCCCGGAAGAACTCGGACCTTGAGAAGGAAAGGGGGTGGATTGTTCGGTAGTTGGTACATGGGGGGCCTTTGAAAGCCCATTCCCTTGTTGCCTTGGTTTCCATTGTTGTTCCACCCGCCTTGATTGTTGTTGTTGCTCCAATTATTGTTATTACCATTCCAATTCCCTTGGTTGCTTTGATTACCCCAATTGTTGTTTTGGTTGTTATTATTCCAATTGCCACCACCTTGTTGTTGATTGTTGTTATTCCAATTACCTCTTCCTTGTTGTTGATTGCCCCAATTTCCTTGAGGACGCCATTGTTGATTCGAAGAGTTGCCTCTATTCCCTTGGTAGTTATTGACATATTGGACCTCTTCGCTTTGATCATCATAGCACTTGTTTGAATAACCACCACCATCATTGTTGTTGTCATATTGTTCACAATTACCTTGATTTTGTTGCCCTCTTTGCCTCCTTTTCAACATAGAAACACCTTCTAATGCATTGACTTGGCGCGGGTTTTGGACTTGTTGCAACTGCGCCCTTGCCAATTGATTCATAGTTGTTGTAAGCTTGGCCATGATCGTGCAATTCCTTGTGCAAATGGATGACCATGGGGTCACCTTGGGGCACATTTGCTTGGCTTTGCCATGCCGAAGAGGTGTCGGCCATTTCATCAAGTACATAACATGCCTCTTGGTAAGAAAGTTTCATAAAGTTCCCTCCGGCCAATTAGTTCACAATGCATTGATTTATGGTGTTGATGCCCCGATAAAAGGTTTGTTGAATCATAGCCTCGGTCATGTCATTATTAGGG
Organism: Nicotiana tabacum; assembly: GCF_000715075.1. NCBI lineage: Eukaryota > Viridiplantae > Streptophyta > Magnoliopsida > Solanales > Solanaceae > Nicotiana > Nicotiana tabacum. Next base: position 124,697,931 of record NC_134095.1, read on the forward strand.
TACTCTTTCACCATTGTTCTATATCTTTTCCATATCTCGTGCAAAGGTTCCATTGGCTCTTTCTTGAAGGATAGAATTTCATCCCGAAGAGCTGCCATATGACTTGGAGAAAAGAACTTGGCAATAAATTTGTCCATCAATTCATCCCATGTTGTAATAGAATGATTGGGGAGCCTTTCTAACCAATCCAATGCTTTACCCCAAAGAGAGATTGGGAAAAGCCTCAATCTCAACACATCCTTGGACATGTTTGTCTGCTTGCTACCTCAGCATGTATCCATGAACCCCTTCAAGTGCTTGTAGGCATTTTGATCGGAGGCGCCCGTGAAATACCCTCTTTGCTCGAGCAAGGTCAACATAACATTTGTGATTTGAAAGTTCCCCGCCCGGATTCGGGGAGGAACAATAGCACTGGTGTATCCTTGATTTGGTAAAACTCTGGGAGCCACTCTCGGCGGTGCCGGAGGAGGGTCTGGAATATTGTTGTTCTCATTTGCATTTACATTGGCATTTCGGCCTCTCCATGGAAATCGAGGTAAGACCTCATCTTGTTCTAGATCCTCTACTTCCTCCCCCGCTATTACATTGCCGAAAGGGTCATTTGCATTAAGAGCCATGTGTACCTGATTGATCGACACAAACAAAATTAGTAAACAAGAAGGAAAGAGAAGCAAAATACAAAACTAAATAAATAGATAGTCAACACCGTAAGCTCCCCGGCAACGGTGCCAAAAAGTGATTGCTGCCAACTCGACGCTACACTAAGGTAGGAAGAGCGGGTCGCAATAGCTTTTACGCGATATGAAGGTCGGGATCGATTTCCTCAGGGAGCTAGTAGTGGAGTTGGATTGTCTGTCTAGCCTAGAGATGTGTTTGTACTCCTAATGTTACTTCAAACATTTTTGGGTTTTCGAATTATAACTATTTTTATAAAACTATTAATTAACACTAAATTATGCTACGAGAATATTGCTGAGTTGTATCTAATGGGAAGAAGGGAACTAGGGTCGTGACACTACCTAGATAGCTAATTGACGTGTAGATGTTACTAAGGTTCGATTGACATAATTGGGGCTTATGCTATAACCGTTGCACAATTTTACCCACTCTCACACCTCTCGGTAGTGAAAGTGATTTTGCCCAATTGACTCTCTCGAGACCAAATGGGTAGGCAAATTAGACCAAGCAACTAGGGTTCAAGTAGGGTAATTACTCTCTCGAGGTTTAACCCGTTAATTGGGACTATCATTTCTCATGAGTCCATCCCATTTCCTTGTTGGGTCAATTTTGGGGTCATAGACTCTCTTTCTCAAGAAGAGTTAAACCCACAAAGCTTGAATCAGTGTTTGCAACCACCAACTCTAGATTAAAACATAAAATCAACCCAAATAGCAAATACCCATAGTCAATCTAACACTAGATGGCAATACCCATCAATTACCCACACTAGGGTTGAGCCACAACCGTAGCTAATGGGTTTAGCTACTCATGCTAGATAAAGAAATTGAAGAAATAGATGAAGAACTAAGCATATTAATTAATTGCTAAAATTAAATTACAAGAATCTATCGTAAATGTAAAGCAAAAGTGCCAAAAATGGCTACAAAATTCGTTCTCACGAGCGCAGCTCGTCTGATATATGTGATTCCTTAAAAAATGGTAAAATGTTCTATTTATACTAGGCTGAAAAACTGGAAAAAAATACCCCTGTAGGGTCAGGCGGGCCGCATTAAATGGACCGGCCGCACTGGGCTCTTTGACTTTTGCTTCTCTGAACTTGAACTCTGTGGATCGCGTAGAATGGACCGTGGCCACGGAGAGAGCTGGCGCGGTCCACGCAATCACGACCGCGGACCGCATGGAATTGGATATGTAAACTTTCATCTCTCTGAATCTCATGAGCGCGGACCGCACAAAAGAGTAGTGCGGTCGCGGAGCCTTCATCGCGGACCGCGAGATGCGTACCGCGGCCGTGCTTCTTCTAGCCTGGTTTACCAACTCTCTGAACCACCTAGTGCGGCCGCATTCAACTTTGCGCGGTCCGCACTGGGCCTTCTTTCCTTAGATTTATTGGTCTTTGATACTTGATCAAGTTTCACTCCTTTTTGAGCCGATCTTTGACATTTCGTCACTTTGTCGATCAAACCTGCAATCAAGCACAACTCGTGAGCCTTTTAGGACTATTTTGTAACAATATATGATCAAAGCATAGGCAAGTAGGGGCATAAAACATGTTAAAATCCTAACTTATCAAAATGCAAGTTCGCAAATGCTAAGGCTGAGTCGTAATTGCGAAACAGCCCAGGCTAGCTCTTCCTCGCAAATGCGATAGGCCCCTTTTGGGCCTGTTATCGTAAATGTGATCCCTTGTTCGCACTTCCCCAACTCGCAAATGTGAGAACCTCTTTGCAAATGCGATCCTAGCAGAGGTCGTCTGCAATTGCGAACCCTGGTCGTAATTCCCATATCTGTAACCTGCAATTTTTATACTTAGCCGAAAAACTCCCATTTTTCACACTCTTTAAAAACCAAAACACTCTTGGGCAATTTTTCAAAGACAACTCTTCTTCCAAATCGATTGTAAGTCAATTTTAACTCGTTTTCTTCAATCATTAACATCTTTTCACATGATTTCAACTCAAAAGCAATGATTTTCATGGGAAAAATTGGGTGTTTTGGGTAGAACCTAGGTTTTTTCAAAAATTGGGGATTTGAACCTCGATTTGAGGTCCGATTTCAAAAAATATATATATATTTGGGTTCGTGGAGGAATGGGTAATCAGGTTTTGGTTCGAACCTCGGGTTTTGACCATGTGGGCCCGAGGGCAATTTTTGACTTTTTGGGTAAAACTTTGGAAAACTCATTTTGATGAATTGGAGTTGATTCATTTAGTGTTTATTGATGTAATTAAGTAACTTGTGGCTAGATACGAGCGAATTTGTGGTGGAATCAAGGGGTAAAGCGATAATTGAGACGTGAATTGTGTTTATGGCATCGAGGTAAGTGTTTGGTCTAACCCTAGCTTGAGGGATTACGGGTTGCATCCTATTTGCTATGTGTTAATTGTTGAGTACGACGTATAGGCATGGTGACGAGTATCTATACGTTGGTATCAAGCATGCTCGTGAGTCTTATACTCTGATTAATGTGACTTCGTTTGTATTGGTCATGCCTTTTGTGAGGATTTCTATTGTTGAGCAAGGCTCATGGAAGTAATTTTTGGAATTTGAATATTGAAGAGCGTTGTCTCAAGTTGTAAAATGAATTGTGGAAGTATAATTGGCAATTGAACCCTATAGAGCATTGGCTCAAGTTGTGAAGTGAGTTGTGAAGTAAATGTGAAAAGGAAAAGAGAAGAGGATTTTTGATATTGTTCCCTCGCCGGGATTCGATTGTTGTACTGTTGTTCCCTTGCCGGGATTTTATTGTGATTTCATCTATTTCCTTGCCCTTATTTCTTGTTAGTATTGTTTTGGTAAGAGAGTGCTAAAGCACGAAGGATGATGTCGTGCACTTGTCCTTGATTTTCCTAAATCTTGTTGATAATTGAGTTATGTTGTCCTTTACGTTTATTTACTAATTTTTTGTTGTTACTTGATTCTATTATGTTGTTATTGATTCCCTTGCTGGGATTTTGTTGTTACCTTATGGTTCCCTTGTCGGGGCTCCATTGTGATTGGTGTCGAATTGCATATTTGGATCGGGTTGCACGCCGCAACAATATTATATTTGGATCAAGTTGCACACCGCAATAATATTATATTTGGATCGGGTTGCATGCCACAACAATATTATATTTGGATCGGGTTGCACGCTGCAACAATACTATATTGGGATCGGGTTGCACGGTACAACAATAATATAATTGGAACGGGTTGCACGCTGCAACAGTGATAAATGATATGGATCGGGTTGCACACCGCAACAGAGTTATTATGTTTTGGGATCGGGTTGCGTGCCGCAACAATTGATAATATGAAGTGTTCATAGATTGGTTACGAGTTCCTTATTGTTTGGCTATAAAATTCTAAATTGTTCTTATATTTTTCTCTTAATTTACTGTTGCTACTGATATTCCCCCACAGCATGTACCTTCTCCCATCTTTACCAATTTTTTCCTGTTTTATTTTCCGCTGCATATTATATAACTGCACAGGTTTATTTGGTAGTCTGGTCCTAGCCTCGTCACTACTTCCCCGGGGTTAGGCCAGGCACTTACTAGCACATGGGGTCGGTTGTGCTGATACTACACTCTGCACTATGTGCAGATCCCGGAGCGGCAGCTTTTGGATCGTAGCATTGGGTGGCTGCCTTCAGTCCAGTTAGAGATCCTGAGGTAGTCCTACATGCGTCCGCAGGCCTGGCGTTCTCTTCTATCTTTATAGGTATTCTATTTTCATTTTCTTCCGAGATAGATTTTACTTTATTTCCAGACATTTGTATGTAGTATTCATAGACGGTTCGTGATATTGTGACACCGGATTCTGGGTAGAGATGTGTGTTGTCATTGTCGTACTGGTTATGGTTAATTTATCAAATTAAGTCTTCCGTTTGTATCTATTTATCGTTAATATTTCACTGTTATTCACATGTTAGTTTAAATAGTTAAAAGTCTAAATAAAAGAGTTAGGGATTTTGTATTACGCGGCTTGCCTAGCTTTCACGAGTAGGCGCTATCACGACTCCCGAGGGTGTGAAATCAGCTTATATATTAGGAATAATGATCTATAGAGATAGATCTAGGAAGTTGCTTGGACTTTTCCAGTTTTTGTACGTTGATACCATCTTAAAGAGGTATAATATGGATAATTCCAAAAGAGGCTATCTACCGATAGGCACTGGAATTACTCTCAGTAGGGAGGATTGTCCTAAAACACCTGAAGAGAGAGAACGCATGAGTAGTATCCCATACGATAGTGCAGTGGGAGCTATCATGTATATTATGACATGTACACATCCTGATATGGCTTATGCACTTGGAGTGACTAGCCGATATCATGCAAATCCTGGTGAGGAACATTGGAAGGTGGTAAAGACCATTCTTATGTACTTAAGAAGGACTAAAGACCAATTCCTCATTTATGGATATTCTGAGTTGAAACTTGAAGGTTAAAGTGATGCAAGTTTCTCTTCAGATAAAGATGATAGCAAATCTATTTCTGGTTATGTATTTACCTTAAATGGTGGTGCAGTGAGTTGGAAAAGTTCCAAACAAGCTACAGTAGTTGATTCAGTGACTGAAGCAGAATATATAGTAGCTAGTGAAGCTGCTAAGAAAGCTGTTTGGATGAAAAAGTTCTTAACTGAACTTTGTGTGGTTCCTTCAATAGAAGGTACAATTCCATTTTTGTGTGACAACACTGGAGCCATTGCTCAAGCAAAAGAACCAAGATCACACCAAAAATCCAAACACGTTCTACGAATGTATAACTTGATAAGAGAGATCATTAAACGTGGAGACGTCTAGATTCAAAAGGTTTCTGGAAAGAAAAATGCTCCAGATCCATTCACTAAAGCTCTTGGTGCAAAAGAGTTTGACAAGCGCAAGTAGAAATTGGGAATGAAGTACAAGAGCGATTGGCTCTAGTGCAAGTGGGAGATTTTTAGGGATATAGTAGATATGCCCTAGATCCAATCTCATATTTGATGATTTGAACATATTTTTGTGAACGTTATTTGATATAAAAATATATGGCATTCTTTTATCATAGTTATTATTAATTGTTTGATTAATCTGATAAGGTCCTTGATTAAATTTTGAGATTTGTCATCGTGATAGAGATCATGATAATGAGAGCAAAGTCTCTTATAATTTAATCTAAATTTAGTCTTGATCGTAGGATTATTAATTTGGACATTAGTAATCCAGTTAGATCAATATTTATGTGATCGTCTTTATTAGATAAATATTAGTTGATCTCATTAACTAAATCACATAGATAGATGACGCATATAGAGATATGATCATTAAACCGACTCATTGGATAATTCCTAATGGTTAGAATTACCATAACTGTCAATAGGATATTCTCTTGAAGAATGTGATGTAAAAATTTCCTTTGACCTGAGATCGTCATAGTAATTGACAAGTTATTTATTGTGCTTTGATACCAGACACATATGGCCCTAGGGCGATAGTTGAAAGGATATTGGGTATGATTAAATGCTTGTAGAATTAGTGATTGATCAAGATGGAATTTGTCAATTCTTGGTAATGAGTTTAAACTCCATATTGTCATGAATTATAAATGACCAAACTAAGACCTTGGTCAGGGCAATTGAATGAAAGAAGAAAAGAGTTTCTTAGGTCATTCAATGATCGATTATATTTGACATGAACACATAGTTGGTTGCCTATTAGGATTTGACAATTGAACCATATCCTAGGGTGATCCAGAGATATAAGGACAGAAGGAATTACTACATTATTCTTATACTTGTTCTTGAGAGTAAATTGTATACTTCATGCTATCCGGTCGTTAAGGAGTGTTGCTTGACGCCACCCTTGATTAGTATATTAATTTACTACCTGTCACACCTCCTTTTTACTATCCCCGTAAGGGTATAAGGGAGTTTATACAATTAAAGTGACAATCGAAACGGGATTATTTTATTTAAAATTTAGAGTCCACTTGGGATAATTTATGGTGTCCCAAGTCACCGGTTTCAAATCCCGAATCGAGGAAAGATTGACTCTGTTTTACAGTCCGCGAACACAAAAATCAGGGTAAGGAATTCTGTTAGCCCGGGAGAAGGTGTTAGGCATTCCCGGATTCCGTGGTTCAAGCACGGTCACACAATTATTATTTTTGGCTCAATTGTCTGATTTTTAAACACTTTTAAACCTATGTGCATTTTAAACTTTAAAATGTTTTTATTTATTTCAGGAATTGATTTAAGGTTATTTAAAACACATCGCAAGCCACGCTACATGAAATGCACCCATGGTTCACGACATGTTCTATTTAAACTTGTTGGAAATTAAGGCCAGGTCACATGAAATGCACCCCGGGATTTTAGTACCCAAGATAATTATATTAACGCGCCTAAAGCAAGCTACGAAGTTTATTTTTAATATCTAAATTAGCATTAGTGAGGGTCATAGATGATTTAATTGCTCATGACACACCTCAAGCCTATTTCTGCATATGATTCCTTGGTCTAGTCTTACGGGAGCCATAAATTATAAGTTTTGTGGATATGGCACACCTCAATCTAATTAAAGAGTCCTAATTAATTAAAGATTAAGGTAGTTTGAGATTTGTTCAAATTAATTTGGTCTTCATTACGATACACAGACTATTCAAAGTGCTACATATTGGCCTAACATTTGGAGAAAGCATATTTCAAACTTAAGTAACAATAGACAATAATTTAAAGGGCATTGGGCTCAAGGTGAGGCCCAAAACTGGACGGGATCAGCAAAAAGGGTTTTGGATGCAACTGGGCCAATGAAAAAGGCCCAGTTATGTGATTCATGGCAATTACTTGAAACAAATTACATTTTTTCATGAGAAATCTTGAGATTAAAACAAGTACTGACAATTCTTTCCAGTTTTAAACAGATGCAAAGTGTATTTTGATGCCAAATCACATTCTATAACGAAGATGCAATAACTGATGTTATAAAGCTCATACACAGTTTGTCTCACTATTTAAAATATATAAAATTCATGAATTCTAACCAAACACTAACATGATTTCAAAAAAATACCATTACTAACATGGACTCAACTCTTTCCCACTCCAAACATTAGATCCAAGATAATAATGGACTAATTATATGAAACCTTTAACATTAGACTCACAGACTTTCTTTCACTAACATTCATACACCTGTTATGCATATGCTAATATTAAGTGCAGGGTAGTCAAGCTAACACTCAAAGGTGACAACCTTTAGAACCCTTAAACTGATATTATTTGAGCAAAAGTATTTATTCTTCAAGAACATACAACGCACAGGTACATCAATGCTAATTGTAACATTGGTTTCAGCACATGAAACTACTGAATCAAGCAGTAATATGTCATGTCATTAGACCCCTAATAATGAACTAGAAATCCATTCGAATACACTTGAAGCTAATGAAGTAAACTGAAAGTCCAAACTTACGATTACAAACAACTACATAACATTCACTGAAATTATACCAAGTTCAGTTAAAACTGTAAACATACTAATTGATAAACATCAAGCCATAACAAGACTACTAAGACCAGACTTTAAAGTGAGGCTAGAATTTAGACATTGGAACACCATCTTTCATTCAACATTCACATTTCCACTCCAAGGATTTGAAAATGTACTTGGATAAAACCATAAACAGCTACAGAATTTCAAAAGAGGAGGGTGAGATTAATAGTAGCTTAGCAGCAGTAGTTAACAGTAGAAAACAACAATCTCAGCCCATTTGGAATCCAAAACCAGCAAAGTATTAGATCCTCTTTCAAATCCCAGAAAATCAGCCAATGTAACAGAATTTTCTCTTTTTTCTGTGTTTTCTTGTTAATTTCCTAACTCTAGCAATGTATATTCCCCAGCCATTTCTAAATTTTTAGGGTTCTGATCTCTACTTCTAAATGAAAGTAAGCAACCTTATATAGAAAGTCCTAGGGCAGCAGAACTGATTTCCCTATTTTATCAATTAACCCTTTCCCCAAATTTTATCAAACCACTTCTGACCCCAATTTTTAGCCTGTTTCTTAAAACTAACCCCAACCCCACCTTCCTGGAAGTTTCCAAGCAGTTTTTGAAGATTCCCTTTATTAAATTCCCTAAACTACCCTTTAACCCTCTGTTATCACCCTCAAGAACCAAACATGGGTCAAGTTGACCCAAAAACCCTAGGCTTACAACCAGAATTGACCTTCCCCCTCTTTGAGCTTCTGACCCACGAACCCCCAATTACAATTCAAAAAACAAAAACAAGAAATACAGCCCAATGGAGTTTGCAAACTCCTAATATCAGAATTCCCTCGAAATAAAACAAAAAGAGAATTGATCAAAACCAAACACGAAATCAAACTAACGTATACTGTATTATTAAACTAGTATGATTTTAATTCTAAAAATTCAAGAAGAAAATGATTTAAAAAAGAAAAATAATAAAGAAAAAGAAAGGAATCAGAAGGAGACGAAGACGGGAAGCAAAGGACAGAGAAAAATGAGAAAAGAACGGAGATACCTAAATAGGCAGACGGACAGGGCTTGACAAACCTCAGGCAGACTTCGATTTGAACTGAAATTGGCATCAATCGCATGTTCTTGTCGAGAACAGACGAACAATACCAATTTCAGCCCTAATCGTTCTTGGAAACTCGAGGACTTGGGAGATTTTTCTTTTTCTTCTTCTTTTTTTAGATCCAAAACTGGTCCGATTTGGTGAGGATTTGAGGAGATGTGGTGGTGGATTGGGAATCAGGTGTGGGTGGTGGTTGTGTGGTAAAGATTTGGGGTCGATTGGGCTCCGCCGCCGGCCAGTAGAAGCTTAGGAGTTTCAGGGCGGCGGGCTATGGTTCTTGACTTTGAGAGAGATGAAAGAGAAACTTAACAAAAATCCTAGCTCGTTCTGAGGCCATTCAGACAATTTTAATCAAAATGGAGGAAAATTCTAGGGCCGATGGATGAGATAGAACGGAAGGCCAGAAACTATTCTAAACTATTAAACTCAAAACGATGTAGTTTTCGTTCCATACTACGTCGTTTGAGTTGTCTAGATGACTGAATGATTGGAATGGGTAAGGGTCGAGTTTGGGCCTGAATGTGAGGTAGATTTTGGATGGGTTTTCAACTAAATTGGCCCAATTTCAAGGTTTTGAAACAAATTCTCAATTTCCTTTCTTTTTTGTTTTTTTCCTTTTATAAATGTTTTCTTTTTCTCTTCAATAAACTAAAACCTAGAATAAACCCTTAAACTAAGTTAACTTACACAATTAAGCTAATAATCCGCCATAATAACTATAAAATTAATTAACTCGCAAATTAAAAGAAGAACTACAAATTTAAAATTAAAAGGTTAAAATGCAAAGTGAGCTATTTTTGTGATTTTTATTTTTTTAATAAAATAATAATTTACTAATTAACCTAAAATGTAAAAATATATCCCAAATGCAATGCAGGGTATCTTTTTGTATTTTTCATGATTTAAATAAAACAAACATACATAAAAAATGCAAACAATTAACAAAAAATCTACAAAATTGCAAATAATGGAAGAAATTTATTTTCTTGAATTTATGGGAATAATTCATATAGGGCAAAAATCACGTGCTCACAGCTGCCCCTCTTTGCTCGGAAATACGAAGAGTTTTCGTGCAAAAATAAAGTGAGCGGATACTAGCGATTTTTGCCCGTTTGAATACTCCGTGGGAAGCATTTTGAAAAGATTTGACTGCACCCTACTTCTGAGGTTGCCTATATATCCTTGGCTATAAAGAAATCAAGTCAGTGTAGTTCGGAAAGTTTCGGTAGCTGCGACTACCAGAAAACTGTGATTTCACTGTTATTGCTGCCTCTACTGCTTGTTGAACCCCTTATTACACCAAGACAAAATAAAAGAAGCTAGACTAAACTATGATCTATGAATTACAAGAATCATATCTATATCTTCAAACTTGCTCTTGCAGTTTCTGTTGCTCTGTTGACTTGTAATCTCCAGGTGAAATTCCTTTATTGCTGACTTGAATTGTATCCTGAGGTGCTTTTCTTTTGTTCTCCAAGTGGGCACCTGATTACTGAACTTAAACCGTCTTCCTTTGAACATTATTGCTTTCCCTTTTTTCTCCAGGTGGGCGCCTGATTACCAACATTTGAATTATCTTCCTTTCCTCCGACACTTGACTTGTTTTCCCTTTGTTTCCAGGTGGGCGCCTAATTGCCGAACTTGCACCGTCTTCCTTTGAACATTGTTGCTTTCCCCTTTGTTCTCTAGGTGGGCTCCTGATTACCAACGTTTACACGGTTTTCCCTCGAAACCTGAACTATTTCCCTTTGTTCTCCAGGTGGGCTCCTGATTACCAACACTTGAATTGCTTTCCCTTTGTTCTCTAGGTGGGTTGCTGATTACCGACACTTGAATTGTTTTCCCCATTGTTCTCCAGGTGGGTTCCTGATTACCAACACTTGAATTGTTTTTCCCTTTGTTCTCCAGGTAGGCTCCTGATTATCAACACTTGAATTGCTTTTCCCTTTGTTCTCTAGGTGGGCTCTTGATTACCAACACTTGCATTGTTTTTCCCTTTGTTCTCTAGGTGGGCTCCTAATTACCAACACTCGAATTGTTTTCCCTTTGTTCTCCAGGTGGGTTCCTGATTGCAAACACTTGAATTGATTTTCCCTTTGTTCTCCAGGTGGGCTCCTGATTACCAACACTTGCCTTGTTTTTCCCTTTGTTCTCCAGGTGGGCTCCTGATTACCAACACTTGCATTGTTTTTCCCTTTATTCTCCAGATGGGCTCCTGATTACCAACACTTGAATTGTTTTTCCCTTTGTTCTTTAGGTGGGCTCCTAATTACCAACACTTGAATTGCTTTTGTCATTGTTCTCTAGGTGGGCTCCTAATTACCAACATTTGAATTGCATTCCCTTGCTCTCCAGGTGGGTGCCTGATTGCTTGAACCTGAACGACTTTCCATTTTTTGAAACTTGTGTTGTTCTCCCTTGCTCTCCAGGTGGGTGCCTGATTACAACAGAATAGACAAAACAAAAAAAATTCCCGCCCCAGTTTTGTAGCTGGCACATCGGTGAGTGTTAATTGAATCATGTTACCAAATATCTCTAAGAATTTGATAGATAGATCCCATTATCCAGGAGGGTCCTAAAAATTAAAATCAAATCTCATCTTAAGAGTGACAATTTTAAGGCTAAATTATATTTCCCTACGGTAGAACTTACGCTAAATCTTGTTATCTAATGGAGGTCTTAAAGCTAAGTCACATTATTTAGGAGGGTCCTAAAAATTTCGAATTGAATCCTATCCTAAGAATGAAAACTTCAAAACCAACGTATATTTCCTCAAGGTAAAGCTTATTCTAGATCTTGTTACTCATGAATGTTTTGAATTTTTAACTAGGTCCCATTATCCAAGAGGTTCCTGAAAATTTACAGTCAACCTGTCCAGTACTTGCTTTCCTTGCGGAGGGTTTCTCCGAAACAAATGAAATTTTCTACCTCTATTTCAATCAAAGAAAAATATTGTCAGTTTAAAATGTGGTGGTTAGTTTGTGGCATTCTTGCTGAAGGTGGCCTCTCCGCTGTCGTGCTTTGCTTTGACTGGTTGCCTTGAACTGGCCAAGAACCATTTGACTTTCTGACTAACTCTCAACCGCAAGACCTTGGATGACCCGGGTGTTCTATACCCAAACCGTTATTTTATATTTCTGACCTTTCTACCTGAACCTCTATATTTCCCATAAGATTACTAAATCATTCGACCAATGAAACTTTCACTGACACCTTATTTCCCACTTTACATCATGCTATCACTAGTATGCTTTGACCGCACTTTACTTCGTGCAATTTGAAAGTTGGTAGTAAGCTTTTAAATCCTTTCTTTCTTGCTTAAACAAGGCTGACATTGGAAAAACCTTAGAGAAATAAACCCAAAAGAAATGAAATGCAATGACTCTGGGAGTTATGAGTAGAGAAAAAAAATCAAACGGAAGGACTATTTGAGGAAGAAAAAGGAAAAGGGACTTATCTGAGTGAAGTTGTTGGCATCAATTATCATGACATGCATTTCGGATTAATCAGCCCAGCCTATTCGACCAATCTTTTTTTCAATCTTCACACTTTATCCCTGGGGTTCCCCTAATCTGACTCTCTTGCCAAGTCAACAACCTTGTTCGGCTTGCAGTGCCCTAAGGGTTTTCACCAGCAAACCTCTCTCATTTATTCATCTCTCAACTCATCGTTGTCTTACGGTGCCTGTAAGGGTTTTTACCAATAAGACTCTCTCATTTTTAAACTTCTCTCAGCTTTCCATCGCCTTACGGTGCCCATGAGGGTTTTCACCAATAAGACTCTCTCATTTTTGATTTCCCTGCTCATAATAGAGTGTTGCCCCTGATATGAATCAACTCTACTTGCTCGACTTGGCATCTCTCAAAGACTGATTGGAAGGTCTTTCTTTGGATCGTAGTGTGGGCTTTTGGATAGGGTTAGAAAGAAAGGATATCAAAAGGCTCAAAACAATTTGAAAGGGTTCAAAATTAAAACTTTTGAAATCAGATTTCTTACAACAACCACAATTTTCTGCCCCAGTTTCATTGCTTGGGGACTTTTGAATTTTTATTTGATGGGACTGAACCGTGAGGCTGCCTACGTATCCTTAAAAGGAATCAGGTCGAACGTAGTTCATGTCATAGGAATCACTTTCTTGTTGTGATTTTTCTCTTTTCTTTTCCTTTCCCTATTTTCTTTTTCTTTGCTTTTCTTCTTTTTCTTTTATTTTCTTTTCTTTTCTCTCTTTTTTTCACTCTTTTCCATTCTTTTCTTTCTCTTTTCTCTTTCTTTTCTCTTTTTCTTCTTTACTCACCTTTTGCGCTCGTGTTTCCAAACTTTGCTACTGATTCCAAAAGAGGGGTTTGAAAGGAAACAAATAAAGCTCAAAGGGGTAACAAAATGTCACGACCCAAACTGGAGGGCCATGACTAGCACCCGACCACACTTGCCGAGCACCAACGTACATTTCATCTAACCTTCATTATTATAAATTAGGGCTAACGAGATCAATATAAATGGTAGACCTAGATCATGGACAACCAGCAATAAAATATGACGGCATGAACATACATAGCAGGGGATGACCAGACAATTAAGAAACTACATATAAGGTATGAGCTACCACGCTACTATGAAAGACTATACAACAAAAACTAGCCGACAAGGCATACCAAACTATACATGAGTCGACACCTGTCTATGAGCCTCTAAAGGAACATAAGTGCTGCAACATAGCCGGAACAGGGCCCCGACATACCCATAATGTCTATAACAAAAATGCATACCAAGACCAAGGCAAGTCCGGAGAAGGGATCTCGCCAATCACCGCTGAACTGGACAGCCTACTGTGGTGGGGGAGCTGCACCTGCCTGTCTATCAGGACCTGCAGCACGACATGCAGCGTCCACAAATAAAAAGACGTCAGTACGAATAAAGTACTGAGTATGTAAGGTAGGGAACCATAAATACGATCAGTAATGTAAGCAAGGATTGAGAATATACAACATGTAACATCTTAGTACCTCTAAGGGCTACTTACATGAAATGCATGATACATATGTATAAATACATAAACCCTTAAAACATTCGCCTCTGTGGGCATCATCATCATCATATCGTACCCGGCCATAATAGGCTCGGTAAAAAAACGTACCCGACCATCATAAGGCTCGGTAGAATCGTACCCGGCCACGTGGAGCTCGGTAAAACCCAACTGATCAGTGGTTGCACAATAGGTGTCGTACCCGTCCAACTATAGCGTGGCTTGGTAGAGTAAAATAGATACATATATATAATGCATGCTCGACTCATGGAATCACATTCTAAACCTTTCAGAGTGACGTAAGGTCGGTATCCTCTGTACACGTTATTAGGACTAACTCTTCACTATGAACCTTATAAGAATCATGAAGTACCAACAACATTGATAATATAAGAATAAGAGAAGCAACATTAACATCAATCGTTCCATAAGAGGGAAAACAATGTAAGTACTGCTAGCTTCTAAGAGTAGAGTATCTTGGAAGCTCGTTCATTACATTATGTACAAGCGGAGTCGTGCAAAAGAAGGAAAGGGATAGCCTCACATACCTTGTATATACTGCCCCAATCTCAAGCTATGCAATTGTCAAAACTCCTTAGTCTACAATAAGAGAAACGATACTATCGTTATCATTTAAGCGTCATAACTATTATGTATCGACCACAACCTATTTTACGATGAAACGGACAGCACCTCCCCTATATATATGACCTCACACCATTCAAAACAGTCACCAAACAGCCCAAACAACATCAATAATAAACATATTGAGCCTCCCAAAATAGTCCACACACAGCCTAATCACTCCATACATATGACGACCACCGTAGTCGTGTCAAACAACCTGGAAATGTTACGAATAACTATCAGCCCATAACCCTACATATATATGGTGTTTATCCACACCCTTCCTCATCCAAAACTCCATAAAACAGTAGTAAAATACGCAGCCCAACAGCAACGCAAAACAATAACATTACTACCAAGCCTTTCGATATATATTTCACAAGTTCTAGCTTCAATGGCTTAGCCGCAACTTGGATAATCTTAAATACATATAGATTAAGATGTTACTTACCTTTATACAGAAATAACAACTCCAATTTGACCTTAAATTTCCATGAAATATCCCTCCAATGCTGCCACAACAACAAAAAAGCGAAACTAGCGATCAATTAGTATTTTTCGACACTAGAATCACTTTAGAAGGCTTGAAATCACCTAGGATTGATATTAAGAACATGAGGTAGTATTTACAGAACATAAACCCTTTAAAACAACCTCCCACATGAGCTGGAACGACACAAAAATGAGCAACAACAAGAAGAACAAGAGACTTACTAGCGCCACGGAATTCCCGACACTTGATTTGTGTTGTTTGCCCCTTTTTGGGTCTTGAATCTTGAGAGAACCTTGAGAGGATGTTCCTAGGGTTCTAAGGTCTGAAAATAGTGAGAAAAAATGACTTAAAACGGGTTGGAGGCATCCTATATAGGTCCAAATATCTTAAACCGCCTTAGTGGGCCCCATAGAGAGGTGCTTGGCGCAGCCTCGCAAAAACGCGAATATCTCTCTACTCCGAGATCGTATCGATAAACGGTTTAATGCGTTGGAAACTAGACTCATAGATATTTAAGTTGGTTGGTAGATCACCCTATAATTCCTTGTAAATTAGGAGAAAAGATTAGAAACATTTGACCTAATGTTTAAGTAAAATTATGAACCTAAGTTGCTACAACTTTTGTAGACTTTTGTTTCATAACTCGTTTGACTTCAAGACTTATGATACGGATATTATATGATTAAAATAACTTAATAAATGAACTCTTTAGTGTATTAAGCACCGCTATATTACTTGAAAATACGAGTTACAACATCCTTGATTCATTTAACTTCTAATACTTGTTAATTACCCTTATACACTTTTGTATCACTTAAGACCAATAGGATTGACTTCTTATCATCTCAAAGATAATTATTTCTTGGATTTATGTTAACTAATATATGGCATTAACTAACACATGTGGATATAGGTTGTAACACCCTCCCCCTCCCCCCTTAGGAACATTCGTCCTCGAATGTAAGGGTTTATGGGGAGTTTAAATCATCGTGGATTCCAATAGAAATTTCCGATCAATTTTCCCCTATAAAATGGTCACTAGCAAAACTTGCAAGTAATTAAGCCCAACATATGGCTTCACAAGGCTACACAAAGCATTATGCGTATTTACATTATCTACATATCACCATTTTGTATTAAGGAGGAGTATTCTCAAATTATTGCTTACCTCATAGAGCCGTTTCACCTTCCAATATATCCTGTCTTCCACCAGCATCCTTGTTATCTTCATTCTGGAGTAAGTAAGGGTATTTAGACTTCATCTCCTCTTCTGCTTCCCATGTCATTTCTTCCATATTTTTGTTCCTCCACAATACTTTGACGGAAGCTACATCTTTTGTTCTCAGCTTGCGGACTTGCCGATCTAATATCGCCACTGGCACTTATTCATATGATAGGTCCTCTGTAACTTGTACATCTTTGATAGGGACGACTCGAGAAGGGTCTCCAATACATTTTCTCAATATAGATACATGGAATACTGGGTGGACAAATTCCAATTCGGATGGCAATTCTAACTCATAAGCAACCTGTCCAATTCGTCGAAGAATTTTAGACGGCCCGATATACCTTGGAATCAGCTTACCTTTCTTCCCAAAACACATAATACCCTTCATTGGTGAGATACTCAGGAAAACCCAATCACCAACCTCAAACTCTAAATCACGATGTTGGACATCAGAATAAGATTTTTGCCTGCTTTGTGTCATCCTCAATTGCTCCTGTATCACTTTCACCTTCTCAATAGCTTGGTGAATCAAATCTGGCTCATATAATTCTGTTTCACCGACTTCGAACCATCCAACTGGTGATCTACATCTCCTCCCGTATAGTGCCTCGTATGGGGCCATTTTAATACTAGAATGGTAGCTATTATTGTAGGCGAATTCTATGAGTGGAAGATGATCATCCCAATTCCCCTTAAAATCTAGAACACATGCTCGTAGCATATCTTCTAGTGTCTGAATGGTACGTTCAGCCTGTCCGTCAGTCTGCGGATGAAATGCAGTGCTGAGATTTACTTGTGTGCCTAAACCCTTCTGGAAAGACCTCCAAAAGTTAGCCGTAAATTGAGCTCCTCGGTCTGATATAATATATGGGCACACCATGAAGCCTAACAATCTCCTTGATATACAACTTCGCATAATCTTCAGCCGTGTAAGTTGTCTTCACTGGCAGAAAATGGGCACATTTTGTAAGTCGATCAATTATCACCCAGATAGAGTCAAACTTATGATAAGAGCGAGGTAATCCAATAATGAAGTCCATATTAATCACCTCCCACTTCCAGGTCGGAATCTCTATATTTTGAAGCAATCCACCGGGTTTCTGATGTTCTATCTTTACTTGTTGACAATTGGGACACTGGGCTACAAATTCTGCAATAGACTTCTTCATATTATCCCACCAATACTGCTCCTTGACATCATGATACATCTTTGTCGAGCCGAGATGGATGGAATATCGGGATTGATGAATCTCATTCATAATCTTCTCTCGCAACCCTGCCACATTAGGCACACACAATCGGCTCTGGTATCTCAGTGCCCCATCTTTTCCGATCCCAAAAGCCATACTTTTACACTGTTGAATGCTTTCTCTTAATCGTACTAAGATAGGATCTTCATATTGTCGTGCTTTTACCTCGGCTACCAAAGATGATTCTGATGTATTCTGTACAGTAACACCTCCGTCATCAGAGTCTAACAATCTGATTCTCATATTGGCTAGCTGATGAAGCTGTTCAACCCCCATCTACCTGCCTCAATATGTACTAAGCTTCCCATTGATTTACGGCTGAGAGCGTCTGCCACAACATTGGCTTTACCGGGATGATACAATGTCTCGATGTCGTAGTCTTTCAATAATTCAAGCCACCTACGCTGCCTCAAATTCAACTCTTTCTGCTTGAAGATGTATTGTAAACTCTTGTGATCTGTGTAGATGTCAACATGGATGTCGTATAAGTAGTGCCGCCATATCTTCAAAGCATATATTACTACAGCCAATTCCAAATCATGGGTTGGATAATTCTTTTCATGCTTCTTCAATTGTCTTGATGCATAAGCAATCACATTCCCACGCTGCATCAATACGCACCCCAAACCTATACCTGAGGCATCACAATATACCATATAACCTTATGTTCCTTCAGGAAGAGTGAGCACTGGTGCAGACATCAATCGATTCTTCAACTCCTGAAAACTACGTTCACAAGTGTCAGACCACTGGAATTTGGTAGCTTTCTGTGTTAACTTAGTCAATGGTGATGATATAGAGGAAAATCCTTCTACAAACCGCCTATAATATCCTGCTAGCCCTAGGAAGCTGCGGACTTCTGATGGTGTTGTAGGTCTCGGCCAATTCTTTACTGCATCGATCTTCTAAGTGTCGACACTAATACCCTCATCAGATATCACATGGCCAAGGAATGCTACTGAGTTCAGCTAGAATTCACATTTGGAGAGCTTAGCATATAACTTACGATCCTGAAGCATCTTTAATACTATCCACAAGTGACCCGCATGTTCCGCCTCCGAACGAGAATACACTAGAATGTCATCAATGAATACAATCACGAACACATCAAGATAGGGCCTGAATATAGTATTCATGAGATCCATAAAAGCTGCTGGGGCATTTGTTAGCCCGAACGACATCACCAAGAACTCAAAGTGCCCATATCTTGTCCGGAAGGCCGTCTTTGGAATATCCTTCTCCCTAACCCTCACCTGATGATACCCTGAACGTAAATCAATCTTGGAGAAATACTTGGCACCCTGGAGTTGGTCAAACAGGTCATCAATTCTTGGAAGTGGATACTTGTTCTTTATAGTAGACTTATTCAACTGTCGATAGTCGATACATATCCGTAATGACCCATCTTTCTTCCGCACGAATAGGACTGGTGCACCCCAAGGTGAAGTGCTAGGCCTAATAAAGCCCTTATCCAGCAAGTCCTTCAACTGCACCTTCAACTCTCGCAACTCTGTCGGGGCCATTCTGTATGGAGGAATAGAGATCGGTTGAGTGTCAGGCAACACATCAATGCTAAACTCAATCTCCCTTTCAGGAGGAAGGCCTGGGAGTTCATCTGGGAAAACATCTGGGAATTCGTTGACCACAGGGATTGATTGTAAAGTAGGCGGTTTCGCCTCCGCATCCCTAACGCGAACGAGATGATAAATGTAACCTTTTGAGATCATTTTCCTTGCCTTAAGATAGGAAATAAACCTACCTTTCGGTGTAGCAATGTTCCCTTTTCATTCAATGACGGGTTCACCTGGAAATGGGAACCTAACCATCTTCATACGACAGTCAACATTTGCATAGCATGAGGCCAATCAGTCCATT
This sequence comes from Nicotiana tabacum, assembly GCF_000715075.1. Taxonomy (NCBI): domain Eukaryota; kingdom Viridiplantae; phylum Streptophyta; class Magnoliopsida; order Solanales; family Solanaceae; genus Nicotiana; species Nicotiana tabacum. The sequence goes on from NC_134095.1 coordinate 124,717,673, forward strand.
CTCATTATCACATCAAAATCAACCATTTCTAACTCAAATAAATTTGCCGAGGTTTGATGACTACAAATCATCACAGTGCAACCTCTATATACCCTTCTAGCAATCACAGAATCTCCTATCGGAGTAGATACCGCAAGGGGTTTACTTATCAATTCAGGTTCAATGCCAAACTTATTAGCCACAAAGGGTGTAACATATGATAATGTAGATCCCGGATCAATCAGCGCATATACATCATAAGAAAACACAGATATAATACCTATAACAACATCTGGAGACGACTCGAGATCCTGTCGACCTACTAGAGCATAGGTTCGATTTTGAGCACCACTCGAACTCGGCACTGCACCTCTACCCCTACCACGACCTGTCGACTGCTGAAAACCTCGTGCTGGAGGTCGAACTGATGAGGAAGAACCAGACACAGATCCAGTCGGCTGAGCCATACCATCACCTCCTCTATTAGGACAATCCCGCATCATATGGCCAGGCTGCCCGCACGAATAGCATGCATCAGAACCTCGACGACACAGTCCAAAGTGGGCCTTGCCGCACTGATCACAATGTGGTGTTGGGGGTCTCATCTACTAGTATCCCTGTGATGTTGCGAGCTAGATGCCCGTGAACTCTGACCTGGACCAGAATAGGATCGATCATATCGAGGCCTCTAAAACTATGGAGGAGCACTAGCTACAGGTGGCGCCGAACGCCTCGAAAACTGTGGCCTGATGCTGCCTCTGAAGTCATCAGAATACCCTGCAAATCTTGCCCTCTTATGCTGGCCCCTATCCTGCTCCCTAACTGCCCTCTGCTGGCGCTTACGACCCTCTAGGGTCTGGGCATAAGCTTGAATACGGAAAATATCCATGCCCTCTACCAAGAAGGCTGTCGGACACTCATTTATCAGATGTGGTCCCAACCCATTCACGAACATATGCACCCTATCACTCATCTCGGCCACCATGTGGGGAGCATACCTTGCCAAAGAATCAAACTGCATACTGTACTCTCGCACACTCATACTACCTTGTCTAAGGTTCAAGAACTTATCAGCTCTAGCTCGTCGTATCTCAACTGGCAAGTAGTGACGAAGAAAGGCCTCAGAAAATTCCTTCCACACAGCTGGAGGAGGGTTCGGACCCCTGGATCTCTCCTAACTATCATACCAGAGAACCGCTAAATCCCGTAGCCGATAAAAAGCCAACTCTACTGCCTCTGTATCACTAACATGCATAACCCGGAGTGTACGATGAACCTGGTCAATAAAAGTCTGTGGGTCCTCCTTGGGGTCTGATCCGGTAAACACTGGAGGGTCTAAATTAATAAAATCACGAACTCTTGTACTAATTGGTTTCTCAGCAGCACCTGTATTCTGCCTCTGAGCCTGAGCAGCTACCAAGCTAGTCAATAACTGCAAAGCACTCCGCATATACTGGTCTGGAGTGCCAGACGGAGGAACTGGAGGCGCTGGGTGCCTTCTAATATCCTCTGGACGAGATGGAGGAGATGAGGTATGAGAGGGAATCTCACTCTGAGCCTCACTTTGTCCTGCTCTGACTTGGGGCACCTGACTGGTACCCTCTCCCGCTGCTGTATCAAGCCGTCTACTAATCGTTTGCTTCCTAGTCGAAGGCATCACTGAAAAAAACAAGGTGAATATTAGAGACGAACACTTACGACTCAACTCTACGCACGATCTAGATTCAGGAAGAAGGTAACAACCCTAGATGTCATGAACCCTCCTGATTATAAATGTGGCGCGCTACACATCTATAATCAAGAATCTACTAGACACGGCTCATAGACAACCCCTAGGACAGACTTGCTCTGATACCAAGTTTGTCACGACCCAAACTGGAGGGCCATGACTAGCACCCGACCACACTTGCCGAGCACCAACGTACATTTCATCTAACCTTCATTATTATCTTTTAGGGATGACGAGATCAATATAAATGGTAGACCTAGATCATGGACAACCAGCAATAAAATATGACGGCATGAACATACATAGCAGGGGATGACCAGACAATTAAGAAACTACATATAAGGTATGAGCTACCACGCTACTATGAAAGACTATATAATAAAAACTAGCCGACAAGGCATACCAAACTATACAAGAGTCGACACCTGTTTATGAGCCTCTAAAGGAACATAAGTGCTGCAACATAGCCGGAACAGGGCCCCGACATACCCATAATGTCTATAACAAAAATGCATACCAATACCAAGGCAAGTCCGGAGAAGGGATCTCGCCAATCACAGCTGAACTAGACAGCCTACTGTGGTGGGGGAGCTGCACCTGCCTGTCTATCAGGACCTGCAGCACGACATGTAGCGTCCACAAATAAAAGGACGTCAGTACGAATAAAGTACTGAGTATGTAAGGCAGGGAACCATAAATACGATCAGTAATGTAAGCAAGAATAGAGAATATACAACCTGTAACATCTTAGTACCTCTGAGGGCTACTTACATGAAATGCATGATACATATGTATAAATACATAAACCCTTAAAACATTCGCCTCTGTGGGCATCATCATCATCATATCGTACCCGGCCATAATAGGCTCGGTAAAATATCGTACCCGGCCATAATAGGCTCGGTAGAATCGTACCCGGCCATGTGGAGCTCGGTAAAACCCAACTGATCAGTGGTTGCACAATAGGTGTCGTACCCGGCCAACTATAGCGTGGCTCGGTAGAGTAAAATAGATACATATATATAATGCATGCTCGACTCAGGGAATCACATTCTAAACCTTTCGGAGTGACGTAAGGTCGGTATCCTCTGTACACGTTATTAGGACTAACTCTTCACTATGAACCTTATAAGAATCAGGAAGTACCAACAACATTGATAACATAAGAATAAGAGAAGCAACATTAACATCAATCGTTCCATAAGAGGGAAAACAATGTAAGTACTACTAGCTTCTAAGAGTAGAGTATCTTGGAAGCTCGTTCATTACATTATGTACAAGCGGAGTCGTGCAAAAGAAGGAAAGGGATAGCCTCACATACCTTGTATATACTGCCCCAATCTCAAGCTATGCAATTGTCAAAACTCCTTAGTCTACAATAAGAGAAACGATACTATCGTTATCATTTAAGCGTCATAACTATTATGTATCGACCACAACCTATTTTACGATGAAACGGACAACACCTCCCCTATATATATGACCTCACACCATTCAAAACAGTCACCAAACAGCCCAAACAACATCAATAATAAACATATTGAGCCTCCCAAAATAGTCCACACACAGCCTAATCACTCCATACATATGACGACCACCGTAGTCGTGTCAAACAACCTGGAAATGTTACAAATAACTATCAGCCCATAACCCTACATATATGGTGTTTATGCACACCCTTCCTCCTCCAAAACTCCACAAAACAGTAATAAAATACGCAGCCCAACAGCAACGCAAAATAGTCCACAAAACAATAACATTACTACCAAGCCTTTCGATATATATTTCACAAGTTCTAGCTTCAATGGCTTAGCCGCAACTTGGATAATCTTAAATACATATAGATTAAGATGTTACTTACCTTTATACAGAAATAACAACTCCAATTTGACCTTAAATTTCCATGAAATATCCCTCCAATGCTGCCACAACAACAAAAAAGCGAAACTAGCGATCAATTAGTATTTTTCAGCACTAGAATCACTTTAGAATGCTTGAAATCACCTAGGATTGATATTAAGAACATGAGGGAGTATTTACAGAACATAAACCCTTTAAAACAACCTCCCACACGAGCTGGAACGACACAAAAATGAGCAACAACAAGAAGAACAAGAGACTTACTAGCGCCACGGAATTCCCGACACTAGATTTGTGTTGTTTGCCCCTTTTTAGGTCTTGAATCTTGAGAGAAACTTGAGAGGATGTTCCTAGGGTTCTAAGGTCTGAAAATAGTGAGACGAAATGACTTAAAACGGGTTGGAGGCATCCTATATAGGTCCAAATATCTTAAACCGCCTTAGTGGGCCCCATAGAGAGGTGCTTGGCGCAGTCTCGCGAAAACGCGAATATCTCTCTACTCCGAGATTGTATCGATGAACGGTTTAATGCGTTGGAAACTAGACTCATAGATATTTAATTTGGTTGGTATATCACCCTGTAATTCCTTGTAAATTAGGAGAAAAGATTAGAAACATTTGACCTAATGTTTAAGTAAATTATGAACCTAAGTTGCGACAACTTTTGTCGACTTTTGTTTCATAACTCGTTTGACTTCAAGACTTATGATACGGATATTATATGATTAAAATACCTTAATAAATGAACTCTTGATTGTATTAAGCACCGCTATATTACTTGAAAATACGAGTTACAACATCCTTGATTCATTTAACTTCTAATACTTGTTAATCACCCTTATACACTCTTGTATCACTTAAGACCAATAGGATTTACTTCTTATCATCTCAAAGATAATTCTTTCTTGAATTTATGTTAACAAATATATGGCATGAACTAACACATGTGGATATGGGTTGTAACACAAAAGATAAAGTGTTTGGATAGCAGAACAAAATGCCTTCATCATTCCAATATTCAAAACATGCCTAGTACAAATAGCACAATTTAAAGCAAAGAAATCATACATAATATCTTTTGACCGCATCAGAATTGATAGTCATATCTACATATTTGCCTTCTATATCTGTCAAATACAAAGTACCATTGGACAACACTCTCGTTATGATGAACGGCCCCTGCCAATTTAGGGCGAACTTGCCTTTTGCTTCTGCCTGATATGGAAGGATGCGTTTCAATACTTGCTGGCCCACTTCAAATTTTCGGGGACGCACCTTCTTGTTGTATGCTCTTGCCATTCTCTTTTGATATAGCTGGCCATGACATACCTCTGCCAACCTTTTTTCATCAATCAAACTCAATTGCTCCAGACGGGTTTTGACCCACTCATCATCATCAATTTCGGCTTCAGCGATAATTCGGAGGGATGGTATTTCAACTTCCGCGAGTATCACTACTTTTGTGTCGTATACCAACAAATAAGGAGTTGCACCTACTGAAGTGTGCATAGTAGTGAGTTATCCCAATAATGCAAAGGGAAACTTTTGATGCCATTGCCTGGAACCTTGCACCATTTTTCGAAGTATCTTCTTTATGTTTTTGTTGGCTGCCTCGACTGCTCCGTTCGCCTTGGGGCAGTATGGGGTGGAATTGCGATGTGTAATCTTAAACTGTTGACACACTTCCTTCATTAGATGACTGCTAAGATTAGCACCATTATTTGTGATGATCACCTTTGGGATTCCGAACCGACAAATGATATTTGAATGAACAAAATCAACCACTGCCTTCTTGGTCACAGATTTGAAAGTTTTAACTTCAACCCACTTAGTGAAATAGTCAATGGCCACCAGAATGAACCTGTGTCCATTGGATATTGTTGGCTCAATTGGTCCGATGACATTCATACCCCAAGCAACAAAGGGCCATGGTGCGGACATTATGTGCAATTCAGATGGCGGAGAATGAATCAAATCTCTGTGTACTTGGCATTGATGACATTTGTGCACGAAACTAATACAGTCTCGCTCCATGGTGAGCCAATAATAACCTGCTCGAAAAATCTTCTTTGCCAGAACATACCCACTCATATGCGGCCCGCAAACCCCGGAATGTACTTCGGTCATGATAGTCGTGGCTTGTCTATCATCTATGCATCTTAACAATCCAAGATCTGGAGTTCTTTTGTACAAAACTCCTCCACTATAGAAAAATCCACTTGCCAAACGTCGAATTGTTCTCTTTTGATCACCCGTGGCTTGTACTGGATATACCCCCGTTCTGATATGCTCCCTGATGTCATGAAACCATGGTTCACCATCAAGTTCTTCTTCAATCACATTACAGTAAGCATGTTGATCACGAACTTGATGCAGAGGATCAACATAAGCTTTGTCCGAATGGTGCAACATTGACGCCAAGGTAGCCAAGGCATCGGCAACCTAATTATGGATCCTTGGAATGTGCCTGAATTCTATTGATCGAAACCGTTGACAAAGATCATGCAGACACTGTCGATACGGTATAAGCTTTAAATCCCGTGTCTCCCATTCTCCTTGAATCTGGTGCACCAGAAGGTCTGAGTCTCCCAAGACCAAGACTTCCTAGATTCCCATATCTACAGCTAGCCTTAGTCCCAAAATGCATGCCTCATACTCAGCCATGTTGTTGGTACAATAGAAACGAATCTGAACCGTAACAGGGTAGTGATGCCCTATTTCAGAAATGAGCACTGCCTATATCCCAACACCTTTCATGTTGGCAGCCCCATCAAAGAAAAGTTTCCAACCAGGCTTTTCATCCTTCTCGACCTTGTCGATATGCATTATCTCTTCATCAGGGAAGTAAGTCCTCAAAGGTTCATATTCTTCATCCACCGGGTTCTTGGCCAAGTGATCAGCCAAAGCTTGGGCTTTCATCGCTGTCCGAATCACATATACGATGTCAAATTTTGTGAGCAAGATCTGCCACTTTGTGAGCCTTCCCGTGGGCATTGGATTCTGAAAGATTACTTCAAAGGATCCAGGAGAAAGATAAGATAAGTAGTGTAGGATGACAAATAATGCTTCAACTTCTGTGCTACCCAAGTCAAGGCACAACATGTCCTCTCAAGGGGAGTATACTTAACCTCGTAAGATGTAAATTTCTTACTGAGAGAATTTCTTACTAAGATGGTAGATGGCTTTCTCTTTCCTGCCAGTGATGTCATGCTAACCCAACACATAACCAAATGAATTATCCAAGACTGTCAAATAAAGAATCAAAGGTCTTCCGGGTTTTGGTGGGGCCAACACAAGTGGATTCAACAAATACTCCTTGATTTTATCGAAGTCTTCCTGTCATTCATCGATCCATTTGACCGCAACATCCTTCTTTAGCAGCTTAAAGATGGGCTCACAAGTTATTCTGAGCTGAGCAATAAACCTGTTGATGTAGTTCAGCCTCCTTAGCAGATGATCACCTCGGTCTTGTTCTTTGGTGATGGTAATTCCTAGATAGCCTTGATCTTTGATGGATCCAATTCAATGCCTCGCCGACTGACTATGAATCCCAACAATTTCCCTGATGGAACACCAAATGCGCACTTTGCAGGGTTGAGTTTAAGATTGTACGTGCGGAGCCTTTGGAAGAACTTTATCAGATATTTGACGTGTCAGACTGCTTCCTAGACTTTATGATCACATCATCCACGTAAACCTCAATCTCCTTGTGTACCATGTCATGGAATATGGTCGTCATTGCCCTCATGTAAGTTGCCCCAGTGTTTTTCAAACCAAAAGGCATGACCCTGTAGCAATATGTTCCACATGGCGTGATGAATGCCGTCATTTCCGCATCTTCCTCATCCAATAAAATCTGATGATAGCTGTCACACCTCTTTTTTCGCCCGCGCCGCCCGCGAAGGGGCGCGGAAGGGAGTTTTTTCCAATTAAAGGACAATCGAAACGGGATTTATTTATTTATTTCAGAGTCGCCACTTGGGAGATTTATGGTGTCCCAAGTCACCGGTTGAATCCCGAATCGAGGAAAAGAATGACTCTATTTAACAGTCTGCACACCAGAAATCTGGATAAGGAATTCTGTTAACCCGGGAGAAGGTGTTAGTCATTCCCGAGTTCCGTGGTTCTAGCACAGTCGCTCAACTGTTATATTCGGCTTGATTATCTGATATAATACATGTTGAACATATGTGCGAATTTTGACTTTTAACCGCTTTATCATTATTATTATTTTTATCGAGAATTGCAACATCGTGAAAATATATCTCGAACCACGTCACATCAATGCACCCGTGGTCATCGACGTATTTCGACTCTGTTGAGATTTGGATTTGGGTCGCATAAATGCACACCCGCATTTAGGGATGTAGTATTATTAAAATTGTGCCTAAAGAATCTAACGCTTTATTACTTTGGAGAAGGCCGTGAAATTTGTTAAACGGCCCATCTCGAAATCTAAGTATTCAATTAAACATTTATTGAGGGCCCCGCAATTTGTGCATTTTATTGGGCGAGGCTCATCTCATTTATTTTAAAAGGACAATCCTAAAATGCCTACATTTTTCTCTATTAAATTTGTCTCTACAAAATGAAAGGAAAAAGGTCTTAATTTATTTACATGCTTGAGTTGTTATAGTTGGGTTTCGAATATGATTCATAAAATCTGAAAATGATGCACTCAGGACAGTCCGTTGCCAATGCGGGCCCAAGCCCAACGTGTATGGCACAAAACTGGACCTGGGCCATATCATTCACATGTTACTACCTAATTACATTATACTAGGCATGTTCACGGTTTGTCAAATTAAAAAAACTTGGCAATCTAATTTTAATCCTAAACCATTTACATGCTGAAATTAACCAATAGTATTTAGCTAAACAATATTCCTACAAGTTCCGAAACGGCCTATTAGTTTAATGAACTAACTGTTGAATGTTTAAGAATAGTCTAAATCAGCTAACATGCTTTTTGAGACATAATAATCACCCAACAATAACGAATTAACTAGACAGAGTTACTACACCATTTATTTATTTATTAGGCAATACCTAGATAGTTCGTCCGCTAAGCTATCGTCAGATGTTCTACTGTATATATTAAACAGCTACATGATTCTGATTAGAGTAAGCTAAATAATTTATATATACAAATACAATTCAGAATATAATTAAATAAATTTAGAACTTCAACTCTTCATTTTGTATCCATGCTTCATGTTTCAGTTTACAGTAACCAGCGTGTCAGTTGTGTACCTGATATTGGAAGCAAAAGAAAAGGGAGATCAGCAAAAATTCAGTAGCATACAACAACAGCAATACCCAGCAACCAGTAACAACCAGCAACGAGAAACCAGTGACAGATTTTAAAAACAAGATACAAATCTAGAAACACCAACAACAATCAACGGACAGAAGCAAAGAGAATCTTTTCAGCTTTGAAAGACTAGTTAATGTTTAGCCCTTAATTTCTGAATCCGTATATCAGAATAGTTAGATTGTATATCAGGTATATACTACTCTTCTTTTGAATTTCCAGAATGTTTTTCTTTTTATTTTTTGAAGCCTTAATATTTTCGGAATTTTTCTCTCTCTTCAATATTTAGCCCCCTCCCAAAATCTGTTCAAGTCTATCCTATTTATTTCTCAAAACAGACCCCTTAATCAATTAATCAAATAATAAAATCATCCACTTTCTCTTACCAAACCCACTACTATATAAAAAAATGTAATTATTATTATTTACTCAACTTTTCTTGAGCCCCGCAATCTTACTATGTCTTGTCCCCCATTTTTTATTAAACAAGTGCATTATTCCCCACCATTATGTCTTGTCCCCCACCATGTACTATTTTAATATTATTAAAATATTATTTAATCTTAATGGACAGAGCACTCAAAATAAATAATTGTTCAGATTTTTAATTCCAAAAATATCCCTCCGACCTTACTGAAATTACCATTTTTCCCCTGAAAATACTGCAATTTACCAATCTACCCCGTCAGCTATAACCAATTCACCTAATCAATTTTAACCAAAATATAGCAGCTATAACCAATTCCTAATCAAATTTTATGAACCAACTCAAACTAAATGATGAACAACAAAGAAACAACTGGAATTATTTTGACTGAACAATGTTTTTAAACAACAAATCTATTTTCAGATTCAACAACAATAACAAACAAATATATTCAAAGCATGAGCTCAAATTCAAATTAAACTTAAACAAAATAAATAAACAGATTCAAATCACTAAACTCAAAATAATTAATTGAACTTCAACTTAAATCTAACAAGATTATAATTAAACTAACAATTTCTACATAAAAATAAACAAGAACAAATGAAACAATCCTGAAGAAACAATCAAGAAATGATAAACACGAACAAAAACAAGAATCAAACATCTACTGATTTAAGATCCGAGAATATCAAAACAAAACTACGGACAGAAATGAAACTTAAACCCACTAACCGGGTCGGAATGACGACGAACTCGAATGAAAACAAAACTCGAACCTAGACTGCCAACGGCCTAACGGATCTTGACTTCAACGACAAACCCACCTTCCTTTTAACCTTGACGAACTCAAAACGACAAACGACGACCTCGACGGATTGAAACTCAAGATCGACGAGCAGCAGTTGTTTGTGGTTGAGCAGTGGCAGCCATGGATGCTGAACGAAGCTGGACGAAGCAGCAGCATCGAGCAGCAGCAACACGGACGAAGCCATGGCAGCAGCAACGAGACGGAGCAGCAGCGATGTGAACTGGTATCATGGTCGTCGAGCAGTAGCAGCCATGGTGAGCTGCCTGAAGCTGCGACTGGAGCTGCGACTGGAGAGGAAGAAGCAGTAGCGATGGTGGACGTAGTAGTTGTTGATGCTGCATCGCCAAGCTGGAGGTCGTTTGGGACGTGAACGCTTGGGTTTTTCTGGAGGTCGACGAGGCAGCTGGGGAGGTGAAGGAGGGCAGTCATGGGGGTTTCGTTTGAAGCTAGAGCTTGGAGGAGTAGAAGAAGAAGAAGACGCAGCAAGGGCAGCCATGGGAGGAAAGTTTTGAAGCTAGAGCTTGGAGGAGTAGAAGAAGAAGAAGAAGAAGAAGAAAAAAAAAATGGGTGGGGCGGGTAGTTTAGGTTTTGTTTAAGTTAGGGTTTTCTAAATAAAAAAACTAAATAAAAAAAAATGGGAAGATAGGGATGGGTCGTTGGGCTATGGGGCAGACCGGGTCGACCCGGTTTGAAATGGACCGGGTCGTAGGGGAAGGTTGGGTATCTTTGGGCCTGTGATTTAAATTGAAGAAAAGGCCCAATCCGGTCTTCTTCTATTTTATTTTTTACTTATTAATAAAACTAAAATGTTAAAATTAAATTATAAAAACCAAAAATTATCTGGAAATACTAATTAACTCTTAATAACAATTGACACACAATTAAATAACAATTAACGATAAAATCACACAATTTGGACGTCAAATGCTAAAAATGCAAAATACATATTTTTATGATTTTTTTTTCATTTTGTAAAACAAACTTAATTACTCCTAACTGTAGAATTAAATATTAAATGCAAATGCGACATATTTTTATATTTTTTATTAATTTAACAAATAAACATGCACAGACAAAAATGCAAACAATACAAGAAAAATAACACAAAATTCACAACAATTGCAAACAATTAAAAAATTGTTTTATTTTTGGAATTTTTCGGGAGTAATCATCATATAGGGCAAAAATCACGTGCTTACAATAGCCCGCATAGCAATCCACAAAAGACCCAATCTCATGTTTGGCACAATTATCAATCAAAATGTGGATATTTGGCAATGGAAAGTTGTCCTTTGGATTTGCTTTGTTGAGATCACGGTAATCAACACACACTCTAGTCTTACCATCCTTCTTTGGCACAGGCACAACATTGGCTAATCACGTGGGATACCGCATGACCCGAGTGACCTTTGCATCAAGCTGCTTTGTGACCTCTTCTTTAATCTTCGCACTTATGTCAGTTTTGAATTTTCTCAACTTCTGCTTGACGGGAGGGAATGCTGGATCAATTGGAAATTTATGGACCACCAAATCGGTACTTAAGCTTGGCATGTCATCGTACGACCATGCAAAAATATCCTTATACTCAAGTAATGCTTTAATTATTTCTTCCCTGATTTGTGGTTCAAGATGGACATTTATCATAGTTTCTCGAACATTATCTGGGTCCCTTAGATTGATTGCTTCCGTATCATTCAGATTAGGCTTGGGTTTTTCTTCAAAATGACTTAGTTCCTTACTAATCTCTTCAAAGGCCTCATCCTCATCATATTCTGATTCATTATCACACTCTATTTCTTGGATTATTATTTCAGAATTAGATTGACTTTTAAGACTGGGCCAAAGATTCCTCATGCATTTCATGTCATTGAAACCAGCATAAAAAGAACTGTACAGAGAAGAAAAGAAAATAAAAATAAAACTATCAAGAGTGATGGAAAGGGAAAGTGTATTTCATTAAAATAAAGGATAATAGGGTTTGTACATGAACAAGAGGAAAATAAAAGTTTGAGTCACAGCCTTGGAATGACTCAGATAGAAAGGAAAACAAAACAAACTTCCAAGACTCCTTCCAGGTAGGGAGAGGAGTAGCCTTCCAATTGTTAAGCTTTGCATTCGGCCCGATGAACTGCACGTCCGCTTTGCTAGAACCTTCTCCAACTTCCACCATGTTCACATCATCAAACAACCTCTGGAACCTTTCAATTAACTCCTCATCAATGTCAACCATAGAACTTGGAATTGTCGTCAATGGGCGTTTCCTAGCACTGGGCTTGACAAAAGACCTAGAGAGACATGGAACGGGCTTTTGAAGTGCCCACGCCTTCTGTTTCAACCTTTTAGCTCTTTTCACATCTGCCGCTATAGGTTTGAATCCAATACCGAATGTACCCAAATTCTTAGGGAGGGACACTGGCTGTATGATACCCTGCAGAGATGTACCCAGGCCTTTACTAGGCACAAAGCCATTTTTCAGCATTCAAGGGCCACCATGACTGATGCGGAGGTTATCTTTGGGGTTGGAATACATTTCCCTTCTGGAACTTTCTCGACCAGCATTGTTTCAAAAACCTGATAGACCTAGGGCCCTTTGTCATCTTTCAACCTCAATGAACGGGACAGAGGCATCACTGTGAGCACACAAATTATCTTTGCCACACGATGATCTCCTGCCTATCCCATTCGAACTTGACCATCTGGTGCTGAGTGGACAGGGCTGCTTTAGCGGCATGAATCCAAGGGCGACCTAACAGCAAATTGTAGGAGACGGCCACGTCCAGCACCTGGAACTCCATGGTAAATTCCACTGGTACAATTGTCAACTCAAGCAATATATCACCGACCGAGTCTTTTCCTCCACCATCAAAACCTCGGACGCATACGCTATTTTTGTGAATCCTCTCATCATCAACTTTCAACTTGTTTAGAGTAAAGAGTGGGCAGATGTTTGCACAGGACCCATTGTCAACTAATACCTTGATAACCACAGAATCTTCACATTTTACCGTAAGATAGAGAGCTCTGTTGTGTTCAGTACCTTCCATAGGCAACTCATCATTAGAGAAGATGACCTTGTTCACCTCAAATATTTTGTTGGCGATCTTTTCCAGAAGGTTCACTGAAATTTTGTCGGGAACATGAGCCTCGTTCAGAATTTTCATTAGGGTTCGACGATGCTCATCTGAGTGGATTAACAATGACAACAATGAAATCTGAGTAGGCGTCTTTCTCAACTGCTCCACGATGGAATATTCTTGTACCTTCATTTTTCTCAGAACTCATCTGCCTCTTCTTCAGTCACTGCTTTCTTCACTAGAACTGGGTTATCTCTGGATGTTTTAGCTTTCCTTAACTCTTCTGGGGCAAAGCATCTCCCCGAACGAGTTAATCCCTGGGCCTTATTGACTTCTTATTTCACTTCCTTTCCCTTATAGGTCACTATCACCTATTCATAGTTCCATGGGATGGCCTTGGTGCTGATTACCGACAATTAGGTTACAGGCTTGATGATGACAGGATCAGTATGGGCACCCTCCACAATTATGATAGGCTTGTTGTCTACTCCTGACACAACCATTTTTGACTTTTCTTGCTTTGCTATAACATCACTTAGGGATCCTTTCTTAGTTACCACAAATAGTTTGCCGTTTGTCACGCTCAACTTGTTCACTGATTCTTCAACTGTTGATTTTTTAACTCGTTTGACCTCACTGGACCGAATCATCATGATGGTCTATGAAGGCTTCTTGGGCTCCCCTCCCTTATGTACTATCTCAATCATGTTTGTTTCCTGATGGGTTGGCAGTGGGTTCTGGTTGATGTTGGGTGCCTCTGGAGTTTGGACTTCAATCTGGTTCATGTCAATGAGCTCCTGAATGGAATTTTTCAGGTGCCAGCACTTCTCTGTATCATGCCCCAGAGTACCAAAATAATATTCATAGCTCGCGGAGTAATCAAGATTCTTTGGGGGAGGGTTTGGCAATTTCGACTAAATTGGCCTCAGCATATCCAATTGCCTCAATCTATGGAATAAACTGGTATAGGACTCTCCCGGTGGGGTGAATGTTTTCTTCCACTGCAACCTCTCATTTTTGAATGCTGGATTGGGTCGAAAACTTGGACCAGCAGGATTCGGTAGGCTCGTAGGGGTGGGTAAGCATTTTGTGGAGCTGGGTAGGTGTTTTGTAGGGCTGGGGCACGCCATTGTGCGTAGGCAGGAGGTTGAGTATATATCTGGGAGTGGTGGACAGAAATATAAGGGTCTGGTGATGGGAAGTAGTGCGGACTATATGGGGTTTGGGTGTAGATTCGGTATTGGGGTTGAAGCTGGGGATATTGGTGTGATGGGCCCCTGGGTCCAAACCATGATCCTGAATCAATTGTCGCCACGTCTTCTTTATTCTTCTTTCCAATCACTCCCCAGTACCGTTCTGAATGGCTTGGGTAGTTGCCTTGATAGTCGAGTAACTCATGATTTTGCTTGATTTAAGCCCTTCTTCCACCATACTACCCATCTTTACTACCTCATTGAACGATTTGCCTATGGCCGATATCAGATGGCCAAAGTAAGTGGGCTCCAGAGCCTGCAGAAAGTACTCCACCATTTCGCTCTCCTCCATTGGGGGGTTAACTCTTGCTGCTTATTCTCTCCAACGAAAACCATATTCTCTGAAACTTTCACTAGGCTTCTTCTCAATCTTAGTTAAAGACAAACGATCTGGAAAATTTTTAATGTTGTACTAGAAATAACGAGCAAATGCTTGGGCCAAATCATCCCAGGTATACAATCTGATGTGATCTTGACGAGTGTACCACTCCAATGCCGAGCCACTCAGACTCTGGCTAAAGTATGCCATCAATAGCTCATCTTTCCCATTGGCTCCTCTCATTTTACTGCAAAATCCCCTCAAATGGGCCACCAGGTCTCCGTGCCCATCATACAAATAAAACTTCGGCGTCTTAAATCCCACAGGCAACTGAACATTAGGAAATAGACACAAATCCTTGTAGGTTACACTCACCTGGCCTCCCAATCCCTGCATGTTTCTGAATGACTGTTCCAGACTTCTAACATTCCTGAACATATCCTCCTGTTCTGGGTTTTTAGGTGGTTTCTCAATCTCAACAGAGAGGTCGAAACGATGAGTGTAGGGGTAAGGTTCTAAGGCCTTGAAAGTAGGCTCCGGGGGATAGTATTGGTTATTTTGGGTCTGGAATAAAGGCTCACTAGAGGATCGGTGGAGTGTAGCGGGTGGGGGTGCCACGAAAATAGGGGTGAATGGTGGAGGAGGGTATGGAACTAGTTTGGGTGGTGGAGCTTGTAGTGTTTGGGAAGTGGTTCCCTGGTAGTGGTGGTAAATGGGGAAGCCTGGAGATGAATCAACAGTGGGAGGTTCTTTGGATTGAGCAAGCAACGGGACGAAAGCAGGGTTGGCGGGGTAGAATGGTGGTGGATGCCCTTTTACCCATGCCTGGTATATCTCTGCCGTCTAGTGTTTCACAACTCCTCTTTCAGGTTAACATCAGACTCATCCCCCTCTCTTGACAGGTCAATAACACTTACATCCAGTTCTTGGTTGGCCATGATCAACTTGTCTTTGGACCTGGTGTTGCACGGATGAGTTGCCAGAATGCCAAACAAACTAACCACCTGCCTGGACTTGATGACAACAACAAACTTGTTAGTGATTAGAGCTTAACAGATAGGCAACCGGACGATGGGGATGCAATGCACCTAAGCAGTTAACCACTTCTATTATGCATTTGATCGGTCGCTTGCATCATCCCGGCTTTCCCTAATTTTCACTTTGCAACTTCTCTCTCTTTTTCATTCCTGCTTTTCTTTCTTTTATTCCCTCATTTTTCTCTCTTGTTTTGCTATTATTTTCTTCCCACAATTCTCTTGTTTTCTCTCTTTTTTTCATTTTTCATTTCATGGTTATGATCGAATCCTATGAGGATTGTCTATGTATTATGACACCGCATGAATCAGACCAAGCCTAGTTCTGGGGGATAAGTGTAAAAATAAAAATAACACAAGCATTTTTGGGGTTTTCAAATTTTCATAAAAATAAAAACATCTTGATTACAACGACTCATTCTACAGAATTTAATCATAAAAACTAACAGACTCGAAAAAGGGGACTAACAGACTCTAATAGAAAGATGAAAGTGCAGACTCCAAAACAGACTAACAGACTCCAACAAAGAAAATGAAAATACAGACTCGAATGAAAATCATGAATACATCAATGCCTCAATTGCTCCATGGGCCCGTAGGATATCAGTCGGTCTTGCCATGGGTCTATGCGCAAGATCCCCTTGAAGACACTCCAGGTCACTCATTATTTGGCGAACAAAGGTCATTACTACGGCAAAGAAGGTGGTTCTAGTCATGTCTTCACATTTATGGCACTTTATGATGATATAGTCAGCAATTTCTCTAACCCTCTCCCTGATGATACCCTTCTCTTGGAGTAAATGCCCTATTTGCTAAGACCTTGCTTCTAGCATCTGGGCATCATGATGGTTCTGATCCTGCAACTGTTGCATATCTTCCTCTAGCTAGGCCATTAATGCATAGCGATGTTCCCTTTCTGCTTTAAATCTCTTAGCTTGTTTAGCCATCTCATTTTCGAGGGTAGTTACCCTTTTCTTCAAATTGGTGACTGTTCCCTCATATTTCCCTTTCAACTGTCATACGAATTCCGCCCGTCCCTCTGCGTTCTTTGCTAACTGTGCCCGGGCTCTCGCTAGGTTACCCTCAGATTTTTCCAAATCATCCTCACATTCAGCTATTTTCCTCTTAAGACCACCTATAAGTCTTTCATCCTTTCGGCTCCTTTCTTGACTCTCAGCAGCTATTTTCCTTTTTTGGATCTATGCTTGAAGGGCCTTGTTTTCTTGAGCCAATTTCTTCTTCTCCCCTTCATCGGCAGCGGCCTGTACACTTTTGTCAAATTTAAGATCCCGAATCTGTCCCTCCAATTTGCTTATGGTGGCTCTGTAGCTTGCCTCTTTTTCCAACCAATCCCATTGCTCCTGCACTTCATCAGTGAATTGTTGGACATGGGGCCTTTTTGCGGGTCGTTCGGTCTCTAGATGGACTTGGGACCTTTTACTGTACCAAATTGTGTAACTAGGCTCCAACTCGCCTCTGGGAAGATCTCGTACCTGAGTCTTTGGCTCTAAGAACCTACATTGATGCCAAATCCGACGCGCCCTTTCTTTCGGGAAAGAAGCTTTTGATTCCAATTTGATGACCCGCCGACTCAAATCCTCGTCATGCGGGACAGTCTGGTACCTGCCTAACTGGCGTAGAACTCTATGCGGGGCATAAGGCTAAATGCTCTGGAGACCCATCAATAGAAGAAAACACACCTCGGTCAACATATAAATGACTTCACTGACCGAGAGCCACCCGAATGTCCATTCGATCTTGTTTGCAGTCAGGGAGCTCAGATGTGCAAACCATGCTTCCGTACCATCGAGAAAATCATAGCCCTCCACCCGTTGTTCATGTTTTTCAATGCATTGAAGATTGGTCATACCAAGGTTCTTGTACCCCGAGCAGTGACATAGGTGTTCCTCCATCCAGAGTTGTAGAAGCATATTGCATCCTTCAAAAAAAATTCCTCCTTCTCGGTAAACAGTTAGAGCTCGGTAAATCTCCGCCAAGATCATCGGTACAATGGTTCCATTTGCCTTTTTAGTCATGAAGTTGGCTATTCCCACAAGCTCCAATTCTATGTTTCCATCCTTTCTTGGACAAATCAAAACACCCAGGAATGCCGCTATAAAAGCCAATCCCTGTCGAGCTTCCACTTATCTTTGTTCCCCGAATGAGTAAGACTGGTATCTGGCATCTCAAAACTGCGGGGATTCCCATAACGTCGGTACAAAAAGTAGAATGTGCAGAATCCCTTGGCCAAATTTCGGTCTTGAACTTCCCGGCTGATGCTTAGAAGGTCCAGAAACTTATGAGGAGTCACTGTTCTAGGTTCCACTAGGTATTGGTTTCTGAGATTCCCACTAAAACCGGCGTAGCCCGCTATTTCCTCAAGCGTATGAGTTAGCACAAAATCAGTAAAATGGAATACATTATGTGTTGGGTCCCAGAAGGGTATCAAAGTCTCAATTATATCCTTCCTTGGCTTAATCTTCAGAAGCCCAACAAGACCACCCAAAGCTTTTATCACAATTTTTTTGCTGACTTCTCCCAAATTATTCCACCACATATGTAGTTCTAACGGGATTTTATCACGGACTGTGAACGGTTCATTTTCAATTGTGTTCATCCTGCACATTTATTTAAGGTGATTGATTAAAAGACTGCAATTTACTTTGACCCAAGAGAAAAACACAATTTCACAAAATTTAAACAAAAATATTTTTACGCATACAGCCCTTCAGCACCTCAATAAAGAAAATTTTAGGGTTGTGTTTGTTAATCAACCAAGATTTGGAAAAGGACCCTAGGTGGCTATTCTTGCAAAAACAGTCTTCCAGTGCCCTTTGCATTTTGGCTATTTTGGACAAGAACGGCGTCACCTAATTTATTTGTGACAATACAGTGACACTACATATTTTTTGGTTTATTTTTTGCAAAAAAGGAGTTGGACCCGATGAGGGTTGCCTACGTATCCCACATCCAGTGAGAATTAAACTTGCGTAGTTCGGTCAATTTTGACGCAACAGAAAACACAAACTTTTGAAATAGCTTTTATCTTCTTTTTTTTCTGGAAATTTCGGCGAGGTTTCGGGGAATTTTGGACACCAAGTTTTTCATAGGCGGGTAATTTCCTCTCTCTCACCTCAATTTGGTTTTTCTTAATTTTCTCTCCCTCATTCTAGAAGCCGGTCAACATGCAATCCTAGTCAAATAAATATGCAAGTAGCAAGTAAAATGCATCAAAATGGTCTTTTGAATTTGGGTGCACCTGTCCTAGACGGACCCAACCCTTGTGTTGAGTCCTCAAAGTTAAATGCATGTGAAGCAAACAAGCGTTCCTACTAGGGATCCGGCATGAGGCTATGTTATACTAGGTTTGAAAACCTGGGTTCATTTATTCTAGACCTGGCTTACCTGAGCGGACAGCTCGAGCCGGGGGGAAGCGTACCGGGAATACAGAAGCTTCACCGGCTTTGCAACTTGTCCGAACCTCATTCTAAATTGGGATATGACTCTAACAGAAGATAAGTCACACGAAGTGCACACTTCCCAGATGATTTAGAAGACTGAGAGAGAGGAGGGTTTCGTAACAATTTATATACAATTCAACAATATCAAAGCGGTAAAAGAGCGGCATTTAGCACATTAGGTTCAAACATATAAAAAATCAGATAATAAATAAAGCCAATTATAACAGATATTCTAAGCTCGAATTCTGAACCATGAACCAGAAGTTCTGGGTTGTTATCCCCAGTAGAGTCGCCAGAGATGTCACACCTCCTTTTTACTACCCCCAAAAGGGTATATGGTAGTTTGTCCAATTAAAGTGACAATCGAAATGGGATTATTTTATTTAAAATTCAGAGTCGTCACTTGGGATAATTATGGTGTCTCAAGTCACCGGTTTCAAATCCCGAATCCAGGAAAGATTGACTTTATTTTACCGTCCGCGAACACAGAAATATGGGAAAGAAATTCTATTAACCCGGGAGAAGGTGTTAGGTATTCCCGAGTTCCGTGGTTGTAGCACGGTCGCTCAACTATTATTTTTGGCTCAATTGTGTGATTTTTAAACACTTTTAAACCTATGTGCATTTTAAACTTTAAAACCGCTTTTATTTATTTCAGGAATTGATTTAAGGTTATTTAAAACACATCGCAAGCCACGCTATATGAAATGCACCCATGGTTCACGACACGTTCTATTTAACCTTGTTGGAAATTAAAACTGGGTCACATGAAATGCACCCCCGGATTTTAGTACTCAAGATAATTATATTCAATGCGCCTAAAGCAAGCTACAAAGTTCATTTTTAATATCTAAATTAACATTGGTGAGGTCCATAGATGATTTAATTGCTCATGGCACACCTCAAGCCTATTTCTGCAAATGATTCCTTGGTCTAGTCTTACGAGGGCCATAAATTATAAGTTTTATGGATATGGCACACCCCAATCTAATTAAAGAGTCCTAATTAATTAAAGATTAAGGCAGTTTGATCTTTGTTCAAATTAATTCGGTCTTCATTACAATACGCAGCCTATTCAAAGTGCTACATATTGGCCTAACATTTGGAGAAAGCGGATTTCAGACTTAAGTAACAATAGACAACAATTTAAAGGGCATTGGGCTCAAGGTGAGGCCCAAAACTGGACGGGATTAGCAAAACGGGTTTTGGATGTAACTGGGCCAATGAAAAAGGCCCAGTTATGTGATTCATGGCAATTACTTGAAACAAATTACATTTTTTCATGAGAAATCTTGAGATTAAAACAAGTACTGACAATTCTTTCCAGTTTTAAACAGATGCAAAGTGTATTTTGATGCCAAATCACATTCTATAACGAAGATGCAATAACTGATGTTATAAAGCTCATACACAGTTTGTCTCACTATTTAAAATATAACAAAATTCATGAATTCTAACCAAACACTAACATGATTTCAAAAAATACTATTACTAACATGAACTCAACTCTGTCCCACTCCAAACATTAGATCCAAGACAATAATGGACTAATTCTATGAAATCTTTAACGTTAGACTCACAAACTTTCTTTCACTAACATTCATACACCTGTTATGCATATGCTAATATTAAGTGCAGGGCAGTCAAGCTAATACTCAAAGGTGACAACTTCAGAACCCTTAAACTGATATCATTTGAGCAAAAGTATTGATTCTTCAAGAACATACAACGCACAGGTACATCAAAGCTAATTGTAACATTGGTTTCAGCACATGAAACTAGTGAATCAAGCAGTAATATGTCATGTCATTAGACCCCTAATAATGAACTAGAAATCCATTCGAATACACTTGAAGCTAATGAAGCAAACTGAAAGTCCAAACTTACGATTATAAACAACTACATAACATTCACTGAAATTATACCAAGTTCAGTTAAAACTGTAAACAAACTAATTGATAAACATCAAGCCATAACAAGACTACTAAGACCAGACTTTAAAGTGAGGCTGGAATTTAGACATTGGAACACCATCTTTCATTCAACATTCATATTTCCACTCTAAGGATTCGAAAATGTACCTGGATATAACCAAAAACAGCTACAGAATTTCAAAAGAGGAGGGTGAGATCAACAGTAGCTTAGCAGCAGTAGTTAACAGCAAAAAACAACAATCTTAATCCATTTGGAATCCAAAACCAGCAAAGTATTAGATCCTCTTTCAAATCCCAGAAAATCAGCCAATGTAACAGAATTTTCTCCTTTTTCTGTGTTTTCTTGTTAATTTTCTAACTCTAGCAATGTATATTTCCCAGCTGTTTCTGAATTTTTAGGGTTCTGATCTCTACTTCTAAATGAAAGAAAGCAACCTTATATAGAAAGTCCTAGGGCAGCAGAACTGATTTCCCCATTTTATCAATTAAACCTTTCCCCCAATTTTATCAAACTACTTCAGACCCCAATATTTAGCATGTTTGTTAAAACTAACCCCAACCCCACCTTCCTGGAAGTTTTCCAGGAAATTTTTGAAGATTCCCTTTATTAAATTCCCTAAACTACCCTTTAACCCTCTGTTATTTACCCGCAGGAACCAAACATGGGTCAAGTTGACCCAAAAACCAAACCAAAGACCCTGGGCTTACAACCAGAATTGACCTTCCCCCTCTTTGGGCTTCTGACCCATAAAGCCCCAGTTCCAATTCAAAAACAAAAAATAAGAAACACAGGCCAATGGAGTTTGTAAACTCCTAATATCAGAATTCCCCCGAAACAAAACAAAAAGAGAATTAATCAAAACCAAACACGAAATCAAAACAAACGTAAATTGTATTATTAAACTAGTATGATTTTAATTCTAAACATGCAAGCAGAAAATGATTTAAACAGAAAAATAATAAAGAAAAAGAAAGGAATCAGAAGGAGACGAAGACGGGAACAAAACAAAGGACGGAGAAAAATAAGAAAAGAACGGAGATGCCTAAATAGGCAGGACAAGGCATGACAAACCTCAGGCAGACTTCAATTTGAACCGAAATTGGCATCAATCGCGTGTTCTCGTCGAGAACAGACGAACAATACCAATTTCAGCCCTAATTATTCTTGGAAACTCAAGGACTTGGGAGATTTTTCTTTTTCTTCTTCTTTTTTTTTTTAGATCCAAAATTGGTCCGATTTGGTGAGGATTTGAGGAGATGTGGTGGTGGATTGGGAATCAGGTGTGGGTGGTGGTTGTGTGGTAAAGATTTGGGGTCGATTGGGCTCTGCTGCCGGCCGGTGGAAGCTTAGGAGTTTCAGGGCGACGGGCTAGGGTTCTTGACTTTAAGAGAGATGAAGGAGAAACTGAACAAAAATCCTAGCATGTTCTGAGGCCATTCGGACAATTTTAATCAAAATGGGGGAACCTTCTAGGGTCGTTGGATGAGATAGAATGGAAGGCCATAATCTATTCTAAACTCTTAAACTCAAAACGACGTAGTTTTGGTTCCATACTACGTTATTTGAGTTGCCTAGATGACTGAATGATTGGACCGAGTAATGGTCGAGTTTGGGCCTGAATTTGAGGCAGAATTCTAGATGGGTTTTCAACTAAATTGGCCCAATTTCAAGGTTTTGAAACAAATTCTCAATTTCCTTTCTTTTTTATTTTTTTCCTTTTATAAATGTTTTCTTTTTCTCTTCAATTAACTAAAACCTAGATTAAACCCTTAAACTAAACTAACTTACACAATTAAGCTAATAATCCACCATAATAATTATAAAATTAATTAACTCCTAAATTAAAAGAAGAACTACAAATTTAAAATTAAAAGGTTAAAATGCAAAGTGAGCCATTTTTTGTGATTTTTATTTTTTTAATAAAACCAATAATTTACTAATTAACCTAAAATGTAAAAATAAATCCCAAATGCAATGCAGAGTATCTTTTTGTATTTTTCATGAGTTAAATAAAACAAACATGCATAGAAAAATGCAAACAATTAACAAAAAATCTACAAAATTGCAAATAATGGAAGAAATTTATTTTCTTGAATTTATGGGAGTAATGCATGTAGGGCAAAAATCACGTGCTCACACTACCGGTTTAGTATTAAATCTATGGGGTTGCACACTAACGAGTGGTCTGATTTTTGCTAAAGGATTAATTAACTTATTATTTGATAATTAAATTAAGGAATTTAATTAGTCAAATATATAGTTATTAGTCCAAATAAAATATTGTTATATTCTTTGCTAGCACAGAGGATATAATTAATATTGTGAATAAATTGAAGTTTTCTATTTGGAATAGAAAATTAAATTATATCTCTTGGTTGAAATATATATGTGATATATATAAATAAATTAGTATTGATTTATATAAAGTTTATGTATATAATATTAATTTATTCTTACCAAATTGAAATTGGAATTGCAAAGTCCATAAGACGTATAAGTTAAATCCAATGTTGGATTGGATTAACATGAATCCTTAGGATGTTCGGCAACTTAAACCCATTTGGAATGGGATTATATTTTCAGGAAAATATTAATAAAAAGTTTGTAAATTAGTTTCCTAGTTAGAATTCGATTAGCAATGTAAAAGTCCATACGGACTAGTTACGACCACACGTCGTCGGAATCTTATTGTGAATAGGATCGATATTTTCCAAGAAATTTCCATAAAGTTTATTTTTGGAATAAACTTTTACCCTAAGTAAATCATTACCTCAACCAAATAGGAAAAGGGTTTGTAGGTGATGCTATATAAAGGATGATGAAGAAAATTTGTCGCATTATTAATTCTTGAGAAGAAAAATCACTTTGTGAAAGTGAGAGTGCAACAGAAGCCAAGAGAGAAAATACAATTACAAGAAAAGTGTTTCTTGTTCTTCTAACATTGAGTTGAGATTTTTGAGAAAACTTTCAGCACAATATTTTGTTCAAAGAGTTGATAGCAAGGGTCGGTATCGGTGTGGATACGCATAGAGTCTTCGCACTATCGAAGAATTTGAAACAAGACTTTCTTCACCAGGTACGTCTTAGATCCGATCTATTAACATGTAAATAAATTTTAAACATGAAAAGATCTGACTAGAATTGTTATTGTCTTCCGTTACATGTTACGAACACCTATATGCAATCCTTCAGGTTGAAGGTGTATCACTTATAATATAAGTTATATGTACAAATTTTCATTTATTAGTATAGTTTAACCTATTATAGGAATCTAATGTTATTTTATTAAGTTACCATCAATACTTATTAACGAGCTATTGTCTTTTAAATGACTTAATTGTGTACATAATTTTTACACCGGCAATTATAGAGCTTAACTTAAATTATTCCCAAACTTGTTTCCATTATCTTCAATGTTTAAAGATAATTCTTGAGAGGCATCGCTAGACTCGCCCTTTATTCGGGTTAATGTTGCCTTAAAAAAGGATAAACTAAATTATCTTGATCAAGGTTCATTAGATAAAATCCACTTTTATCAAATGTGTTGATCATAATGCTTCAATTCCAACCTCACGTGTAGCATCTTGTTTGGCTAGATTACCATGTTGGATGCCAGCAATATCTCTTCAAAAAGTTGATTAGATGTTATTAATGATGATTAATCTATGGATTTAATCGTTAGATTTTGTTGCAAATGTTGTTTGTCTGTTTGTTCTTCTTTAATTCTACTATTATACTATTATTGAAGTATATCTTTGTCCTCGTGTTGATTCTTCCACTTTTCCGCGCTAATGTCTCCAAAGAGAAGTTAAATCAAATTAGTGATAAAAATTATTTGGAGTCACTTTAGTTACATCAGTGTGACTGACAAGTAGGAATTGGAGTGTAGCGGAGCCAACAAAGATTGATAATCATGAAAATCATACTAATATTTAACTTTCAGCACTAAATTAAATAACAATTCTTAAAAAATTTAGTATATATATGGAGACAATACAAAATTACAATACATTACAGCATTATTAGTTATAATATAATATTTAAAACAGTTTACGTATGATTCTCCAAACAGCATTGTACTAGTGATTCTAGTTCATGCCAAAAGCATCAAGGTTTCAACATCATATACCATGAAAGAAATTGTAGAGCATTTCATTGTCTCCTTGAACTTGTTTTTTTGTATATGTATACATAGATCATTCACCACTATCACTTAAGTCTTAAATTGTTTGTGTTGCTATAATTCAATCGCTACAAGAAATACCATGAAATTCAGATAAAATCATCGAAAAGCAGTGTAAAATCTAGGAGTTTTGAATAACTTTTTTTGACGAAAATAAAATAGGAACGACCATGCTTTCATAGTAAATCGACCTTCATACTAATTCTTGTTCCTGGCAGTGGGCGGGGCAGGGCGGTTGCGGTGCGGGTTTAGATTCAACCCGCCCCACCCCGCACCATATTGTATAATTTTTTGTTTTCAACCCGCCCGCGTGAACCCGCGTGAACCCGCCCCACTTAACAAAAATCTTTCATTTTCTTCTATATGCTCTCTGTTTCGTCAAAAAATTTTTGTTCTATGCAACTTTAATTTACTGAAGTTTGCTAATTTAAGTCAATTACCAAATCTTCTCATCTATTTTTTGCTCGTTGAACTGATATCTTAGCTATGCTATTTATATATTATTATTTAATCTTAATAAAAATTCATACTTCCTGATTTGGTTACCACTTTGTTTTCTCTTATTGCTCTTTTAGTTAACAGCAACATATTTATTTCAAAACGAAAAAAGGAAACAAAAAACATGAATGAAAAAAGAAAAAGTGGAAAAGAAAATTCATTTTCCAGTTAATATTATAACCACGGCCTTCAACTATTAAACATCCAAAATCTCATTTTAAAGAAAAGTATGAGAAGAAATGCTTCAACAGTCTATATACTCAGTGGCAAAATTTACTTGAAATTGAAGAACCCTCCTCACATGATTTTAACCCGCAACCGCCCTGAAACCGCTTTTAGTTTTTAGAAGAGTGTTCTGACCCGCCCCGCTCCGCACCCACCTCGCATTCATCTGCACCCATCCCGCATGATCTCAAACCCGTACCGCCTCGTACTCACATCGCCCCATTGTCATCCCTATTGCTCCAACATGAAAATTCTTTCAGAGAAAGACGACATACTATGATATATTCTATTTTGTCGATAACATATCAGTTGATTCATCAAAATTTTGTTTGATGACAGCCGCTGAAGATATTGACGTTCCATTTGAACCTTGCATAATTATATTTAGTAGAGGATTATGACATTAGTCGAGGGTTTATCGGAAACAGTCTCTTTACCCTTTCAGGATAGGGGTAAGGCCGCATATAGTCTACTCTCCCCAGACCCTACTTGTGAGATCATACTGGATAATTGTTGTTGTTGTTACAGAATTATGACATTATTTTATTTTTGAAGAGATTGAAAGGGAAATGGGGTGGGCAGATAACTATTTTCTCCCCTTTAACTTTATTCTGTGGGAGTAGGAATTTGGAAGGTGAAAGGTGATGTATAAAAAACAAAGGTTAAGAAGGATGGCATCACATGCTTTTGAGAGCAAATCTTCAAATGGCTCAAATTAATGGGAATATTTACTAATGTTGCTCTAAGGTATATATAGAAAGGGCAAGAAATCCCTTTACTTTAGTTAGTAACTAGTATTAGTACATGTGCGATGCACGAATAATTAAAAAGAATGATCTATACCGTAAAGTTTAATATGTTAGTGTTAATATCATCTTTACAACCAAACATTAAAAATATTTTAAGACTCCTGTAAAACTTTCATTCCATCTCCTAATAAATGTTCTATAAAAAATAATGATACTATACAATTTGTTTGATATGAATGTTCCACAAAAAATAATGATGCTATACAATTTGCTTGATATGTAGCACGTGCCTAAGGGAACATTTTTGTAGCAAATGCTCGTGACATATCGCAGGGCATTTTCCAGAAGTTGTCCTCTGTATTGAGGTTTATCACTACAAAAAAAATATGGGTAAAAACTCAAGAATTTCTGGTGAACCCTTGTCACTAACATTTTGAAAAATTAAAAACCTAATTATGCGTAAGACACCTTATATTTCCTAATGCTTGTATTGAAAGTACGAAAATCCCAATAGTTGCATGAATTCAATCTCCCTAAAATAAAAAATTTGAAAAAAAATTTAAGTTAGTAAGGCGCATAAGTTGAAGAAAATATATCACAACTCGGAAAAAAATAACATGTAAAAGAGTATGCACCTTTTCATCTTGAATAATTAATTCAATTAAATTAAAATTTTCTGGTTTCTTGCGGTCTAGAATGTGTCATAATCTAACAACACGAGCTTTCAAATTCCAACTCATTTTGGACATTAATATTTCGCTGATATAGTTATAGTTTGGAGCTATATTTTGCAGAAGTTTGTGTGGAAGCTAAACCCTAAGTAATGTAGAGAAGCCAAACCTAAGCAAAAGTTGTTTAAATAAAGATTTCTAAGAAAAAGACAATCTAGTAAATCAATTTTTAAGTATATGAAATCCTAGTATTTAAAATGGTATGTGTAAATTAATTTGTATGAGTGAGTGCGCAAAAAATGATACGGATCTTCATTTTTTAGCTTTTGGCTTATTTTAATTTTCAACGTTTTTTTTTTGTGGTTAATTAAAATTTGTTAACCACCAAGCCTTAATTTTTCTTGTCTTTTTCCTTTGTCCTCTTGTTCATTTTTCAATATTATTTCCTTTAATATAATATAGATGTAAGATACAAAATGTTTATTTAATTATTTCTCTCTTAAAAAAGAATACCTACAATAACTGAATTATACACAAAATTTAATTAAAAATATCTATAATAATGTATATTGTTCGTAAATAAGGTCAGATAAAAAGCTTGTACTAAATATAGAATTATTATTCAACTTAAAATTAATGTGTAAGATACAAAATTAAATTGTAATTGATTCTTTCTCAAAAAAAAGGATACCTACCATAACTGAATTATACACAAAATTTAATTAAAATGCCTATAATTATAGTATATTGGTCTGCATAATGAAAATTGCGTCTTTTTTTTTTGTACGACCAAAAGATTCTACTTTGGTCATTAAAAAGAGAACATTTTAGTTTAATTAATTCTTTCTTTTTTCAGTCTATTTTCTTTAGTATAATATAGATGTAAGACAAAACATTTATTTCATTGATTCTTTCTTAAAAAGGAGTACGTATCATAACTGAATTATACACAAAATTTAATTAAAGATACTTATAGTAATATATATGATACATATATTAATGTATATTATTCGCAAATAAGGTCAGATGCAAAGTTTGTACTAAATATAGAATTATTATTTCAACTTAAAATTAATGTGTAAGATACAAAATGAAATTTTAATTGATTCTTTCTCGAAAAGGGATGCCTACCATAAAAGAAATCCTTAATAATATTACAAATCGATGATCCTGTAATTTTGTATGGCAAGTGTGAGTAATCATATATTGTCATGTCACAATGATCTTTTTCTTTTACTTATTTTTGGACTTTGGTCCATAACACATTTTTGGAAAGAATTTTTTCTTTCCGTTTTTATGTCAGCAGAATATTTCATACCTTTTTCTCTTACCCATATTAACTTAAAGCATTAATTTCATATTTCAACAAAATATTTGTCATATGTAATATTACTCCAAATATGGTTATATATGTTCACGGACAACTCTATTTCATATTTCATTGCCACCAAAAAAATTAATTGTTAATTAGATACAAAAGAACATCAAATAATAATTTTTTGACGAAAACCATGAACTTATATATAATATAATATGGATATGGTAATATATGTTCACAGATAGCTCGATTTCATCTTTCTTTCCCAACAGATTTTTTATCCAATTAATAATTAGATACAAAAGAATATCAAATAATATTTTTTTCAATGTTATACAAATAGAATCCAACAAATAGATTTCATAAAAGTGCCAAGTGGCTTTTTCTCAATACGCCACTTGGCCTAACCTCATGCTTCATTACTCTCCTTTTAATATAATATAGATAGATTGAGTAAGATCTTATTTTGCTACTTGGAATTATTTAATTTTTATACTCAATAAATTTTTAGTATCATAATAAATTTTAATTTTATTTTATATTTTCACATACTCCAAAATATAAATAGTCATAGATTATTTCAATTTACGTATTTCTGTATTTTTATTTTTTTCTATGATAGTTTTTAACGTTTAATTAATTTTTCACTTCCATATTTCTAGCTAATATAGAAGAAAATCTATGAGTGGATCAATGTATAGATATACATATAGATACAAATATATATATAAATATACATATATAGATTAGATTTGTCTAAGATCTATTTAGATTATGTATAAGATTTATTAAACTACTTCCATTAATTATATTTCTATTTATAATTTCTAACAATTAATGTTGTCTTAAAATTGCCAAGTGGCTTCATTTTTGCTTGTCACTTAGCTTAACCACATGTTTCACCACTCTCCTTTTCATATAATATAGATATTCCTATTTTTATCAAGAATGCATCTTATTCACTGAATAAACAATATTTGTTGATTTGTTCTTTGTCCTTTAATATAGCCCTGGAGCATCCGTATGTGGTAGAAGCTTGGGTTTATAATAAGCTAGCGTTTGGACAGAGATTCGATTGAAACTTAAAAAAAAAGTTTTAAGTTGTGTTGAAAAATAAATTATTGGAAGTTGAAGTTGTCTTTGGATATGCATTTTATTTAAAAAGAACTTGAAGTTTTATGATTGGAAAAAAATCACCCTAAACTATCCTAAATCAGTTTTTGGAAACTTGAAATTCTTTTTCAAGTTTTTTTTTTCAAAAATTAATCATATTTTATGAATAATTAATTTTTTTTTTTTTTGAAAAAAAGTAACCAAAATCTACGGCCTAATTGGAGCTAAATTCTCTTTACTATATTAAAAGGACATAAATCAGGCCAATTTAATGTTGGTTTAGTTAGTTTTAGTCACTTTATTGTTTCTTTAATACCAAACCAAACCAGGAAGACAAGTAGTCTTGCCACAAAAGTATAGTTGTATCAGTTTGTAATAGTCCTTAGTTTTTAATAGAATAAGTCTTACAAAAAAAAGGTGTGAAACCACTGTTTTTTCTGGATATACAACTGTAATTAGTGTGCATGAAATAAGCCATTTTTTATTATTACCAAATGAAAGCAAAATAATACTATCATTTTTTATTACAATATCACACCAAATCACATCAAATGGAGTAATTTTAAACTTATCAAGTCTATTTGAGATTTGTTTTTTATGGTTTTATTGTACATTCCTATGATCATTATTGTGGATTCTGTATACATTATCAAGTATACAAATCATTAATAGGGAGGGGGTGTAGGGGTTAAACTTTCCTTTAGCATATGGAGGTGGATTGGTTGTTAAATGAGAGTGACAAATGTGGGGTTGGGATTGTCAACTATTTTTGATTCTTTTTGTGATATCGTATTCTCCTTTAAATAGGCAATTCCATAGACAAAGAATCATGTGACTTCGTACACATATATATATCTTACCCATAAATAAAGTATTTCCTCCGGTTCATAATAAATGATCAATTTACTTTTTAATTTTGGTTCAAAATAAGTGTCCATTTATATAATCAAGAAAGAATTTAATTTATTTTTACAAAATTACCCTTATGTATATATCCCTAAAAAGTTTTCTTACTCTTTACATTAAATATATAATTAAGGGTAGTTTAGTTATACTGGATATTTTTGTATAGAATTTAGTATTTTCTTAATAGGTGTGCCAAAAATAAACTGGTCACTTGTTGTGGACTGAAGGGAGTAGTACGTAGTAGAAATAGTGTAGCTCCATTCCCTCATTCAAACAAAGACAACTAGTAGTAAACAGAACAATAATTTCCCACTCATTTGGGTACCACCCACTAAATGCAAATCTCTTCGTTAAGATTATGATCAATAATAATTAGCCTTAGCCCCACCCAATTGTTTGACTGTCTTTTCCCTTCAAAGACCCTTGCCAGTTGCCACAGAGCAAAAAGAGAACACAAAAGAAAAAGTATCTGATGTGCATCTGTGCTTGTAGTTGTAGGTTGTGGGGTTTTTGTGTGTGTGTGGTGGGGGGTATTAAGTACTATATTACTTTTGCTAATTAAGGAGAGATACAACACATTAATGGAGTAAAGGCATAATACTTTACTCCATAACTAATATTATCTCTGTTTACCGTGAAAATGGTAATAATAATTAAATTTGATTTAGTGGTTCTAAAAATACATGATATATTTTTATGCTAGTTGTTAGGCAGTTGTTGCTATGAGAAAGATTTAGAAACGAAATAAGAGCTTAAGAACGAGGTGTTAATCAAACCGGGTCGTTGTTAATCGGGGACTCGAGCTTGCCTGTTCGAGGGCCTCGGGTCGAGTCCGTAGCTCGGCTGGGAGCTATCGAAGGTGGTCGATGGGGAGTAACAACTATAGACGGATCAAAGGTGGCTCTTTATGGCCAATAATAAGCAATAAATGAAGAACAATAGATAAAACACAATAAATATGAGCAATAAATAAACTAATAAGGTCAAGAGAATATGTTAGAGAGCAGAGGGAATGTTCTTGTATATTTAGTATGGAGCAACAGATGTTTACAAAATGACAAAGATCCCCTTTATATAAGAGAGAGAATCCTAACATAGTACAAGTGCATTTATTACAAAGATATGGAGATGGGACATCTAGCTAATGCCACGATACGGGCTCAGACTAGCCTGACAGATTTTGTCGGCTCTAGCTTCACACCTTGGGAACTCCCCATTTTCTTCCCATAACTGTCGATCCCATACTGCCCCGAGGTCGAGCGTCGATGGCCCTCGAGGGGTGAGACTCAACCGTGATTTTGAGCCTTCGAGACGTTATAACGATGGAAAATTGGACCCTCCGATTTTACCGTATACAATCTTCGTTTTTAAAAAGATTGACACATTCCTATATTTTCATAATGTGTGCATTTACAGCCACACAAATTTTATGTCTTGTTTAAGACTATAAGTTTCAAAAGCTTTATAATCACACAAACGTTATGACATATTTAAGATCACAAATTTTGAAAGTTTGTATCTCTCCATTAAACTTTGTGTCAAGTCAAACTAGAATGAAAAAATTGAAATGGAGATAGTAGTAGTAAGAGAATTGAGATGGAAAAGAAAGCAATTAGTGATCATTTCATCTGTTTGTTTCATCTTGGATGGAGTAACACTTACTATTTACTTGAGCAATTAAGCAATTATTAATTTGGGGCAACTTTTTGTTGTTCTTAGTTAAGCTATAAGATGACCTACTTGACTCATTCTTAAAAGATAAACTCGCCCTTAATCCAGTCATAATTACTAATTTCTAAAACTTGATTTAGAACGTTAAGCTTCATTTAATGATTAAGGATAAGGGCATCTCAAATAATACTATGCATTCATGAATAATGATCCAAAAGCCAATCAACCTAAAGAATGTTTGAATAAGGTCAATGATATGATGACATCCACATTGCACGTGCATGTGAGAGTACAACATCATCAAACCAGCCTCTGCTATAACAATATAACAACTCTCGAGTGCGACCCTACATTTCCATCTGTGGTCATTGTACAATATAGATTGAAACAAACAAGGCAGTTAATTTTTCTAAGATATCCGGTAATAAAAAAATCCACTGTCCATTAATTCAGATTTGCGCTTTGTGCTGGATAGGTATATTGAGAAGGGTAAAACGTTTCCTACAAACAGATCCTTTACTCCCAGCGTTAGAAATCACTTGTGGTTAAATGTGATGGGACCTTAATCTTTCCACCACATTCTACCCTCATATGCTAATCACATGGCTTTAATTGTATTTAGTTTCCTTAATTCATGATCGATCATCTATCCTTTTCTCCTCTCTTTTTTTCATTTTAAAGAATTTCTAATTAGGGAGTCTTTCTTCTAATATAGAAAATAAATATGAATATACAATTATTATGAGGTGGCTTGGTTTGGGGGTGGAGAACGAAAGAAGAGGTTTGCCAAGGAAAGGAAATTTTGAGGAAAAAGAATGTTACTCTCAAAAGGAAACTCCTACTTTAACCTGTCTTTAGAGTTTAGACAGCTAAACTTGTTTATCTAGAAAAATGAAAAATGATGAGTAAGTTTTCAGTGCCTTTTGATTTTCAAGAGCAAGCCTCTCTTTTTGGAGTTGTAGAAAGTATGCAAGTAAATTGAGTAATTTAAGATATACAGTAGATTGATTGATAAAAGAAATTATACTTTCAGTATTAATATGATTAATTTAATATTATAAATTGTTGGAATACCTTTTTTGTCTTGATAATGTAGAGTGGACTTGAGCAAATAAAAAAATATTAAAAAAAGTAAAAAAATAAAATAAAATATGTTAAGAAACAATAAAAGGAGAAGAAGAATATTGCAGAGAAAAGTAAAGAAAGAGAATTTTTATTTATTTGGGATGATTTACAATGGAATAGAACCCCTTTATTTATAGGAAAAGAGTGACTTAGCCACCAAATTATCCCTAAAATCTCCCTAAAATATATACATTCACCTTAAATACAATTCTATTTATAATACTCCCCCTTGAATATCTATTCAACATATAATGTGCCTCGTTAAAACCTTAACTAAAATAAAATCCAGTGGGAAAAAAATTCTTGAGAAGGAAAAGGAGTACACATGTTTAGAAATACGCCTTTTTGTTGCCTCGTTAAAAATTTTGCAAGAAAAATCAAGTGAGACAAAACCTTATAAGGAAAAAAAAGTACAACACGTATTAACTCCCCCCTAATGAGAGCATTAATTCACATCTTTGAGCCTTCACATCCCAATCTTGTGCACTAGCTTCTTGAAGGTTGACGTTGGCAGAGATTTGGTGAATAAATCAGTTATATTAACTCCAATGAATATGTTGTGCCTTGAAAATCCTCGCTATCACATTATCATGCTTATAGTTATAGCAAGGTACAAATGTGTCCAAATTGCACTTAGCATGTAGTACTTCAAGACCAAGAATTCGATATGCTTTAAGCAATTTAAATCCTTCAGGAATTGTCATATAAGTTATTCATATAAGCCATATGAATGGACTTTAGATGCATGTCAAGTTTTTATGCCATGCTAAACATATAAGATAGATAAATGTGATTTCACACACCATTGACTTTATACTTTCAACTGTTTGATCTGCAAATTCAAAACTACATATTTTTCATATGAAACCAATTCTACTTGAATTGTTCCTCCAAGCTTAAAATCCTCATATATATTTAGTGTTGTCCTCAATATAATCGATGAACATTTTATATCGGTTTCAACCACCTTTTTTCATAAAGACATGATATAGAGATCTCTTCATTCATATTTTCAAGTATCTGAACCTCTTCTGAGACTTTATGAAGTGTTATGTCATGTGATCTTCAAGATCACTTACCTTATTATTATGATCATTATCATCATCTGCTCATCTTCTATTTCAAGAATTTTATTTGAAACTGATTTGCCTATACACTTAAGCGTACCATAAATTTTATCCTTGTAGGACTTATTCTAATAGAAGCATTTGCAGTGAGAATATAGTTACTTTCTTTGGGTAAGCAAATGCATCAGACATGCTTTGCAACATATTGCAGATGAATTATATTTTTATGAACTTCAAGTTCACATTATCTTATTCAAAGATATATCTAGATGTACAAATGATAATTCATTCCATAACATTTTCTCAATTGTTTATCTTGTCTCCTCCTCATGTTAAAAAAACTAACTCGCTTCCTCAACTTAGGAAACCTACCTTTGTATATTATAGTGTTAATCGAAATATACACTGCACGTCATTAATAATAAGATAAAATTATTTGGTTCTTTACCCTGAACCACTTGCGAGGGGAGAATGTAATATACTTTCGTATATAACATATATCAAACTGATATAAATAACTTTGTTCTCATAAGCAATAGTTTAGTTATTAAGTGGAGGCACTCAATAAATCATTTTGCTAAACCAACTGTGAGTAAACCAACTTATCAAGATGAACTTTTTGAATAGAAAATCTGAAAATTATGCTCTAAATTTAATTATTGAGCAACTTACCTCGCAAACACCAGGTTGCGGGTTAATAATAATTTTATATGTAATAGTTTCATAGTTGCATCTTGTGTGGTATACATGGCAGGTGAATGAGCCCATATTCACCTTTGATATTTCTAGCATTCATGGGATTCAATTCTAATTTTAGTTGGTCTGCTAATTAGTGAGAACAAGCAACATAAGAGAATTCGTAAAGAACTTTCTAGTTCTTTAATATTTACCCATGTGAATTCTCTTTTATTTTTGCATATCATATTAAAATTAAAATGGCTAAATCAATTGTGCCAACTGAATAAATTATCAAATATTGATTAACTTAAGGTTTACACCATGACGTGTGCAATTATAAAAATATCCCAAGTTTATTATGATATTGATTTTTATATCAATAAACATCCAGTTTACTGCGTCATATAATTTCATCATATTCTTTATTTGTGTAGTACAAATCAGGAAATAAAGCGAGTAGCTTTCATATACATATTATCCCTCTACATTTGTAATAATATAAAGATATTAAATCTTCTGATTATTTATAGTCTCAATATAATCAACCGCTTTCGAATACTTTAGAAACACAATAAGTTTCTTTGAGACTTACTATAACACAATGCCTTATTGATAATTAATTTTATTCCTCTATAATAGCAATAATTGAATCTTCCACAACTCTCAATTAATTTGGTACTACCACATATTCATCAACATCCATATGGTGATTATCTCTTTTAAAGAGAAAATTATACAATTATGGCCACAATAAAAATTATATGCAAGATCTGTTTCTTGCATTACTGTTATCCTTTAATAATCACATTAGCAAAATATTTTGGCGTACAATAGGTACGTGACCAATGACCATTCATGCCATAACAATGACATTATTTTCTTATATCATCTCAAACCTCCTACTAGAGGTGAGTATGGTATATTTACTACCACTAGCACATTTTATTCTTTCAAGAATGAATATGTATTCATAAACAACATGTTGTCACATTCACGTCGTGAATGGACCATAATCTTCTATATGTTCTTTACAAAATCTCATGTCAAATGATGACAAATATTATTTCACATAGTGAATGATATTTTGAAAATCCTTATTATTTTCATTACCATAATGATGACGATTATAGTTTCATATATTGTCACGTCAACATCCATTAATACCTTACCACTTCAGGTGATTATAATTTCTTACAAACTCTATTAGAGTTATAATCATAATTTGTTATCTTTGTTTGTATTTAAAATCAAAGTATAGAATTTCAATATTAAAAAGAGAAAAATAAGGTGGAATACTTGCCTTAGATCCAGAATTTATTCCTGAAGGAAGTTCATGAAAAAATTTACAATCATTAATTATGCTCAATATTATGTGCAAGTTGAGCTCCATACACGTATCCCAAAGCCTGGTGACCAAAGCAGGCCGCTACTCAATTGGTTAGTGTCTCGTGCTCATAACATGGTATAAAATAATAAGAGAAGAAGAAGAGTATTGCACAGAAAAGTAGTGAGAGGGAATTTTATAGATTTTGGATCCATTATAATGGAATAAAATCCCTCTATTTATAGAGGAAAAGTGACTTAGCCACCAAGTAACAAATCTTAAAATCTCTCTAAAATATAGACATTCACCTTAAATATAATTTTATTTATAACATAATAATAATAATAATAATAATAATAATAATAATAATAATAATAATAATAATAATATAATAAGAGAAAATGCATAAAGACCCCATTCAACTTGTACTGGAAAGTCATTTACACACCTAAACTTTACGGGTGTCCTAACACCCCACTATTGTTTAAAGAACTATATTTATTTGCTCCCTCCTAAGGCCTGACCCAACTGTAATAACTTCAGTGGAAAACACGCGCTTTTATTATGAAGCCACGTAATTAAATCCTTCCGTAAATAAATATAAACATAACATATTACACAGTCACTCATTAACCCATTAACCCCCTCAGTGAAAAATTCCCAAAGTGAAGAACCCTATTATCCCACCCTCAAAGATTCGATTAGCCTCTCCAAAATCAATTTTCCTGACCAAAATCGAAGGGACCTATTGCAATATCCTTCGATTTCGTTGTTGCTGGTGCTTTCCGTTTGTTCTTAATTGTTTCATTTGACGATTTGGTTGAAGAGCCGTTCGAAGTTGAAGGTCCCTGAAGAATCAAGTGCAAACGTTATCTTTGTTTTAGTTTGGAGGTAAGCACATCAACCCTAGCCTTTTCTATCATCAACCCTAAATGTTATCTCTGTTTTCGTTTCTTTAATATTATCCGTATCTAGGGTTTTGAACTTGCTTCAAATTTCTTCACTGTAATGTTTTCAATGTAAAATCGAGGAACAAAAATACAATTTTTAAGGTGTAATAATAACCAATTTTCAGTTTTTTCTTGTTGCATGTATTCTGACTTCTTATGTAGGGGTCTAATAGTAACTATTAATCCTTAATTAGTTTATTTTCTACTATATTCAGGTATTTCAATGTCTTTTGTACTTGTTACACTAAGGCTTTTCCATGGTGGAAAAATCTCTATGGATAAGTTACATTCCTTTTCAGTGGAGGATTATGTTGGTGGGATGATTACTGATTGTGTTGATGTCGATGTTGATATGTTCTTATATTTTGAGTTTTTAGGTTATGTAAAAGAGTTTGGTTACAATAGTTCTTCTGCTGTTATTTATGTTAGACCACCTAATTGTCCTGGTTTGGTAATAATTAAGGTTGATAGGGACCTTATGTGTATTTGTGAAGAGTTAAAAAGTGGGGATATTTTGGAGGTTTATGTAGATCACTTGGTTGAAGAAGCTGTAGTGGTCCCCCCTCTATTAGAATATGTCAGCCAAGTTGTGGATGATAGTAATGTCTTTTAAGAAATAATCTGGTCAAGATTTGGGGGGCTGCGAGGGTTTGGGAACTTCTGAAAAGGCATCCAATACTGCTGAAAATAGTGCCAATAATAGTGTGCCCATAGTTGTTACTACTGATGATAGTTCAAACTCCTCATCTGAATCTAGTAGCAGCACTGATAACAGCTCAGATTCAGACCATGAGGAGTTGTTTGAAGAAGGAGAAGCTGATTATGGCAGTGATACACATAAGGAATACAGGGCATTTAGGGCAGAAAGAAGGACTGTAGAGAGGAGGAAGAGGAAAGAAAGTGCTCCTAAACAAGAACATGTTAAACTATGTAAGAGAGGGCCAGATGTGGGGTATGATGAATATGAATCTAAGAAGAAGAAGAGTTTAGAAGGTAAGATAGGTGGTGATGAGCCTTATTACTTCTCAGATGAAGCTGCTAGTTTTGAGACAGATCCAGATGATGTTGATGATGAAGGTGAAGGGGAGGTTCAACAGAAAGTTAAAGCTAGAAGAAGAAAGACTCAAAGAAGAGTAATATTTGACAAGACCTGCAAGAAAATAGTCTGGGAAACTGGACTTGCATTTACAAGTGTGAGAGATTTCAGAGAAGCTGTAACTAAATATGTTGTTCAACAAAAGGTTTCTATAGAAAAGTATGTAAATGAACCTATAAGGGTGAGGGTTAAGTGCAAGAAGGCATCCTGTCCTTGGCTTCTAGTTGCTAGTTATGATTCTAAGACTAAGAATTTTGTAGTCAAGAACTACAATCCAGTTCACAAATGTGACCCTACTAACAGAAACAAGTTATGTAATTCAAAGTTCTTGGCTAGAAGGTTCAATGAGAGGGTAAAAGAACAACCTAACATTAGAATATTCAAGTTTCAAGAGTTGATTAGAAAGAAATTGGGATTATATGTTGGGAGGACAATTTGTAGGAGGGCAAAAAATATTGTGTTGAGTGAGATAATGGGTGATCATAAACTGGAGTATGGCAAGATTTTAGATTATAGGGATGAGTTGCTTAGATCTAATCCAGGTAGCACATGTGTAGTGAAACTTATTGAAGAAACTTTTGAATGTGGGAAGAAAATGTTTGTTGGGTTCTACATTTGTTTTGATGCAATGAAGAAGTCATACTTAGCTGGTTGTAGACCATGCATTGGATTGGATGAATGTTTTTAAAAAGGGGTATGTAGAGGCCAACTACTTGTAGTAGTTTGCAAAGATGGAAATAATCAGATGCTTCCACTTGCTTGGGCTATTGTTGAGATTG
Organism: Nicotiana tabacum; assembly: GCF_000715075.1. NCBI lineage: Eukaryota > Viridiplantae > Streptophyta > Magnoliopsida > Solanales > Solanaceae > Nicotiana > Nicotiana tabacum. The sequence goes on from NC_134095.1 coordinate 124,757,221, forward strand.
AAAATATGCACACTTGGAGGTGATTTGTCAACCTTTTAAAGAGTGATCTTCAGTTTGGAGATGGTACAAATCTGACCATAATAACAGACATGCAAAAGGTAATAACTTGTAGTTTGTTGTTATTTTTCTACTGCTGTTTCACTTAAAACTAACTACCATTGTTAATTTTTCCAGGGGCTTGAGAATGCTATAGCAGACCTGCTTCCAAATTCTGAGCATAGGATGTGTGCAAGGCACGTCCTAGCTAACTAGTCTAAGAAATGGAGGGGCATAGAGAGAAGGAACTGCTTCTAGAGGTGTGCAAGGTCTACCTATGAGTGGGAGTTGAAGAAAAATCTGGATGACATGAAGAAATTGGGGACTAAGATAGTTGATGAACTGTTGTACTACAACATTGAAAGATGGAATAAGGTGTATTTCAACACATTCTGCAAGTCTGATAGTGTTGACAATAATATGCCAGAATGTTTCAATGCTTGGATTTTGGCAGCAAGGCAGAAGACTATAGTGACAATGCTTGAAGAAATAAGGGTGAAGATGATGAACAGAATAGGTCAGCTCAGACAGTTTGGAAACACTTGGATTACTGATTTTTCACCAATGGCCATGAAAGTCTTGGAAGAGAACACAGAAAGGTCAATGAAATGTATCATTTTCTGGAATGGTGAGTATGGATTTGAAGTGAAGCAAGGATCAGGTACAAGTTAAGTGAAGCATTTGGTGGACATCAACAGGCAAACATGCACCTGCAGAGCTTGGATGTTAAAAGGCATACCATGTGCTCATGCAGTTGCTGCCCTGCATTATAAATATCTAGAGCCTATGAACTATATTTCTCACTGGTATAGTAATGCAACTTACATGAAAACATACAGTTACTTTCTTCAGCCTGTCTTGGGTATGAATTGTGACCAGAGTCACAAAACCCAACTGTTATACCACCTCATGTCAAGAAGATGCCTGGAAGGCCAAAGAAGGTTAGAAGAAAAGATCCTGGTGAAAATAAGACAGGAAAAAGTAGAGTGGAAATGACATATAGCAATTGACATAACAAGAGTCATAACAAGAGGGGCTGTGCAAAGGCTACTGGAAGTAATACTGCTGCAACTTCAGCAAGTTCTGTGCCTACAAGTGTTGGTAGTTCAAAGCCACCAAAGCAAAGTATATGAAGAGGAAGGGGTAGGCCAAAAGGTTCTAAAGAAAAGGTGAAGTTCTTCCCTTTAATGTCTTCTTTCTCTTTTTTAAATAATTACCAAATTTTTAATTTTGATTGTTTGATGTAGGATGTTGGTAGTAGCACTGATGTAAGAACACAATATAAGAAACCAATGATGGTTGGGATGGGAGTTTTACACACTCAAAGTGGCTTCAAAATTCAAAATGTAAGTCTAACACAAACTCTCATATTTAGGTGATTTCATTTGTCTGATTTTCTGTTGGGTTTTGGCAGCCTTGAATGTCATCTACAAACTTTAAGGATGTGAGGTCCTCAGTAGAAGTAACTGAAGATCTAGGCCATCAACCAACACGAGGTGTTAAATGGAAAGGTAAAGAAGCTATGACATCAAGGCAGCTTCAACAATTGAGAGGCAAGAAGCTCATTCAAACAAGGTCTAGGGCTGCTAAGTTAAGCCAGGAAAGCACCACTGCAAATCAACCCAGATGATGAAGCTATGATTTTGTTTGATGACTGTATTGCAATAGACTGCATTATGCAAAAAATGTTAAGCAGCTATAGACTGCAATTCTGTATTTTGATAAGGATTTGTAGGTAGCTATAGACTGTAATTTTGTTACATTTGGTGTCTGATTTGTTGCTGCTACAATGACAACAAATAGCTATTTTGTTAACTCATTTTGTGATTTTTATGCAACAAATGCATATATGATGTTTTAGTGATCTATGAGTTGTACAAGTTGATAGTATGTGTGTTTGCCATGAAATCAAATACTTCAGTATGCAGTTTACTTTCTTCAGTATGCAGTATGCAGTTTACTTCCCAATGTAAAAACAACGCTTCTTTAGAAACAACAATTTATAAGCAAGAAGTACAAATACATATTGAGATGAGAATACTACAAAATATTGAGATGACAAAACTACAAAAGGCTTACATTCAAATGAAAGTTCCATTGTAAACATACAAAATAAATCCTACAAGAAATACCTACATTCATATTGAGATGACAAAACTAGATTCACAATGGCAACCTCATTGCATCTTCTTTCAATGAGATTCCTAGATACCCACAACCAACAAGAATAATACACATCCCCAATATAATGAACCAAAGTACATTTTTCCTAGCCTTTGACTTAGCTAATTTACTCTTCCACTTCTTTTCCTTCTCTTTCATCTTCTCCATATCATCTTGCAATTTCACTAATTGAGCCTCAATCTTCTTTATCTTGTCCTCTTCTATGTTGTTTTCAACCTTTAAAGTTGTCCTCGGCTTGGCAAGATTTTCAAAGCTTTCTAATGCAATCTCAAGTTCACCCATTTTGTCAAGCAATTTTGGAATAATAAATTTGGACCTAGGATCAATTTCGGAATCCTTCCAAACCCAAAAATCATAAGATCGTGGACCCTAAGATGAATAACAAAAGAAAATTAATGAATGATAATTTTCACAACTAAATTAGTGAAAGAATTTTTACTATCATTTACCCCATAGTATGGATAAAACCCAATATCTTCTTCCTGGGTTCCGAGGGGTCCAAGCTGTTAACAAAGGCAGCACATAGCCATGGTTGCATCGAATTTCTCCACTTGACTCATTTTCTTCCTCTTCCGTGCAAAGCCTTGTCAAATTCAAGCCTTTTGAAGGCATTGCAACAACTACAACACAACAAGATAATATCAAAGTCAGATAATTTGCATTTGCTTTCAAATATCGGATAATTGAATTTTAGGAAAAAGGCATAACAATACTAAAAGAAAGAAAATAGTGTTCTTAAGAAGGAGAAAGGTTAACCTTTGCCTTCAAAGATTAAAACTTCAAAAGGGCAATTTGAGGGATTTTCGGCAGAAATTAGAAGAAGAAGAAATTAGGGTTCTTCAACTGGGTTTGGTAAAATATTGGGGAAGAGGGGATTTTACCGTTGGTTGGGGTTATATTAACGTTAAACATTTATTTATTTCTATTTTTTTTTTGGGTGTTTTCAACGATTAAAAAAGTAAGGACGCGCTCAATCCAATTACGCGCGGCTGCCCAGGCCTTAGGAGGGAGTAAATAAATACAGTTCTTTAAACAATAGTGGAATGTTAGGACACCCGTAAAATTTAAATGTGTAAATGACTTTCCAGTATAAGTAGAATGAAGTCTTTATGTATTTTCTCTAATAATAAAGGAAAAATGCAAAGTAAAAATAGGTATGTAATTCCTTCCACAAAGATATCAAAGAGGAGTCATTACATTGCGAATCTCAAGCTTGTCTCGAGATTGATTCCTCATCTCCTTTTCCTTTTCATGATTATACATGTAAAAGGTTATATTTGAATTTTGAACAATACAGTTTTCTCCATCTTTTCTTTGTTTTTTATATTTCCTTTTTTCTTTTCTTGTCCCCTAATGTCTTTGAGTCTTTCCAGCTTTTACACGCACATTATGCTTGCAGAGAAAATGTCATTTTGATTCTTTGGACTAAAGGGCATATGTTGTCCATTTCTTTTCAAGATTTTATTTTTTTTCTTTTTCCTTTATCAGTAGTGACATTTTTCTGAAATAATATATTGCATTGTTTAAGTTAGTGGCAATATTGTTACTCCTATTTATATATTCTCTTGTTTCTTTAGTCACGGTTAAGTTACCAAGTGGATTCGAGTATAGAACTATGTTTATTTTAAGGTTTTACTTTTTATATTAACTTAATGTTTAATGGGTTTTTAATACTTTGTCACACCCTAGACTAGGGGAAGAAGGAATCCGAACCCCTCTTTAGAAAAATTACATTATCTAAATTTAAATACTTTTTAATATAATATATCAGATATTAAATTTTCTTAGCTTATTCACGGGTCTACTTTTCTTGAATCTCCTTCCCTCGCTGCCTACAACTCTGTAAGTACATTTCTTACAAAAGATTCGACATTTTTTATTAAATGAAAGATCTCTACCTAAAGAGGGAAAAAATACATAAAATAATGTCCACCTCACCCCCAAAGTCAACCCTCTCTCCGATGGTCCTTCCCTGCCCACATTTCCTTTAACACAACCCCCTCTTTGTCATACAGTAGTATTTTCTTTTTGGCAAGTGAATAAGGATAAAATTATCCAACTTAATTGATTCTACAATATAGCTTTTTCAAAGAATTCCAATAAAATATTTAAGTGGAAGGAGGATCTTCATTCTTTTCCTGAATAAAAATGCATAAGCATACTCTCCATCAATACTGAGACATCAGATGCTGGACATAAATTTTAACTTTTAATTAATTGGTTTACAAATGCAAACGTTATTAAACTAACACTGAGTTCAATACATTTACCTTGAAAATAACCTTTTTTTTCTTTTACATATATGATTACTTAAAAACCAGATCATTGTTTGTATTTTGGCCACATAGAAAAAAGGTCGCCAGATTACACTGATAACATAAAATTTCGTTTATTCTAACATACCTTTTCCAAATTCAAATGCTTATGGTAATAAGAGAACATTTTACCAAAAATATGAGTAGCTCCTTTCTTTTCTCCAAAAGATTTTGATTTTAGAATAAGGGAAAAAAAAATGAAAAGTCCCTAGCTAGCGTTCAAAAAAGAAAGTCCAAAGTTAGCCTTGAGCACGAGGAATCCTAGTAACGCAATTATTGATCACCTAAACTTTTACAAGGTTCGATTACCTGCCACGTGGCATACACCTTATTAAATATTAGTGCTACGTAGGGTTGGATGTCCACTTTGGACAAACTTAATAAAAGAAGGGTATATTTGAACAAATAATATTACGATAGAATATATTTGGACCCAAAATATAACGAATAATATATTTAAGCCTTTTCTCATAATACAGGAGTATATTTGGCCATTTTCCATTTTCCATTTTCCTTTTCCTTCCCACTAAAATAAAAAAAAATGAAAAAAAAAGGCTTGGGCACTAGTGGGGTTGGGTGGGGCTGTACATATGACTTCACCCTCCACAATTTGATTGCCTGATGCCAGGGAAGATACTGTCTTCTGGATTTATGCAAAAACATAGCTTAGTATGTCTGCACATATATCCATGATCTTTTTTTCCTTAAACAAATCAATTTTGCAGATTACCAAACTCACAAGAAAACTCAGCAAATTGAAGCAAATCCCAATAAGCATGTTCTTATACTTCTACTATTTCAGTCTTCCTTTATCCAAAGCCTACACCCCCCCCCCCCCTACAACAACTCCACATGTCCCACAAAGTGTTATCTGATTAAGTACATTTATATTAATCATTATAGTGCTTAACAGTCAACATTTGGAATACCTTTTCATTTTAAATTCTTGAAAAAAAAGTGAAACTTAAAAGTTCTGCATAGTGTATAGTCACCTTCCCTCTTAGACAATGCATGATTGAAGGAATTTTCTTTTCCACCATCTTTTGAATTTCTCTAGACTAGGACAATTCAAAATTTCCATGCTCTTTTACTTTTCTTCTTTTATATATATTCTTTGCTTTACTTTGCTGAACAAAAGTGGCATGCATGTTATTTGGCTCTCACTTTTAACCACTACCAACCTCTAGTTTTGTTATTTGAGGGCTCTTACACAAAGCTGTAAGTGAATGAGTGAGTGCAACTAGTATGTTAATGTGCAGTTGTAGAGGAGGAGACTTGGTTGAAAGTGTTTGTTTAAGGGGTTGAAATTCATACCAAAACAAAGTCTACTTTCAATCTTCTTTTCTAAATAGCTTATTTCTTCATCAAAAATCTCATTTTGGCTTCCGGGAAGTTGTTTTCTTGGACTTCTAAAACCAGTAAAGCAAGAAAAATGATTGCTATTTTGGGATATTTGACCTTATTCAGCTTCTTGGCTTATGCTAATGCTATGCTTACCCCAGCTGGTGTCAATTATGAAGGTTAGTTCTTATGAAATATTGTAGGATTTTGGTTTGGTTTGTTTTATTTCTTTTTGCAAATTCTTTTCCTTTTGTGGGGCTTCAGAAAAAAAGTCTCAAGAATTTTTTTACCACTGATTTTGGCAGTGCAAGCTCTAATGGAAATAAAGAAGGCTTTAACTGATCCTCATAATGTTTTGAACTGGGATGAAAATGCTGTTGATCCCTGTAGCTGGAATATGGTGACTTGTTCAACTGATAAATTTGTCATTAGCCTGTAAGTAAATAACTTTCTGAGCCTTTGTTTACACTTCTACAATTTTTAGTCTATTTTCTAATAATGGTTGAATTGATGATTGTGCAGGGCAAGTCCTAGCCAAAGTTTGTCTGGCAAAATATCACCATATATTCACAATTTGACTCACCTTGAGCTTGTGTGAGTACTTATTACATAACAACAAAAAGGAAATAAAATATCAAATGATTGATTCTTAAATGTTACTAATATGAGTGTTTTGTTTACAGACTTCTGCAGAGCAATAATATTTCAGGACCAATTCCTTTGGAGCTTGGAATGCTTCCAAAACTTAAGACAATTGATCTTTCTGATAACAAGTTAACCGGCAAAATCCCTTCCTCTTTAGCTCAACTGAAAAACCTCCAATACTTGTAAGCAAAGTGGACTTTAAGATCTGATAAAAACAAGTTTTAAGTTAAGAAGACTAATGATTGTGTTTTTAAATGTTAATTATAGGAGATTAAACAACAACAGTCTAACTGGAGCAGTTCCTGTGGACTTGGCCAATATGACTCAGCTGTCACTTATGTGTTTCTCTAAAACCTTTTTCTGTGAGTAATTCATATTATCTATAATACTTCACTTGGGAAAGTCAATATGGGGTTCTGTTTTTCATGTTCAGGGACTTGTCTTTCAACAATCTCAGTGGTCCTGTACCAAGGCTTCTTGCTAAAACATTCAAGTAAGGCTCTCAAAGAAGTCTCTGTATTCCACTTTCTCCCCATACCAGTAGTATTAGTAGGTAGCCTTGTATTCTATTAGTGTTAGATCTCCATTACTACATGTCGATCATTCCGCTTATTTCCTTATTATCTTGTTGTTGTTACTGCTTGTTGCTACTGCTTTCTGTTCATCTTTCCTTTAGCCGGGGTCTATCGGAAACAGCCTCTCTACCCTCAAGGTAGGTGTAAGGTCTGCGTACACACTACCCTACCTAGACCCCACTTGCGGGATTTACTGGTTTTGTTGTTGTTGAAACCAGATATTTGTATTTATATGTCTTTTTGCTCTTATTGATTCAGCATTTTAGGGAATCCTATGATATGTGCAACTGGTAAAGAGGCAGAATGCAATGGAACAGCACCCATACCCCTCTCCTTTTTATACAATCCACAAGGTAAGAACTAGCCATAGAGATTTATGATGTAAATTGGCTTCACTAGTTTTCTCTGCTGATAAAAACATGTAAATTTGCATAGTTCATTCCCAGCTGAAAGTCTTGTGTGCGATCTCAGATAATCAGCCTTCTGGAAAACCAAAGACTCACAAGTTCGCCTTCGCCTTTGGGACAAGTTTAGGGTGCATCTGCCTACTAATAATCGGCTTTGGCTTCTTTCTGTGGTGGAGACAAAAACACAATAAGCAGATTTTCTTTGACAGTAATGGTGAGTATTGTTTAACATGAGCAATTTGAAGGTACTAAGCAATAAGCATGCAGTTTTAGCTCCGCGATCCTCTTACTTGTTCATAATTGCAGAGCTACATCATGAAGAAGTGTGCTTAGGCAACTTAAGGAGATTCCAATTTAAGGAACTTCAGGCTGCTACAAACAACTTCAGCAGCAAGAACATACTAGGGAAAGGTGGTTTTGGACATGTTTATAAAGGCCGTCTTCAAGATGGGAATATTGTAGCTGTAAAAAGGCTCAAAGATGGAAATGCAGCTGGAGGCGATCAGCAATTTCAGACTGAAGTCGCGTTGATCAGCCTAGCAGTGCATCGCAATCTTCTCCGGTTGTATGGATTTTGCATGACACCAACTGAAAGGCTGCTGGTCTATCCTTACATGTCTAATGGAAGTGTAGCTTCACGGCTCAAAGGTAAACATATCCAAAAACTGATATATATAAATAGTCTTTTCATCCTGTTAAAGATTGTGCATTCAATAGATTTCTGTTTTTGAGCAAGTCTTTTCCCAAAAGCTTCCAAGTAATAAATTTGTGAAAAAGTATAAGAACACCAACAAAAAAAAATGCAACCCGGTGCACAAAACATCCCACATTTACGTAGGCTCCGGGGAAGGGACGCACCCTTAGGGAGTGTGATGTAGATAGGCTACCCTAATGCAAGCATTATTGGCTGCTTCCACGGCTCGAACCTGTGACCTATAGGTCACACGAAGAGAGGCAGAGCGTTTTTCCTTGGAGATGGAAATTATTCGCCCACCAGGTTTTATCAATTTTCAAATTCTTCCTCAGTTAGTTAAAAGAATAAAATTAGCTTATATTATGACAATACTAGGTAGCATAGATATCATTGTAGAAAAAATTGATCGATGATGATTATTAATACAACAAAAATAGAGACTATCAATTCTTTTTCCAAATTGGAATCCTTAAAAGAAGTCTAGGCGATCATATGGATGCTTGTCCCTATTTTGACTCTTGTATTAGAAATCATAAGGTGTACTAGTAATTGTTTGGTTAGAAAGAGAAATATCCCTCCCGGACCAGAACTTCTTGTTTTCGAGAGCGAAGGATTTGGATTTGAAGTTTATCGGGTTCTAAAATTGCCACTGAACTTGCCACTGAACCAATAGCTCGTTTTAGTTACTGGGTTCACAACTAGATATTCATACATATTTAATGGATTTCCTATACTAATATAGGTTCTAAGCAAAAGCTTCCAAGTTCGTGAGAACCGTAACTAATATTCTAGTTTTGCCCCTGGTAATGAACCTTCAAAATCTACTAGTCTCTCTGACCCTACATTACTCTCTGACCCTACATTACTTTTTTTTTCTTCTTATATGCTTTGCTGATAGCTGTCATATGTTGCAGCCAAACCAACCTTGGATTGGAGTACAAGAAAAAGCATAGCTTTGGGAGCTGCAAGGGGTTTATTATATCTGCATGAGCAGTGTGATCCTAAGATCATTCACAGGGATGTGAAAGCTGCAAACATATTACTTGATGACTACTGTGAGGCTGTTGTGGGAGATTTCAGATTGGCAAAGCTTCTGGATCATCATGATTCACACGTCACAACCGCGGTTAGGGGAACTGTTGGGCATATAGCTCCCGAGTACCTTTCTACCGGACAGTCCTCTGATAAAACGGACGTTTTTGGTTTTGGTATTCTCTTGCTAGAATTGATCACTGGCCAAAGAGCTTTGGAATTTGGTAAAGCAGCAAACCAGAAAGGCGCCATGCTTGATTGGGTAAGTATGACAAATTCCCCATACATGATTCCACAATAGAAAAACTTATAGGCAGTTCGTCTAAGTATAGGTGCACGTGCATTCACTGTCTGAAACATGGACTCGTATAAGTAGTAGGTGCACGTGCATTCACTGTATGAAAACTCGTATAAGTAGTAGGTGCACGTGCATTCACTGTCTGAAATATGGACGTATCCTATGGACTTGTCTCTTCTTGCAGGTAAAAAAGATACACCAGGAGAAAAAGCTAGACATGTTAGTGGACAAGGACATGAAAAACAACTATGATAGGATAGAGCTAGAGGAAATGGTACAAGTAGCATTATTGTGCACTCAATATCACCCAAGTCAGAGACCAAAAATGTCAGAAGTTGTAAGAATGCTAGAAGGGGATGGGCTAGCAGAGAAATGGGAAGCTTCTCAAAGAGCAGAACCTAACACAAGATGCAGTAGAGCCAATGAATTTTCCTCTTCAGAAAGATACTCTGATCTCACTGATAATGATTCTTCATTGCTTGTACAAGCAATGGAACTATCTGGTCCAAGATGATAAATAAAGAGCATCTGAGACAGAATGCCAGAACAAGAATCCTGTGTGATATTTGAGATTGTTTATAGGATCATACAGAAGCTGCAAATAGAATATGAATACATTCCGACTGTAAAGGATAATTTGTGAACAACTGATTAGGCTGAGAATTAATTTTTCTTTTTTGTTTCCTGGTTGAGTGAAAATGTTTATGGGATGTTCTTTTTCATATATATATATAGAGAGAGAAATAGAATATATTTTACTTGCTAATTGATCAGTTTAGATACAAAAATCATAGACCTTTGGTACTATGGCACAATCTAATTGAAAACTCTTCATTTGATGCAACCAATGGACTATTGACTTCATCTAACAACCAATGTGATTAGGGGTGGCAATTTGAGCCCACCCCATTTGACCCACCCAACCCATCCAAGGTTGGGCTAGTCATTGACCTGCCCATTTGTTGAACTTAGCCTATTTTGACCTAATTCATTTCAGCCCACCCAAAGTTGAGCTGATTTTTAGCCCAAAACAATCCACGAGAAAAATTCATTTACTAAAATATATTTAAAATAACTTTTTTTTGTCTGATATGTTATATATGATTTGATAATTAAACAATTCATAAGAAAACAATACACATCAATTAAAGCTTTGGTAAGAGTTGAACGGATTGGACTATGACCCAAATTGTAGCCCAACTTGATCCAACCAATTTCAGCCCAAGTTACTTGTGAACCTGTCATTGACCTGCCTATTTATTGATTGAGCCCATTTTGACCCGCCCAAATTCAGCCCAACCCGTGATGGTAATTTTACGAGAAGAACGAATAGTATAATCGCAGTTTGCTCCAACTCTAGTATCCTCACTCTGCTCACAGGCAATAGAGAGTGAAATAATTGCAAGATCGCATTTCAGGTTTCTGTGGAACTCTCAGAGCATCTTGTATCCCCTAGTTTCACTTCAACCTCGGCTCTACATAATGCTCATCTGAGTTGTAGGGATGCTCTGTTTCTAAATCGTCAACCATTTCATTGTATGAAATCACTATGTTATTGTTTACAGAATAACAATTCTTACATTGTTATTCACTGTTATAACAATCTATACATGGTAATCCATGCATAATTAATTTATGATACTAACAACATCCCATAAAGGTATTTTTGAAAACAAATACTCCGTATTACTTAGTTACAACCTTTGAGATTATGCAGATTTTGGTACAACAATAAAACTAATCCAGTATTTATTTCAACTGCAACATAATCACCATATTATAATCTGTGTAACTTCCCTGAGAACCAAAGGACACCTAAAGGTCAAGTATATAGGTAATGTTTTGCTATAGACCAAATTTCCAAGTAGTTATCCTTGTATATAAACACTTCCCCCACCAGTGATGTCAAAATAGCATCCTTCCTTTGATTTGTCTCTAGATGTCAAATACACAAATCTTTTCTGACCAAACACAGTATAACATTTAAAAAAAAATAATCAAAATATCTAGTATGATATCCATAAAGTAAAAAGTTGTGAACTACACATATCATGCTACTGATTCTGGTAAAGACTTCCAGATCAATTTTCTTTGCTATAGGGGAAAAAAAGAAAGGAATAGAGCAACAAAGAGGAAAGAACATACGCTTGTACATGAACCTATAATGGCTCTTGAACAAATTTGACTGTAGCTAAAGGAGAAGCCCGTCGAAAAGTTAACAAATCAATCAACATTTTCACCACTTTATCCGTGACATATATAGTAGGAGCAACAATCATTTGTTCAAGCACAGGCGAATGTCCAAGTAAGAATTTGATAAATGCTATTTCATGCGGCAGACCAGAGAAATCAGACATCTGGACAATCTTCAGTTTACCGAAAGTGCAGTCAGCAGGCCAGTCTTTCTCCCAAAAGTCCAGATCATAAATATCAGTTGTAGTTGTGATTGAGGAACTCTGACAAAGACAAGGTGCATAAACAGGAGCATTTTGTGAAAACCTATATCGTTTAGAATAAGAAATCAAACATTTTGACTAATACTTACTGATATCTGAAGCTCTTCTAGATTAGGGGAGCTCACAATCAAGCGAAGCACAACAAGTAACTCTTTCATGTCTTCAAAACTAACTTGGTACAGTTCAATGAACTTCAGATTTTGATACATAACGGGAAAGCTTCCTTGCTCATTACCTATACTCAAATACTGCGCACACACCACACACAGAGGGTGGAAGGAGGGGTTAGACTATAGATATTCAATCTGTAATTAAAACATTTCCGGAAAAAGAGATACATGAAAGTATTTTATGATCCGACGAATTTCGGGAAAGAACCTTACTTTAGTGAAGTAAATATGGCCAATAAGCCTCTCAAGGCGAGGAACACAACCAAGAAACTTGTCAAAATTGCAACCTGAGCTTTGTTCAAAGTGCTCAGCTATATCATCAGTCATATACATAGCAACTGAAATGCCGATCAAATGTGGGGTGTTCTCAAGGCGTATATCCTTAAATTCACCTTCCAAATTCAAATATTTGAGATTTGGTGCTCGAATAGTAAGCTCCAAACTGTCAAAATATGACAAAGTCAAGCTCTCAAGAAGAGGGCAACTCGAGATCAGACCTTCAATATCATGTGGAGGAATGATAACTTGCTGCAGGCTAAGGTGCTTCAAAGACAAGAAGCCTTTGAAATTTGGAGGAGGGTTTAATTCACATCGAACAAGCACCAAATGAGTCAACTTCGGACAAAAGAACAGACAAGAAGGTGCTCTAAACCAGTCATCTTCTCCTATATCAATAATCAACTCTTTAATATCTTTACGCGAAAGGAAAAGTAGCCATTGATCTAAATCAGGAGAAGTTGGTGAGTAGGAAGTATTCAATTCAAATTTGTGAATTGGTCCGTCATGAAGAAACAGACAACGAGTAATGAAATTTACAAGATTGCAACTGATAATTGCTTTGTCCTGGCAAGGAATCAGACATGTGTCATTAAAAACAAGCTCCGTAATGGTTGCCCACTTGTATCTCCATTTCCTTGATAATACGCTTGTCCTTACAGCATCTAGTAATGGAAGTTTAATGAGGATGGTTTCTATGATACTTTGAGGCAAATCACTTATTAAATCTCTACCCGAATCAGTGTCCATTCATCAACTTCAGTTGAATAATATCTGCACAAAGATCAAATTCAACCTCTCAACTTTCAGAAAGACAACTGAACTCTTTGTTACAGATTCAATTTAAAGACCTAAAGAAAGTTACACTACTTTTTCCTCATAAAAAGAGCATTCAGAAAAGACATCACACTGTTAATTGTCAACAAACAGACCCTCTTTTAGAAAACTTCAAATTATACGAAACTAATGAGATCTCTCTGTCTGCACCACTTCATTATGCAGAAAACGGAGAAATGGGACAGAAAATAAATTATAACACAATATCACAACCTCTTAACCTATCCCCCCACCCAAGCAAAAGGGCAAGGGCAGATGTAGAGGTAAAGTTATGGATTGGCCAAACAGGCTCTTAGTGACCCCATATATATATATATATATATATATATATATATATATATATATATATTGATTTCGAACCCATAAATCAAATGAGTTGTGGCAGAATCTCGAACTCGAACCCACAAAGTTCAAATCTTGGATCCGCCTGTGGACTAGAAGGTGGGTGCACATAAGCATTTATGCAAAGAGACTGTTTCCACGACTTGAATTCATAGACTACGAGTAATCAAATGAGCAAGTATACCGTTGCATCCCTACCCTCAATAGAATAAAACTTAATATGGGTCTCAAAGAAAATGTACAACTTGTAGTCATCAAAATCAATGGAAAGAAATTTTTAAAATCATGTATTTGCTAAATCCCAGAATCCCTAATTCAAGAATTTTCCGATCAACAAAACAAACACACACTTAATGTCTACATCATATATAGCCTATAAATCAACAGATAAATTTAACCTCTATCAACTTTTTGGACAAAACCCATATCAAAATTAGCTAATTTAATCACACCCAGATGATAAAAATGTAATCGTTAACAAAAAGCTGTACAGTACCAAAGTATAAAGCAAAATAACAGTTCAATTAAAAGGTAAACCTGAGATTGAATTTGAAGGGGCTCTTGAATTTTTCGGACAGTTGATTCTGTTAAGTTTCTGATCGGTACATCGGTCGAACAAGACAGGAGACAGGAAAATGATACGAATTACATGCGGGGATGTCTGCGAATGCGTGACAAGTTGATGTTGCTACATATGACGGCAAATTATGAAATGAAATATAGTACTCCAATCTGTAGTTTATTAAAAGTATAAGGACCTGTCATGTATTTTGAAAATTATATTTCACCCTCTAAAAAATTGTTGAATTTTAGGACTTCTTGGTGCTCTTGTTATCTTTTTTTTTTGGGGGGTGAGGGGATTGAAAAAATTAAATAAACTCTTAAAATATTTTATAAATGTTATAAAATAAAGACGGTAAAGTAAAAATAGGGATAGAGAGAAACTGATATATTATTCGACTTCAAACTCATGTACATAATGAACTGAAATCTCTTCTACTTATAGAAGAAAGGAAGCTGATGTGTAAGTTGTTACTATACCAGATATGGATAATCTTCTACTGAGAGTAATGTTTATCTATAACGGAGTACTGAAAGAATAAGCTCATTGTACCAGGTATAGATAATCTTTTACTGGGGGTAATGTTTATCCGTAATGGAGTATTGAAAGGATAAACTCATTATACCCGGTATGGATAATCTTCTACCGGGGGTAGTATCCATAATGGAGTATCGAAAGGATAAGCTTATTATATCCGGTATGAATAATCTTCTACCGGGGGTAATATTTATCCATAACCGGGTACCGAAGTGATAAGCTTCTTCAGGAGGCTTATTTCCAATAGAGTATTAAATAGATAAACATCTTTACGGCGGAGTCTCATATGGATAAGCTTCTTCAGGAAGCTTATTCACAACGGAGTACTAAATAAACATCCATAATATAATATATTTATAACACTCCCCCTTGGATGTTCATTAAAAGATAATGTGCCTCATTAAAGCCTTACTAGGAAAAAACATATGGGAAAAAATCCTAGTGAAGGAAAAAGAATACACATATTTAGTAATACGCATTGCTTGGTGCCTCATTAAAAACTTTATAAGGAAAATCCCATGAGAAAAAACCTTAGTAAGGAAAAAAGAGTGCATCGCGTATTTTACTCCCCCTGATGAAAACCTTGTTTTAAATATTTGAGTCTCCGCATTCCAATCTTGTATACTATCTTCTCAAAAGTTGAAGTTGGCAAAGATTTAGTGAATAAATCTGCTGGATTATCACTTGAACGGATTTGTTGCACATCAATGTCACCATTTTTTTTGAAGGTCGTGTGTCTAGAATAATTTTGGTGAAATGTGCTTCGTTCTATCTCCTTTTATAAATCCTCCCTTCAATTGGGCTATGCATGCAACATTGTCTTCGTATAAAATTGTGGGTCTTTTCTCACATTCCAAACCACATTTTTCTCGAATAAAATGAATTATTGATCTCAACCATACGCATTCCCTACTTGTTTCATGAATAGTTATTATCTCAGCTTGATTTGAAGAAGTAGCAATAATAGATTGCTTTGTGGAGCGTCATGATATGACAGTACCTCCATATGTAAACACGTACCCGATTTGAGATCGAGGTTTATGGGAATCAGATAAATAACCTGCATCTGCATAACCAACAAGATCTGCACTATCTTTGTTAGCATAAAACAAACTTATATCAAGAGTTCCCTTTAAATATCGCAATATATGCTTAATCCCATTCCAATGTCTACGTGTAGGAGAAGAATTGTATCTTGCTAGTAAATTAATAGAAAATGCTATGTAAGGCCTTGTAGCATTAGCAAGATACATTAGTGCACCAATTGCACTGAGATAGGGTGCTTCGGGACCAAGGAGTTCCTCATCCTCTTCTGGAGGTCGGAACAAATTCTTATTCACTACAAGTGATCGAACAACCATTGGTGTACTCAATGGGTGTGCTTTGTCCATGTAAAAGCGTTTTAAGATCCTTTATGTATATGCAGATTGATGGATAAAGATCTCGTCTGCTAAATGTTTAATTGCAGGCCAAGACAAAGTTTTGTCTTTCCAAGATCTTTCATCTCAAATTCTTTCTTAAGATATTCAACTGCCTTTTGGAGCTCTTCTGGAGTTCCAACAAGATTTATGTCATCAACATAAACAGCAAGTATAACAAATTCTAATGCCATTTTCTTTATAAAAATACATGGACAAATAACATCATTTATGTAACCTTCTTTCAGCAAATATTCACTAAGGCGATTATACCACATGCATCCAGATTGCTTTAAACCGTACAAAAATCTTTGTAATTTAATTGAATATATTTTCCTGAGATTTTGAATTCGCTTCAGGCATTTTAAATTCTTCAGGGATTTTTATATAAATTTCATTATCAAGTGAACCGTACAGATAAACTGTAACTACATCCCTTAAATGTATTTCAAGCTTTTCATGTAGTGCTAAACTGATAAGATATCGAAATGTTGTGGCATCCATAACAGGTGAATATGTTTCATCAAAATCGACTCCAGGTCGTTGTGAGAATCCTTATGCAACAAGGCGAGCTTTGTATCTTTCAACTTTATTTTTATCATTCCTTTTTCGCACAGAAACACATTTATGACCAACTGGTTTTATACCAGCATGTGTTTAGACTACTGGTCCAAAGACCTCTCTTTTAGTAAGTGACTTCAATTCCGGTTGAATTGCCTCTTGCCATTTTGGCCAATCCGATCTTTGTCGACATTCTTCGACATAGCGGGGTTCAAGATCCTCACTATCTTGCATACTATTAAGTGCAACATTATATGCAAAAATATTATTCACCACTATTTCAGATCGATTTAATCCTATCACCGGTAGTACTTATTAAAAGTTCCTCACTCACTTGAGCTTCAGGTTCATTGATTTCTTCAGGAATCTCAGAACTAATCAGATCTTGGGTCTCTTCAGGAGATCCCTTCATAGTATCGTTTTGATCATTTGTCGATTTTCTTTTTCGAGGATTTCGATCCTTAGAACCTAAAGTCCTACCACGCTTCAGGCGTGCTTTAGGTTTACTAGCTCTCATGCTAGTAGATGGTCATACTGGGACATCAATTCAGATATGCACATTCTCTGCAGGGATTGTCACACCTCATTTTCTACACACCCGAAGGGGATATATAGGGGAGTTTTTCCAATTTAAGTGACATTATTCGAAATGGGATTAATTAATCTTAGAGTCGCCACTTGAAATATTTTAATTGGTGTCCCAAGTCACCGGTTTATTTTAAATCTCAAATCGAGGAAATTTCGACTTTCCTTTTGAAGTTTGCGAACCAGAAATTCTGAATAAGGAATTCTGTTAACCCGGGAGAAGGTGTTAGGCATTTCCGGGTTCCGTGATTCTATCACGGTCACTTAAACTATTATAATTAGCCTATTATCTGATTTTAATACATGTTTTAACCCATGGTTCAATTTTAACCTTTATAGCCGCTTTTTAACAATTATTGTTACATATTGCGAATCATGTCACGGGAGTCGTACCCACGATCTACAACACGTTTAATTTTAAAGATTAAATTATGGCCGGGTCACATAAATGTACCCCCAAATTTTAGTAATTAGGCGTCACAAACTACGTCACGGGAACCGTACCCGTAGTTATGACAATTATTTAATTAACGCACCTAAAGCAAACTACGAAAATTCAAGGCATTTCTAAACTAATTTTATATTTATACAAGGGCCATAAATTAAAAGATTTTATTTGTGTATGGCACACCTCAATTTATTCTTAAAAAAAGGTTGTATATATTTTTAAAGGCAAACTAGAGGTATTTCTATTTTTAAAACTAATTATCACAACCACGCCACGGGAACCGTACCCATAGTTATAATAATTCTAATTGCGCGCCTAGAGTAGAGTACGGTACCCGTAATTATTTTTTTTCTAAGCTCGGGGGTTTTTGCGAAGCCACGAAATAGCGTGAATCGTGTATTAGTCATGTATGAAATCCCAAACTAAAGAAACATAGACCTTAATGAGGGCATTGAGGAATTTCTGTATGCAAAAGGTCGTCCAAATCCATGAAGAAACAGTACAGATTCATTCAAAATTTTCAGCCCTTTTCATGAAGAAACAGTACAGATTTGAAAGTGTGTACCTAGAATACTTAACAAATAAAGCTCGAAATAGCTGGTAGAGAGCAGAAATAAAGATGAAGGAAGTTCAGCCACGGGTAAAGCAAAAAACCAGCAAATAACAGCAAACGAAACTCTAGCAAAGAAATGAGATCAAATCTGGACTCAAAACTAAAGTTGAACCATTTTTTTTTTGTTTTCTGAAGAAGAGATCGACTGGAAAGGAAAGACCAGAAGAGAAATGACAACTAAAATTTTTTGAAATTTTACTCAACTCAGTTTTTTGAAGATTTTTCTACGATTTTCCTCTCTCTTTTTCTCTAACCTAGCACAGAAGACTTGCCTCATATATATATATCCCTCCAAAACTTTCGAAAATCTGCCCAAATCCGAAAAAAATCTTCAGGTTTTTTAATAATTTTGGGACAAATGGAGGGCGTGGATTGATTCACATCTATCCACGGCTCCCATTCATCCAACAATTGTCCTTTTGCACCCGAAATCATGCGATTTGAGAGAGAAAAATTCATACTCCTCTCTGACAAAACCATTGGGAATCAAATGACGTGGAGGGGGGACCATTTTGAGTGAACTCGGGTGAGTGATGGTGAGTTGAGGCGAGGAAGACGATGAATAGTGCAACTCGGCGCCGCTTCTGATTCTCTAGGTTTAAGGTTTGAATTGGGGGAAATTATAAGGGGGGTTTTATATTAAGAGAAACGGGCGAGTCGATTAACGGGTCGGGGTGAACTGGTGGGAAGAGGGTCCTTTGGGCTGAAGGTTTAATTGTATATGGGGGAAATTGGGCCGAATTTGGGTGTTTGAAGATGGCCCAATTCCCATTCTTTCCAAGTCTTCCATTATTTCTAATTTCCTTTTCCTTTTTTTAATAATAAAAAAAATCTAGTAATTAAAAATTCCTAAATTATCTAAAATATGAAATTAAACTAATTAACTAATTATAGAAATTGTAAGCATCACTTAATTCTAAATAAAAAAGGAAAATCAATAAACTAAAATTAAAAGACAAAAAATGTAAAAATGAAATATTTTTTTTGTGATTTTTCATTTTTATAAAACAACTAATTAATCTAAAAATGTAAAATTAAGTCCTAAACTCAAATGCAATGTATTTTCTTTTTGTATTTTTCATGAATTAAATAAAATTTAATATGCACATAAAAATGCAAATAATTAGAAAAACTAGACAATAATTCCTAGAATAACAAATAATTAAAAGAAAAATCTAATTCTTTGGAATTCTATAGGAGTAATTCTTGTGAGGCAAAAATCACGTACTCACAGCTGCCCCTCTTTGCTCGGAGACACGAAGGATTTTCGTGCAAAGATAAAATGAGCAATGATGAGGGATTTTTGCCCATTTGAAACTTCATGGGAAGCATTTTTGAAAAGAGTCTGACCGAACCTTGCTTCACAGGTTGCCTACATATCCTTGGCTATAAAGGAATCAGGTCAGTGTAGTTCTGGAAGTTTTGATAGCTGAGACTACCGAAAAGCTGTGATTTCACTATTGTTGTTGCTGTTTCTGCTTGCTGAGCTTCTTATTACACCAAAATGAAAGATGAAAAGCTAAACTAGCTAAGCCTATCAACTACGAGTTACAAGATTCCTATCTATAAACCATTTAAAGCTTGATCTTGAGTCTTGGCTAGTTCTTCCTGTAGACTCTGATCTGAATCTTGATGCTCGTTAGCTGCAACCGCTGGTTCATTCTTCTTTAGCTTTTCGGATCAAGGCGGGACATGCAAAGCTTGTGACTTCAATCATATCTTGAGCAGTCTGCATCTTTTCTCCGCTTCTACACTTAGATTTCACTTCTTTTCTTGTTTTTCTTTTCTTTTATTTGAATCGAGACTTCTTTTGGGCGCCTCGAAACTTGTAACTCAAGGTAAAAACCTGCTCAAACACCAAAACAAACAAACAAACGAAATTTTCTGCCCCAGTTTTCACTAGGAAAATTTCGTGAGTTATTGTAACAAAAATCTAAACTACTTCTTTATATAAAGCAACAAAATTAGGATTGTATATCCTTGAGGAAAAGAGATTAGGGAGTGGAGACTTTATATCTAAAATGAAACCAAATGGTGATCGGAGGCCCTAAGCTCGAAAGATTGCCAGGTTATGCTGGACAAATGATCGGGTTATGCCGGAAAGGTCCTCGGGTTATGCTAGGGAAGGGCATCGGGTTATGCCAGAAAAGAAAAAGGGTCCTCGGGTTATGTCGGAAAAGTCATCGGGTTATGCCGGGGAGGTCCATGAGTTATTCCGGGAAAGTCATCGGGTTATGCAGAAAAGAAAAAGGTCCTCGGGTTATGCCGGGGAGGTCCACGGGTTATGCCGGGAAAGGTCATTGGGTTATGCTGGAAAAGAAAGGTCCTCGGGTTATGCCAGGGAGGTCCACGGGTTATGCCGGGAAAGTCATCGATTTATGCCGGAAAAGAAAAAAGATCCTCGGGTTATGCCGGGAGGTCCACGGGTTATGGCGGGAAAGTCATCGGGTTATGCCGGAAAAAGAAAAAGGTCCTCGGATTATGCTGAAGAGGTCCACGGGTTATGCTAGGAAAGTCATCAGGTTATGCCGGAAAAGAAAAAAAAAGGTCCTCGGGTTATGCCGAAAAAAGAAAAAGGTCCTCGGTTTATGTCGGAGAGGTCCACAAGTTATGCCGGGAAGGTCATCGGGTTATGCCGACAAAGAAAAAGGTCCTCGGGTTATGCCGGGGAGGAAAGGGTCCTCGGGTTATGCCGGGGACAACTAGGGAGTGGGACCCTATGTTGAAAAAGATTAACAGGTTATGCTGGCGTCAACTAGGGACTGGGACCCTAATGGAAATATTACCAGGTTATACTGGCATCGGCTAGGGAATGGGACTCTATGCTACCATGATTTTGAATTTTCTTCTTCTTCTTCTTCTTTTTATTATTATTTTAGAAAAATGAGTAAAAATGCATGAAAGAATTTGGAAGAGACTTCATTTTCGGATTGATTATTGTTGCAAAGCTGTTTCTAGCACTTGCGCATTTCTTTTTCCTTTTTGGTTACACCTGCTTCTTGCATGGTTGCTTTGGACTGCACCTGTTTCAATTATTCAAATAAAGAACAATTATTAGTTTGAAACAGTGGTTGGTTTTGTGGCCTTGATTGTTTGTGATCACTTTATCTCGGCCCAACTCTTTTGGTGATAACCTCTGCTGTTCGCTGGCTTTTCTGAAGATTGATCTCTCTCCTAAGACCGAGGAATTCAATTTTCCAAACCTTCCAGATGACGGTTCAACCGTATGAGGTTTTTAGCCCTTTCACCTTATTCTACCTCTAGAGGCTTTTGACTTTGGATTCCTTTTCATTTTCAATAATTCTGATTTCGGAGCATGGGTCATCATGGCCAGTCGGGATTGACTTGACGCACCTGCTAAGGCTGGGTACTTTTCTTTGGACTTGGCTTTTATTAAGAAGAACCCTGTAAAACCAATCTTTCCACCTTTTTTTTTGTATTAGTTTCAGAACAGAGTTAGACCGAAAGGGATTCAAAGAAAAGTAAATAAAGGACAAGAAAGTGAATTTTAAGGAGAAGTGTCCCTTTCGGGGAAGAAAGAAGGACTTATCTGGGGTGCGTGTAGACTTCAATAGACATGACATGCTTTTTGGACTAGATGTCTGATCTGCACAACTATCCAACTCCTCATAAACCCATTGCGACCATGTTTTAAAACCGAGAAACCTTTATAGGACTCTTTCAGTGCCAAAGGTGGTTAGGGTCTTCTTCTTTTCGATCAACGGCACCCTTTTCGGGTTTTTGCCAATCAATCTCTCTCATTTCTCTTCTCACCGTCGCCTTATAGTGCTCTTTACGAGTTTTCACTAACAAGACTCTCATGTTTTTCAGTTTCTCTGCTCACCATCGCCTTACGGTGCCCGTAGGTTTTCACCAATAAGATTCTCTCATTTTATTTCTCTCATCTTGATTGTATCGGATCCAAACAACTGCGTTCTCTAATTTTGAAAAACCTTTCACCGATTGATCGAAATGACTTGAACAAGGTTTGGGTAAAAAAAAACTTAGATCGAATTACAACTTTGGAACCGTTCAGGCGAGATCATCGCCGAACCATTATAGCATCTGCCCCAATTTCATTTTTGGGGGAAATTGGATTTTTGTTTTGGTGTGACTGAACCCTAGAGAGAGGCTGCCTACGTATCCTTTTGGAATTAAGCCAAACGTAATTCAGGGAAAATTTTTGTTTTTATTGTTTTTGTTTTTTTTTCTTTTTTTCCCAAACATCTTCAAGTTCCAAAGAGGGTAATGAAAGGAGGGTAACCGGCTCAAAGGGTTAGCAAAGGATTTGTCATCCCAATCAGATAATGTTATTGCTGCAGAAGGATTAGACATAATACCTTTTGACTGCATCTGCATTTACAGCTGTTTCAGGGTCATTTCCTTCAATGTCTCCCAGATATAATGCCCCTTTTCGCAATAATTTTCTGATAATGTATGGGCCTTTCTAGTTAGGAGAAAATTTTCCTTTTGCTTCCTAATGATGGGGGAGAATACGCCTTAAAACGAGTTGTCCTACTTCAAAGTTTCTAGGCCGCACTTTCTTGTTGTAGGCACGAGCTATTCTTTGTTGATACAACTGCCCGTGGCAGACTGCCGCCATTCGGTTTTCATCGATTAGGGTTAACTGTTCCAGACGGGTTTTGACCCACTCACTATCTTCAATTTCAGCTTCAACAATGATCCGGAGGGAAGGGATTTCAACTTCTGCGGGTATTACGGCTTCAGTGCCATAAACCAAAAGGTACGAGGTTGCTCCGACTGATGTGCGCACGATAGTGCGATACCCCAATAGTGCAAACGGTAACTTTTCATGCCACTTCCCGGAACTTTGAATCATCTTTCTCAAAATCTTTTTGATATTCTTGTTTGCTGCTTCGACGACACCATTAGCTTTGGGACGATAAGGGGTAGAGTTCCAATGCGTTATCTTGAATTGTTCGCATATCTCCCTCATCATGACTATTCAAATTTGCAGCATTATCCGTAATGATAGTTGCAGGAATACCAAAACGGCAGATGAGGTTGAAATGCACGAAGTCCACTACAGCTTTCTTGGTGACAGATTTGAGAGTAATTGCTTCCACCCACTTTGTGAAGTAGTCGATAGCGACCAATAAGAATCTATGCCCATTTGAAGCTTTCGACTCAATCGACCCAATGACGTCCATGCCCCAAGCAACAAATGGCCATGGTGCTGACATGGGATGCAGTTCTGTAGGCGGTGCATGAATTAAATTACCGTGCACTTGACATTGATGACATTTCCGGACGAAACTGAAGCAGTCTTTTTCCATAGTAATCCAGTAATAGCCCAGTCGAAGGATTTTCTTTGCCAAAACATACTCGTTCAATGGGTTCCGCACGCTCCTGCGTGCACTTCATACATGATTCTTCTGGCCTCTTAGGCGTCAACACATCTTAACAAGTTGAGATCCGGAGTCCTTTTGTACAAGACATCACCGCTCAAGAAGAAACCACTTGCGTGCCGTCTAATGGTTCTGTTTTGGTCTCACTGGCTTGCTCAGGGTATTCTTTAGTTTTCAGAACTTTTTTGATATCATGACACCATAGCTAAATATTTGGTTCTGCCTCAACCGTATTGTAGTAATCGTGCCTTTCCCGGATTTGGATTTCCAAGGGATCAATGTGGGCATTGCTTAGGTATGGCAGCATCGAGGCCAAAGTAGCAAGTTCATCAGCTAGTTCATTGTGACAACGAGGGATGTATCTGAACTCTATTGACTTGAATCGCTTGCTAAGATCTTTCACATGTTGCCTGTAGGGAATAAGTTTGACATCTCGAGTCTCTCATTCTCCTTGGGCTTGCCTGATAATCAAATCCGAATCTCCCATGATTAACAATTCTTCGACATCTTGGTCGATTGCCATGTTCATACCCATAATTCAGGCTTCATACTCGGCAGTGTTGTTTGTGCAAAAAACTGTAGCTGGACTGTGGCTGGATAATGCTGACCAGTTGGTGAGATCAAGATTGCCCCAATTCCAACACCTTTCGCGTTCACAGCTCCATCAAAGAACATTTTCCAGGCACGGGTGTCTTCTGATGTTATCTCAACTGAATTTACCTCTTCATCTGGGAAGTATGTGCTCAAAGGCTGGTATTCATCGTCAACCAGGTTTTCAGCTAGGTGATCTGCTAATGCCTGGGCTTTCATTGCCGTGTGAGTGATGTAGACTATGTCAAATTAAGTGAGTAAGATCTACCACTTTGCTAGCCTCTTTGTAGGCATTGGCTTCTGGAATATGTACTTTAAAGGGTCCAACCTGGTAATGAGGTAAGTGGTGTATGCCAATAAGTAATGCCTTAGCTTCTGAGCAACCCAAGTTAAAACGCAGCAAGTTCTTTCCAACAAGGTATATTTGGCTTCATATCTTGTGAACTTTTTTCTCAAATAGTATATCGCTTGTTCTCTTTTCCCGGTTACGTCATGTTGCCCGAGGACACATCCAAAAGAATTCTCCAAGACTTTCAAATACAAGAACAGAGGCATTCACGATTCAGGTTGGACCAAAACTGGCGGGTTCGACAGATATTCTTTGAAAATGGATTCACATGTAGACGTCAACTGGGCAGTGAATCGGCTGATGTAGTTCAATCTTCCCAGCAAGCTCATAACATCTTTCTTGGTTCTTGGAGGAGGCAACTCTCGAATGGGCTTTATCTTTGTTGGGTCTAACTCGATGCCCGTACGACTGACTATGAATCCCAAGAGTTTGCCAGAAGGTACCCCAAATGCACATTTGGCTGGGTTTGACTTCAAATCATTTTTTTGCAGCCGCTCAAAGAATTTTCTCAAGTCCCGAACATGGTCATCTTGGGTCCTGGATTTGATGATCATGTCGTCCACATACACCTCTATCTCTTGGTGCATCATGTCATGAAAAATGGCAGTCATGGCCCTCATGTAACTTGCCCTGGCGTTCTTCAGACCAAAAGGCATGACTCTATAACAGTACGTGCCCTAGGGTGTGGTAAAAGTTGTCTTTTCTGCATCCCCTTCATCCATCAACACCTGATGATATCCTGCGTAACAATCGACGAAGGGCTGTATCTCATGTTTGGCGCAGTTATCAACAAGGATGTGGATGTTTGGCAAAGAGAAGTTATCCTTAGGACTTGCTTTGTTCGGATCTCTGTAATCCACACACACTCGAGTTTTCCCGTCCTTCTTTGACACTGGAACTATATTGGTTAACCATGTGGTGTATCGAACCACTCGGATCACCCCCGCTTTCAACTGTTTTGTGACCTCTTCTTTAATCGTGTCACTGATATCAGTTTTAAATTTTCTTTGCTTTTGCTGGACAGGGGGATAATCGGGGTAAGTTGGCAATTTATGAACCACCAAATCAACACTTAGTCATGGCATGTCATCGTATGACCAAGCAAACACATCTTTGAACTCAAACAAGAGTTGGATCAATGCGTCCCGGGTTTTTTTCACCTGTATGAATGCTTATCTTGGTTTCCCTGACTTCTTTAGAACTACCCAAATTAACCGGCTCGGTATCATTTAAGTTTGGATTAGGTTTATTCTCAAATTGTTCCAATTCTCGATTTATTTCCCTAAAAGCCTCTTATTCATCATATTCCGGTTCTTGGTTCATTATTTCACAGTTAGACAGCACGTTTGAATCTGAGCATGAAGTCCTCAAGCATGTCATATTATTTAAAGCCGCATTATTAGAACTGAAAGAAAAATAAGAGAGAAAAATAACAAAAATCAGAAAGAGTAGAGAGATGAACGATGAAATATTGATTTTATTTCATTAAATTTGAAAATAACAGGGTTTACATTAGAAATTAAAGACAAGAAACTAAAGAAAACATTACACCCTGAAATAACTCGTGATACAGAAAAAGTGGCAGGACTGGACTACCGGGATTCCCGCTTGATTGGGAATGGAGTAGCCTTCCAATTTTGCAGCTTAGCATTGGGTCCTATGTATAGCCCCTCAGCGG
Source organism: Nicotiana tabacum (assembly GCF_000715075.1). Taxonomy (NCBI): domain Eukaryota; kingdom Viridiplantae; phylum Streptophyta; class Magnoliopsida; order Solanales; family Solanaceae; genus Nicotiana; species Nicotiana tabacum. The sequence goes on from NC_134095.1 coordinate 124,783,540, forward strand.
TGCTTGAGTCTTCCCCTGGTTGGACCGTGTGGGTTTAATACAACATCTGCCTCATAACCCCACATAATTTCTTCAATTTCTTCGGCCGTGAAGGCCTCATCTTCCTCTTTCTCATTGTATTTAGGCCTGACAAATGTTCTCTAAAGATGCGGAATCGGCTGAGGCAAGACCCAACCATTGTTCTTTCTTTTATCTGCCCATTTTCCATCAGCTGATGTGGGTTGGAAACCTACCCCAAAGAACTTCTCACTAACAGCCAGGGTGATAGGTTCAGTAATTCCTTGCAATGAAGTCTCGAGCCTCTTCCCGGGTTTATAACCATGCTGATCATTTCTTTGGCAACCATAATTGATGCATTTGAGAGAAAGGGTTGAAGGCACGAGTTTCCTTCTTCACATTGGTCCGCGACCACAACCTCAAAAGCTTGATAAACTATATGTTCACTTCATTCTCTAGCTTCAAGACAAGGGAATTACGGGTCCCAGTTGATTGACTACTCATCTTCCCCATGAACTACAATCTCCTGATCTTCATGTTCGAATTTCACCATCTGGTGGAGAGTAGAAGGCACAGCCCCTGCTGCGTGAATCCACGGTCTTCCCAAGAGGAAATTATAGGAAGTATCCATGTCCAAGTCCTGAAAGGTCACTTCAAAATCCACCGGGACGATAGTCAGAATCAGATCAATCTCGCCTATTGTATCTCTCTTAATGCCATCAAAGGCACACATACAGACGTTGTTGGGTCTAATTCTCTCAGTACCGATTTCCATTCATTGTAGAGTTGAGAGAGGGCAAATATCTACCCCAGAAACACCGTCTAGCATGACCTTTTTCACATAATACCCCTTGCATTTAACTATCAGGTGAAAGGCTTTGTTGTATGCGGCCCTTTCCGGAGGCAAATCATTCTTGCTGAAAGAGATTTGGTTGACTGCAAAAAATATCTCCGCCATCCTCTCTAACTATTCTACAGTGGTTTCAATGGGTACGTATGCTTCATTAAGAGTTTTGATCAACACTTTTTGATGTTCAGTTGAATTCTTTATCAAAGACAAAAAAGAGACTTGGGCAGGAGACTTTCGAAGTTGGTCAATTATCTCGTAGTCTGCCATTTTCATTTTCCAGAAAAACTCCTCTACTTCTTCAGCACTTACTGGCTTCTTGGGTGGGAAATGCTTCTTTGTGGCATTATTTACCTCCTCTAGATTGAGGTATTTCTCAGCCGGGTTATTTTTCTTAACTTCTCCCGAGATCTCTTTACCTTTGTAAGTTACTACCGCTTTGTTATAGTTCCCTGGAATGGTAGTGGGATCTGTCATAGTCCTTTGCAGTGCGCGGCCAATGGCTCATTCATCCTTGGTTCAATTATTGGCCTCCGCACCACGTAGGTCCCTTTGGGCACATACATTTTAGCTCCCTTGTTTAACTCAAACCTTCTAGGATGACTCAATGACATCTGTTCTTTCTTGTGGTCTCGGCGAACATAGAGAACGACATCTTTTGAGGGCGCTGCCCCAGTTTCAGCTTCCACTTTCTTTTCGGTTTTCTAAGGGATAGGTTTACTCTTTATTTCCCCTTCGTCTCATTTTGCGACAACTTTTGGTTTCCTTTCCACATCGACTATGGAAATGATGGCTTTTAGAGCTAGGTCAAACTCTCTATCTTCACAAATCATTCCAATAACCGGCCCGTTGTTGTGGGCTGGTAATAGATTGTTGGTTACATTAGGAACATCTTCGTCCCTTAGCACTATTCTCTTTTGTTCTATCAGGTCTTCCACAGCCCTCTTCAAGGTCCTACATTATCTGTATCATGCCCTTCTACCCCTGAATGATAGGCACATCGGGTGCCATGTTGGTACGAGGGTCACTCTGGGTTTTGCCTATTCGGGGGTACGGGTTACAACAAACCCATTTGGACCAATTTGGGGAAGATGCTAGTATATGACTCCCCAATGGGCATGAAGTTTATTTTCCTTGGCGGCTCTCGTGCACGGGCGTTGTAAGGGAAATTATTTTGTGGAGGTTGGGGATTATACCAAGCTTGGTGAGGAGGTTGATTTCTGGGAAATGGAGCTCGGTTTTGATTGACGTTGTTGTGGCCTAACGTATGGTTGTGCATTCATCACTACATATGGCTGAGGACCCATAACATCGGCTACATCTTGATGAGGGTAGTAGTGTTGTGGGGTTCTTTTAGAGAAATGAGGTCTGGCCAGACGGGGTTTTCTTACACTCAAAGTTGCCATTGCTGCTTCTTCCTTCTTCTTTCGGTTTGCTACTCCTCCAGACCCACCTTGGATTTCTTGGGAGGTAGCCCTTATAGCAGACTGACTCAAGATTCGCCCTGTTTTCAACCATTTCACCGATTTTGATGGCTTCGGCAAACGACTTTCCCATTGCAGACATCATGTTTTGATAATAATCAGCCTCTTGGGCTTGAAGAAAGACACTGACCATCTCTGTTTCGTCCATTGGAGGCTTGACTCTGGCCGCTTGTTCGCGCCATTTGATAGCATACTCTCGGAAGCTCTCCGAGGACTTTAGATTTGACAATGAATTCCTGTCAGGGGCAATGTCGATGTTATATTGAAACTGCCTGACAAAGTCCCGACCCAAGTCGTCCCAGATATGCCAACAGGATATATCCTGATCCATATACCATTCAGAAGCAATGCTGACCAAACTCTCTCCAAAGTAGGCCATAAGAAGCTCTTCTTTTCCGCCCGCTCCCTATAACTGGTTGTAGTACGTTTTGAGGTGGGCAATAGGATTCCCACGCCCATCATATTTTTCAAACTTCGGGGTTTTGAAACCCAAGGGTAGATGTACGTGTGGGAACATGCACAGGTCAACATAAGATATGCTCTTTTGCCCACTCAGAACCTGTATATTTTTGAGACTTTGCTTCATGCTTCTCATCTTTTTGGTAATCTCCTCTTATTTAGGTGTTTTTGTGGCTTTTTCCTGCCCTGCAATAAACTCGTACCGAGGCAGCTGAGGGTAAGCATTAGTAGTAAACTGGGTAGGTTCCAGTGGGAAAGATGGGGCTTGAAATGTGAAGGAAGATGGATCGACGTTAGGCCTGGGTAGAGTAGGTTGTGCCGTAGCTGAACAAGGTGGCGCGGTGAATATGTTTGAAGCCGCACCTAATGTTAACACCTGGGGGCAAGCCTCAGAAGGTGTTCCAGCGAAGTGGGCTAAAATGGTAGGATATCCCAGTGGGGTATTTGGATAACTTATGGGGATATTGGAGGTCCCACTTGCCCTGAGAAAAAAGCTCAGGGAATCCAGGGATCGCACTCGGTGGTTCTCTTCCGTTGGCCCAGGCGTCCCACATTTCCATCATACGGAGACACAAAATTCTATTTTCCTCAGCAATTGTTGACTCAGAAGTTGGGATGGACGAGATCGGACTATCCTCCGGAATAGGAACTGTTGGCAGATAACTTTCCGAAGACATTTCAACACTTCCTTTTGACCTCGTGAAGTATGGATGTGAAGCCAGACTACCAGAAAATCAACCACCTTACTATAGAACCTATACTTAACAGTAGACAACAAACCAATTAGTTTGGAGCAGTTAACACATAAGTAATCGCACATTGGGGGTGTGATGCACCTATATAGTTAAATGTGTTTCTACATGTTTCGCAACAGTTGCATGTTTCATCCCGGCTTTTGCTTATTTTCCCAATTTTCTTTTCTTTCCACTTTGGCTTTTTGTGTTTCTCCTCTCATTCCCAATTTCCATTCTTTTTTTTTCTCTCTTTCCTTGCTCTCATTTTTTCTTTTGGTTTTTCTTTGGCTCTCTTTCCTTTCTTTTCGGTTTTTCTTTCGATTCTTTCCTTCCACATCTCTCTTTTATTTGAGTTATTTACAAAAATTATGACCGGATCCGATGAGGATTGCCTACGTATCACAACGCCGCGTGAATCAGATCATTACGTAGTTCAAGAAATAAATGCAAAATAAAACATTTTTGGTATTTTTTTTCAAATTTTCATTAAAACAAAACATTTAATTTTCTCTGTTACAAAAACTCGATCCTACATACTTGAGAATTGAAAACTACAACAGACTCGAAATAGACTTTAGGGAATGAAAATACGGACTCGAAAAAGAAAACACAATCAGTAGTACATCAGTGCCTCCAATCCTGTCCTAGGAACACCAACTGGTCTTGCTGCAGGGCTACGTGCCATGTCATCCTAGAGGCGATAGAGATCGTCCATTATCTGGCGGACAAAGATCATTACTGTGGCGAAGAACATGGACCTGGTCATGTCCTCGCACTCGTTGCATTTCATCACGATGTAGTCGGCGATTCTTCTAACCCTTCCCCTGATGAAACCCTTTTCTTGCAACAAACGCCCAATCTGCTGAGATCTAGCCTCCAAGACCTGAGTGGCAGTATGATTATGTTCTTTTTAAATACTGTAGGTCTCCCTCTAGATGTGCCATCAAAGTGTAGCAATGTTCTCTCTCAGCTTTGAAGCTCTTGGCTTGCTTGGCTCATTCTCGAGGGTGGTTAACTTTTTCTTCAAATTTGTGACTTCTCCATCGTATTTCCTTTTTAGTTGTCGAACAAACTCTGCCTGACTCTCGGCGTTCTTTGCCAACTGTGTTCTAGCTCTTGCCTGTGAGTACGTGATTTTTGCCCTATATGAATTATTCCCATAAATTCAAAACAAAATAATTTCTTTTCATTATTTGTAATTTTTGTGGATTTCGTGGCATTTTCTGATAATTGTTTGCATTTGTCTTTGCATGTTATTCTATTTAATTCATGAAAATACAAAAACACACTGCATTTGCATTAGAATTAATTTTCATATTAATTGACAAATTAGTTGTTTTATAAAAATGGAAAAATCACAAAATAGCAACTTATTTTTGCATTTTTAATTTTAGTTTCGAATTTTGGTAGTTTTTCTTTAAGTTGGCATTTAATTAGTGGTGGTAAGCATTATTTAGAGTTAGTTAATTCAATTTTACAAGATAATTTGATTAGGAATTAATTTAGGTTTTATGTTAATTTGAAAAGAAAAGGAAAGAAATTGAAAAAGAAAAAGAAAAGAATTTCAACAAGAAGTCTATTTGGGCCATTTTTATTCAAAATCCCTCAGGCCCAAACAATTGTGCCTGAAACCCGTCCAATCACTCGAAACCCGGCCCAAACCCTCCATTGAACCCGGTCCAAGTAGTCCATCACCCAGGTCTTTGAAACGACGTAGTATAGGAGTGAGACTACGTCGTTTCGAGTTCGTTAGCTTTAACAAAATCCTGGTCGTTCAATCTAGCTCATCCAACGTCACCCACGCTTTCCCCCATTTCTCTTAAAAATGTCTGAATCCATCAGAGACCAGTCGGTTCCGTCTCGTATCCTTCATCTTCTTCACCTATTGATTCTCTGAAAAACCCTAATCCACCATTTTCACAGGCAACAGAGCTCCAAACCTCACCAATTCGTAACTATTCCTTCCCCACACTCCCTCAAGCACTAGGCTGGTAACAATTTTCCCAAGAGCCCCATCCTTAGCGCCAAATCTCGAATCTGATGTTAAAGTTGAAACTCAGGTTCTGTGCCTTGTTCAAGTGATATTTGGGCCACTAATGGGTCAGAACTTATGCCAACCGTTTGTTCTCCATAAGAGCAAATGGTTAGCATTGATTTTGACTCATTTCGAGGCTCATCGACCCCATGTAAGACCAAAATCAACAAAGCTTGTCAGGCGGAACCATTCATCGAATCTTCTGTAGGTTTCTGGTGGAAGAACGGACAGTACATGTCCTCTCTCTTGACGGTATGTCCATTTCAGTTTTAGCTCTGTTCTTCTGGTTTTCTCGATTCTGATCTCAATTTGTCTTCCACTCGCCTCTTTATTTTTCATGGGGATTTAGCTCAATAAGGTAGTCCTTTTGTTCTCTTCGGTTTTACCAGAATGTTAAACTTTAGGAGTAGTCTAATCTAATCGGGTGCCTGATCTTTTTCCCTTCTACCTAGTGGTAGTTTTAAATAATTAATTCACTACTTTAGGATTCTATTGGCTGAATTTTTGTGTGTTCAATCTGAGTTTTTGGTTTCTTATTATGGGTTTAAGAGTTCCTTTTGGGTTTGGGGTAAGGCAGACCTGGGCATCGGATGGCCATCCGTTCAGGCCCAAGTTTGGAATCCAGTTAGGCCATTGGGTCAAGCCTGACCCGAGTAAAAGGCTGAGGGTAATTTCAGAGGTTGTGGAGGGTAGTCTGGGAAGTTTGGGTTTGGGAATCTTTTTGTAACTGCATTGGGAAGCTTCTGGGAAAGTGGGGGAAGGGATTGGCTTGCAAAAACTGATGTAAGTTGGGGTTTAGGTTGAACAAAAAGAAAATTGGAGAAGGGGGTAACTGATATTTAACAAATCATTACTACTGCCCTAAAACCCATCTATAAAATCCCTATTTCCTGAACTTTTAAAGGGGATCATACTTGGAAAAACCAGAGACGGTTAGAGAAAACAATAAAAAAGGAAAACACTGAAAAGGTCTGAAGAATTAGAGGAAAAATAAAAATAAAGGCACCAAAAGGCATTGTTTCATTGAGGCTATGTGTGTTTCTTAAAAATTTGACGTAATCTTGACTCTTTCTGGGATTGAAATGGTTTGAGCAAGCTGGAATTGCTGTTGATAATCTGGTGAATTCTATCTCCTTCTGCTGCTGATTTTCTCACTGTTGTTTGCTTTGATTTTACCAGGTATCTCCCATTCCTTGGACATGTAAAATGGAAGAATAAGAGTTTTATTTGATTAAATGGCAGGCTGTGTCATACTAGCCTGTAAATTGTAGCTTCTTCTACTTTTGAAAATCAATTGGATTTCATAATTAGCTTGGTTTGTTGTCACATCAGTTTCTTCCTGGTTCATTTTGATTTTTTTTTGTAGCTTTGGATGAATTATGAGTTTTAGCCTATTAGGATAAATGAGATCAAGATTTGTGTTTGTATGAATGGGTTTTAAGGTTGTTATAAAGAACTCATGTGATGTTTGTAGGTTTAGGGGTATTTGTTCAGCTTCTGCTAAGATCAGTACTATTTTGGCATTAATTCATCTCTAAATGTGTTAGAATGCAAGTAATGGTTTGTTTGCTCATAGCTAGAAACATGATTCCATCGTTCTGTGATTTGATATTTAGCTTGCCTTTGTTTACATGCGAGCATTTGGATTTGAAATGGTTTTGGTATCTGCCTTGTTTGCACTTGGGGCTGCTCCTTCAGCTAAATAACTTGTCTGTTTATCGTTGCTGCATCTTTATGGCAAGATGACCCAAAAATGCATGAAATGTGGAGTTATAAATTCAACCTAGGTAAATTGTATTGCTGTCTAAAGTCAGAACGGGATTTTGTTTAATTCGATTCCACGTTTGTGTTTGCATCGATTAATTAACATTCTTTGAGTGGCATGAATAATTTGGAGCATAAGAACTGGGCCTAATGCAGGCCCAGCTGAAGGATAAACGAACTCAGGCATCTTTCCTCATCATGAGCTGGGCTCGTTTCGAGCCTAAGCTTGAAGGCATTTTTCAGAAGGGGCCCGTTCAGTTGTCTTGTCAAAGTAATTTCACTTATGCAATTGGTTTTCTAATGCGACGAGCTTCAGTTAATTAGTGTGATCGAACTTTTAGTTCAAAACAGTCAGCATTCCCATAAGCTTTCCTTAATTAATTGATTAGATCTTTAATTAGTTGAGGTGTGCCATCCGGAATAATAAAATAGTTTATGGCCCTCAAGAGATTAGTTTTGAATTCCCTTTAAAATTTGGAGTCGAGGCGCGTCGTGCCAAACAAAATCCCAAAATGCATGGTCCTCGCTTAGTTAATATTTGAATCCTTAGAATTCGAGGCGTGCCATTTAGTTGAATTTCCATGGCCCTCGCAAAGTTGAAAGTGCGTAGTTGCTTTAGGCGCGCTATTTAATTTACCTTCCTAAACTCGGGTGCGCATTTATGTGACCCAAATCCAAATCTCAACGATGTTAAGATATGTCAAAAATCACGGGTGCATTTATGTGACGTGGTTTGAGACGTGTTTTAATAACGTTGCAATTTTCTTTAAAAAATGAATAAAAGCGGTTACACTAAAAATGCACATATGTTTTAAACTTGTACTAAAATTAGATAATTAAGCCGAATATAATAGTTGAGCGACCGTGCTAGAACTACGGAACTCGGGAATGCCTAACACCTTCTACCGGGTTAACAGAATTCCTTACTCGGATTTCTGGTTCGCAGACTATTAAATAAAGTCAAGCTTTTCCTCGATTCGGGATTCAACCGGTGACTTGGGATACCAGAAATCTCTCAAGCGGAGACTCTGAATTTTTAATAAAATAATCCCATTTCGATTTGTCACTTAAATTGGGAAAAACTCTCTTTACACTCCCCTCGCGGGGTGTAGGAAAAAGGAGGTGTGACAGCTCTGACGACTCTACTGGGGATCGAACCTAGAATCTCTGGTTCAACGTTCAGAATTTGAGCTTAGATAAATTGTTATATTTGGCTTTAGCTGATTTTTGTTACATGTTTGGGCCTAATGTGCTAAGTGATGCTTTTTACCGCTTTGATATTATCTGAACTGTATATAAACTGCTACGAAACTCTTCTCTTCTCATCTTCGGGGATGTGCTCGCTGGTCGAGACTCCCTATTCTGTTAGTATCATACCTTGAAATAAGAAGGAGGCTCGAACAAGTTACAAAGCCGGATGGCCTTTTGGTTCCCGGTACGTAGCCCCCTCCTCAGCTCGGGTTATCCGCTCGGGTACACAAGTCTAGAACAATATACCCAGGTTTTTAGCTTAGAATAACTTAGCCTCATGCTGGATCCCTAGTAGGCACGTTTGTTTGCATCATGTGCATTTGACTTTGGAGATTCAACACAGGGGTTGGGTCTGTCTAGGACAGGTGTACCCGAAATGTAAAGACCATTATGATGCATCTTACTTGCTACTTGTGTATTCATTTGCTTCGGATTTGCATGTTGTCCGGCTTACAAGGAAAACTTGATGGTTGAGAGGGATAAACGTCTATTTTGAAAAACCAATGTCCCAAACATACCGAAACTCTGCCGAAATTTTGAAAAAAAAAGAAAAAAAAAAGAGAATTTTGTAGTTTTCAAAGAAAAGAAAAAAAAGAGGGAAAATCTTTGTGTTTTAGAAAGGAAAAATATTTGGTTTTATTTTGACAAATTTGCCCGAACTACGCCAGTTTGATTCTCATAGGGTGTGAGATACGTAGGCAACCCTCATCGGGTCCAACTTCTTTTTGCAAAAATAGCCCAAAAGAAACAAAAAATTTACTTTTATTTGAAAATAATTAGGGTGATGTCATTCTTGTCAAAAATAGTGAATGTCCCTAAAAGGGCACCAGAAGGCTGCTTTTGCAAGAACAGCTGCCTGTGGCCAGTTTTCAAGGTTTTCACTGGTTAGCCAACATAGCCTTAAAATCCTCGTCTCCGAGGTGCTGAAAGGCCGTATTTGCAAAACCGGATTTTATTTAATTTGAAAAAAAAAGTGTCAATTTGTTTTTGAGTCAATTAAATCGTGATTTTTCTTAACCACCCTAATAAATGTGCAGAATGAGCACAAGTCAGAATTTGCCAATAACAATCGTGAACAAGATCCCTTTGGAGTTGCATATGTGGTGGGATGATCTGGGTAAATCGGGATAAGACACGGTCAATCTATACTTGGGAGGCCTCACTGGGTTGCTGAAGATTAATCCTAGGGGAGACATCATAAAGGCGTTGGTTACATTTTGGGACCCGGCCCACAACGTATTTCATTTCTCAGATTTTGAACTTACCCCAACATTGGAAGAAATAGCCGGATATATTGGGAATCCCAAAGTTCCCCTGAGACACCAGTACCTGATTGCTCCAAGGGCTGTAGCCGTACACAGGTTCTTAGACTTTTTGAAAATAAGCAGGGGGGTCCACAACCCAGACTTGACAGCTGATTTTTGTACTTTGCAGTTTATATACAATAGATATGGTCATGTAGGAGGGTTCAACAAGCCAGAAAATAAAATATGCAGCAAAGGAAACCGCCTTAAGTGGGAAGAACACAGGTGTTTCGCATTTATGGTGGTCTTTTTGGGACTTTTGGTGTTTCCTAGAAAAGATGGGAATATTGACATACGAGTAGCCGGAGTTGTCAGCACTTTGCTTACTCAGGCCAACAACACCCTTGCACCCATGATAGTAACTAAAATCCTCCGCGCTCTCACAGCCTGCAAATCTGGAGGAGACTTTTTCGAGGGGTGCAACGTGTTGTTGCAGATGTGGATGATCGAACACTTATGCCATCGTCCTCAATTTATGAGTTATGGGTCGACAGAGAAAACATGCGTAGAAGAATTTTACACAAGGGTTAACGGGATCAGCCTGCCGGAGGGGGTCACAGAGTGGGTAGCGCGCCTCCTTTCCATCACTGCAAACCAAATATAGTGGACATATGGATGGCTGTCTGTGGATGAGGTCATAAACATGCCAGCCACCGGGCCTCATTTCCTCTTGATGGGACTCAGGAGTATCCATCCTTATGCTCCATATCGGGTTTTGAGGCAGCTGTAGAGATGCCAAATAGTTCCGAGAGATGAAGATCTTAATGCCCAAGTAGTTGAGATCGGACCTAACGATTAGTTTCATGAAGCAGCATTCCACCAAATTTGGAGCGAATGTCAATACTTAACAGCCAATACCTGTGTACGTGATCGATCCAAAGGTGAGGTTTCACCAGGGTACCTTGCTTGGTATAGGAGAGAAATTGAGTTTGGGAGGCCGGCTAAAAGACCCCATCTTCAGGAATTCGTCGAGGCGTCCAGGAACAATGGGCTTGGTTGACTAAGGAGAATGAGTACAGGGCCATAATAGGAAGGTTGTAAAAACAAGTCAAAGAACTTCAATTCGAGAATAGCTTGCAAGCAGCGGCGGACGAAGGTGAAAAGAAAAGACTAGCCAAAGAAAATGAGGTCCTTCGAACCCAAATTCAGAAAATGAAAATAGCGGCAGAAAACCCCGCTCGAAGTGCCAAAGATGAAAAACTCATAAATAACCTGAGGCAAAAAGTAAGTGACTATAGTTTTAATTTGAACAAGGCAGAAAGTGAACTAGCCAGGGTTCGAAAGCAATTGGCTAAAAACGCAGATGAACGAGCACGCCTGGTTAAGCAGTTGAAAGAGAAGTACGACAATGAGGTCGTGGGATTAAAGAAAAGGGTCATCGCCACGGAAAACAAAATGATCAAACAGGCGAAAGACTTCAAGGTTGAAAGGGAACATTGTTATACAGCATTGGCACAATTAGAAATAGATTTGCAACAACTTCAGGAGCAGAAACATGTGGCCGAGCAAACTTTGGAAGCCAGGACCCAGCAGATCGGGCGTTTGTTGCGAGAAAAAGGTGTCATAAGAGAAAGAATTAGAACCATCGCCGATTACATTGTTGTGAAGTGCCAAGCCTGTGAGGATATGACTCGCACCACCTTCTTCGCGGCAGTGATGACATTTGTTAAACAGATAATGAGCGACTTGGATCGACTTCAAAGGGATCTTGCTTATAGGCCCGCGGCGAGACCGAATGATGTCCCGCGGGTACCAGGAGCATTAATGTATTCATGATTTCTCATTTGAGTCTGTATTTCCTTTTCCGTTAGAGTCTGTCAGTTGTGTTGAGTTTGTATTTTCTTTTTGCTGGAGTCTGTCAATTGTGTTCGAGTCTGTATTTTCTTTTGTTATAGTATGATAATTTATTTTTGGAGTTTGTATTTCGTCTCTTCATCCGCGTATGTGAGTTTCTCTTGGAGTCTGTTAGTTTGGAGTCTTTGTAATCAAAGCATTTGCTTTTATGAAAATTGAAAATCCTAGAAAATGTTTACTTTCACACTTATCTCCCAGAACTACGCTTGGTCTGATTCATGCGGGGTCATGATACGTGGGCAGTCTCCATAGGATTCGACCATAACCAAAGAAAAGAGAGGAAAAACAAGAGAAAAGAAAAGAAAAAGAGAGAAAATAAGAGAAAAGTAACAATGGCAAAACAAGAGGGAAATAAGAGGATAAAAACAAAGAAAACAAAGGCCAGAATGAAAAGAAAGAGAAAAAGAAGGGAAGTTGTAAATGGAAAAGCCGGGATGACGCAAGCAGCCGATCAAATGCATGATAGAAACGGTTAACTGCTTAGGTGCATTCATTCCCCAAATGTGCGGTTACCAATTTGTTAAAGCCCTAACCACTAACAAGGTCGTTGTTGATGTATTGAGTCCATGCAGGTGGTTAGTTGATTGACATTCTGGCAACTCACTCATACAACACCCGATCAAAAGACAGGCTGAATATGGCCAACCAAGAACCGGAGACAAGTATTGTCGACCCGTAAAAAGAAGTGGAAGAATTGGATGTTAATGCGATGAAGGAAGAGATGTATAAGTTAAAGCACTAATGGCTGAAATGTACCAAGCCTGGGCAAAGGGGCATCCACCACCGGTTTATCCCACCAACCCTACTTATATCCCACCCTTGGCTCAACCTCAAGAACCTCCCACTGTGAACTCTTCTCCAGCCTTTCCCCTCTACCAACAATGCCACGGCACCACTTCTCAGACATCACAAGCTCCTTCACCCAGACAAGTCCCACACCCTCCCCCACTAAGCACACTTGTTTTTGTGTCACCTCTACCTGCTACATTACACCGATCTTCAAGTGAATATCTGTTCCAAACTCACGACAACCAGTATTATCCCCCTGAACCCACCTTTAAAGTTCCAGAACCATATTCTTACACCCCTCATCTTGATCTCACGACAAAAACTGAGAAGCCACCCAAGAATCCCGAACACGAGGAGATGATCAGAAAGGTCAAAAGCTTAGAACAATTGTTCAGAGATATGAGGGGGTTAGGAGGTCAAGTAAGTGTCACCTAAAAGGATTTATGTCTGTTCCCAGATGTTCAGTTACCCGCAGGGTTCAAAATGCCCAAGTTCGATTTGTACGATGGGCATGGTGACCCAGTAGCACACTTAAGAGGATTCTGTAGCAAGATGAGAGGAGCAAGCGGAAGAGATGAATTGTTGATGGCATAATTCAGCCAAAGTTTGAGTGGATCGGCATTAGAATGGTATACCAGACAAGATCACAGCAGGTGGTACACATGGGACGATTGGCCCAAGCTTTCGCCTGCCTTTTTCAGTACAATCTTGAAATTATCCCAGACCGTATGTCATTGACAAAAATTGAGAAGAAGCCTGGTGAGAGTTCCAGAGAATATGGGTTCCGTTAGAGAGAGCAAGCAGTGAGGGTTGACCCTCCGATGAAAGAAAGTGAGATGGTTGATTATTTCATGCAGGCTTTGGAGCCCACTTATTTTGGTCACTTGGTGTCAGCAGTAGGCAAGTTCTTCAATGAGGTTGTAAAAATGGGAGGCATGGTTGAGGAGGTACTCAAGTCCAACAAAATCATGAGTTATTCAGCAATCAAAGCGACCACCCAGGCCATTCAAAACGGTACTGGGGGTGTACTCGGGAAGAAGAAGAAAGAGGATGTTGCTACAATTGAGTCAAGAGCTTGGGTTGGATCCAGGAACCTTCCACGTTACTACAACCCGCCTGGAACCTACCATCAAACTTACCCCCACGCTCCATATAGCCCACCACCACACTATTACCCACTGCCCAATCCCCATTTTTCCGTCCATCATGCATAAACCTATACCCAACCTCCCGCTCACGCACAATGGCGTGCGCCAGCTCCACAAAGTCCATACCTAGCTCCACAAAATGCCCATCCACCCCCAAGAGCCTACAAAAATCCCCCTGGAACAGTTTTTCAGCCAAATCAAGCCTTTAAGAATGAAAGGTTGCAGAAGCAGAAGACTTTCACTCCATTGGGAGAATCATATACTAGTCTATTCCACAGATTGAGACAGTTGGGTATGTTGAATCCGATCGAGGCTAAATACCAAATACCCCTCCCAGAAATCTTGACCGCTCGGTGAGTTGTGAGTATTGTTCAGGGTCCCCGGGTCATGACACAGAGAAATGCTGGAAATTGAAAACAGTTATTCAGGAGCTCATTGATACTAATCAGATTGAGGTCCAAGCCCCGGAGGCACCCAATATCAATCAGAACTCGTTGCCGGCCCATCATGAGACAAATATGATTGAGATTATACATATAGCAGGGGAGCCTAAGAAGCCTTCGCAATTCGTCATGATGATTCGGGCTAGTGAAGCCAAGCCGTGTGAAAAGTCAGCGAGTGAGAAGTCTGTGATCAAGTTGAACGGGGCAAATAATGAACCATCTGTGGAGGTCAAGAAGAGGTCCTCAAGTGACGTTGCAGGAAAACATGAAAGAGCAAAAGTGGTTGTGCCAGGAGTGACGAATAAGCCTATGGTAATTGTGAAGGGCGCCCGCACAGATCCTGTCATTATCAAACCGGTAACTCAATTACCGATAGTCAATAGCAAGGCAGTCCCATGGAATTATGAACGAGTGACAGTGACTTACAAGGGGAAAAAGGTTAAAGAAGAAGTGTGTGAGACCCATGGTTTAACTCGATCGGGGAGATGTTTTGCCCCCGAAGAGTTGAGAAAAAGCTAAGACCTCCAAAGATAACCCAGTGTTGGTGAAGAAAGCTGTGACCGAGGAAGAAGCAGAGGAATTTCTAAGAAAGATGAAAGTGTAGGACTATTCCATTGTGGAGCAGTTAAGGAAGACACCTGCTCAGATCTCGCTATTGTCATTATTGATCTATTCGGACGAGCACCGTCGGGCTTTGATGAAGATCTAGAACGAAGCCCACATTCCTGACAAAATCTCAGTAAACCACTTGGAAAAGATAGCTAACAAGATATTTGAGGTAAACAGAGTCACTTTTTCTGATGATGAGTTGCCCGTAGAGGTACTGAGCACAATAGAGCCCTCTATCTGACGATGAAATGTAAAGATTCTGTGGTTACTCGGGTACTTGTTGACAATGGTTCTAGTGCAAATATTTGCCATCTTTCCACTCTGAACAAGTTAAAGGTGGATGATGAAAGAATTCACAAGAACAGTATCTGTATTCGGGGATTTGACGGTGGAGGGAAAGATTCAGTCGGGGATATAGTGATAGACTTACAATAGGGCCAGTTGAATTTACTATGGAATTCCAGGTGCTCGATATGGTTGTTTCTTACAATCTGTTGTTAGGTCGACCCTGGATTCATGCTGCCACAACGGTCCCGTCCACTCTACATCAAATGGTTAAGTTTGAATTGGATAGATAGGAAATTGTTGTGCATGGCGAAGACAATTTGTGTGTTCCCAGTGATGCCATTGTTCCGTTCATAGAGTTTGAAGACGACAAGGGGCCATGGATTTATCAGGTTTTTGACACGGTATCGGTAGAGAAAATTCCTGAAGGGAAGTGTGTTCCGACTCCAAGGGTTGCTGCTGCATCAGTCATGGTAGCCGTTGAAATGTTGAAAAATGGTTTTGTGCCAGGCAAGGGTTTGGGTGCATCCTTGCAAGGTATCGTATAGCCGGTTTCTCTTCCTAAATACTTGGATACATTTGGTCTGGGGTTCAAGCCCACAGTCGCAGACATGAGAAGAGCCAGAAAAATGAAACAAAGAGCATGGGTTCTTCCAAAGCCAGTCCGGTGTCTTTCCAGATCATTTGTCAGGCTTGGTACCAGAAAGTGCCCAATGACGACGGTTCCCAGTTCGGTGGTTGATATGGATGGAGATTTGATGGAAAAGTTTGAGAGGATATTCGACGAAGTGAACACGATGGAAGCTGGAGAGGGTTCTAGCAAGGCAGATGTGCAATTTGTTGGGCCCAGTGAAAAGATTAACAATTGGGAAGCTACTCCTCTCCCCACCAAGAAGGAGTTTTGGTAGTTTTCTTTGATTTTCTTTCAGTTTATCTGGATTATCCCAGGGTTGTAGTTCAGATTCTATGTTCTGTCCGTTTGGATGTATAAACCCTGTTATCTCTAATTTCAATGAAATGCAATTTCTTTTCTTCTCCATTTCTGATAGTTTTATTTTTGTTTTTCTTTTCTTCTTTGTACAGTTCTTTTTATGCTGGCTTCAATGATATGACATGCATGCGGAATCTCCGGCCCAGTCTGAAAAGCCAATCTAATTCTGAAATAGTAATTCAAGAAATAGAGTGTGATGTTGAATCGGAATATGACGAGGATGAAGCCTTTGAAGAGATTAGTAAAGAATTAAGCCATTTTGAAGAAAAACCCAAGCCTAACCTGAGTGATACAGAATCAATCAATTTAGGGGACCAAGATAATTTCCGGGAAACTAAAATAAGTGTCCATCTTGAACCACAACTCAGAGAGGAGATAATTAAAACACTGTTCGAGTGTAAAGATGTTTTTGCATGGTCCTATGACGACATGCCAGGTCTAAGCAGTGGCTTGGCGGTTCACAAATTGCCCACTGATCCAGCAGTCCCCCCGATCAAGCAGAAGCTGAGGAAATTTAAGATTGATATGAGTGTGAAAATTAAGGAAGAGGTCACCAAACAGTTTGAGGCCAAAGTCATTCGGGTCACCCGATATCCCACTTGGTTAGCAAATGTTGTGCTTGTGCTGAAGAAGGATGGTAAGACTAGGGTGTGTGTTGATTATTGAGATCTCAATAAGGCAAGTCCCAAAGATAACTTCCCATTGCCGAACATCCATATATTGATCGATAATTGTGCCAAACATGAAATTGGTTCTTTTGTGTATTGTTATGCGGGTTACCACCAGATTTTAATGGATGAGGAGGACGCAGAAAAGACAACATTCATCACACCATGAGGAACGTACTGCTATCGAGTCATGCCATTTGGTTTGAAAAATGTTGGGGCAACCTACATAAGGGCAATGACGACCATATTCCATGACATGATACACAACGAGATCGAGGTTTATGTGGATGATGTGATTGTAAAGTCTAGAAAGCAGTCTGATCATGTCCAAGATCTGAGAAAGTTCTTCCAAAGGCTTCGCAGGTACAATCTCAAGTTCAACCCTGCAAAATGCGCATTCGGTGTCCCATTTGGAAAGTTGTTGGGATTCATAGTCAGCCGTCGAGGTATTGAATTAGACCCGTCAAAGATCAAAGCTATCCAGGAGTTGTCACCCCCAAAGAACAAGACTGAGGTGATGAGTCTATTGGGGAGATTAAATTACATCAGCAGGTTTATTGCTCAGCTCACGACAACTTGTGAGTCCATCTTCAAACTATTAAAGAAAGATGTTGCGGTTAAGTGGACAGATGAATGTCAGGAAGCATTTGATAGGATAAAGGGGTACTTGTCAAACCCACCTGTGTTGGTACCGCCTGAACCAGGAAAACCTTTGATTCTGTATTTGACGGTCTTGGACAATTCATTTGGATGTGTGTTGGGACAGCATGACATCACCGGCAGGAAGGAGCAGGCCATATATTATCTCACTAAGAAATACACATCTTACGAGGTTAAGTACACTCATCTTGACAGGATGTGTTGCGCCCTAACTTGGGTAGCCCAGAAGCTAAAACATTATTTGTCATATTACACTACTTACCTTATCTCTTGCTTGGATCCGTTGAAGTATATCTTCCAGAAGCCTATGCCCACGGGAATACTCGCAAAGTGGCAGATTTTGCTCACAGAATTTGACATTGTCTACGTGACTCGAACTGCGATGAAAGCACAAGCATTGGCCGACCATTTGGCTGAGAATCCTGTGGATGAAGAATACGAACCTTTGAAGACATATTTCCCTGATGAAGAGGTAATGCACATTGATGAGTTGGAACAGGTTGAAAGGCCAGGATGGAAACTTTTCTTTGATGGGGCTGCTAACATTAAAGGCGTTGGGATAGGAGCGGTACTTGTTTCTGAAATAGGGCATCATTACCCTGTTACGGCTCAGCTTCGGTTCTACTGTACTAACAACATGGCTGAGTACGAGGCATGCATTTTGGGTTTGAGGATGGTTGTGGATATGAGTGTCTAGGAAGTCTTGGTCTTGGGTGACTCGGACCTTCTGGTGCACCAGATTCAGGGAGAGTGGGAAACACAGGATTTAAAACTCATACCGTATCGACAGTGTTTACATGATCTTTGTCAGCGATTCCAATCAATAGAGTTCAGGCATATTTTGAGGATTCATAATGAGGTCACTGATACTTTGGCTACTCTGGCATCAATGTTACATCACCCAGATAAGGCTTATGTGGACCCTTTGCATATTCAAGTCCACGATCAGCATGCTTATTGTAATATGGTGGAAGAAGAGCTCGATGGGGAGCCTTGGTTTCACGATATCAAGGAGTACATCAGGATGGGAGTGTATCCCATACAAGCCACAGGTGATCAAAAAAGAACAATTCAACGGTTGGCAAGTGGATTTTTCTTCAGTGGAGGAGTGTTGTACAAAAGAACTCCAGATCTTGGATTGCTGAGATGCATAGATGCTACGCAAGCCACAGCTGTTATGACTGAAGTACATTCTGGAGTTTGTGGAACGCACATGAGTGGGTATGTGCTGGCAAAGAAGATTCTTCGGGCAGGTTATTATTGGCTCACTATGAAGCGAGATTGTATCACTTTCGTGCGTAAATGTCATCAGTTCATGGAGATTTGATTCATTCTCCACCATTTGAATTACACACGATGTCTGCACCGTGGCCTTTTGTTGCATGGGGCATGGATGTCATTGGGTCAGTTGAGCCATCAGCATCGAATGGGCACAGGTTCATTCTGGTGGCCATAGATTACTTCACCAAGTGAGTTGAGGCTAAAACATTCAAGTCTGTAACCAAGAAGGCAGTGGTTGATTTTGTGCACTCAAATATCATTTGCCGGTTCGGGATACCGAAGGTAATCATCACAGATAACGGTGCTAATCTTAATAGTCATCTGATGAAAGAGGTGTGTCAACAGTTAAGATTACACATCGCAATTCTACCCCATACCGCCCCAAGGCGAATGGAGCAGTCGAGGCAGCCAACAAGAACACAAAGAAGATACTTCGAAAAATGGTGGAGGGCTCTAGGCAGTGGCATGAAAAGATGTTTGCATTATTGGGTTATCGCACTACTGTCTGTACTTCAGTAGGGGCAACTCCTTATTTGTTGGTGTATGGCACCGAAGCAGTGATACCCGCAGAAGTGGAAATTCCATCCCTTCGAATTGTCGCGGAGGTTGAGATCAATGATGATGAGTGGGTCAAAATCCGCTTGGAACAATTGAGTTTGATCGACGAGAAAAGAATGGCAGCAGTGTGTCATGGCCAATTGTATCAACAAAGAATGGCAAGAGCATACAATAAGAAGGTGCGTCCACGGAAGTTTGAAGTGGGTCAGTTAGTATTGAAACGCATTCTTCCACATCAGGTTGAAGCAAAAGGCAAGTTTGCCCCAAACTAGCAGGGGCTGTTCGTTGTAACTAGAGTGTTGTCCAATGGTGCATTGTATTCAACTCTGATGCAGTCAAGAGATACTATGTATGATTTTCTTTGTTTGATTGTACTTGTTTGTATTTGGCATGTTTTGAATATTGAAATGACGAAGGCATTTTGTTCTGCTATCTAAACATTTCATCCCTTGTCACCCCCTTTGAGCATTATTTATTTTCTTTCATACCCTTCTTTCGGAATCAGTAATAAATATCGGAAACACAAGCGTAAAATATAAGTAAAGGAAGGAGAGAAAAATAGAAAGAAAAGAATGAAGAGAGAGAAAAGAATGGAAAAGAAAGAAAAGAATGAAAAGAAAAAAGAAGAAGAAGAAAAACAACAAAAGAGATAAGAAAGCAAAAGAGAAAGCAAAGAAAGAGAAAAAGAAAAATCACAACAACAGAGCAATTCCTATGTCATGAACTACGTGCGACCTGATTCCTTTTAAAGATACGGAGGCAGCCTCACGGTTCGGTCCCATCAAAGTAAAAATCCAAAAGTCCCCAAACAAGAAACTGGGACAGACGTTGTGGTTGTTATTAAAAATTTGATTCCGAAAGTTGTAATTTTGAACCCATTCGAATTATTTTGAGCTTTTTATACCCTTTCTTTCTAAACTCTTCCAAAAGCCACATTACGGTCTAAAGAAAGACCTTCCGATCAGTATTCGAGAAATGCCAAGTCAAGCAGGTAGAGGTGATTCATATCAGGAGCAACACTCTGGTCCAAATAGAAAAGAGAAATAAATATGAGAGAGTCTTATTGGTGAAAACCCTCACGGGCACCTTAAGGCAAAAGTGAGTTGATAGATGAACGAATGAGAGAGGTCTGCTAGTGAAAACCTTTCAAGGCACCGCAGGATGAACAAGGTCGGGATTTGGGTGAAGAAATCAGGTTATGGGAATTCTGGGTCAACAAAGTGTGGCAACTGGAAGTTGATTGTTTGGATAGATTGGGCCGCTTAATCCAAAATGCATGTCATGATCATTGGTACCAGCCATTCCACTCAGATAAGTCTCTTTTCTTTTTCTCTTCATAGTCTTCCAGTTTTGGATTTCCTTATCCTTAACTCTGAAAGTCATTGCATTTTATTTCTTTTGGGTTTATTTCTCTAAGATGTTCCCAATGTCAGTTCTTTTTAAGCAAATAAGAAGGAATTTCAAAGCTCACTACCAGCTTCAAGATTGCAAAGCACAGTGCAGCCAGAGCACACCAAAGATAGCATGATGTAAAGTGGGATAAAGTGCCAGCAAGAGTTTCATCAGCAAAATGATTTGGTAATTTCATGGGAGATACAAAGGTTCCGTTAAAGGGGTCAGAGGTGTGAAACAACGGTTCATGTATAGAACACTCGGGTCATTCAGGGTCATAGGGTTTTGAAAGTCAGTCGGAAAGTCAAGCGGTTCAGGGCCAGTTCGGGGAAGCCAGTCAAAACAAAACAATGCAGCGGAGAGACCTTCAACAAAGAATGCCATCAACTAACCACCACATTTTAAACTGAAGAATTTTTCTCTGATTAAATAGGGGCAGGAAATTTCGGTTGTTTTGAAGAAATCCTCCGTGGAGAAAGGTGGTCACCAAACAGTTTTGATTTTTGATTTTTCAGGACCCTCGGAAAATGGGACCTAGCGTAAAGTTTAGAAATAGCGTAATCTAGCATAAATGTATCCCAAAGGAATATAGGTAGGTTTAGAATTTTGCATGTTCGAGATAAGATTCAATTAGGAGTTTCCAGGACCCTCCTGAATAATGGGACTTAGCTTTAAGATTTCGATTAGATAACAACATTTAGCGTAAATTCTGTTGTAGGATAGTATAATTCAGTCATAAAAGTTGTCACTCTTAAGATAAAATTTGACCTTTGAGTTTCAGGACCCTCCTTGATAATGGGGAGTAGTTTAAAGACCCTCTTAGATAATAAGATTTAGCAAAAGTCGCACCTTTAGAAGATATAACTTAGATTTAAAATTGTCGTTTAGGTAAGAATTGTCAGGACCCCCCTGGATAATGGGACCTAGCTTTCAAATTCTTAGTAATATTTGGTAATATGATTCAGTTTAACACTCACATGTGTGCCCAGCCACTAAATTGGGGCAAACAATTTTCTTTGTTTTCGTCTATTTTGTTGAAGTCAGGAGCCAGCCTAGAGAGCAGGGAATACATTCAAGTCAGGAGCCCGCCTGGAGAGCAGGGAATACATTTCAAGTTAGCGGTCAGGAACCCACCTGGAGAGTAGGGAATACATTTCAAGACAGTAGTCAAGAGCCCGCCTGGAGAGTAGAGAATACATTTCAAATCAACACTCAGGAGCCCGCCTGGAGAGCAGGGAATACATTTCAAGTTAGCCGTCAGGAGCCCGCCTGGAGAGCAGGGAATACATTTCAAGTTAGCAGTCAGGAGCCCGCCTGGAGAGCAGGGAATACATTTCAAGTCTAGCAGTCAGGAGCCCGCCTGGAGAGCAGGGAATACATTCAAGTTCATCAGTCAGGCATCCACCTGGAGAAAAGGAAAAACATCTCAGATTACAATTCAAGGCGGCAACAAATGGATTCCGCCGGGAGAATACAAGTCAACAAGGCAACAAGAACCACATGAGCAAGTTTGAAGATATAGATAGGATTTTGTAATGCATAGATCATAGTCTAGTCTAGCTTCTTTTTATTTTATCATGGTGTAATAAAGGGATAGAGTAAGCAGTAGTAGCAGCAGCAGCAACAGTGAAATCACAGCTTCCTGGTAGTCCCAGCTACCGAAACTTCCCGAACTACACTGACCTGATTCCTTTACAGCCAAGGATATGTAGGCAACCTCGGAAGCAGGGTGCGGTCAAACTTTCAAAAATGCTTCCCACAGAGTATTCAAACGGGCAAAAATATCTCGTATCCGCTCACTTTATCTTTGCACGAAAACTCTTCGTGTTTACGGGCAAAGAGGGGCAGCTGTAAGCACGTGATTTTTTCCCTATATGAATTACTCCCATAAATTCAAAACAAAATAATTTCTTTTCATTATTTGTAATTTTTGTGGATTTCGTGGCATTTTCTGATAATTGTTTGCATTTGTCTTTGCATGTTATTCTATTTAATTCATGAAAATACAAAAACACACTACATTTGCGTTAGAATTAATTTTCATATTAATTGACAAATTAGTTGTTTTATAAAAATGGAAAAATCACAAAATAGTAACTTATTTTTGCATTTTTAATTTTAGTTTCGGATTTTGGTAGTTTTCTTTAAGTTGGCATTTAATTAGTGGTGGTAAGCATTATTTAGAGTTATTTAATTCAATTTGACAAGATAATTTGATTAGGAATTAATTTAGGTTTTATGTTAATTTGAAAAGAAAAGGAAAGAAATTGATAAAGAAAAAGAAAAGAATTTCAACAAGAAGTCTGTTTGGGCCATTTTTATTCAAAATCCCTCAGGCCCAAACAATTGTGCCTGAAACCCGTCCAATCACCCGAAACCCGACCCAACCCCGCCATTGAACCCGGTCCAAGTAGTCCATCACCCAGGTCTTTGAAACGACTTAGTATAGGAGTTAGACTACGTCGTTTCGAGTTCGTTAGCTTTAACAAAATCCTGGCCGTTCAATCTAGCTCATCCAACGGCACCCATGCTTTCCCCCATTTCTCTTAAAAATGTCTGAATCCATCAGAGACCAGTCAGTTACGCCTCGTATCCTTCATCTTCTTCACCTCTTCATTCTCTAAAAAACCCTAATCCACCATTTTCATAGTCAACGGAGCTCCAAACCTCACCAATTCATAACTATTCCTTCCCCACGCTCCCTCAAGCACTAGGCTAGTAAAAATTTTCCCAAAAGCCCCATCCTTAGCGCCAAATTTCGAATTTGATGTTAAAGTTGAAACTTAGGTTTTGTGCCTTGTTCAAGTGATATTTGGGCCAGTAATGGGTCAGAACTTATGCCAGCCGTTTGTTCTCCATAAGAGCATATGGTTAGCATTGATTTTGACTCATTTCGAGGCTTATCAACCCCATGTAAGACCAAAATCAACAAAGCTTGTCAGGCGGAACCATTCATCAAATCTTCTGTAGGTTTCTGGTGGAAGAACGGACAGTACATGTCCCCTCTCTTGACAATATGTCCATTTCAGTTTTAGCTCTGTTCTTTTGGTTTTCTCGATTCTGATCCCAGTTTGTCTTCCACTCGCCTCTTTATTTGTTATGGGGATTTAGCTCAATAAGGTAGTCCTCTTGTTCTCTTCGGTTTTACCAGAATGCTAAACTTCAGGAGTAGTCTAATCTAATCGGGTGCCTAATCTTTTTCCCTTCTACCTAGTGGTAGTTTTACATAATTAATTCACTACTTTAGGATTCTATTGGCTGAATGTTTGTGTGTTCAATCTGAGTTTTTGGTTTCTTATTATGGGTTTAAGAGTTCCTTTTGGGTTTGGGGTAATGCAGACCTGGGCATCGGATGACCATCTGTTCAGGCCCAAGTTTGGAATCCAGTTAGGCCATTGGGTCAAGCTTGACCCGGGTAAAAGGCTGAGGGTAATTTCAGAGACCGTGGAGGGTAGTCTGGGAAGTTTGGGTTTGGGAATATTTTTGTAACTGCATTGGGAAGCTTCTAAGAAAGTGGGGGAAGGGATTGGCTTGCAAAAACTGATGTAAGTTGGGGTTTAGGTTGAACAAAAAGAAAATTGGAGAAGGGGGTAACTGATATTTAACAAATCATTACTGTTGCCCTAAAACCCATCTATAAAATCCCCATTTCCTAAACTTTCAAAGGGGATCAGACTTGGAAAAACCAGAGACGGCTAGAGAAAACAATAAAAAAGGAAAACACTTAAAAGGTCTGAAGAATTAGAGGAAAAATAAAAAAAAAAGGCACCAAAAGGCATTGTTTCATTGAGGTTGTGTGTGTTTCTTTCCGTTTCTTAAAAATTTGACATAATCTTGACTCTTTCTGGGATTGAAATGGTTTGAGCAAGCTGGAATTGCTGTTGATAATCTGCTGAATTCCATCTCCTTCTGCTGCTGATTTTATCACTGTTGTTTGCTTTGATTTTACCAGGTATCTCCTATTCCTTGGACATGTAAAATGGAAGAACAAGACTTTTATTTGATTAAATGGCAGGCTGTGTCATACAAGCCTGTAAATTGTAGCTTCTTCTACTTCTGAAAATCAATTAGATTTCATAATTAGCTTGGTTTCTTGTCACATCTATTTCTTCCTGGTTCATTTTGAAATGGTTGTAGGTTTAGGGGTATTTGTTCAGCTTCTGCTAAGATCAATACTGTTTTGGCATTAATTCATCTCTAAATGTGTTAGAATGCCAAGTAATGGTTTGTTTGCTCATAGCTAGAAACATGATTCTATCGTTCTGTGATTTGATATTTAGCTTGTCTTTATTTACATGCGAGCATTTGGAATTGAAATGGTTTTGGTATCTGCCTTGTTTGCACTTGGGGCTTCTCCTTCAGCTAAATAACTTGTCTGTTTATTGTTGCTGCATCTTTATGGCAAGATTGACCCAAAAATGCATGAAATGTGGAGTTATAAATTCAACCTAGGTAAATTGTATTGCTGTCTAAAGTCAGAACGAGATTTTGTTTAATTCGATTCCACGTCTGTGTTAGCATCGATTAATTAACATTCTTTGAGTGGCATGAATAATTTGGAGCATAAGAACTGGGCCTAATGCAGGCCCAGCTGAAGGATAAACGAACTCAGGCATCTTTCCTCATCATGAGTTGGGCTTGTTTCGAGCCTAAGCTTGAAGGCATTTTTCCGAAGGGGCCCATTCATTTGTCTTGTCAAAGTAATTTCCCTTATGCAATTGGTTTTCTAATGCGACGAGCTTCAGTTAATTAGTGTGATCAAACTTTTAATTCAAAACCGTCAGTATTCCCATAAGCTTTCCTTAATTAATTGATTAGATCTTTAATTAGTTGAGGTGTGCCATCCGGAATAATAAAATTGTTTATGGCCCTCAAGAGATTAGTTTTGAATTCCCTTTAAAATTTGGAGTCGAGGCGCATCGTGCAAAACAAAATCCCAAAATGCATGGTCCTCGCTTAGTTAATATTTGAATCCTTAGAATTCGAGGCGTGTCATTTAGTTGAATTTCCATGGCCCTCGCAAAGTTGAAAGTGCGTAGTTGCTTTAGGCGCGCTATTTAATTTACCTTCCTAAACTCGGGTGCGCATTTATGTGACCCAAATCCAAATCTCAACGATGTTAAGATATGTCAAAAACCACGGGTGCATTTATGTGACGTGGTTCGAGACGTGTTTTAATAATGTTGCAATTTTCTTTAAAAATGAATAAAAGCGGTTACACTAAAAATGCACATAGGTTTTAAACTTGTACTAAAATTAGATAATTAAGCCGAATATAACAGTTGAGTGACCGTGCTAGAACCACGGAACTCAGGAATGCCTAACACCTTCTCCCGGGTTAACAAAATTCCTTACTCGGATTTCTGGTTCGCAGACTATTAAACAGAGTTAAGCTTTTCCTCGATTCGGGATTCAACCGGTGACTTGGGATATCAGAAATCTCCCGAGTGGCGACTTTGAATTTTTAATAAAATAATCCCGTTTCGATTTGTCACTTAAATTGGGAAAAACTCCCCTTACACTCCCTTCGCGGGGTATAGGAAAAAGGAGGTATGACATTGCCAAACTGCCTTCGAATTTTTCTAGATCATTCCCATACTCATATATTTTGTTCCTAAGGCCATTAATGAGTTTTTCTTCTGCTCGGCTTCTTTCCAGATTCTTCACAGCTACCTTCATCCTTTGGATCTAGGCCTGGAGGATTTCATTTTCTTGGGCTAATTTTTTCTTCTCGCCCTCATCTGCAGCGGTTTGCACATCACTATCGAACTTGAGGTCTCTGATCTGTCCTTCTAACCTACTTATGGTGGTCCGATATTCATTTTCTTTTGCCAACCACTCCCACTGTTCTTGTGATGCTTCGACAAACTCTTGGAGGTGGGGTCTTTTAGCTGGCCTTCCAAACTCAATTTTCCTTTTGTACCAAGCGAGGTAACCGGGCGAGACTTCACCTCTGGATAGATCACACACTCGGGTATTTGCTGTCAGATATTGGCATTCACTCCAAATCTGGCGAACTACTTTTTCGTGAAACTGTCCATCAGAACGGATCTCGACCACATGGCGGCTAAGGTGTTCATCCTTGGGAACTATTTGACATCTCCCTAGCTGTCTCAAAACCCGGTATGGGGCATAAGGTTGGATGCTTTTGAGACCCATCAGGAGGAAGTGAGGATCGGTAGCTGGCATGTATATGATTTCATCAACAGGAAGCCAACCCAACGTCCACTCTATTTGATTTGCAGTAACGGAACATAGGCAAGATATCCATTCTGTGACCCCTTCTGGCATGTTAAACCCGTCGACCCTTGTATAAAACTCCCCTATGCAGCTTTTCCCTGTCGACCCATAGTTCATGTACTGAAATGCTCAATCATCCACATTTGTAGCAGCAAGTTGCATCGTTCAAAAAAGTCTCCTCCGACTTTATAAGATGTGAGAGCTCGAAAGATTTCAGACACTATCATGGGTGCAAGGGTGCTTTTGACCTGAGTAAGCAAAGTGTTGACGACCCCAGCTATCCATACATCGATATTCCCATCTTTCCTGGGAAATACTAGAAGACCCAAAAATACCACCATGAAAGCGAAGCACCTGTGTTCTTCCCATTTTAGTTGATTCCCTTTGCTGCAAATTTTGCTTTCTGGATTGTTGAAACCCCCTATGTGTCCGTATCACTGGTATATGAACTGTGGAGTGGAAAAACTAGTTGCCAAATCTGAGTATTGGACTCCCCTGCTTATCTTTAGCAAATCTAGAAACTTGTGTGGAGTGACAGCTCTTGGAGCGACCAAATACTTGTGTCTCAGAGCTTCAGTGCTCCCAATATACCCAACTATCTCTTCCAAAGTAGGTATGAGTTCAAAATCCGAGAAATGGAACACATTGTGAGTTGGATCCCAAAACGTAACCAGTTCCTTTATTATGTCTCCTCTAGGCCTGATCTTCAATAACCCGGTGAGACCCCCCAAGTAAAGTTTGACCACATCTTGTCCTGATTCGCCCAGATCTTCCCACCACATATACAGTTCCAAAGGAATCTTAGTCATGACCGTCATTGGCAAGTTTTGACTCGTGCTCATTCTGCAC
Source organism: Nicotiana tabacum (assembly GCF_000715075.1). Classification (NCBI taxonomy): domain Eukaryota; kingdom Viridiplantae; phylum Streptophyta; class Magnoliopsida; order Solanales; family Solanaceae; genus Nicotiana; species Nicotiana tabacum. The sequence goes on from NC_134095.1 coordinate 124,811,182, forward strand.
ATTTAAATTAAGGTGATTGGTTTTAGAACGAAGTGAATTTTTACAAAAAGAGGTCAATTTTGCAAACATTTAAATAACATGACTACTTTTACAAATACGGCCCTTCAGCACTTCGAAAGGGAAGATTTTAGGGTTGTGCTTGCTGGATAGCCAAAAATTTATAAAAGGGCAGTAGGTGGTTATTCTTACAAAAACAGCCTTCCGGCGTCCTTTTGAGGATATTTTGGGCTATTTAGACAAGAACGACACTACCTAGCTTTATTTAAGACAGAATAACAACATTTCATTTTTTGGGTTATTTTTGCAAAAATGGAGTTGGACCCGATGGGGGTTGCCTACGTATCCCACATCCGGTGAGAATCAAATTTGCGTAGTTCGGTCAGTTTTGACAAAAAAAAATAGAGAAAAGACATGAAACTTTTGAAACCAAATTCTTTTTTCTTCTTCAAAATTTCGGTAGAGTTTCAGCGTATTTTGGACACCAGGTTTTTTTCAAAGGCGAGTAATCAATTCTCTCATACCTCAATTTTATTTTTCCCAATTCCTTCCCTATTCTAGCAACCGGTCAACATGAAAACTGAAGCAAATAATTGCACAAGTAGCACATAAAATATGCATCAGGATGGTCTTTGATTCTGGGGTGCACCTGTCCTAGACGGACTTAACCACTGTGTTGAGTCCCCAAAGTCAAATGCACATGATGCAAACAAATGTTCCTACTAGGGATCCAGCATGAAGCTGAGTTATTCTAAGTTTTAAAACCTGGGTATATTGTTCTAGACTTGTGTACCCGAGCGGATAACTCGAGCCGAGGGGGGGCTATGTACCGGGAACCAAAAGGCCATCCGGCTTTGTAACTTGTCCGAGCCTCTTTCTTATTTCAAGGTATGACATTAACAGAAAGAGGTGTCACGCCAGCGTGCACATCCCCGAAGATAAGAAGGGAAGGGTTTCGTAACAGTTTATATACAATTCAAATAATATCAAAGCGGTAAAAAACGGCAATTAGCACATTAGGCTCAACATGTAAAAATCAGATAATGAATAAAGCCAAATATAACAGTTAATCTAAGCTCGAATTCTTAAACCCTGAACAAAAGTTCTGGGTTATGGTCCCCAGCAGAATCGCCAGAGCTGTCACACCTCCTTTATTACACACCCGAAGGGGATATATAGGGGAGTTTTTCCAATTTAAGTGACCTTATTCGAAATGGGATTAATTAATCTTAGAGTCGCCACTTGAAATATTTTAATTGCTGTCCCAAGTCACCGGTTTATTTTAAATCCCAAATCGAGGAAATTTCGACTTTCCTTTTGAAGTCTGCGAACCAGAAATTCTGAATAAGGAATTCTGTTAACTCGGGAGAAGGTGTTAGGTATTCCCGGGTTTCATGGTTCTAGCACGGTCACTTAAACTATTATAATTGGCCTATTATCTGATTTTAATACATGTTTTAACCCATCAATTTTAGCCTTTATAACCGCTTTTTAACAATTATTGTTACGTATTGCGAATCATGTCACGGGAGTCGTACCCACGATCTACAACACGTTTAATTTTAATGATTAAATTGTGGCCGTGTCACATAAATTACCCCCAGATTTTAGTAATTAGGCGTCACAAACTACGTCACGGGAATCATACCCGTAGCTATGACAATTATTTAATTAACGCGCCTAAAGCAAACTACGAAAGTTCAAGGCATTTCTAAACTAAATTTATATTTATATGAGGGCCATAAATTAAAAGATTTTATTTGTATATGACACACCTCAATTTATTCTTAAAAAAGGTTGTATATATTTTTAAAGGCAAACTAGAGGTATTTCTATTTTTAAAACTAATTATCACAACCACGCCACAGGAACCATACCCGAAGTTGTAATAATTCTAATTGCGCGCCTAGAGCAGACTATGGTGCCCGTAATTATTTTTTTTCTAAGCTCAGGGGTTTTTGTGAAGACACAAAATAGTGTGAATCGTGTATTAATCGTGTATGAAATCCCAAACTAAAGAAACATGGACCTTAATGAGGGCATTGAGGAATTTCTGTAAGCAAAAGGCCGTCCAAATCCATTTTTTAGCACCACACTATAGAGTTACCGACTAAATTGATTAAATGCCCATGCTAGGAATCTCAACAAGCTTAAAAGAAAACAGAAATGGACTCATCGAGACCCAGAATGCGAAGGGCTCCCACAATGAGGACATAGACCCATAAGTCATTGAATGAATAATATCGGGGTTAATTTAACCCCAAATCCCCAGTTATATTTATCACACAATGAGCCCAATTCCTTTGAGGCTTATCTAAACCCAAACCAATCCAAATATCCCAATTCATGTAAATCCATAATGGAATAAATTATGGGATGAAAAGCATTTGTGCAAATAATCACATCAAATGCAACAAACTAATAGAACATTACAGTGCATCTAATGTAATGAGGTCAACTTCGAATAATCTGATGCCTTCAGGCACTCACTCACGTGTAACCTTATACATGCACACTCACAATTCATTTTATACTACGTTAGTCACTGAAAATTAGTAGAAATACTTATCCTCAAACTTTTGCTTCTTTTATTTTTTGTTTTAGAATATAACAAAATTCTTTATCAGCAAAGAAGCATAACAAATTTACGGCACAAAGAATTCAATGCTTTCTACATCCACACGAATTTAAATGCAACAATCCAAATGTTTAAAATTCACTTTTAAGCATTAAAACAAATTTGAACCAAGTTTAATCATCACAAGATTGGAAAGAAGAAAGAAATAGAACTTAGATCTTCAACCCCCACCAACAATCGCTTCTTGGAACCAAACATTTTTAGTAATTGAACTAAACAATACTACAACACACGACTTCAAATAATTATGCTCACAATCATATACAAGATACCCAATAGCAAATGTGAACATATTAATCAGTCTACTGAAATGGCAACCTTTATTTTGGTTCATTATCAAAAATCATGTTTAAGTGTAATAAGCAACTTATCAAGGAAATAGTCAAGAACATGGAGACGAAACATCAGAAATATAATTCATTCAAAATTTCATCCCTTTTCATGAAGAAACCGTACAGATTCGAAAATGTGTACCTAGAATACTCAACAAATAGAGCTCGAAATAGCTGGTAGAGAGCAGAAATGGATATGAAGGAAGTTTAGCCACGGGTAAAGCAAAAAACCAGCAAATAACAACAATCGAAACCCCAACAAAGAAATGAGATCAAATCTGGACTCAAAACTGAAGTTGAACCATTTTTTTTGTTTTGTAAAGAAGAAATCGGCTGGAAAGGAAAGACAAGAAGATAAATGACAACTAAAAAATCTGGAAATTTTACTCAACTCAGTTTTTTGAAGATTTTTTTCGGCTAAGTTCTTGAAGATTTTTCTACAATTTTTCCTCTCTTTTTCTCTAACCTAGCACAGAAGAGTTGCCTCGTATATATATCCCTCCAAAACTTTCAAAAATCTGCCCAAATCCGAAAAAAATCTTCAGGTTTTCTTAACAATTTTGGGAAAAATGGAGGGCGTGGATTGATTCACATCTATCCACGGATCCCATTCATCCAACAATTGTCCTTTTGCAACCTAAATCGTGCGATTTAGGAGAGAAAAATTCGTACTCCTCTCTGACAAAACTGTTGGGAATCAAATGACGTGGAGGGGGGACCATTTTGAGTGAACTCGGGCGAGTGATAGTGAGTTGAGGCGAGGAAGACGATGAACAGTGCAACTCGACGCCGCTTCTGATTCTCTAGGTTTAGGGTTTGATTGGGGGAAAAATTATAAGGGGGGTTTTATATTAAGAGAAACGGGCGAGTCGATTAACGGGTCGGTCCAGTTTCTTGTTGGGTTGAACCGGAGGGAAAAGGGTCCTTTGGGTTGAAGGTTTAATTGTATATGGGGGAAATTGGGCCGAATTTGGGTGTTTGAAGATGGACCAATTTCCATTCTTTCCAAGTTTTCCATTATTTCTAATTTCCTTTTCCTTTGTTTTTAATAAAAAAAATCTAGTAATTAAAAATTCCTAAATTATCTAAAATGTGAAATTAAACTAATTAACTAATTATAGAAATTGTAAGCATCACTTAATTCTAAATTAAAAAAGGAAAATCAATAAACTAAAATTAAAAGACAAAAAATATAAAAATGAACTATTTTTTGTGATTTTTTATTTTTATAAAACAACTAATTTACTAATTAATCTAAAAATATAAAATTAAGTCCTAAACGCAAATGCAATGTATTGTTTTTTGTATTTTTCATGAATTAAATAAAATTAAACATGCACATAAAAATGCAAATAATTAGAAAAACTCGACAATAATTCCTAGAATAACAAATAATTAAAAGAAAAATCTAATTCTTTGAAATTCTGTAGGAGTAATTCCTGTGAGGCAAAAATCACATGCTCACGGGGATATGTGACTTAGTTATCCTTTTCAAATCAGTAAATGTGTCTGACATTTGATTTGCTATATTCTGTAAATGGATGATCTTCTGGACCTCCTGATTACATATAGAGGTACGTGGATCAAAGTGAGATAATGATTAAACTTTTCACACAATTTCTCTTTTGATTTCCTTTTTCTCTCCCCCTAATTGTGGGATAATTGTTTCATCAAACCGACAATCTCCAAATCGAGCAGTAAATAAATCTTCTGTCAGTGGTTCAAGATAGCAAATAATAGAGGGTTATTCAAACCCAACATATAATCTTATCCTTCTCTGTGGCCCCATCTTACTGCGTTGTGGTGGTGCTACTGGCACATATACAGCACATCCAAAAATTCGTAGATGCGCAATATTTGATTCATGACCAAAAACTAATTGTGACGGAGAATATTTATTATAATATGTCGGTCTTAGACGGATAAGTGATGTTGTATGCAAGATAGCATGGCCCCAAACAGTAGTGAAAATTTTTATTTTCATAAGTAGTGGTTTTGCTATCAATTGTAGGTGTTTAATAAATGACTCTGCAAGGCCATTTTAAGTATGAACATAAGTTACAGGATGTTCAACCTTTATCCCAACTGATAGACAATAATCATCAAAAGCTTGAGATGAGAATTCTCCAGCATTATCAAGGCGAATAGCCTTTATAGGATAATCTGGGAATTGTGCCCTTAATCGAATTATTTGGGCTAATAACTTTGTAAACGCCAGGTTGCGAGATGATAGTAGGCACACATGAGACCATCTTGAAGATGCATCTATTAGGACCATAAAATATCTAAACAACTCACTTGGTGGGTGAATAGGTCCACATATATCCCCATGTATACGCTCTAAAAAGGCAGGGGATTCAATGTCAACCTTCATTGGTGATGGTCTAGTGATCATTTTGCCTTGCTAACAAGCATCACAAGAAAATTCGTCATTTGTAAGAATCTTCAGGTTCTTTAATGGATGCCCACTCGAATTTCAGTAATTCGTCTCATTATTATTGATCCAGGATGGCCCAAACGGCCATGCCAAAGCACAAAAGTATTTGAATCCGTAAACTTCTGGTTTACGATAAAGTGTGCTTCAACTGTACTAATTTTTGAATAGTATAAGCCAGAAGATAAAGTTGGTAACTTTTCTATAATGCATTTCTGGCAAGAAATATTCTTTGTAATACAAAGATATTCCACGTTCATTTCATTTATTGTCTCAACATGATACCCATTTCGGCGAATATCTATAAAACTCAACAAGTTTCTGCGGGACTTGGAGGAGAATAATGCATTGTCTATAATAAGTTTTATTCCCTTAGACAAAAATATAATGGCTCTTCTAGAGCCTTCAATCAAACTTATATTACCAGAAATTGTTGAAACATTTGTTTTTTCCTTATGAAAATAAGAAAAATATTTCTAATCCTTGAATATGGCATGAGTTGTTCCACTATCAATAACACAAATATCTTCATAATTTGTCTTTGATCCAAACATCATTTGAGAATTATCCATATTCTTCAAAATGACATAAATAAAATATATTATAGTAACCATCATTATCAAAGCATAAATTTTATTTATGTACAACAATTACGTAACCATATTATCTATTACAAACAACAAAAATAAAAATATTTACATTTCTACAGATTCACCACATATTACATGACTTGTTTCTCCTTCTGGGAGTGCAAAGTAATCAGCTGCATCCAAATGCATGAAGTCTAAATTATCTTCAGAAATAAAATTTGCTTCAACATTTTTCTCTGTCTTCTTCAGGGAGGCTTGATAAAGCTCAACCAGGTGCTATGGCGTACGGCAAGTACGTGACCAATGCTCTTTTCCTCCACATCTATAGCATACATTTTCTGCATTAGGTGCTTGCACCGCTTCATGCTTTTGTTCCTTCCTTTTCCACTGCTGGTGGCGAGGAGGGTTCTTTGGTGCATTATTATTACCATGATTATAGTTTCTTCCCCGACCATGGCCATGACCACGACTGGGGCCACGACCTCTTCCACGTATCTTGGTAGAAGTTCGTCTCATTCACTTCAGGGAGTGGACAAGAACCAGCAGGTCGACTTTCATGATTTTTCATTAATAGCCCATTATGTTGCTCGACTATTAGAAGATGTGAAATAAGTTCAGAATACTTTTTAAATCTCATATCTCGATATTGCTGCTGCAGGAGCATATTAGAGGCGTGAAAAGTGGTGAAAGTTTTCTCCAACATATCATAATCAGTAATATTATTACCACATAATTTCAACTGGGAAATAATTCTGAACATAGCAGAATTTTACTCACTTATAGATTTAAAATCTTGTAGCCTTAGATGAGTCCAATCATAATGTGCATGTGGAAGAACGACCATCTTCAGGTGGTCATATCTATCTTTCAAATTATTCCACAGTATGACTGATCTTTAACAGTAAGATATTCCATTTTCAGGCTCTCATCAAGGTGATGGCGTAGGAATATCATTGCTTTCGCACGGTCTTGGTTTGATGCCTGATTTTTATCCTTGATGGTGTCTATCAGACCCATCGCATCAAGATGAATTTCAGCATCAAGCACCCAAGACATGTAGCTTTTGCCCGATATATCCAGACTACAAATTCAAGTTTAGAAAGATTTGACATTATATAGAAAAAAAAAGTTCATGCCTCAGATAATTTCAAAGTATTTGCTCGAGATGACAGAGTCTCGTGCTGATAACGTATTATAAAATAAAGACTATAAAGTAAAGACAGGTATAGAGAGAAATTGATATATTATTCGACTTCAAACTCATGTACATAATGAACTGAAATCTCTTCTATTTATAGAAGAAAGAAAGCTGTTGTGTAAGCTGCTACTATACCAGATATGGATAATCTTCTACTGAGAGTAATGTTTATCCATAACGGAGTACTGAAAGGATAAGCTCATTGTACCAGGTATAGATGATCTTCTACTAGGGGTAATGTTTATCCATGACGGAGTAAAAAGATAAGTTCATTGTACCTAGTATGGATAATCTTCTACCGGATATAATATTTATCCATAACGGAGTATCGAAAGGATAAGCTTATTATACCCGGTATGGATAATATTTTACCAGGGGTAATATTTATCCATAATCGGGTACCAAATTGATAAGCTTCTTCAAGATGCTTATTTCTAATAGAATACTAAATGATAAGCTTCTTCAGAAAGCTTATTTACAATGGAGTACTAAATGAACATCCATAATATAATATATTTATAACAATAAGCTACATGAATTAAGTATGTTATGAGAATAAACTCCCATTTCTTTGAGCGCATCTTCCTAAATTAATACTAAATCTTTTTTTTTTTTGTGACATTCGTTCACCAAACAAAATGCACAGTGCCCTTGTTCTTGAGCCGAATCAGCCGATGGTCTATCGGAAATAATTTCTTTATCCTCACAAGGTAGGGGTAAGGTCTGCGTACACACTACCTTCCTCAAATCCTATAGTGTGGGATAATACTGGATTTGTTGTTGTGGTTGTTGTTGTTGTTGTATGCCCTTGTTATACTAGATCTTTCTTTTTAATTTTCTCTTTTTGTTTAATTATTTCTTTTTTTTTCATCTTTAATTATTTACTCTGATATCCCCCAATATTTGGTTAATCTTGAAATTCCTTCCAGATTATTCAATAAACATATTTCTCTGTTCTATTTGTTATGATTAATTATGGAGAATTCTGATTTCATTTTTAAGAGTACGCCGTTAAATAGGAGCTTTCTCGCTAAACTAATGTTTTAGTTGGGTGGACGGATCTTCTTGTAAAACACTTTTGAGTGAGAGAGAGACATCTAAAGAGTCATAGTTCCAATTAAGCTTTGTGAAGGAACATAACTAATTCATCGATTGAGTTAGCAACTGGTATGTACCCTAAGGGTGTCAAACGGGTCGCGTTGACCCGATTTCGGACTAGTCCAAATCAATTTTAGACCAGACCGGTAGGTAGGGGGCCGGGCAGGATTGGGTTGGGACGGGGAAGGGATTGTGCCAAATAGGAGGCAAGTACTGGTTAACCCGACCGGTCAGAACTAGTACTGTCAAGTCAAGTTCGACCTGTTAACCGGACCAACCCGGAACGACCCGGACCGGTTCAACAACTATTTTAATTTTTTTTTAATTATAATTGACCGTTGGCAACGGTCAACTACCATTTTGACCATTGCCCAACGACTATTTTGTAAGAATGGCCCTTTTTGGGCATCTTTTTTAAAAATAATACTTTTAGTATTTATTAATTTAGCCCTTTGAAAAACTATAAATATATCCTTCCCTCCCCCGCCTTCTTCATTCTTCACTCATCTCTCAATTCTCAAACTCAAATTCTCAAATGTTATTTTCTCATTTTTTTTACCTAAATTGCAATCAAGTATTTGGCTCTAATTTTTTATATTTATGATATTATTTGAAGCTTGAATTTTGGGCAATTGACGTTTATCGTGGTAACATCGGAGTTGCAAAATTCAATTTTAAGACTTTAAAAATCATCAAGTGTTCAATTTATTGCGGATTTTGGTGCGCTCGTTCCAACTCTTTCTCTTATTTAGGACCCGTTTGGCCATATATTTTATCAAAATATATTTGGGTTTTTTTCTTGACAAATACATGTTTGGCCATAGATTTTATTACATTTTGGCAAATTCCCAAAACGCAAAACCCAAATCTCGAAACTAGCTCAAGAGCTGGTTTTGGCCCAAAATATCACTATTACATTATTAAAAAATTATCCCAAACTTTTGTATTTTATAAAAGAGCCCACCATTTATTATTTTGTAATAATGTTGTTTCGTCTTCTCGGTCATCTGATAGTGTATTATGTAGTTCATTATAAAAATAATAATTTTGTACCAAATTTATTTATGTTCAGCACAATATGTTTAATGCTACAAAAAAAGTTTGTAATAAGGTTGCTAATTGGGGTAATCGGGGAAATAGAAAAAGAGGTAGTGCTTCAACTTCTAGTAGTAATTTAAATGACTTTACACATGTTTCTGAAACATCACCTGATAATAATATAGATTATGAACAATTACATGAAGATTTCGGTATAAAAGATAATGAATTAGAAATTGAAGATGAGACACTACTTGCATATAGTATTGTTGGAGTTGGTAGCAGAGGTGGTGGTCGTGACACTAGTAGTAGACCACATGTGACCCCGACTACTAATCGGGGAAGGAGAAGTAAAGTTTGAAAATATTTTAAGGAAATAGAGAATTCTAATAGAGTTATATGCAAATTTTGTAAAGATGATTTTAAACATAAGACCGGAGGAAGTTTAGGAGAGACTGAGACACTTAGTAGACATATGAGAATTACTCATCCTATAGAATGAGACTCTGATTTAGATGAAAATCAAGAAATTATAAACCTATGAAATATGATAAAATAAATGATCGTGAGGAATTAGCAAAAATGATTGTTTTTGGTTGTTTACCTTTTTCTTTTGCTTTTTCATCATATCTTATTATGTATATTCAAAGGATTTATAATCTTTTATTTAAAGATATCCCTAGAAATATTTATAAATCTGATATCTTTAGACTTCATAGACAATATCAGACATACATGCGTTATTTGTTTGACTACCTTCCTTGTAGAGTTTCTCTAACTTCTGATATTGGCCATACTGTTAATGAAAATGATTATTTGACAATTACATATCATTGGATAAATGATAATTATTGTATGCAAAAACGTATCATCGCTTTTAAATATGATGAAGATCAAAGTCATGCTGCTATTTTTATAAGTACTACTATTTGCGAAGTTGTTGCATTATACAATCTTAATAAAAAAAGTATTGTGTATGTCTTTTGATAATGTTTCTAACAATAATGCCGCTATTTCAATATTAAGACTGCATTTACAACCACCACTTAACGAAATTTTTCATGTTAGGTGTGCATGTTATGTTTATAATTTAATTGTTAAAAGTGGCCTTAATTTATTTTCGACTGAGATTACTCATGTAAGAAGAGCAGTTGGTGTTATTCAAGGAAATAATAGACATTCTAGAACTAGGGAATTTAAGACTAAGTGTGTTGAACATAACCTTAACCCCAGATTCATGCCAGATGAAATTGTTACTAGATGGAATTATACATACTTATTTTAAAATGTTGCTACAAATATAGATTGCCGATAACTGAAGTTGCTAATGTACATTGTTAACACATGGTAACCCGTCACTCATTGGGAAGCAATGCTTTGGATGTTTTAGTATGTTTCAGAGATTGTATTAAATCGGAACGAAGAAAGCAAGGACATGAAGATGTTGCTAAACCAGAAGACGAGGAACTTGGAGATATATTAACACATGGTAACCCATCTGAATTTAACACTCCACAGAAGATGGCAAAGAAGTTCATATTGATTATGAAGAACTTACTAAGGCAATGCAAAACCTTTGAAGTTCTTGATTTATATCTAATAATTCTAATTTGAATTTACTCTTTTTTTCTTTAATTTAGTTGTTGTAAAATGTAGATTTTAATTTGCAAGTTTGAATTAAAAAAAGAACTTGCAAATTATAAGTTAATTTTTTTCCATCTTTATTGTATTACCTTAAATTCTTAATAAAATATTCAAATATTAGGCTTTTAAAGTCTTTGAAGTTTTTTTTTTTCAAAATTCCAAATGTAAGGCTTTTAAAGCCTTTGAAATTTATTCAAACACTCTTTTTACAAGATTGCTTTTATGTTTTATATTTTTACTTTATCTTAATATAAATTACGATAGTTATACAAAATACACAAAAATAAAAAAATAAAATCGGCCCAGCCAGACCCCTAGGCCCGGAACCATTCCAGTTTACATTTTCACCAGCGAGGCACGGAACCGATAAAACCGGTATTTTGAAACTAATAACCGGACCAGTACGAAGACCGGCCAGTCTCCTTTTCCAATAGTCCGGCCGGCCCCTTGACACCCATATTGTACCCTAACAATATTAAATTTCTGAATGCAGATTTATCTTTTCGGTCAAAGGACAAATTAAAGAAAAAAGAAGAGAGATCCAGTCAAAAGTTACCAAGACAGTACTACTACTTAATAAGATGCTAGATCATATGCACTAGTATCCTGAATGGATAAGCAATATAGCATAAATAATGCAAGGCAAAACTGAGTAATAAACTTTGGCAAGAAATATCGCCTGAAAATTCTGTTTAGAAATTTGAGCTAGAGACAAAATTAACTCCAACAAAATCACCAAAGTGATGTGGTGAGCGGTCGGTATCCCTCCATCTTGACAAGAGATCTCAGATTCCAGAGAACGCAGAATCTCTTAGCAGGGAATGAAACCAAATTAGTCGGGCTAGTGAGTTCGGAGGCCAAATGCCTATAGACAAAAGAAATAATACGGATAAAGATCAATAAGAACTTGATGTCGGAACAACTTCAGTGAAGACATACTAAATTTCACACCTTCAACTTGAATGAATGATTCAGTTCTTCACCAACTCCTGCCTACGAGCATTGCATTAAAATATGCTAGCTGCCTGCCTCCTCTCTAGCAGTCAAATTTTGAAATGTTCCCATATCTTTATCATAACATATTGCATAGTGAATGTGTATATCTCTTTCTGGTGATGCATTAGACTTCGTCTATAAATTTGACTTTTGTTCTAGGGGATGCCCTCTGAAATTCATTAATCTGTTTCAGTATCTCAACTAATGTTTGAGGAGATTCAGGCTCTATGCAAGGCTCAATTAGCATAGTCTCCAACTTCAGAGACTTGGCCAACAGAAGCTTGATCAGTTCCATCTCAGGCTTTGTGCCACTAATTTCTTTCAAGCAAACTTTGGTAAGCTGATTCAACTTCATGTCTGAATGGTATTCAGCTTCCAAATATTCAAGAACAGGAAGTTCATCTCCTTTGTCATTAAATGCCTGAGGAAATATTACAAAATGAGGAAACAACAACATAATCTGGAACATACAAAAAGAGGAAATAAAAGAAAAAGGAGAAAATAAGCCAAGATAGTTATTTCAGACCTCCATTCCAATTTTTTCCAAATATGGGGAGCTTCTAATCAAGCAAAAAAGACAGCGTATATCATTTAACTCGCTTATACGAATCTCGCATAGGTAAAGCTGTCTAAGACAGAGAAGAAGCATGGGAAGCCTCACCGGGATTTCATCTATTCCTGCAATTAGTGTCTTCCAAGGCAAATATTAAAGTCAGGACAGCAGAGACATGATATGTCAACGAACATAAATAATATTAGTTCTAGACACTTTTACCTTGATAATAAAATAATCCAAGTTGAGATCCTTAAGAGCAGGCAAGGAACCAAAAAACTCCATAAAATTACATTTTCCTCTCTCCACAGAACCATTATTTATATCTTGCATCACAATATAAACATAATCAAGAAGAGGGGTATTCTTGAAACATACAGAATTTATTTTGGTCCCGAAGTAGAAGTATCTTATTTGAGGAGCATTAACTTCAATAGAGTTCAAAGGGACTGAGATTTCAAGCTCCACATGCTCGAGCTTTGGGCAACAGGATATTAAATTCTCAAGAGATTTGTCAGAAATAGTGACTTCATACAATTCCAGGGTAAGAAGCCTACTAAATGCTTCAAATGCAGGTGGAAGATTGATCAAACAATATTTGAGAGTCAAATGCCTCATGTGTGAACATGTGAAAACTGAAGAGGGCAATTTGTACTTTTCACCCTTCGGAAATTTAAAATCGAGATGCTCGATCCCATTCCTTGACAGGAAAAATATCAAGTTGTCAATTTCAGGGCAGTCTTTCAGATCAGAAATGGAGACTCCACACTCAGTAATTGGTCCTTGATGAAGTGACAAGAGCTGAAAGAGAATCACTGCAAACTTAACTCTAGGGGTTGATATATTCTGCTTGGTTTTTTTCCAGAGTCTGCTATCAAGCGTTAATTTTGGAACTTTGGTCCAGTTATACCTCCATTTCCTCGACAAGATACTAGTCCTAACAGCATCTCGCAGAGGCAAACACGTCAAAATGAACTTAATTACATCGTGAGGAAGGTTGCTTATGATATCAGAAGGTTCTCGGCCTGACACTTTCATGATCTTCGTTTCCATCATTTTAGAGAATCGATAGAAGAGTCTGGAGACAACAGAAGACATAAAAATCCAGCAAAAAACTTGAAATCATATTGGAAAAACATGCTGCAACTGTGAGAAGTTAGCAGGAGATCAACCAAGAGAAAACAATCAAATGATTAATGGCTCAGAAACAAATGATTAGTTAATACAGTGGCACTACTCATTTCTTTTGATCATGTCAATACACGACCCTTTCCATAACAGTTTACGAGACTAGTTGTATCAAATGATTAATGGCTCAGAAACAAAGAAAAACAAACTATTTACATATAATGCTTTCCAGATGATAAACTAATATATTAAACTTATCAATTAGCATCGAACTGCACACATAGATGAGGCGAAGAATTGAGCCAAACATTTTATTGTAATACCAAATTAAAGAATTAGCTTTAAAAAATTTTGTTCACTTTTAGGTGCTCTTACCGATATACTGCTAATGCCTGATTCATATTTACACCATCTATCCCACATAAAATAATACACGTCAGGACCGTTTGGTTTGAATTTTAAGAGATATAATCTCCACATATAAATCAGCATAAGCTTATATAATGTTTGGTTGGAATATTAAGGAGATATAATCTCCACATAGAAATCAGTACTAATTAATACAATGTTTTGTTGCTCCTTTTTGTTTTCCTCATAAATAATACCTACATTAAGTTATGTGAGATAGAATAGCGGAACAGGAGTGGAGTTACTAGTATACATGGACTAAAAAGATAAAATGACCAAACACTCATAAAAGTAAGAACTTTTTGTTTTGTTTTAAAAAATAAATAAATATTTTAAATTATACATTGTATACTAATATGTAGTAATATATCAAACTAGACATTCAACAAGAAATCATACTTGCATTATACGAGCCTTATATTACAATCCATGCATTGGAATCCTTGCATTAGTAATCGCAACATAACTTGTCTTTAAACCAAACGATCCCCATAGTGCATAAATTCCCACACAAAATTTATACTGAAAAATAATAGGCCAAACCAAACAAGCCTTAGTCTCAAATGTAGTATTTAGTCCTAAAACTGCAAAATTCAACCTACAATTGCTAGTAGAGAATCATTTTCATACTGTGTTAGATTATAGGAAACTTTTAAAAAAATTAAGAGTACCTCAGAAACCTTCAGTTCATAATGATACAATTGCTTGAAGTTGAAATTCAACATATGGAATGCAGTAATTCAAAAGTATAATTAGAGAGAGAAAGAAAGAAAGGAAAACATCTATGTATTCACAAGGGAAAAAAAAAATACCAATTTTAATTCTGCCAGGGAGGGAACGTGAGGAGTTCGCTATGGGATGCGCAGACAAGGGTTTTTTCTTTAAGGCAGGACGCGGTATAAGTTGGCGCTCATTTGCTTGTTTTTCTTCGAGTCCGCTTGAGAAGAATTTGGGCTTGGGTCAAAGTAGGTGATTTACACACAAATAGGATATTTTTGTGCTGGTATTTTGATTTTGTCTCCGCCTTTGACAGGGGCGTCAATGGATATTTAAAAACCGACTAAAACGATCAAATCGTATCGAACTATATTTTAAGATTTTTTAAAAAAATCATAGGTTTTTTATATAAATTTATAACTGTACCGATAATTAGAGTAAGTTTTTTATTTTATAAAAATAATCCCGAAAAAATACTGAACCGTACTGAATAAATTTACAATGTTAAAAATATATTTATATATTAAGTTTAAAAATAATAAAGCATTACATTTTTCTCGGGCCTTGGAATTATGAAACAGTTACGAGCCAACAAGTAATTAAACTCAAAATCTTAATTCCCAAGCCTTTTATGCTATTCCTATTGAAACTAAATTATTTCCAGCATATTCATTAGCAAAACACAATGTATTGTAGTGATTATGAGTAGCAAAGTACAATGTATTGAATATGTTTCCTTTCGTATGATTTAGATTTATCTTTTTGAATATTTAATTTTCCATAGACTTTATTCTTGAATCACAGCCTGGTTAATATCTTTCCACTCGTTTGATTAATATTTTCTTTATATTTGCTTAGTTTCTTTTACGTTGTTATAGAATAGTTGATCGATCTATACTCTAGCTATCTTTCATATTTTCTTAATTCGTCACCTTTTAAACTATAAAAATATCTAGAGCGTTTTGCTAAGTCCTATAAAAGTAAGTATGTTATTGCATTCTACTTATACTGGTGACTTTTACATAACATTTAAAAAATTACCGAAAATTAATCGAATCGTACCAATACCGAAGAGAAGCAGACATGATTGGGATGGTTTCGAAAAGTCTAATTTTGGTCATACATAATAGAATAACCAAAAAATTGATGTAATACAAATTTTATAAAATAACCGGTCGAACCGGACCATTTACACCCCTAACTTTTGGTGTCTAATGGAATACTAAAATGGCCTTATTAAGGGTTTATTTGGTATCAAGAAAAATATTTTTCTTGGAGAAAACATTTTCTTGAAAAAGTAGGGGTGACACGAGAAAGCATGACCCACCCAACCGACTTAAGATTGGATGAAATATTTATAAATGATTCATTTTGACTCGCCCAATTCAACTTATATAAAATTTTGATTAATATGTAATCCAAATTAATCATAAGAAACTTTATCAAATAGTTTTTTAAAGAGAACTTTTTTCTTTTGGGTTTGATATGTCATGTATAGCTATAATAAATAAAAAAAGGTTTAGTTAATAAATTGTGTAAAACCTTTTTCTTTTTTCTTACTTTCTTTATTGTTTTCTGATGATTTATTTAATTGTCAAATAAAATTAATAAAACTTGATAAGAGTTTGGAGGATTAGTGATCACGCCCAACTATGCCTTATAAAAAGGATAAAGCGGTCGTTGCAAATATATTCCGGTTAACAAGTCCGGAGTTGAATCCCACAGGGAATTAACCTATCAAACACAGCTATTGGACTCACACAAATTCACATATTCAATCTTCAGAAATATATAAGTAATAAATTGGATGTTTACTAATTAAATATTACGTAATAAAAATGCAATAAATAAGAACTAACTACGAACATGTCGTAGACAGGAATTGGAATAATCTAAGGTTCTGATTTTCTCTATTGTCGGAATCCTTTCCGCTACGTTTCCTATAAATTTGCCTAAGTCTTCTCTATCGATCATGAGCACTCTGACTGTCTTAATTCTCTCCCGACTAATTACAATAATATACTAGATATATTCTCCCGAATTACGCTAGCTAGCCTTAAGTACAGCTCATTTAGATCGCACCAAGGTTTCGTTATCCCTAATCCCACCTTTAAACCCTTCATATTGATCCCTCATATACGTTAGGAGTGATGTTGTTCAACAACTACCTAAATATGCACTCTCTCCCGAGTAATACATACTAAATAGGAATAGTTAATCGAGGGCCCTTCATCAACAGCAATAAATATATAGTTGAACAAATAGAGAGAATACTATGGTAAATCTATATTAACGCAACAAGAAAATCATCTTCCAACATGTTTCATCAAAACCTTAGATTAGGAGTTTAGCTACTCATACTCATAATAACAATATCCAAAGTATTTTACATAATTAAATTATAGAGTAAGGATAAAGGGACGTAGAAATCGATGATTCTAACTCCCAAGTAGTGTTCCACGAGCTATCCTTGCCTCTGGTTGCAAAAAGTCCTTCAAAATGGTATTTTGGGTCTATTTATATGTTTAGGACAAGACCTAAACGTGTAGGTCAAATCCTAGTCAAGCCGGAAAACGAATTAAGTCTTCAAAACTCGGACTAGACCTAGCCCCAGGCCTGGCGTCGCCAGCCTAACGCCTGGTTCTGCTTGGCTTTATCTTGGCGTCGCCAGCCTAACACCAGCTTCAAGCCTGGCTTTTGCCTTGCTTCGCCTGCCTAACTGTTTACCGTAAAAATGTTAATAACAATTAAATTTATAAATGAGACTCTAAAAATACGTGATCTATTTTTATGCTAGTGGTTAGAGCAGTAGATGCTAAATATGTGAAGTTTAATCGAAGAAATACAAGCTAAAATGGGGCAGTAATCAAACTGAGGGGCTTGCTACCCGAGCCTCGGACTAGCCGATGAGGGGCCTCGAGGTCAATGCCTGGGCTCGAGTTCGCCCCGTCGGGGATAATCGGGAAGGAAATAACAGTTAGGATATAATTAAAGAAGGCTCATTATGGCCAATATCAAGCAATAAAAGAACACGTATGAAAGAAATAAAAAATAAGTAGCCTCGGGCGAGCAAGTTAGAGAGAAAAAAGAGAGAGAGAGAGAGAATTGTTATTGATCTTGTGTAGAGTAGTTGGAGTAACAGCAGCCCCTTACAAAGTGGTGAGGATCCCCTTTATATAGGAGGAAAAATACAATATAGTACAGAATGCATTAATTGTAAAGACATAGGGATAGGACGGCTAGACACGACGCCTCGATACATGCTCTAGGTAGGCCGGCTCTGTCAGACTTAGCCGTGTGCCTTGATAATTCCCCATTTTGCTCTAGCCTCGATTTTCGTCTTCTTTGAGTCGGGCCTCGACGAGCCTCGAGGGAGGGAACTCGGTCGCAACTCGACGTCTTCGAGGTCTTGAGACATTCTTCTGAAGTGACTTGATAGCAAGAAATTAGGCCCTCTGATTTTGCTGCATACAGATAGTCTCCGCGTTTCTCAGAACGAAACGATGGGAAATGACTCTGAAACCCGACTCCTCGAGCTTCTCGTGACGACGTCATACCGATAACACAACCTATGGAGTGAGTTTTTGAGATAACCGAGACATCTCATGGACTTGTGTTTTTGACATCATTCAATGCACTATCGATTACTGTTCTCCAAGGTGAAAGTACCGCTGTCGATTCGGTTCTTCAAGAACGCAGTAGTTGCGTCCGCCGGTTAGTCTTCCAAAGGCCTTGATGACCGTGTCGTTATCTCCTATAAATGGGGGCGTTCTGGCGTTGTTTTTCTATCCAAGTGCCTTCATCTTCCCATTCGCCCTTTTCTCTTTATCATCTTCCTCTATTGTTTATCACCATGTTTGGAGTCTACAGCCTTGAGATTGTTTGGCATATTCCGATAGGCCGTGTCATGGCCCTTTGCCTGAGCTCCTATTTGCTGAGCACGACTATGCCGTCCTATCGCAGTTGTGGTTGTTGTTACGTCTACTGTCGTTGTCCCTATTAGCTCGAGATGATGACAGACGGGAAATTGATTCTTCCCTTTTTTAGAAAGTCATTCGGACTATGCACCGCTGCTCACTCTTCTACCCTGGCCTGGTGTGGCACTTCATCCCTTGGGTTTTTTCTTTCCCGAGGGATAAAATGGCACCACCGGTCGTTGAGGCTGGGGCCCGCCGAATCTTCAACCTTTGGCTTCGGTGGACTATGTCTCTTTTCTCTGCCTCCTTTGCATCCCCTCCTTTTCCTATTCTTCATCTTTTGCCTCGGTGAGGGTTTCCCGCGAGATTGAGCTGGGAACCTAGAAGAGATGGCGGTCAAAGGAATTGCCTTCGAGGATGCGAGCTCGAGGGGGCAACGCTCGAAGATGCTAATACCGGAGATGGACCTTCGAGGATGGACTAGGTTCTTAGGTTTTCACTATGGGTGTATACCCTTTTGTTTCTTTGTTTCTGTGTAAGGACCCCTTACGGGCTTTTGTGATTGTATGTAAGGACCCCCCGAGGGCCGTTGTAGCCAATATTTATGAAATATGAAGACATCTACTTTACTTCTGCTTTTGATTTTTGCCACGTTCTTGTATACTCTTATGCGTTCGAGGAGATTTTGAATGTATGCCTCTGTTGACGATCATCAATATTTTTTCCTGCCTTTGATTGACAGAAATGGCTCCTTTTCGAGCTCATCGTTGTTCCCGGAATCAAGATTGAAGCGGTCCGGTAAACTTGGATCATCAGGGCCCTCGAGCCTCGTAGAGATAGAGCACCGAAGTGAAAGTCAACTTCGGGCACTTGGAGCTTTTACTTTAAGCTTGACGTAGATAACCTTTTTAGTTGTTGTAGGCAGGCTTCTGAGGAGGGGCTATTCGTACTTAGGTGACTTCCTAAGGTCGAGCCCTCGTGGATGAAGCTCTAAGTGCTATTTTTCTTCTTGAGGGAAAACTTTGAGGTCGGGTACCACCTCGGGATCCGTACCGAGGCCGTTGGCCTCCCGGGGCTTATCCTAGGTAGGCTAATCATTGATGTTTCCCACATATACATGGGATGGCTCTTGCTTCTTTGGAAGATCCCATTATTTTAGATCCTTCCGCCTTGGCATCAAGTCTCTCGTTACTTTAAGCGCAAAAGTGTTGGTGTATGTCCCTGTTTCAGTTGGCCAGTTCCACCATAGTCATGACTGCTACTTCAGGGCTTGCCCGACAGGGATGGGAGAGTTCCACTCCCAGTGCTCAGGATCCGCGGGAGTTTACTCTGAAGACTATGTCCGATAAGAGAGGAACATCTGGAGATAGTGAGGAGAGACTGTGGATGGGGTGAAGGGGTAGCGTAAGAGGCGCTTTCCCCGGATGAGGGTATTATCGACCCTGCTAATGGATTCCTGAACGTATACTTATACCCTTTCGCATTAGGCCCCCTTGATAGGGTCGTGCTTGATTTCTGCCTGAAGTATCGGGTTACTTTGGCGCAGATACATCCGTCATTTTGGCGAGTGGTGCTGATGATGAGATTCTTTGCGGAGAAGGCTGGGCTTGAATTCACGCTTAGTCACCTTGTCAGACTGTACGAGGCCTGCTAACCTTGCGGTGGCGTTCGTCCATGCCCTTTGTTGTTGATGATGAAGAAGATGGGGATCGAGAGTGGGTCAATCGATTCGTCCGGGTCCAGACGACTAACATTATCCTTGTGGAACTCATGCCATTTCCCGAGGAATGGAATTATGCGCGTGAGTGGAGTGTCTCGTGCTTTCTAAGATTAGCTTGTAGCGAAAACCAGTTTAGTAACTGTGTTTCCTCCTTTTCTACAGCAACTTCGTGGGCGCCGGGCGAAGTTCCCGATTTGCCCGGCTGGGTCCAGATGTTGGCGACCCATTCGACCTATGACGAGCGTAGGAAGTGAGCTTTGTCCCGGGGTAGATAGGAAGCGAAACACTAAGGTATGTGCGTACACTGCTTTTACCTTGGTTTACGTATATTTGAGATGACATTTTCCTCTTTCTTTTGTACTGCTCTTGCCGTAGTAGGTATGGAAGGTCCCCAGGGGCAAGGATGTACTCCTTCAGTGTAGGGGAGGAGTTGTCGGCTTTCGAGACAAGGGACGATGGTGATAAACGGGATGTCCGCTCGTGGTGTGATGGAGCTTTTAGCGGGGCCAAACGGGTCCGTGTCTTCAAGGAGAAAACATCGCCCGAGCCTACTGTTCCTGAAGTCTTCACTTCCAGAATGATGGTTCCTCCGAGTGATCGTGCTTCAACTAAGGTTGGTTCTTCTAGGGCGGAGGGGGCTGGACCAACAGGAGTGTGCTCGGCCTTCGAGGAAGTCCGCCGGCTTCACTTCGCGGTGGGTTCCGGCATAGTCCTTCCGCATCTTGTGTCTTTCCTTCCTTATCAAGTTTTTCTTCTGCAGGCCTTTGATAGGCTTAGGTCTGAGCTTCTCCGTCATGGGGTTAGGATTCGGAAAGCTCTAGATGAGGGTAGGTCCCTCAGGCTCCTCTGCGAGGAGAAAGAGGTTGAGTTGATGCACTGGTGATGTGAGGTGTACTGGAGCTCAAATTACGAGAGCTATTTGATGGAGTAGGTAACCTCTCGTAGTACGCATTTCGCTTTTTAACCTTTAAGGTTAATCTTTTGCCTATCTCAGTTGCAGAGAAAACGGAGGCTCTAGAGCACCTTAGGGGTGAAGCCGACCGAGTTAGGAATGACTGTGGCGAACTAAGAGCTTAGGTGCAGGTTCAAGCTTCAGAAGAGAAGGGTGCCTTGGCTAAAGTTCCCGCTTTTGAGGCCCAAATCCGCTTGGCTCATGACAACACTTCAGTTCAAGCGGATATTATCGTGAAGCTCGAGTCCGAACTTTCGAAGGTCGGGGCTGAAATTGTTGATGCTCGGGCTGAAGCAGCATTGAGTCGGACTAAGGCTGATCAGGAGATGGAAATTCATTTGAAGGATGCTACTGATACCCAAGCCGAGTTGAAGAGGGCCCTCAATCGTGAAAAGAGGATCGAGGAATATGTTCGTTGCAGATCACGAAGAGAAGTACTTGAAGAGGTCGGCGCTAGGGGTTTTGTTCTCCCGGAAGAGCTGGCTCGAGCGAGGGCGGACGAGCATGATGCTCGGTCACTTCTTGCCAACGCCGCGGAGAGTGAAGATGAGGCTGGTGGGCCGTAGCCTTTTGAAGCGGAGCGTAGACTTTGCCATTTTGTATGTGATATTCGCAGAGCGCGTTTGTATATGGAGAACATACTTTTTTGTGTATGTAAATAAAAGAAAACCTGAACCTTTATCTCTTATGTATCCCTTTTTGCTTTGCTTTTGACCAGGCGGGCTGGTTTCGGAGTTGGCGAGAATCCTAAGATTTGTAATACGGTGCCAGAGCTCATCAAGCAGGCCTGGAGGCTTTTACACGCTTGGTTGATGCGGCCTTTAGCGCAAGCTGGCGTTAGAGATCTTATGCTTTGTTCAACTGTTTTGGGTTTAGTCACCGAGTCGGGTTTTGACTCGAGCCTATTCGGCCCTCAAGCTTTTGCATCTGCATGGGCGAGCGACAATGGCTCTTATGCCTTGCCCTTATGCATTTGTATTTTAACTATTTTGGGTTCAGTCTCAGAGTCGGGTTGCGACTCGAGCTTAATGGCCCTCAAGTTTTTTTTAGAGCTGGCGACAATGTCTCTTATGCCTTGGGTCGAAGTGACCTCCTATGTATGTGGCCCTGAGGCTTGTGAAGCTAGCGACAATGGCTCTTACACTGTGCCTTTAGGCATGTATAGTTAACTATTTTGGATCCAGTCTCCGAATCGGGTTACGACTCGAGCTCATTTTAATCCTCAAGTTTTCAAATTTTAAGCTGGCGATAGTGGGTCTTACGCTTTTGGTCGTTGCGACCTTTTAGTGTGTGGCCCTAGGATCATTTGGCTGGCGACAATGGCTCTTACTCTTTTGCCCGTGGGAATATGTAGGCTTTGTTTACCTCTCGTTAAGGACTTTTTGAAATGATTTTGCCTAACCCGTTGTCGGTTCAAGAAGAACCTCGATTTCAAGTTGTTAGCGGCGATGTTCGAGCACCTCAGAAGGTTTAGCTCTTAAGCTGAGTAGCTCGAAGCCTTGTGATTTGAAGCTGACATGGTCTAAGCTCATTTGCTTGTTGAGGGTAACCTGTTTTAACCGGTTCGTTTCGAAGTAGATTCAAAGTAATGGCCTGTGATTTTGTTAGCGACGGTCGGGCGTCCCCGAGTCACGTTAATTTGGCTGGTGCAGCTATATTGACCGTAGTCATTTGTGTTTGGATGGAGCCATATGTGATCTCGAGTGTGGCAATTTTGGCGTCTATATCGAGGGTATGCCCTTTCTAGAGTCTTACAAATGCAACATATAGCCTGAATTTCGGGATCGAGTTTTATTCCTATAGTAAGGTCTTACAAAATTTTCATGCATGTTGAGGTCTTACAGTTTTTTCATGCCTGTTGAGGTCTTACAGCTTTTTCATGCATGTTGAGGTCTTACAGTTTTTTCATGCCTGTTGAGGTCTTACAACCTTTTCATGTCTGTTGAGGTCTTACAGTTATTTTTTATTGTTATTTAAAATAGATCTGGCTAGACCGAGTTTGCCCACTCGGGGTTTTACGACCTCTAGTTTTTTAGTGAATGGCGATTGACGATAGTCTTTGAGTCATCGAGTTTTCTTAGGCTCGAAAGCCATTACTTGTGAGCTCGAAATTGCCTTGTTGATGTCCTACGAGCACGGAGTTCCGACCCTGAGGTCATGTGGGTATCAAATTGTTGATGCTAAGTCTCCGAGTATTTCGGGACGTACTCGATGGAGGGACCCTTGCCGTGAGTATGCTGAATTTTCTTTGGAGTACGAGATGCTTTTGGCGAAAGATAACCTTTGATTGCTTGGCGTAAGTACATGTTGTTTCGTTGCCGTAAGCTCGGCCTGCGCAGGCATGGCTCTTTTGACTGTTTGGCCCGGTACATTGTTTCCTATTGGAACTTAGTTTGTTGTTCCCTAGCCCTTCCGAGTGTATGACGTCTTCAATGGGGGGTGCCTTCTAGCATTCGGGGTTGATTGCAAAAGAAGCCCTGCGATCTTGTCGGATCCTCCTTAGGAGGCACGTCGCCCCGCTGAGAACCTTGCTGGCGAGACCCTCTTCGGGGCGAAAGAGTGCGATGGGTGCCATTAAGGCCTTGGGATCTTCGGGTAGGGTTAACACTTCTGAACGCCCTGGCCGGGTGTCTACATACGGTTAGTGTAAAATAACGAAGGAGGGAGGTGGTCTTACCTTATCGCTGGGTGCGCAGGCAATGTTCCGAGGCCCGATATGTCCCTGCTGTTTTGGAGCGAGGACTATGTACAGCCCCCCGCTGTGTTTAATCGGGCTTGGCCGAAGACATGGTTTGATTACCCTTTGACTCTTTCGAGAGTGGAGATATTGGTGCCGGCGATACGTTATGTGATGCAAACATTCCCCTTGCCGCGTGTTGCTCCCTACTGACGGTTTTAATTCCATACCTTGTGGGGGATTTCATCCTTTGGCGAAGAGGGGACGACACTGCCTTCATGTAGTATGTCCGCGGCCATCTGAATAAGGCGTTCATGCCTTGTGTCTCCTTTGATGATACGGAACTTGGCGTTTTGGTCTGCGCCAGCCGTGCTGATTGAATGAATGGTCTTTCTTCTCGTCATCTCGATCGCCGTATGGCATCTGCCAAAGATTCAAGAGGCGGGCGTGATTTGGTCCGGCGGTCTGAGCCGCCCTATCATCCTCGGCCCGACAATGTTGATCGAGCCACCTGAATTCATGAGCATATGTTTTATTTGAAATGGATCAAATGAGGAAGAAGGTTACCAGTGTGTCAGTGTGAGGTTGAGACAAGGTTTTGGCGTCCTCTTCACTGAATATGAGGGTGTCCTCGGGAATATATCCCCGGATCCTCTTTTTTCTGGTGACATGCATTTTTACCCTCCTCTTTATAAGTTATTGGAGAGTGTCGTCGCTCCTCTACTATCATGGTAATATGTCACGGCCCATTTGCTTCGTTATTCTTGGCCGCCTTCCTTACTCGGAATTGAACTTGAGCCCGATCGCTCGACAGTTCTCGGCGGTGATTTTTATTGAGTAGCTTGGCTTTTTTCCTTCGGAGTTGGTGGCCATCTTCGGCCTCATGGACGTGCGTATTATTATATAGTTCACACACCAAGCTGTGATTCCTCTGAGAGGGATTTGACTGAATAGGCCTGCGCCATTTGGCGTCCCTAGTTTCGCTGACGGTGAACACGATGTCTGATACAACAGTGTTGAAATTGTATCCTGATGGGCAAGGCGCCCTCGCAGTCCTCGTGTCCCCATCGAATCTGGATCTGTTAACGATTCCTCGAGGATATTGTCCTCGATCCATTTTCCGATCGTTGCGAGGTAGGTTGCGTCTCGGGACATTCCTTCTATCTGCAGCGTACGGGTAGTATCTTTCTTTGTTTGGTATCAGTTTCTTTGCTAGGAGCCTGCTTGGGTATACTGAGCCTGAGGGGGGTCTCGGCTGGTCATTCATGACCCTGATCTTTGACTGGTACCGATTGTGGACGTCTGACCAGGTTATGGCAGGATACTCGATTAGATTCTCTTTCAGCTGCCTTGAGGCCACCGAGCTTCGTTCATTCAGGCCTTGGGTTAAGGCCTGCACTGCCCAATCGTCGGAGATTGGGGGTAGTTCCATTCGTTCTGTTTGGAAATGAGACACAAATTCTCGCAGCATTTCGTTCTCCCTTTGCTTAATCTTGAATACGTCGGACTTCCTTGTTGCTACCTTGATGGCACCGGCGTGCACCCTTTCAAAGGAATCTGCTAGCATGGCAAATGAATCTATGGAGTTGAGATCTAGGTCGTGGACCACATCATGGCCCCTTTCGAGAGCGTTTCTCCGAACTTCTTTAGTAAGACAGACTCGATCTCATCGTCTTTTATGTCGTTGCCTTTCACCGCGCACATATAGGCAGTGATGTGTTTGTTGGGATCTGAGGTCCCATTGTATTTTGGGAGTTCTGGCATTCTGAACTTCTTTGGAATGGGTTTCGGAACCGCTTCCTATGGGAAAGACTGTTGTACGAACTTCCTCGAAACTACACCCTTCAGGACTGGGGGCGCTCCCGGGATTTGGTCGACTCTGAAGTTATAAGTTTCGACCTTCTTATCGTTGGCTCCTATCATTTTCTCGTCTGACTTGATCCTTTTGGTGAGGTCCTCCAGCATTTTCACGATGGCAGGATCGGCTATTGATCTGTTGTTGCTTGACCTCTTCGGTACATGTTCGGCTGGGGAAGTAGTTTTCGGCGCTACTGTGCTGGGAGTCATCGGGTGGCTTTGCAACTGAGCGATAGCCAACTGTTGTGCCTGCAACATTTCAAAAATAACATGAAGATTGACTTTCTGTTCTTCTCAGGCTGGGATATTTTGGGATTCCTGTTGGTCGTCATGCCGCATGCTCTTGTCGGTGTATGAGGTTTTGTCGATCTGTTGTGCGTCCTTCGAATCCGCGTCCGCTGAAATTGGTCCGGGCGCGTTATCGGGATAGCGCGCCAACGACTGTAACAGCCACACTATTTTCCCCATGGTATTCGAGGTTGCCGTTTTTGACTTTGTTTACCGAGCCAGACATTTTGTGTCCTGAAATCAAAAGATCATGGACAAGAAAAGGTGTGAAAGATAACTTGCATTTGTGTAATGAAACCAGCAAGAAAATAATCACTATTATTTTTAGCCCCACGGTGGGCGCCAAACTGTTTACCATGAAAATGGTAATAATAATTAAATTTGTAAATGGGACTCTAAAAATACGTAATCTATTTTTATGCTAGTTGTTAGAGCAGTGAATGCTAAATATGTGAAGTTTAATCGACGAAATACAAGCTAAAATAGGGCAGTAATCAAACCGAGAAGCTTGATACTCGGGCCTCGAACTGGCCGATGAGGGGCCTCGAGGTCAATGCCTGGGCTCAAGTTCGACCTGTCGGGGATAATCAGAAAGGAAATAACAGTTAGGATATAATTAAAGAAGGCTCTTTATGGCCAATATCAAGCAATAAAAGAAGAACAAGTATGAAAGCAATAAATAAAGAAGTAGCCTCGGGCGAGTAAGTTAGAGAGAGAGAGAGAATTGTTATTGATCTTGTGTAGAGTAGTTGGAGTAACAGCATCCCCTTACAAAGTGGTGAGGATCCTCTTTATATATGAGGGAAAATACAACATAGTACAAAATGCATTAATTGTAAAGACATGGAGATGGGACGGCTAGACGCGACGCCTCGATACAGGCTCTGGGTAGGCCGGCTCTGTCAGACTTAGAAGTGTGCCTTGGGAATTCCCCGTTTTGCTCTAGCCTCGATCTTCGTCTTCTTTGAGTCGGGCCTCGACGAGCCCCGAGGGAGGGAACTCGGTCACAACTCCACGTTCTCGGGGTCTCGAGACATTCTTCTGAAGCGACTTGATAGCAAGAAATTAGGCCCTCTGATTTCGCCGCATACATTAACGCCAGCTTCAAGCCTGGCATCACCAGGTTCTCTCATTCATTGCTCCCGCGCACGCTTTCGACTTGTAGGTCTCCTTTTTCTTCTACTTTTGTCTCCAATTCACCTACACATAAAATGGACCCTATTACATGCGAATAAAGTGTACTTTATTATTAAAGCATATAAAAATGTAAGGCGAATAATGTGCAAAACCATGAATTATAGCCACACATCAATTCCCCACACTTAAACGTTGCTCGTCCTCGAACAATCAAACTACACTTATAGACACAACCTATTAAGCAATTCCCTTAACTTATTATACCAAGAGTCTTTAAAATAGTTTAAGCACAAAGATGTGGCATCCTCGCCTCAAGATTCAACTCATAAATACCATGCCTTTTTCACAATTCACTTACTTACTCTAACATGGAAGTCACCAACATTACCTTTCCTTTATGAATCATGTGCCTTCACCTAATCAAAGAGCTTAGTTCCACACACAATGAACTTTAATAACGTAGGAACGCAAGATAGGAAAAATTCACTCACTCTCCCAAATAACCTTCATATGCCCCAAATGATGCACCATAAGCTTGCCCGTAGTATAATACTCCACTAATCGAGTTCATTCAGTGTAAGATCAAATAAGACTTTCATTGGTTGTAATGTAGGCTGCGGGTCGGGTAGGATACATTTGGATATAAGTGACTACACCTCCCTTAAGCACTTTAATACACACACTTTAACCTTCAAGCTCATACTTATGTCAAACCAAAACTCCACCTTAACTTCACTATATTTTACCCCTACTTCTTTAACCACCAGTACATCAAAAACCACCACCATCAGAAATTATTTTTCATACACTACAACTATTATATATATATATATATATATATATATATTTCTCTCTCTCTTTTTTTCTTTTTTTATCCGAATGGCTTTTATTGACACATTTTTTTTCTTTCAAACGGTGCACCTTTCTCCTATTTCACTTGTTCCACTCAAAAGCCAACCCACCACCCCACACTTTAACTTTTCCATAATTCCTCACAATTCAAGTGCTCATGAGATGTGACAAGGCTCAAATATATGATCGATTCAAATAAAGGGGTACAACTTGTAATGTGGTTACAAAAGAAACGGGATTATAGGCTCAAAGAGGTTAACTACGATACATAATATTTAGGTGGGTACTCTATATATATCTGGCTTAAAAAGAACCATCTATATCACTTCTCAGACTGAACAAGACTACTATTTCGCTTTGCACACACACATGGGGCAAGTTCTAGACATCAAATGCAATTCACATAATACATACAAACCTTACACAGACATGACACATAACTCATTCAGGATTGGTTTTTATCATGACAGTCCAGTCAAAGCAGTTAAGCAAATTTAAGAATCTACGATTTAAGGTATTTATACTAGAGTCAAAAATTGAGCCTAAGCGTCACAACCAAAGTACTGACTATTCTCAAGGCATCACAAAGCTCAGAGATATTGCTGCGATAAAATGCATAGCCACATGGTTCCTACTCCTAAAAATTAAGACTAACTACACCCGGTTCAACTAAAAACCTTTGGAAAAGAACCACATCCCAAAAAAAAACCAAGGGGGAATTACTACACTACCTACACAAAAAAAAATCTTTTTGGTATTTTCTTTAGACTTACCTCTCTCAAGAAAACTATCTAGGAGATCCATCGTCGAGAAAAATCCAATATTTTTTTTAATTTTATGTTTTCTGCCTAAAAACAACTAACGA
This sequence comes from Nicotiana tabacum, assembly GCF_000715075.1. Taxonomy (NCBI): domain Eukaryota; kingdom Viridiplantae; phylum Streptophyta; class Magnoliopsida; order Solanales; family Solanaceae; genus Nicotiana; species Nicotiana tabacum. The sequence continues at coordinate 124,840,218 of NC_134095.1, forward strand.
AAAAAACAAAAATATATATAAAAAAAAAAACAAATGCTTAAAACAAATAACTAAAACAATTAGCTAACGAAAACGACACTTACTACAACAACAAAAACAGCTAACTACTAATTTCTACAAGTACCCACCCCACACTTAGATCATGCATTGTCCTCAGTGCATGCACAAATTGACAAAACAATAAACAAAAAGAGTAGGGTGCAAGGAAACTCCCTGATCAAGCAGCGTCTTCATCCTCGGACGCTCTCCACTCTTCATCATGTTCGTCCTCCTCCTCTTCATCATCTCCCTCACCATGTGACTGCTCTGGCTCAACCTCAGACTGCACAGGTGTGTTGATATATATGAATTAGTTTGATTGGGCACAGAGTTTAAGAAAAAAATGAAAATTTTTGGAATTTGTGGCTCTAAACAAGTTAAAAAGGGCCCCAGAGTATTTGTGTAGTTATAAAAGCTTCTCATTAAGGGTAAAATTGTACATTTAAACTAAATTATTTCTAAAATTAGAAAGGGGTCATTCTTTTTTGAACGGACCAAAAAAGAAAATAGATTCACATAAATTGAAAGGAAGAGAGTAGCAAATTATAGTAGACCTAATGATGGTACTAAATACACAAATCTTGATCTGCTTTGCAAAAATTGGTCCAAACCAAGAATCACAATTCATGGGCAATATTTGATCAAGCTCTATTGGTTTTGCTACATAATTGTAAAGCCAATTAGCAAAACTAATGGAAAAGAAAAGAAACATCTGCATGAAAATGTAAACAGATTCGGGGTGTGTTTGGTACGAAGGAAAATGTTTTTTAATTTTTTCACGTTTGGTTGGTTTAAATGTTTTGAAAAATATTTTTCTTATAAACTTATTTTCCTCCAATTGGAGGAAAATGTTTTTCTTATCAATAGAAGGGAAAATATTTTCCAAAACTCCTTTTCAACCTTCTCCATCCTCACCACCCCACCCCACCCCCTCTCTCCAAAAAAAGTTTTTTTTTAAATTTCAGTTTTTCCGTTACCACCCACCCTACTACCCCTCTACCCCACCCCACCCCCTCCCGCAAAAAAATTATTATTATTTTTGTAATTTCAATTTTTTTATTTCATTTTTTCTGCACCACCCTCCCCCACCCCGCACAAAAAAAAGTATTTTTTTTTGTAATTTCAAATTTCTGTTCTTTTGTTTTTTTTGCTCCCCCTCCCCCGCGGAAAAAATATTTTTTAAATATATTTTTCAGTTCTATTTTTTTTATTTATCGGTTTAAAGGTTCAAAATTTTACAAGTTCCAAAGTTATGAATTCGGAGGTTTATGTGATTGGAAGTTTATTGGTTTAGAAATTATAAAGTTGTTCGAAATTCTGCGGTTTCGAAAGTTTAGCGGTTCGAAAGTTTATGAAATTTGTGGGTTCGGAAGGTTTATGGTTAGAAAGTTTGTGGCTTCATGTTTATTATATATAAATATATTCTTGAGAAGTCATTTTCCTTAATTTGCGTACCAAACACCGGAAATTACTGCTTGTTTCCAAAAAAATATTTTGTTGGAAAATATTTTCCGTTATACCAAACACACCCTCAAGCATCCAACTTAAAGTAATAATGAGCAAAGTTATTCACAACAATTAAAAACTATTTGGAAATTCTTAAATAACTGATGTGGGGTGATATATTATTGTTTTAACACTTTCCCGGCTAAATACATAGGATTATTCATTTAGACACCTAAACTAAAAATTGCACCTATTGAACGACTGAACTCGAGCCATATTGTCCCTATTACACACTTCACGGACAATCTTCCACAAAATGAATTAAGTGACTGACTTTCATATACTGTTGTTGCGGAAGCCAAATGTATATAGTGTGAATAAGTCACAACTACTATACCAAAAATTATGACAGCCACCAAATAATAAATAAGACAATAAAGCAACAATAAAAGGAACACCAGAATTTACGAGGTTCGGCTAATTTTGCCTACTCCTCGGACACAACCAATATTTTATTCCACTCCAAAAATACAAGTGAAATAATACTAAAGAGAGAAGATACAAATGCCTTAAGAAGATAAGAAGGCAAATGAGAGGTGTGTTTAAATCCTAAACATTAGGCCTCCTTTTATAGGAAAAAATTCCCAACCCCAAATTGTCACCCACCGATGTGGGACTTTTGACAATCAACAAATCTCACCTTGAAAAAATTCAACATCTTCAACTTTCTCTCAATAACAAATTTTGGTTGTGTCTTCATCTTCAATATTCAGTGTTCAACAATGTTGATCAAATCCAAACAATGTTGAAACTTGACCGCAGTCACCACCTTTGTCAGCATATCAGCAGGATTCTCTGTAGTATGAATTTTCTTCACCGTGACTCCACCTTCTTCTATGATTTCTCGTACAAAATGATACCGAACATCAATGTGCTTCGTCCTTGCATGATAAACTTGGTTCTTCGCTAATTGAATAACACTTTGACTATCACAAAAAATTGTGATACCTTTTTGTTCAACACCAAGCTCCTTTAGCAATCCTTGAAGCCAAATTGCCTCCTTCACAGCCTCTGTAATAGCCATGTACTCTGCCTCTGTTATAGACAAAGCAACTGTTGACTGCAAAGTAGACTTCCAACTAACTGGTGCCTTTGCAAAAGTAAACACATAACCAGTAGTTGATCTTCGTTTGTCCAGATCACCCGCAAAATCTGAGTCACAGTATCCAACTACAGACTGATTGCATTCCTGCTCAAAAACTAACCCAACATCTACAGTATTATGAATATACCGTAAAATCCACTTCACAGCTTGCCAATGCTCCTTTCCTGGATTATGCATATATCTGCTAATAACTCCAACAACTTGTGAAATGTCAGGTCTCGTACAGACCATTGCATACATCAAGCTACCAACAGCATTTGCGTATGGTACCTTTGACATATACTCTCGTTCAGCTTCATCTTTTGGCGACATAGTAGTACTAAGCTTAAAATGGGGAGCAAATGGAGTACTAACTGGCTTAGTCTTTTCTATGCCAAAACGTTGTAGTATTCTTTTCAAATATTCTTTCTGAGATAAACAGAGTTTCTTTGAACGTCTATCTCTTATTATATCCATGCCAAGAATTTTCTTTGCCTCACCCAGATCCTTCATCTCGAACTCCTTCTTCAGTTGAATCTTCAACTTATCAATTTCTTCCAAATTCTTGGAAGCTATCAACATATCATCAACATATAGGAGAAGATATACAAAGGAACCATCTTTAAGTTTGTGCAAATACACACAATGATCGTATTTGCTTCTCTTGTACCCTTGCCGCAACATAAACTCGTCAAATCGCTTGTACCATTGTCTAGAAGATTGTTTCAATCCGTACAACGATTTTTCAAGTTTGCACACCATATTTTCTTTTCCAACAACTTTGAATCCTTCTGGCTGAGTCATGTAGATTTCCTCCTCCAAGTTTCCATGTAAAAATGCAGTTTTTACATCCATCTGAACTAGTTCCAAATCCAACTGTGCTACCAAAGCCAACATAATTCTAATGGGGGAATGTTTTACAACTGGAGAAAACACTTCATTGTAATCAATTCCCTCCTTTTGAGCATATCCTTTGGCCACCAATCTTGCTTTGTAGCGAACATCTACTTGGTTAGGAAATCCTTCCTTCTTTGCAAATACCCATTTGCACCCAATTGCTTTCTTTCCCTTCGGGAGATTGGCCAATCTCCATGTATAATTCTGATGAAGGGACTGTATTTCATCATTTATGGCAATCCACCACTTATTTTCTTCTGAACTTTGGACTGCGTTTTTATAAGTGGTAGGAACATCATCAGCTACAATTGAGGTTGCACAAGCAACTGTCTCTATGAGACGAACATGTTTCATTATTGTCCTTTTTGGCCTGCTGGTTGCTATTGATTCAAGTTGTTGTTGAGGTTCCTAAGTTGGAATCTCCTCTACTGTCTCTCCTTCCAGAAGATAATCTTCATTTGTTTCCTCCTCTGCTTCTTGTGTAGGAAAAATAATTTTTCCCTCAAACTCCACCTGCTTAGAAGCATCTTCATTTTGTTTGGTATCTTCTGTTACCTTATTTACCATAGCAGATTCATCAAAGGTAACATCCCTGCTGAATATTACTTTCTTTATCATAGGACACCATAAGCGATATCCTTTGACTCCAGAAGTAATTCCCATAAAAATATCCTTCTTTGCCCTTGGATCCAATTTTGACTCTGTCACATGATAATATGCAGTTAAGCCAAACATGTGCAAAGAGTCATAATCTACAACAGGCTTTCCATACCATTTTTAAAATGGTGTCTTGCCATCAACATCAGCAGATGGTAAACGATTGATGATGTGGCATGCATATGTAACTGCCTCAGCCCAAAATTATTTGCCCAAGCCAGCATTGGACAACATACACTGTACCTTCTCCAGCAAGGTCCGGTTCATACGTTCTGCCACTCCATTCTGTTGTGGTGTATGTCTGACAGTGAAGTGTCGGACGATGCCATCATTTTCACAAACCTTATTGAAATGATCATTTTTGTATTCACCTCCATTGTCCGTGTGAATACACTTGATCCTCTTGCCTGTTTGATTCTCCACCATCGTCTTCCATTTGAGAAAAATTCCCAACACTTCATCTTTGCTCTTCATTGTATACACCCACACTCTTCGGAAAAAATCATCAACAAAGGTTACAAAATAGTGCTTCCCACCCAATGAAGGTGTTTTGGAAGGACCCCAAACATCAGGGTGTACATAATCCAAAATGCCTCTAGTATTATGGATCGCTGTACCAAATTTAACCCTTATCTGTTTCCCTTTGACACAATGCTCACAAAACTCCAAGTTGCAAGCCTTTACTCCTTTTAACAATCCTTGATCTGATAGAGTTTTCATGGATTTTCCTCCAGCATGTCCCAAGCGCATGCGCCATAGCTTGGTTGCTTCTGCCTCTTTGTCGTCACTGGATGTCACTGTCGCTGTCCCAATAACTGTACTGCCACGATAACGGTGTCACACTTCCTTTTTGCGCGCCTACCCCGAAGGATAAATGCGTGAGGGAGTTTTTCCAATTTAAGTGACAATATTCGAAATGAGATTATTTATTTAATTCAGAGTCGCCACTTGGGAAAGGTTTGGCTTTTGGTGTCCCAAGTCACCGATTTATCTTGAATCCCAATTCGAGGAAAATATTCGACTTTCCAAATGAAGTCTGCGAACCAGAAATTCTAAGTAAGGAATTCTGTTGACCCGAGGGAAGGTGTTAGGCACCCCCGAATCCCGTGGTTCTAGCACGGTCGCTTAAATTGTTGTAATGGCTAAATATCTGATTTTTATACATGTTATGACTTGTGTGCTTTTATTAAGTTTAAACCGCTTTTATTATTATTTTTTAAATAGAATTGCAACGTCGTGAAAATGCATCTCGAACCACGTCACAATCAATGCACCCGTGGATGTTAATACGTTCCGACTCCGTTGAGATTTGGATTTGGGTCACATAAATGCGCACCCGAATTTAAGCATGTAATTTAATTAAAATCGCGTCTAAAGAGTCTAACGCGTTATTATCTTTGGGGAAAGCCGTGAAGTTCGCTAAATGGCCACTCCCGAAATCTAAGTAATTATTAACATCTATTGAGGGCCCCGCAGTTTGTGCGTCTTTGTTTGGCGAGGCTCGCCTCATTTATTTTAAGGATATCCTAAAGTGACTACATTTCTATTAAATTCGTTTCTAAAATAAAAGAGAAAAAATCCTAATTAGTTACATGCTTAAAAAAAGGGCGTAACATATTAAATACTAGATTAAGACAAAATGTTAACGGAAAGGAATATTACTAAAATTGAAATTATAAATAAACTACGGAATCGACAAATAATATGTTCAAAAGAAACTAATTATCCTATAACTAGATTAAACTCGCATTGTTAGATGACTTGAACCGTTGGAATTAATTATTTACGACTATTTGAAACTAGAATCAATCTTAATTACTAATGCATATTCGAAAGTTTATTAAATTCAAACGTTAACTCGTCTTGTTTGAACTCAAATCATGCCATAATGTCTAATTCACGAAATTAATTTAAATTCATGCTTTAACTAAATTTAGCTACATGTTCACGATTAACCTATTGTTGACAATATTAAAACCTTCAAGCTAGTGAACTAACCAGTTTTACCAAGCCGATTCACTAAAGACCAACTTATGTTATTTTCCTCTTACTCCAATTGTTAAACAGTTTGACAGTAATGAGCATGCTTAAACATATACTACCTAATAACCAAACTAAAACAGAGTATTATTTAATACATCACTACAAGATGCCTAGTTATGCAAAGCAACCGAAATTTACAGAATAATAATACATGAGATAACCTAAACACAATCAGTAAAAGAGACAAAGGAAAAAAAAAGCTAAATTAAAACTTCAAAGTTCCATTCTTCATATGTATTCATGCTTTCACATTTCAGCTTACAATATCGATAAGGTAAATTACAACTCTCTCCTCTCTTTCTTGTCCAAAATCCAGTCTATTTAAAGACTAGAATTGGCCATTCTTTTATTCAAACATTTCACTTTCAGCCTGTTTTATTCCCTCCTCATGTGCATTTCTACCTTTTTATCATTAAACCCATGTTGTTACTGATTTCCCACTAGTAAAGTCACTAAGCCAACTCAAGTAGTACCTTTTTCACTAGTTAATTCAAAAACCTGTCAGTCTTTTAACGGGCCATTTCTATTTTTAAAATTAAACCCCATGCTATTTCTGATTTCCAGCCACTAAAGGCACTTAACATATTATCACTCCCACTATTGATCCCTATTTTATTCATTAGCTTAGTGGTATATTAGTATTAAACTGACAGACCATTAAAACTGAACAATTTGCAGGTTTCTAACATCCCAACCTGTTAAAACTAATTGACGACATTTATCCAATCGACTATATGAATTACAATATATATAGTCAATAGCTAATGATTAGAATCGAATAGTACACACAGGTGATTCAAGTTATACTGACAAAACAGGGAATTACCCTGGAAACTAATTAATCGACCAAACTCATTCCAATCGATGATATAGTTTAACACATACACTTAACAATGAACAGACGAAAATTTCGACCAAAAAAAAAGGTCTGATTTGGAGAAGAAGAAGAACAAAGCACAGAAATTGGAAATAAAATCATTCTAAACACACAAACGAATAACAAAACAAACAAAAAATAGAACAAATAGAAAGGGAAAAAGAATACCTCAAAGTAAACTAGATGACCCAGGTCCGAACTCAGACTTGACCTTTTTGAGGTCGAATGAACCTTAATAAAGTGTTCTCAACGGAGAACACTTCGACTAAGGTCTATTAGACCCCACACCCTCTGCTAATTTGGACAAAATTCCTGGTTCTTGGATTTCTAGGGTTCTTGGGGCTTAGATTAGGGGTTCGAGCTTTTCTGGTTCGATTCGAACCAAACCAGGCTTGGTTTGGTCACGAGGGAGGTCAGGGGAGTAACTGGTGTGAATTTGGGGTCGGTTAGTATAGGTGTGCACTAGGGGTGTTAATTTGGTGGTCACCGACATCGTTGCCGCCGGGTTTCAGGCTTAGGGGTTCAACGGCGGCTAGGGTTTGCTGATTGGTTTCGTCTCTGATTTGATAGAGACGAAAGGGTGCAGGGGGTGTTTGGTTACATGGGCGTAGGGTGAGAGATGAGGGTTTATATACGGGACGGGGGAGTTGAATTTCGGCCGTTGGATCATTGATGATCAACGGCCTTGATCTTTTCACTTAAGGGGATGACGTCGTTTGGTCTCGCGTGGAGAATGGGTCAGTCTTTGGGTGAAATGGGTCGGGTATCTGGGAAAGCCTGGAGCCGTTAGATGAAGTGAGATGAACGGCTCAGATCAAATACACCTAAACGACGTCGTTTGGAAGCCCAGGTCGTGGACTGGGTCAATGTAATGGATTGGGCCTGATTTTCAATTGAATTTTGGGCCCAAATCCGGTATTTTCTTCCCTTTTCATTCTTTTAATTTAAACAAAAATTCCTAATTAAATTAAAACCAAAATTAAACTACACAAATATTAATTAACATTCAACAATAATTAACACACAAATTAAAACGTTTAGTTAAAATAAAATCAACAATGACGACAGATAGAACAAAAATGCATATTTTTGTGATTATCCCTTTGAAAACCAAATTATGGTTTAATTAATTCCTAAATGCACAACTAAATCCTAAATATGCATGCGACCTGTATTTTTGTATTTTTTTAATTAACTACAACAAGGTAAATATTTACGGACAAAACAATTACCAAAATGTCACGTAAATTCTCAAAATTGTACCCAAAAGTAACTTGTTTTGTTTTTTTTCGATTTCTTTTGGAGTAATTTCCGTGAAGCAAAAATCACGTGCTCACAGCTGCCCCTCTTTGTCCGAAAATGCAAAGAGTTTTCGTGCAAAGATAAAGTGAGCGGATACGAGCGATTTTTGCCCGTTGGAATACTCCGTGTGAAGCATTTTTTTTGAAAGATTTGACCGAACCTTTGCTTCATAGGTTTCCTACATATCGTGGGCTAAACAGGAATCAAGTCAATGTAGTTCGGGAAGTTTTGGTAGCTGGGACTATCATGACGCTTCGATTTTACTGTTACTGCTGTTGCTGCTGCTGCTACTGCTCACCGACCTCCTTATTACATTAAAAAGAAAAATCAAAGCTAAGCTAGCTATGCCTATCAACTACTAGTTACAAGATTCATATCTATAATTCTTTCGCAACTTGATCTTGAGTCTTAGCTGATTTTGCTTGTAGACTTCGATCTGAATCTTGATGCTCGCAAGTTGTAGGTGCTTGTTTATTTCTGCAGCATTGAGTGAAACGGGATTGGCGTAGCTCGTGACTTCAATCAGATTTTGAGCGATCTACACTTGTTTGCTCCAATATTTGGGCTCATCTTCTTTTTGTTCTTTTCTTCCTTTCTTTATTCTGGATTGAGACTCAACCCATAGGTCATCTCGATCCCTGTGCCTCGAGGTTAAACTTGCTTAGACAACAAAACAAACAAACAAACGAAATTTTTCTGCCCTAGTTTAACTAGAAAAATTTCGTGAGTTAATTTCCATAAAAATCTACAGAATTGATGAGGGGATTGGAAACCTCAAGTCTAAAAGGCGCAACTCAGGGATTGGAGCCCTAATGTTTGCAAAAGGAAAAACGCTCAACTCAGAGATTGGAGCCCTAATATTGGCTAAAAAAGGAAAACCGCTCAACTCTGGGATTGGAGCCCTAATGTCGGCTAAAGAAAAATCGCTCAATTAAGGGATTGGAGCCCTAATGTCGGCTAAAGGAAACTTGCTCAACTCAGGGATTGGAGTCCTAATGTCGGCTAAAGGAAACTCGCTCAACTCAGGGATTGGAGCCCTAATGTTTGCAAAAGGCAAAACGCTCAACTCAGGGATTGGAGCCCTAATATTGGCTAAAAATGGAAAACCGCTCAACTCTGGGATTGGAGCCCTAATGTCGGCTAAAGAAAAATCGCTCAATTCAGGGATTGGAGACCTAATGTCGGCTAAAGGAAACTTGCTCAACTCAGGGATTGGAGTCCTAATGTCGGCTAAAGGAAACTCGCTCAACTCAGGGATTGGAGCCCTAATGTCGGCTAAAAGAAAATCGCTCAACTCAGGGATTGGAGCCCTAATGTCGGCTAAAGGAAAATTGCTCAACTCAGGGATTGGAGCCCTAATGTTGGCTAAAGGAAACTTGCTCAATTCAGGGATTGGGACCCTAATGTCGGCTAAAAGAAACTTGCTCAACTCAGGGATTGGAGTCCTAATGTCGGCTAAAGGAAACTCGCTCAACTCAGGGATTGGAGCCCTAATGTCGGCTAAAAGAAAATCGTTCAACTCAAGGATTGGAGCCCTAATGTCGGCTAAAGGAAAATTGCTCAACTCAGGGATTGAAGCCCTAATGTCGGCTAAAGGAAACTTGCTCAACTCAGGGATTGGGACCCTAATGTCGGCTAAAAGAAAATTGCTTAACTCAGGGATTAGAGCCCTAATGTCGGCTAAAAGAAAATCGCTCAACACAGGGATTGGAGCCCTAATGTCGGCTAAAGGAAAAATGCTCAACTCAGGGATTGGAGCCCTAGTGTCGGCTAGAAGAAAATTGCTCAACTCAGGGATTGGAGCCCTAATGTCGGCTAAAGGAAACTTGCTCAACTCAGGGATTGGAGCCCTAATGTCGTCTTAAAAGAAAATCGCTCAACTCAGGGATTGGAGACCTAATGTCGGCTAAAGGAAAATTGCTCAACTCAGAGATTGGAGCCCTAATGTCGGCTAAAGGAAACTTGCTCAACTCAGGGATTGGAGCCCTAATGTCGGCTAAAAGAAAATCGCTCAACTCAGGGATTGGAGCCCTAATGTCAGCTAAAGGAAAATTGCTCAACTCAGGGATTGGAGCCCTAATGTCGGCTAAAGAAAATTGCTCAACTCAGGGATTGGAGCCCTAATGTCGGCTAAAAGAAAATCGCTCAACTCAGGGATTGGAGCCCTAATGTCGGCTAAAAGAAAATCGCTCAACTCAGGGATTGGAGCCCTAATGTCGGCTAAAGAAAAATCGCTCAACTCAGGGATTGGAGCCCTAATGTCGGCTAAAAGAAACTTGCTCAACTCAGGGATTGGAGCCCTAATGTCGGCTAAAAAGAATATCGCTCAACTCAGGGATTGGAGCCCTAATGTCGGCTAAAGGAAAATTGATTGATTTTGGGGCTTCTAAACTACCTTTTTTTTTAATTTTTTTTCTTATCTATTTTCTTTCAATTCATTTTTTAGTAAAAAAAATGCAGAAAAGAATTTGGAGGAGACTTCCCTTTTGGGTTAATTATTGTTGCTAAGCTATTTCTAGCGGTTGCACATTTCTTTTTCCATTTTGGTTACACCTGCTTCTTGCACTGTTGCTTTGGATTGCACCTTTTTCAATTTTCAAACAAAGAACAATTGTTAGTTTGAAACGGTGGTCGGTTTTGTGGCCTTCATTGTTTTTGATCACTTGATCTTGACCTAACTCTTTTGCCGAGAACCTCTGCCGCTTGCTGGCTTTTCTTAAAGATTAGTCTCTCTCCTAAAACCGAGGAACTCAACTTTCAAAATTTATCATGACGGCTCAACTGTATAGGGCTTTGGCCCTTTCATTTTAATCTGCTTCTAGGGGCTTTTGAATTTGGATTTCTTTTCAATTTCAATAACTCTGATTTCAGAGCATCGACTCTCATGGCCAGCTGGGATCGACTTGATGCATCTACTGAGGCTGGGTACTTTCCTTTGGACTTGGATTTTATTAAACAAAACCCTGTAAAACCAATCTTGCCACCTTTCCTTTGTATTAGTTTCGAAAATAGAGTTAGACTGAAAGGGATTCAAGGAAAAGTAAAGAAAAGACAAGAAAAATGAATTTAAGGAGAAGCGTCCCTTTTGGGAGAAAGGAGGACTTATCTGGGGTGCATGCAGGCTTCAATAGACATGACATGCTTCTTGGACTGGATACCCAATATGCACAACTATCCAACTCATTGTGAACTACATCTCCAATCGAGAAACCTGGCCAGGACTCTTTCAATGGTGGGGGAGTGTCTTCTTTTGGATCGACAACGCCCTTTGTGGGTTTTCGCCAATCGACCTCTCTCATTTCTCTTCTCACCGTCGCCTGATAGCACTCTTTACGAGTTTTCACTAAACAAGCTCTCTCATTTTTGATTTCTCTGCTCGCCATTGCCTTATGGTGCCCGTGTGGGTTTTCACCAATAAGACTCTCTCATTTTCTTACCTCGGATCCAAGTAGTTGTATCCTCTGATCCTTGAACACTCTCACTAATTGATCGGAAGGACTTGAAAATATTTGGGTAAAAATGATTTGGATTGATTTACAACTTTGGAACCATTCAAAACGGGATTACCGCGGGACCATTACAACATCTGCCCCAGTTTCATTTTTGAGGGAATTTGGATTTTTATTTTGGTGTGACTGAACCCCAAAGAGAGGCTTCCTACGTATCCTTTTGGAATCAAGTCATACGTAGTTCAGGAAACTTTGTTTTTGATTTTTCTTTTGTTTTTCTATTTGTTTTCTCCTTTTTTTTAAATGACACTTTCAGGTTCCAAAGAGGGTAATGAAAGAAAGGTAAATGGATCAAAGGGTTAGCAAAGGATTGGAGTGTTTGGGGTAACGAGAATGAAAGCCTTCATCATCCCAATCGGATAATGTTATTGCTGCAAAAGGATTAAACATAGTACCTTTTGACCGTATCTGCATTTACAGCTGTTTCAGGATCATTTCCTTCGATATCGCCCAGATACAATGCTCCTCTTGGCAATATCTTTCTGATGACGTATGGGCCCTTCCAATTAGGAACGAATTTTCCTTTTGCTTCCTGGTGATGGGGAAGAATATGCCTTAACACTAGTTGACCTACTTCAAAATTCCTGGGTCGCACTTTCTTGTTGTAAGCACGGGCCATTCTTTGTTGGTACAATTGCCCGTGACAGACCGTAGCAATTCGTTTTTTCGTCAATTAAGGTCAACTGCTCCAATCGAATCCTAACCCACTCGCTATCTTCAATCTCTGCTTCGACAATGGTCCGGAGCGAAGGAATTTCTACCTCTACCGGTATCACAGCCTCGGTCCCATAAACCAACAAGTATGGGGTTGCGCCTACTGATGTGCGCATTGTAGTGCGATATCCCAGCAAGGCAAAAGGTAACTGTTCATGCCACTGTCTGGAACTCTGGATTGTCTTTCTCAAAATCTTCTTGATGTTTTTGTTTGCCGCTTCAACAACGCCATTGGCTTTGGGCCGATAAGGAGTGGAGTTCCTATGCGTTATTTTGAACTGTTCGCATACATCCTCCATCAAGTGACTATTCAGGTTTGCCTCATTATCTGTGATGATAGTTACAGGAATATCGAAACGACAGATAAGATTTGAATGTACAAAATCCACCACGTCTTTCTTAGTGACCGATTTGAGAGTGACAGCTTCGACCCATTTTGTGAAGTAGTCAATAGCAACTAGTATGAATCTGTGTCCATTTGAGGCTCTTGGCTCGATTGGCCCAATGACGTCCATGCCCCAGGCAACAAATGGCCAAGGTGCAGACATGGGATGCAGTTCTGTGGGAGATGCATGAATCAAATCACCGTTCACCTGACACTGATGACACTTCCGAACAAAACTAAAACAGTCCTTTTCCATGGTCATCCAGTAATAACCCGCTCGAAGGATTTTCTTTGCTAAAACATACCCGTTCATGTGGGCCCGCATACTCCCGCGTGTACCTCATGCATGATTCTTCCAGCCTCTTCTGTGTCAACACATCTTAACAAATTGAGGTCCGGAGTTCTCTTGTATAAGACATCCCCACTCAAAAAGAAACCACTCGTGTGCCGCCTAATGGTTCTCTTTTGGTCTCCACTGGCTTGCTCGGGGTATTCTTGAGTTTTCAGAAACTTTTTGATGTCATGGTACCATGGTTGGGTATTTGGTGCTGCTTCAATTGTATTACAATAACCATGCCTTTCCCGGATTTGAATTTCCAAGGGATCTATGTGAGCATTGCCGGGATATAGCAGCATTGAGGCCAAAGTAGCAAGTGCGTCGGCTAATTCGTTGTGACAACGAGGAATGTAGCTGAACTTTATTGACTTGAATCGCTTGCTGAGGTCTTCCACATGCTTTTTGTAAGGGATAAGCTTAACATCTCGGGTTTCCCATTCTCCTTGGGCTTGCCGGATAATCAGATCTGAGTCTCCCATAATCAACAACTCTTCGACATTTTAGTCGATTGCCATGTTTATACCCATAATGCAAGCTTCATACTCGGCGGTGTTGTTTGTACAGAAGAACCGAAGCCGAGCTGTGGCTGGATAGTGCTGACCAGTGGGTGAGATCAAAATTGCCCCAATTCCAACACCTTTTGCATTTACCGCCCCATCAAAGAACATTTTCCAAGCATGAGTGTCTTCAGATATTGCCTCACCTGAATTTACTTCTTCATCTGGGAAGTAAGTTCTCAAAGGTTGGTACTCATCATCAATCGGGTTCTCAGCCAAATGATCTACTAACGCCTGGGCTTTCATTGTCGTGCGAGTGACATAGACTATGTCAAATTCAGTAAGCAAGATTTGCCACTTTGCTAATCTCCCAGTAGGCATCGGTTTCGGGAATATGTACTTCAAAGGATCCAACCTGGTTATGAGGTAAGTAGTATGATTTTGGAGATAATGTTTCAATTTTTGAGCGACCCACGTCAAAGCACAACACGTTCTTTCCAACAAAGTGTACTTGACCTCATAACCGATGAACCTCTTGCTTAAGTAATAGATTGCCTGCTCTTTCTTTCCAGTTATGTCATGTTGTCCGAGGACACAACCGAAAGAACTTTCCAAGACCATTAGATACAAGAACAAGGGTCTCTCTGGCTTTGGCGGGACCAAAACTGGAGGATTTGAAAGATATTCTTTGATCTTATTAAAAGCCTCTTGACACTCAGTCGTCCATTTGATTGCTGCATCCTTCCTCAATAGCTTGAATATGGGCTCACATGTGCTAGTCAGTTGGGCAATGAATCGACTGATATAGTTTAACCTGCCCAATAGACTCATCACGTCTTTCTTCGTTCTTGGAGGAGGTAGATCTCGGATAGACTTTATCTTTGTTGGATCTAACTCGATACCTCTCCTGCTTACTATGAAACCCAGAAGCTTGCCCGATGGGACTCCGAAGGCGCACTTAGCCGGATTCAGCTTCAGGTCGTACTTTCTCAGCCTCTCAAAAAATTTCCTCAAGTCTCGAACATGATCATCCTGAGTCCTGGACTTGACTATCACGTCGTCTACATATACCTCTATCTCTTAATGCATCATATCATGAAAAATGGCAGTCATGGCTCTCATGTAAGTTGCCTTGGCATTCTTTAAACCAAACGGCATAACCCGATAACAGTAAGTACCCCAAGGTGTAGTGAAGGCGGTTTTCTTGGCATCTTCTTCATACATCAACACCTGATGATATCCAGCGTAACAATCTACGAAAGACTGTATCTCATGTTTGGCACAGTTATCAACAAGGATGTGGATGTTGGGCAACGGGAAATTGTCTTTGGGACTTGCCCTATTCAAATCTCGATAATCTACACACACCCGAGTTTTCCCATCTTTCTTCGATACAGGAACTATATTAGCCAACCACGTAGTATACTGCACTACCCGAATTACTCATGTTTTCAACTGCTTTGTGATTTCTTCTTTGATCTTATCACTGATATCAGTCTTGAACTTCCTCTGCTTCTGTTGAACTGGAGGACAATCAGGGTAAATTGGCAATTTATGCACCACTAGATCAACACCTAATCCTGGCATGTCATCGTATGACCAAGCAAGCACATCTTTAAATTCAAAGAGGAGTTGAATTATTGCATCTCGCGTTTTCTCATCTGTGTGAATGCTTATTTTGGTTTCTCGGATTTCTTCAGGAGTTCCCAAATTAACCGGGTCGGTGTCATTCAAATTCGGCTTAGGTTTATTCTCAAAGTGTTCCAATTCTCGATTTATTTCCCTAAAAGCCTCTTCTTCGTCATATTCCAGTTCTTGGTTCATTATTTCACAATTAGACAGCTCGTTTGGATCTGGGCGTGAAGTCCGCAAGCATGTCATATTATTTAAAGCTGCATTATTATAACTGAAAGGAAAAGATAAAAGAAAAATAGCAAAAATCAGAAAGAATAAAGAAAAAATGATGAAATATTGATTTTATTCCTTAGAATTGGGAAGATAACAGGGTTTATATTTCAGGAAATTAAAACAGGAAACTAAAGAAAAACATCCGAGTTACACCCTGGGATAACTCATGATGCAGGAAAGGTGGCAGGACAAGTCTACTCGGACTCCTGCCTGACTGGGAACGGTGTAGCCTCCCAATTTTGAAGCTTAGCATTTGGCCCCATGTATAGCACCTCAACGGTGCTTGTGCCTTCTCCCAGCTGAACCATGTGGTTTTCGTAAAGCATTTCTCTCATCACCCCGTATATTTCCTCAATCCTTTCGGCCGTAAAGGCCTCAGCATCTTCTTTTTCAGTGTACTTTGGTCTGACGAAAGTTTTGTACAAATGTGGCAATGATTGAGGCAACTTCCATCCCTCATTTTCTCTTCTTTGCCCAATCTTCATCTTTTGGAGTAGGGTGGAAGCTTATCCCAAAGAGTTTCTTAGTGGAAGGCAAGGTGATAGGTTTAGTTATTCCTTGCAACGATTTTCCAAGTCCTTCTCCCGGTTTGAATCCCCGTTGGATCATTTCTTTAGCAACCATGATTGAAGCGTTGGACAAGAAAGGTTGGGGGCAAGGGCTCCCTTCTTCATACTGCTCCGCCAGAACAACTTCAAAAGCCTGATAAACTGTGTGCTCACTCCCTTCTCTTGCTTCAAGATATGGGATGGATGGGTCCCGATAAATAGACTGTTCGTCTTCTCCGTGGACCATAATTTCCCGATCTTAATATTCAAACTTCACCATTTGGTGGAGAGTGGAGGGTACAGCCCCTGCAGCATGAATCCAAGGTCTTCCGAGGAGAAAGTTGTAAGATGTGTCCATATCCAGTACCTGGAAAGTTACTTCGAACTCCACTGGCCCGATAGTCAATATCAGGTCTATTTCTCCGAGGGTGTCCCTCTTGATGCCATCAAAATCTCTTTCACAGACATTATTGGGACGAATCCTTTCGGTCCCAATTTCCATTCTTTGCAGCGTGGAGAGCGGACAAATGTCAACACCCGAACCCCCATCCAACATTACTCGCTTGACGTAGTAGTCTTCATACTTGACTGTCAGATGTAAAGCCTTGTTGTGAGCTGCTACCTCCGGAGGCAAATCGTTCTTGCTAAAAGAAACTTGATTAATCACAAAGAACCTTTCCGTCATTCTTTCAAGTTGTTCAACTGAAGTCTCAACCGGCACATACGCTTCATTCAAGGTTTTGAGCAGGATCTTCTGATGTTCGGCGGACCTCATTAGCAAAGATAGCATAGACACTTGTTCAGGGTATTTGCGCAACTGATCCACCACTTCATAGTCAGGCATATTCATCTTCTGGAAGAACGTCTCTGCTTCTTCAGCACTTACATGCTTCTTGGGTGGGAAGCGCTTCCGTGTGGCATTGTTCACTTCTTGAATGTCTGAATATTTTCCAGCAGAAGTATTTTCTGGAAGTTCCCCCGTGATTTCTTTGCCTTTGTATGTAACCAATGTTTGTTGATAATTCCATGGTACCGTAGACGGGTCTGTCATTGGCTTCTGTGGCACGCGTCCGATAACCGCTGGCTCATTCAGCCGAGGCGATTTAATCGTCCCCCGAACCACATAGGCCCCTTTCGACACGTACATCGGTATTCCCCTTTTCATTTCGAATCTCTGTGGCTTCTCTGATCGACCTCGTGGAATATAGAGAACCTCATTCTTCTAAGGCAACATCGTCTCTGTCTTTGTCTCAGCCTTCTTTTCGAGCTCAGCCTTGACAGTATTAGTCTTCTTTTCCCCTTTCTCTTGCTTCGAGGCTGCTTTAGGCTTTCTCTCTGCATCGACAATGGCGATTATAGCTTTCAGGGCAGGATCAAACTCCTTGTCCTCACAGATCATCCCAATCAATGGCCCATTATTGTGAGCGGGCAACGGATTGTTGGTCACATTTGGGACCTCCTCGTCCCTTAATACTATCTTTCCTTGTTATATTAAGTTCTCTACCGCCATTTTTAAAGTCCAACAATCATTTTTATCATGCCCTTCTGCTCCCGAATGATAAGCACACCTGACACCGGCTCTGTAAGCAGGTGATGCTGGATTTTGCCTTGTCTGAGGGACTAGTTGCAGGAAACCCATCTGGACCAGTTTTGGGAATAGGGTAGAATACGGTTCACCAATGGGTGTGAAAGTTTGTCTTCTGGGTGGTTCTTGAGGATGGAAGTTATTCTGGGGTAGTTGTGGATTATAGTGGTTTCGGTAAGGAGGCTGATTTCTGGGAGGTGAAGCTTGGCTCCGATTGGCTTGCTGTGGTGGTCGGCCGTAAGGTTGAGCATTCATGACCATGTAAGGTTGAGGAGCATAGGCCACATCCTGGTGGGGGTAGTAATGTTGTGGTTTATTTTTGGAAAACGGGGCCTGGGATTACGATATTCTCTTGCTTCTGACGCCGCCATGGACGTCTCTTCCTTTTTCTTCCCTCTTGCCATTCCTCCGGACCCGCCTTGGATGGCTTGGGAGGTCGCCCTTATGGCCGCCTGACTCAAGATTCTACCCATTTTCAAACCATTCTCTACCATTTCCCCGATCTTAATCGCTTCTACGAAAGGTTTTCCCATGGCCGACATCATGTTTTGGAAGTAATCTGATTCTTGAGCCTGGAGGAAAGTAGTGACCATTTCTATTTCATCCATGGGAGGTTTTACCCTTGATGCTTGCTCGCGCCATTTAATAGCGTATTCTCTGAAGCTTTCTGAGGGTTTCTTCTTCAAGTTTGACAAAGAATTCCTGTCTGGTGCGATGTCAATATTATATTGAAACTGCCTTACAAAATCTCTGGTAAGATCGTCCCAAATGTGCCATCGATATATGTCCTGATCCATATACCACTCTGAGGCTATGCCCACCAAACTTTTTTTGAAGTATGCCATCAACAATTCTTCTTTGCCTCCAGCCCCACTCAATTGGTTGCAATACTTTTTGAGCTGAGCAATGGGATCGCCATGCCCATCATATTTCTCAAACTTCAGTGTTTTGAACCCTACGGGCAGGTGCACATGAGGGAACATACACAGATCAGTATAGGAGACACTCTTCTGCCCGCTTAAGCCTTGCATATTTTTTAAGCTCTGCTCGAGGCTCCTCATTCTTCTCGCCATTTCATCTTGTTCAGGAGCTTTGGGATTTCGGTCTTGCCTAGGCGTAAGCTCGCATTGAGGCTGCTGAGGGTGAGCACTGGTGGTAAACCGAGTTGGTTCCAGCGAGAAAGATGGTGCTTGAAATGTGAATGAGGAAGAGTCAAAATTAGGCCTGTGTATAGCGGGTTATGCCTCAATTGGACAGGGCGGTGCAGTGAATATGTTTGTAGCCACATCTGTCATTGACACCCGGGGATAAGAATCGGAGGGTGATCCAGCGGAGTGGGCTGAAATGGTAGGATACCCGAATGGGGTAGTTGGATAACTTATGGGGACGTTGGAAGTCCCACTTGTCCTAGAGAACACCTCGGGGAATCCAGGGATTACACTCGGCGGCTCTTTTCCATTGTTCCAGTCATCCAACATTTCCAACATGCGAAGCCGCAAGATTCTGTTTTCTTCAGCGGTTACTGATTCGGAAGTTGGGATGGCCGAGATTGAACTCTCTTCGAAAATAGGAATCGTTGGCAAAGGAATTTCTGAAGACATCTCTACACTTCCCTTTGATCTCGTGAAGTAAGTGTGAATACTTCCTCTCAACTTAGTGACGGGTAGCTGAACACTTCCTTTCGACCTCGTAAAGTATGAATGTGAGGCCAGACCTCCACAAAACCAAACCACCTTTCTAAAAACCTGGACTTAGCAGCAAGCAAACGGTTAGTTTGAAACAAATAACAGATAGGTAATCTCACGTTGGGGTGTGATGCACCTATACAGTTAAGTGAGTTTCTACATGTTTGCATCGATGGCATGCGTCATTCCGGCTTCTCTTTATGCTCCCCTTTATTTATATATATTTATTTTTTATTTATTTATTATATATTTTTTTATCATTATTATTATTATTTTTGGTTTTACAACCTTTCTTCTTATTTAAGGTTCCGGTCGAATCTTACGAAGATTGCCTACGTATCACGGCCCCGCGTGAATCAGACCAAGCGTAGTTTGTGACAAACAAGTGCAAAAATAAAGAAACATTTTTTTTTACTAAAACATTCTATTACAAACTAAACATTTTTGAAAAAGGGAGAATAATAGACTTGAAATAAATACAAACTCAAAAACTACTGATACACCATGATGCGAAAAGACAAACAAAAGACGCCAAGACGGAAAATACAGACTCGACCTATAAATACATTAAAGCTTTAAAAATTGGCGCCCGCGGGGCATCGTTCGGCCTCGCCGCGGGCTTAGGTGCGAGGTCCCTTTCAAGTTGTTCCAGCTCATACATGGTTCGCTTGACATAAATCATCACTGCCGAGAAGAAGGTAGTGCGGGTCATATCTTCGCACCTTAGACACCTCCTAATGATGGCATGGGCAATGGTCTTAATGTTATCCCTAGTTTTCCCTTTTCTATAAGTAGGCGCTCTATTTGATCATTACGGGCCTTCAAAACCCGAGAATCCTGGAGATGTTGATTCTGCCACTGCTGAATTTCTACTTCCATCTGGGCCAGTAAATCATAGTAATGTCTATTTTCATCTTCAAAGGTTCGGGCTTGCTTAGCCGCTTTGTCCTCAAGAGTGGCCACCTTTCTCTTCAAATTGGCAATGGTTTGCTCGTGATCCCTTTTCAACTGCTGCAGGTACCGGTTGCGCTCCTCTGTTCTTTTTGCCCAGTGTGCCTCGAGTCCTGCTATGGTATTCTCAAAATTCTCCAACTCACTCCAGCACTCACTAATTTCCATTTTTAAACCTTTTATCAGTTGCTCATCCGACCGGCTCCTTTGTTGGTTATCAGCGGTTATCCTTATTTGCTGGATTTGGGCCCTAAGCGCCTCGTTTTCCTGGGCCAACTTGTTCTTTTCTCCCAGATCAGTAGCAACTTGCACGTTGTTCTCAAATTTTAGACCTTCAATTTGTTGTTTCAGCTTGCTGATTTCAGCCCGATAGCCTTTTTCTTTTGCTAACCAATCCCATTGCTCCTGTGATGACTCGGCAAAATTCAGGATATGGGGTCTTTTAGCCGGCCTTTTGTGCTCAAGTTCTCTTCTGTACCACACAAGGTACCCTGGTGCTACTTCACCTTTGGCCCGATCCTGCACGCAAGTATCTGCTTTTAAACATTGGCATTCATTCCAGATCTGGCGGACTTTTGCTTCAGGAAATTGTCCGTCAGGGCTAATCTCAATTGCTTGAGCACTAAGATTTTCCTCGTGTGGCACTATCTGGCATCTCCCGAGTTGTCTCAAAACTCGATAGGGCGCGTAAGGCTGAATGCTCTTAAGTCCCATCAATAGAAAGTGGGTCCTAGCTGCCGGCATATATATGACCTCATCAGCAGGCAACCATCCCAGTGTCCGCTGTATTTGGCTGGCGGTGAGGGTTCGAAAGAATGACGTTTATGCCGTAACTCCCTTGGGTAGACTGACCTCCTTGATTCTCATGTAAAACTCTTCTATGCAAGTCTTCTTCGAGGAACCATAACTCAAAAGCTCGGAACGGTGGCAGAGATGTTCAGTCATCCATATTTGTAGCAGCAAATTACACCCCTCGAAAAAAATTCCTCTGGCTTTGCAGGCTTTGAGAGCTCGAAAGATATCAGATACTACCATAGGCGCAAGAGTGCTTTCATTTTAAGTGAGCAAAGTACTGCGACCCCGGATATTTTCAGATCAATGTTTCCGTCTTTCCTTGGAAACACCAAAAGGCCCAAAAATGTTATCATGAAAGCCACTCGTCTATGCTCATCCCACTTCTGACGATTACCTTTGCTGCATAACTTGTTACCCGGATTGTTGAATCCTCCCACATGACCATATCTGTCGTATATGAAGCGCGGATTACAGAAACTTGCGGTCAAATTTGGGTTATGGACCGTCCTGGGTATCTTTAATGAATCTAGAAACCGATGCACAGTGACAGCTCTTGGGGCAACCAGGTATTTTTTCCTTAATAGAACTTCAGCATTTCCGATGTACCCGGCTATTTCCTCCAAAGTCGGGGTGAGTTCAAAATCGGAGAAGAGGAAGACATTGTGTGTCGGGTCCCAGTAGGTGACCAAAGCTCTTATGATATCTCCCCGGGGCTGGATTTCCAATAAACCCGTGAGACCTTTCAGATATTTCTTGACCTCATCTTGCCCTTCACCACCTAGATCATCCCACCATAGCCGCAACTTGACAGGGACATTAGTCATTATCGAAAAGTGTTCATTTTGCATTGTGCTTATCCTGCACATTTATTAAGGTGATTTAAGCAAAAATTATTTGACTCAAAAATGATTTGACTATATTTTAGAAAGAAAGATCCGATTTTTTGAACACGGCCTTTCAGCACTTCAGGGATGAAGATTTTAAGGCTTTGAGGGTCAACCGATCAAAACTCTAAAGGATGATCGAAAGTGGCCGTTTATGCAAAGTCAACCTTCCGCCGTCCATTTCGGGAACATTTGGCTGTTTTTGACAAAAACCAGCATCACTTGATTTATTTATGACTCTTTTTTTTTCAAAATAGTGGCCCGACATTGGGAACACGGCCTCACAGAGCCTTGGGGACGAGGATTCTAAGGCTGTTGGGCAAATTGGTCAAAATTTAAAAAATGACCAAAAGCGTCTGTTTATGCAAAGTCAGCCTTCCGGTGCATCCCTTTTGGGAACATTCGGCTACATTTGACAAAAACGGCATCACCCGACTCATTTATGATGAAATTAAAATTTTGACATTTTGGCTATTTCTGAAAAAAGGGAGGTTGGACCCGATGAGGGTTGCCTACGTATCTCACATCCTGTGAGAATCAAACCGGCGTAGTTCGGGCAGATAAAACAAACTTCTTTTGAAAAACAAGACTCTTTTTCCATTGGCAAACAATACCATTTTTCATAAACAAAACTCTTTTTTTTGAAAAATTCGGCAGAGTTTCGACACTATTTGGACGTTGATTTTTTTTCAAAGCAGGCGATTAACTACCTCTATCTCCCTTTCCTCAAGACATTCAGAAGCCGGTCGGCATGCAAGTCCGAAACAAACAACTGCACAAGTAGCAAGTTGGATGCATCAGGATGGTCTTTGTCATTTTGGTACATCTGTCCTAGACAAACCCAACCCCTATGTTGAGCCTCCAAAGTCAAATGCACATGATGCAAACAAACGTTCTTACTAGGGATCCGGCATGAAGCTGAGTTATTCTAGGTTCGTAACCTGGGTATTTGTTTTAGACTGTGTACCCGAGCAGATAACTCGAGTCGAGGAGGGGGCTACGTACCAGGGACCCGCGAGATCGTCCGGATTTGTAACTTGTCCGGACTCTTTCTTATTTCAGGGTTACACTAACAGAATAAGGGAGTCTCGACTAGTAAGCACATCCCCGAAGATGAGAAGAGGAGGGTTTCAACACAGTTTATATACAGTTAAGATAATATCAAAGCGGTAAAAGGCAATATTTAGCACGTTATGCCCAAACATGTAATAAAGATCAGATAATAAAGCCAAATATAACAATTATTCTAAGCTCGAATTCTTGAACCCTGAACCAGAGATTCTGGGTTCACTCCCCAGCGGATTCGCCAGAGCTGTCACACCTCCTTTTTGCGCACCTGTCCCGAAAGATAAATGCGTGAGGGAGTTTTTCCATTTTAAGTGACATTATTCGAAAATGGGATTATTTATTTATTTCAGAGTCGCCACTTGGGAAAGGTTTGGCTTTTGGTGTCTCAAGTCACCGGTTTATCTTGAATCCCAAATCGAGGAAATTTTCGACTTTCCAAATGAAGTCTGCGAACCAAAAATTCTAAGTAAGGAATTCTGTTGACCCGAGGGAAGGTGTTAGGCACCCCCGAATCCCGTGGTTCTAGCACGGTCGCTTAAATTGTTGTAATGGCTAAATATCTGATTTTTATACATGTTATGACTTGTGTGCTTTTATTAAGTTTAAACCGCTTTTATTATTATTTTTTAAATAGAATTGCAACGTCGTGAAAATGCATCTCGAACCACGTCACAATCAATGCACCCGTGGATGTTAATACGTTCCGACTCCGTTGAGATTTGGATTTGGGTCACATAAATGCGCACCCGAATTTAAGCATGTAATTTAATTAAAATCGCGTCTAAAGAGTCTAACGCGTTATTATCTTTGGGGAAAGCCGTGAAGTTCGCTAAATGGCCACTCCCGAAATCTAAGTAATTATTAACATCTATTGAGGGCCCCGCAGTTTGTGCGTCTTTGTTTGGCGAGGCTCGCCTCATTTATTTTAAGGATATCCTAAAGTGACTACATTTCTATTAAATTCGTTTCTAAAATAAAAGAGAAAAAATCCTAATTAGTTACATGCTTAAAAAAAAGGGCGTAACATATTAAATGCTAGATTAAGACAAATGTTAACGGAAAGGAATATTACTAAAATTGAAATTATAAATAAACTACGGAATCGACAAATAATATGTTCAAAAGAAACTAATTATCCTATAACTAGATTAAACTCGCATTGTTAGATGACTTGAACCGTTGGAATTAATTATTTACGACTATTTGAAACTAGAATCAATCTTAATTACTAATGCATATTCGAAAGTTTATTAAATTCAAACGTTAACTCGTCTTGTTTGAACTCAAATCATGCCATAATGCCTAATTCACGAAATTAATTTAAATTCATACTTTAACTAAATTTAGCTACATGTTCACGATTAACCTACTGTTGACAATATTAAAACCTTCAAGCTAGTGAACTAACCAGTTTTACCAAGCCGATTCACTAAAGACCAACTTATGTTATTTTCCTCTTACTCCAATTGTTAAACAGTTTGACAGTAATGAGCATGCTTAAACATATACTACCTAATAACCAAACTAAAACAGAGTATTATTTAATACATCACTACAAGATGCCTAGTTATGCAAAGCAACCGAAATTTACAGAATAATAATACATGAGATAACCTAAACACAATCAGTAAAAGAGACAAAGAAAAAAAAAAGCTAAATTAAAACTTCAAAATTTCATTCTTCATATGTATTCATGCTTTCACATTTCAGCTTACAATATCGATAAGGTTACGGCCATGTACCTGGTATTGGAAGTAAAAGAAGAGGAATATCAGTAGAAGCAGCAGTAGTGTAAATACACAGCAACAACAGGTTCAGCAAAAGCAAAACCAGTAACGACCAGTAGAATAACCCAGTAACAGATTGAAAACCAGCAGTACCAGAATGCAATCGCAGTCAAAGCAGAAGAGAGACGGATACAAGACGCAGTAGTTTACTGATTTTTGAATAACACTCAAGGAAAAGCAACCTGAAATTATTCAAGTAAAAGTTCAGCTTGTTTTTCTCTTTTTGCTCTCAAATTCTGATTTCTCAAAATTTAGTCAACTCTCTCCTCTCTTTCTTGTCCAAAATCCAGTCTATTTAAAGACTAGAATTGGCCATTCTTTTATTCAAACATTTCACTTTCAGCCTGTTTTATTCCCTCCTCATGTGCATTCCTACCTTTTTATCATTAAACCCATGCTGTTACAGATTTCTCACTAGTAAAGTCACTAAGCCAACTCAAGTAGTACCTTTTTCACTAGTTAATTCAAAAACCCGTCAGTCTTTTAACTGGCCATTTCTATTTTTAAAATTAAACCCCATGCTATTTCTGATTTCCAGCCACTAAAGGCACTTAACATATTATCACTCCCACTATTGATCCCTATTTTATTCATTTGCTTAGTGATATATTAGTATTAAACTGACAGACCCTTAAAACTAAACAATTTGCAGGTTTCTAACATCCCAACCTGTTAAAACTAATTGACGACATTTATCCAATCGACTATATGAATTACAACATATATAGTCAATAGTTAATGATCAGAATCAAACAGTACACACAGGTGATTCAAGTTGTACTGACAAAACAGGGAATTACCCTGGAAACTAATTAATCGACTAAACTCATTCCAATCGAT
This sequence comes from Nicotiana tabacum, assembly GCF_000715075.1. Classification (NCBI taxonomy): domain Eukaryota; kingdom Viridiplantae; phylum Streptophyta; class Magnoliopsida; order Solanales; family Solanaceae; genus Nicotiana; species Nicotiana tabacum. The sequence goes on from NC_134095.1 coordinate 124,866,116, forward strand.
TATATAGTTTAACACATACACTTAACAACAAACAGACGAAAATTTCGACCAAATAAAAGGTCTGATTTGGAGAAGAAGAATAACAAAGCACAGAAATTGGAAATAAAATCATTCTAAACACACAAACGAATAACCAAACAAACAAAAAATAGAACAAACAGAAAGGGAAAAAGAATACCTCAAAGTAAACTAGATGACCCAGGTCCGAACTCAGACTTGACCCTTTTGAGGTCGAATGGACCTTAATCAAGTGTTCTCAATGGAGAACACTTCGACTAAGGTCTATTAGACCCCACACCCTCTGCTAATTTGGACAAATTCCTGGTTCTTGTATTTCTAGGGTTCTTGGGGCTCAAATTAGGGGTTCCAGCTTTTCTGGTTCGATTCGAACCAAACCAGGCTTGGTTTGGTCACGAGGGAGGTGAGGGGAGTAACTGGTGTGAATTTGGGGTCGGTTAGTATAGGTTGAGGTTTGGCTCGAATCTTCAGATGAAGATTCGAGACGATATAGGTTGATTCGAGCCAAACAGTTTGTAGATTCGTGTCCAGGGGGTCAAGGTGCACTAGGGGTGTTAATTTGGTGGTCACCGGCATCGTTGCCGCCGGGTTTCAGGCTTAGGGGTTCAACGGCGGCTAGGGTTTGCTGATTGGTTTCGTCTCTGAGTTGATAGAGACGAAGGGGTGCAGGGGGTTGTTTGGTTACGGGGGCGTGGGGTGAGAGATGAGGGTTTATATACGGGACGGGGGAGTTGAATTTCGGCCGTTGGATCATTGATGATCAACGACCTTGATCTTTTCACTTAAGGGGACGACATCGTTTGGTCTCGCGTGGAGACTGGGTCGGTCTTTGGGTGAAATAGGTCGGGTATCTGGGAAAGCCTGGAGCCGTTAGATGAAGTGAGATGAACGGCTCAGATCAAATACACCTAAACGACGTCGTTTGGAAGCCCAGGTCGTGGACTGGGTCAATGTAATGGATTGGGCCTGATTTTCAATTGAATTTTGGGCCCAAATCCGGTATTTTCTTCCCTTTTCATTCTTTTAATTTAAACAAAAATTCCTAATTAAATTAAAACCAAAATTAAACTACACAAATATTAATTAACATTCAACAATAATTAACACACAAATTAAAACGTTTAGTTAAAATAAAATCAACAATGACGACAGATAGAATAAAAATGCATATTTTTGTGATTTTTCCCTTGAAAACCAAATTATGGTTTAATTAATTCCTAAATGCACAATTAAATCCTAAATATGCATGCGGCCTGTATTTTTGTATTTTTTTAATTAACTACAACAAGGTAAACATTTACGGACAAAACAATTACCAAAATGTCATGTAAATTCTCAAAATTGTACCTTGAACCCTTTTGATTCTAGGGCTCCCACAGAGATGAGATTCTTCTTCAAATCCGGTACATATCGAACATCTGTTAATGTTCTGATCATTCCATCATGGTTCCTTAATCGTATTGAACCAATTCCATATGAGGTAAGAGGGTTGTTGTCCGCTGTGTGGATGACTCCATATTTTCCTTCTTGAAAATCCACGAACCAGTCCCTGTTGGGACACATATGATAGCTACAAGCCGAGTCCATTAGTCATATGTCTGCTGATGTTGATAGCTCTGTTGTAACTAATGAGAAATCTGAATCATCACAATCAACTATATTTAAATCCATAATGGCCTTTCCATTGTTATGTTTGGATTTATTCTTCAACTTCGGACAGTCTTTCTTCCAGTGTCCCTTTTCTCGACAAAAGGCACATTCATCTTTGCTGGGTCTGGATCTTGACTTGGATCTTCCCTTCTTTGTCCTCATTTGATTTTGAGGACGACCCCTCACAACTAGTGTTTCTGTTTCTCCGCCCTTTTGTTTTTCTCCCTTTCTTTGTTCATAGCTGTACAAAGCCGAACAAACTTTTCTGAGAGAAATTTTGTCATTCTCATGGAGTAGAGTAGTTTCAAGGTACTCGTACTCATTAGGAAGTGATCCCAATAACATCAAGTCCAAGTCACCATTATCAAAAGTTGCATCCATATTTTGCAAATCTGTGACCAACTTATTAAAACTGGTGATATATTCGTTCATTGTGGTACCAGGAACATATGTGAAGCAAAACAGTCTCTTCTTCATGTACAATTTATTTTGACTGTTTTTCTTCAAAAATTTATCCTCCGGTGCTTTCCATAATTTACTTGCAGAAGTTTCCTTTGTGTATGGATATTTCTGCTCTCTAGCAAGGTAGGATCGAATGGTACCGCAAGCAACACGGTTGATAATTTTCCAATCTTCTTCTCCAATAACATCTGATCTTTTTTCTTCAATGGTAAGATCTAGCCCTTGTTGAAAAAGGACATCTAGAACCTCGCCTTGTCACATCCCAAAATGTCCTGATCCGTCAAAAATTTCTACTGCAAATTTCGCATTTGACACAATTCTTGCCATAAGCGAAGATGCCAACGATGACGTATTATTGACACTTGATGTAGATTCTTCTTGTTTATTGTCTCCCATTTTGACACGAATATTATTTAGTAGCTGACGAAACAAATCAAGATTATTTTTTTCTGGTGTGGAAGATCAGACTAAGCTGCAACCACAGAGCATACTAAGACAAAACCTTGACACAGTTACCAAGATAAATCTTTTCTGATGTGGAAGATCAGACTATGCTGCAACCACAGAGCATACTTAGACATATAGTGTGAATAAGTCACAACTACTATACCAAAAATTATGATAGCCACCAAAATAATAAATAAGACAATAAAGCAACAATAAAAGGAACACCAGAATTTACGAGGTTCGGCTAATTTTGCCTACTCCTCGGACACAACCAATATTTTATTCCACTCCAAAAATACAAGTGAAATAATACTAAAGAGAGAAGATACAAATGCCTTAAGAAGATAAGAAGGCAAATGAGAGGTGTGTTTAAATCCTAAACATTAGACCTCCTTTTATAGGGAAAAATTCTCAATCCCAAAGTGTCACCCACCGATGTGGGACTTTTGACAATCAACAACTGTGACATGGCAAAACAAGCAAATAACTATGCCACACGCGTGGAAAATTAACTATACCGATGCCCTCAAAATACAAACTTTAACCTGGAGATCATCCTGCAAGGAAGTCGATATAATGTCAGATCAAGCAAACTTGCAGCAGTAAATAGGCATATATAATCACTTAAACATGGCCGGGCCCGAGTTCATTTTTTGTGTTTTGCACTTTCGCGACATTCACCTAGAGCACAACAATATTCAAAGTAAACTCCTAAAAACAATGTCAAGGTTGCTTAATAAAGTCTTTCATCCTTTTAATGAATTCAGTACTGTTAATACAAAAACACACTACATGACTGAAGCGTCCAATTCTAAAGGAATACAATCCTTATTAGCTGATTCACCAGACTTCATAGTAGGAACTTGCTACCTAAAATGTTGTGTGTGCTACCCCTTTATGGTCTGCCTCTGGGAATGGTGAACAAAAGCCTTATATACATGCTTTCAACCTTGTAATCACCTATAGAAAATTGAACAATTTGCTTAATCTTTGACGTCTTCCTAATTTATTGCTTGCACCATCAGAGTTCAGACGTAAAACTACAGCATATCCCCTTTGTCTAAGAGTAGGTAATTACGGAGTAGACCAATCAACTCTCAAAATATAACAGAACATCTGTAGCTTCAAGTAGCAACAATAAGACCCTTTATTAGAATACTGTTTCCGTGCTAACAAAGAATATTAGAAAAACTGTTAGCTTAATAAAAAAGGTATCCTACAGGTTGCCACGCAGGTGGACACCGGTTTCGCATAATAACCATCAAAGCTTCGAGATTTAACATATCCGTGTATAATGTATTCCAGTCACCCCTTTGTCCCACGATACATGTTTGTATTTGCTAAAGAACCAGCTCATTTTAAAGTAAATCAGAGAATTAGTTTAACCAGATGATGGTGTTAGATAACTTGGACAGTGATTTATTCTTGGAAGCTTTTGACAAATCTTGAATGCTTCGCAGAAATTGCCCTGAACCAAGAATCTTTAACTGAAGTTCATTGGAAATATTACTCAAGCTCTACTGGTTTGCTAGTAATTGTAAAGCCAGCATCTTTAACATGGTGGTAACATAGCAAAGAGCATGAATTACTCTACTACTACCATGAGAGACTTCAAGTATCCAACTAAAACCTTAAAAGTAATGAGCAAAGTAGTTCATGAGTACATTAAACTATATGGAATTTGAAATCCTTAAGTAACTAATTTGGGGCACATATTTTAACATTTTCTTGCACATGTGACAATGTTTCAAGAAAGAAACGGGTCCAAATACATTACCTTACTGTTTAAGACACACTTGACAAATAAAAAAGCTCAGCCTTTGGAGATGCTCTAGGGAAACGCATCAATTCTGTGGTGATATTTCTTTCTTCGTCGGAACCAAAGGCTCTATAACGCTTAATGCTCATCCTTATCAAAGATGGACTATGAGCTAACAATAGCTTTACGAAAAGCAGTTCAGTTTTTGAACCGTTAAACCAATGTATCACTACATCTTTCAGCTGGTTGAGTGGCCGTTCCAAGCAGGTTGGTGTGCCTAGATATTTCTAAACTGCTTCAGCATTGTCGCTGGTATCATAGGCCTAATGGTGTCAAATTACACAAAGTAAGTTTACCTTCTCATGTTTAAATATACACATAACCACATTTACCTTTCTTACCCAAATCTCAAGTTTACTCAAATTGGGGGTACTCTTAATTAACTCTAGAGAGCAAGAAGTCTGACCCATTTTGCCGAAGCATACACCCAACCTTACATACCACAAGCAGTCGAGCGTACAAGGAAGCCGCTTCGAAACTGTGTCTGCACTCAAAAGCTTTAATTGGAGCAAATATTAAAATAAGAATCGCATGAACACAATCCTTATAAGATGTTCAAGTAAAACAACATGAATGATTCATACCTCAAGGTCAATTGAGCCCAAAGCAAGATCCTCAAGCGTAGGCAAGTTAAAAAGAAGCTTTCCCAAAGTTGATCTTTCATCATGTTTTGGATTATTAACCACAAGGTCCAATACTCTTAAATCATGTTGTAAAGCAATTTAGTTCAAGATCATAGTGACTCTGACGAACAGTCAAGAACTCCAGCAACGGTGAGGCCAGGGGTGGATTTAGGGGGGCGGAAGGGGTTCACCCGAACCCCCTCGCCGAAAAAATACACTGTATATATAAAGCAAAATCTGTTTTTTACCTCTATATATTAAGTTTTGAACCCCCTTAACACAACCCAAAAGTATAGTTCAGTCAAGAGGGTTCAAAACCTCAACGCAAATTTTTTTTTTTGAACCCCTTCGTGAATATCCTGCCTCCGGCAGTGGGTGAGGCCATGTTTAGGTATTGCGTGCCGTTACAGTATATCAAGTACAAATTGGCAAGAAGGGGGGCATTGATAACACAAAACTCTGGGGTTTATTCAGATGGAGGTCTGCAAGATTCTGAAAGCCTAGAAAAGTATTTGGTGGTTTGAATACACAGTTGTGGAGATCCAAATATGTCAGGGTTGGACAATTAAATATATGCGAAGGGAGTCTATAAGTAGTAATATCTGGCATGTTTAGGGTTAGCTCCTTGACACCATTTTTGGTGACATACTACATCCATCTATCAATATTTGCATATGAAGACAAATTTACTCCTGAAACATCAAGAACAAAAATCACGATGTCTCCAATATGCTGTAAGAGAATCCAACCTACTGTTTAGTTGAAAAAAGAATGAGATCTTTTTGCTAATTTATTGCCAGGGGCGGATGTATAGGTAAGATTACGGGGCATGTGAACCCATGGTCTCTCGGCAAAATTAATATTTTATGTATATATATATTTTTTTTTAAATTGGTATAATATTAACTGTTGGCACACATACTCCAAGAAGGTTGATTAGGGTACTTGGTTGAAGGTTGTGTTATTTATCTAGAGTAATAGGGATCATTTCCACTTAATATATTTTTTTTCTTTTTTTGATTGTGCACTCATATACTAAAAATCCTAGATCCGCCTCTGTTTATTGCAAAGGAGCTTATCCAACACAATATTAGGAAGCATGGTCCAAATATATCTCCAGTTTGTGGATAAAACACTAGTTCTTGCTGCATCTTGAACCGATAAGACCTCAAAGATATAATATATAATGCTTCTTGGTAAAGCACTGATTCTATCTTCTCTATTCCCTTCAACAACAGCTTCTTTTACTATCTGTTAGAAGAAGTTGAATATAAGTCTTAAGCTTAATATTTAGAACCCAAAACGCAAAAAAGAAGGGGGAAAAAGAGGGAATTGTATACCTTGAATCATGCTGGCTGATTCTTAAGATAAAATTTGTGATGTTAATCAGAGTCCTCAAATTACATAGCAGAACAGAACAGGACCAAATGCAAAAGATGTTGCAACATTACACTCTGTTCCTTAGAATTTTATCACCGTCAGCATACCCCGCTGAAAAATATCAAAATTTTAAGCAAAGTCAACAAGCTGTTAATTAGATTACTGCAGAGAGAAAGGGAGGGAGTGAAAAGGCACCCAGCAGCTCAAGAAGGAACTGAAAGTCAAGTCTAAGACCTATCTCCAACCCTAATATCAAATTTCGAGAAGTTTTATTTTGTGTCTCATACAACTTATCCTAATTGTATGAGGCTTTTTTTTTGTCACATAAATTTGTGGACCCCCAATTTTACACTTCTGGGTCCATAAAACTGTGAGACAAAAAAATTGCTTCATACAACTAGTGTCAGTTGTATGAGATACAAAATAAAATTTTCCCCAAATTTCTCACCAAAATGGTGTAACACCAAATTTACTTCAACCATTACACTATTTTTTACACCAAAAAAATATTTCTTCTCTCTCTTCTATATTATATTACTAGTATTAGTAATCGCACGATGTGCGGATAATATTATGATCCTTCTAAATTATATAAATTAAAAAGAATAAATTATATGAATAACTATTGACATAAACTTAAATATTATAACCCCATATATAGTCGATGATACAAACAAATAAAAATACAATATGATTCAAAAATAAAACTCATTCCCTTTCAATTTACATAAAATATTTTTCTTGTTAGTCTGTTCCAAAAGAATGACACATTTTTATATTTGAAAATAATTTAACTTTAAATTTTTTATTTTACTCTTTTACATATAATGAGAAGTTCTTACACTCATGCAAATATCATGGCTCCGCAAAACTATTAGGATCATAAGTTTCAAAAGTTTCCTTTTTCGTTCTTAAATTTCGTGTTAAGTCAAACTATCTCATCTATATTGAAACTGAGTGAAGTCGTATTATATAGAGTAATAACAAATAAAAATACATTTAGTAATATCTTAATTTAAATTATAAAGATATATTATATTATTATCTAAGCATAATATATTCTCACATTAACATCAACTTCTACCAATCTAAAATTACACAGTGATAAATTAATATATACATACATGATAATTTATTAACAACCAATATATTCCAACTTTTGGGAGTTACCAACTTATAAAACAGCTGGATCGTAATTTGCTTAATAATTTTGCTAGTTACCTCAATTTTAACCACACAGCTAAAGTCATATTGTTTTTAACAATTTAAGTGATACATTTGGGATATAGTTAAGATTAATATATTATAATTAAATAAATGTTAACCTACTTTAAATATTATTCTTCTATGATGCACATGTACTAAAAGAAGATGAGTTCTTACATGTAATTATAAATTAAATGAATCTTACCTTGTGATTTTGTGATTTGCTTTATTTTGTGTAAATAGCAATCCCAAATAGTGCAATTATATTGTGATGACCCAAAAAGTCATCACTTATTTTAGAAATGAATTCTGCATTTCGAGGTCTTAAAAAACCTCTTTCAGCATCACCTCGATTTGCATGCGCAGTCCAGGCGTATAGTCGGAAAGCCATTATGTAAAAATCTGTGAAAATGATGAATTTTAACTTTAAAATAAATTAAGTTGACTTCGGTCAATATTTTAGGTAAATGGACCCGTGATTTGACGGTCCCGGAGGGCCGTAGGAAACTATGGAACTTGGGTGTATCCCCGGAATCGAATTCCGAGGTCCCAAGCCCGAGAAATGAATTTTTGAAAGAAATTATTTTGCTGAATTAATTATGAGTTTTTGAAGGTGAAATGTGTTTGAAACCATTGGTATCTGGCCCGTATTCTAGCTCCGGAGCCCGGTACATGTCTTATATATGATTTGGGTCGAGCCTATGAAAATTGGTAAGAAACGGATTTGAAACAACGTGAATCGGACCTTATTTGAGAAATTTGGCAAATTTGAAGTTCTTAAGAAATTCCATGATTTTGATGCTAAATTCATAGTTGTTGATGTTATTTTAGTGGTTGAATGCACGAGCGAGTCTGTATGATGTTTTTAGGTTGGTGTGCATGTTTGGTTTGGAATCCCGAGGGCTCGGGTGAGTTTTGGATAGGCCACAGGGTAGATTTCAGACTTGAGAAATTGCAAACTTCAGCTGTTGCATTGCAGGCCTGCAGGCTTTGTCGCAAATGCGAACAATAGCCCATGCCAGCTTACCTCGCAAATGCGAGGGATTGATCGCAAATGTGATCTCCCAGTTTTAGCCAGACGTCGCAAATGCGACACATTGTTCGCAATTCCCACTTCGCAAATGCGAAAACTGCTTCGCAAATGCGAACTTAGCAGAAGTCTGGGTTCGCAATTGCGAACCCATGTCGCAAACGACATCTGCAACCTGCAATTTTATAATTTAGCCGATAATATTTTATTTTTCACTCTTTCAAAACCAAAACACTCTTGGGCAATTTTTCAAAGACAACTCTTCTTCCAAATCGATTGTAAGTTAATTTTAACTCGTTTTCTTCAATCATTAACATCTTTTCATATGATTTCAACTCAAAATCAATGATTTTCATGGGGGAAATTGGGTGTTTTAGGTAGAACCTATGGTTTTCAAAAATTGGGGATTTGGACCTCGATTTGAGGTCCGATTTCAAAACAAATTATATATTTGAGTTCGTGCACGAATGGATAATCGGGTTTTGGTTCGAACCTCGAGTTTTGACCATGTGGGCCCGGGGGCGATTTTTGACCTTTTGGGTAAAACTTTGGAAAACCTATTTTTATGTATTGACATCGATTCATTTAGCGTTTATTGATATAATTAAGTAACTTGTGGCTAGATACGAGCGAGTTGGTGGTGCGATCAAGAGGTAAAGCGATAATTGAGGCTTGAATTGTGCTCGTGGCATCGAGGTAAGTATTTGGTCTAACCTTAGCTTGAGGAATTGGGAGTCGTGTCTTATTTGCTACGTGTTAATTGTGGAGTACGACATATAAGCATGGTGACGAGTATCTATACGTCGGTGTCAAGCATGCCCGTGAGTCTTGTATTGTAATTCTTATGACTCCGTTGTGGTTTATTGCGCTTCATATGTTATTATCATTATTGTTCCATTGCCGGGATGCTATTATCATTACTGTTCCCTTGCCGAGATATTATTATCATTATTGTTCCCTTGCCGGGATGTTATTGTCATATTATTATTCCTTACCGGAATGTTTGTTTTGATATTATTGTTCCCTTGCCGGGACCCTTTTGTGATTGGTGTTGATAAAAGAAATAGGAGCGGGTTGCACGCATGCAACAAGATATGTGAAATAGGAGCGGGCTGCACGCTTGCAACAAGATATGTGAAATGGGAGAGAGTTGCACGCCTGCAACAAGATATGTGAAATGGGAGCGGGTTACACGCCTGCAACAAGATATGTGAAATAGGAGCGAGTTGCACGCTTGCAATGAGATATATGAAATGGGAGCGGGTTGCACGCCTGCAACGAGATACATGAAATGGGAGCGGGTTGCATGCCTACAACGAGATATATGAAATGGGATTGGGTTGCACGCATGCAACGAGATATATGAAATGTGATCGGGTTGCACGCCTGCAACGAGATATATGAAATGGGATCGGGTTGCACGCCTGCAACAAGATAAGAAATGAAAGTGAATTCTGCATTTGTTTTCCTTATCCTTGTTAGTAATTGGATTTTGGTTTCTTTATATTCTCTTGATATTCTGTTGTTATCTGTTATTCCCCGAAGCATGTTTCTCCTGCCCAATTTTAATTGTAATTATCTGCTTTTATTTCCGCTGTTTATGATATAACTGCACATGTTTATTTGGTAGTCTAGTCCTAGCCTCGTCACTACTTCGCCGAGGTTAGGCTAGACACTTACCAGCACATGGGGTCGGTTGTACTGATACTACACTCTGCACTCTTTTGTGCAGATCCCAGTATTATAGACTTTGGACCGCAGTGAGGTTACTGCCTTCAGTCCAGCAGGCGACCTGAGGTAGTCCTGCAGGCGTCTGCGGGCCTTGGCGTCACCTCCTATCTTTCCTTTATCCTATTTCCTTTACTTATTTTAGAAATAGTGTATCTTTTATCTTTCGGACTTTGTATGTAGTATTCTTAGACCGTCTGTGAAATTGTGACACCAAATTCTGGGTAAAGTTATATTTAGACTTCCGCAGTTTGTATTAAGATAAACAATCAGATTTTGTCTTCCGCTTAATTATTTTCGCTATTTGTATGATATCTACTCATCAGTATTAATGGATTAAAACTGGAAAAGGTAATTAGAATAATTTGGCTTGCCTAGCTTCCACCAGTAGGTGCCATCACGACTCTCGAGGGTGAAAAATCCGGGTTGTGACATATATTCATCTATGTGCTTACGCTATCCAAATCTATTCCATTCTAATTGACACACACACACACACACACATACATACATACATACACACACACACACACACACACACACACACACACACACATATATATATATATATATTTGACCACATCGGTTGCTCGATCAATTGGCTCATACAATTTGAGAGAACATAAATATTAACAACGCGCCAAAAGGTCATTGTCCATACATGAGCCATTAGAAAAGAATATATCCTCTCTCCTTATCTATTTTAGCATAACAACTGCTAGCACTAAAAGAAAAATAAAAATAAATGTCTTCCAAACAATTGAGATATAAAACAAATTATAAAATATTGGATAATTAATTTTATAGTAAGGCAACACAATTGACGTTTGTTTAGCCTATGTCGGCGTCGATTCATAGTTAAACATTATCCCTAAAGTAGTTAAGAAAGTTAAGTTTCGATCCAACAATGCGGTAATTATGATTATGGGTTCGAACCTAGATTTTTTAGTCTTATTTCTAGTAACAAACACGTTTTTATTTTTTCTGTTGTTTTTATTGTGAACTCAAATTTCAAAAAACTCTTTCTCATTATTTAGAACAATTCCCCTCACTCGCTGAGCCTCTCGTTTGAATTGGAACATTTATGTGTTGATTAGCTTTCCTAATTAGTTAATCAATCAATTCAAATTTAACTTTCTTTCCATTCAAATTCAAAAGAATTTTATTTACCATATTTCTATTTAAATTTAAATAAATATCCCGTCTTTCAATTTAAATTAAATTCTATAACAAATATTGTCATAATTTTCTAACCATAATGCAACATTGCTATATTGCCATGTGACTTTTTGTTAGCTTATCGCGTTACTTAATGTCCTTACTCATTGCTCTACTTTTAGTATAATACAATGAATATAGTTTTGTGTTACCCCTAAAATTTAATTTAACTTTGTTCTTTTGTTCCGTAGCTCCAATTGTTTTGTTTAAAGTTATCAATAATATTATTTTTCCTATTTAATTATTTTATTAAATAAATTTAAAGTATAGACCCCTTCACATACTTCTATTATCCTCTATATACATTATTTCTATCATATAATATTTTAATTATTTTTCACACTTCGTGTTGTATCTATAATATAAACATTATCGTATAATTTTTCTAATTCTTTTTAGAATATGCAAAAAACGAAGAAGTTCTTTTTATTATTTTCCATAAATCTACACTTTTAGTAATTATTATTTAGTATTATGTGCAATATGTAATTAATTTTTTTCCTTTTGTTTTTGTATAGAGTTTTGACTTTAGTTTTTTTATAACTTAACTACATACAATTTTAATACATCTTTATATTATTAATTTGTTTCTTGGCATTATTTCATTGTAAACGTTTTAAATTTTTGGTTTATAAATTATGTTTTCGATTTCATGATATTATCTATATAAGATGTTTTTTCTCATAATAATTCAAAAAAATTTCTTATATCAATTTTAAATAGCTAATCCTTCTATATATCTACAATTATATTATTTATTTACAAAAATAATCTCTATTTTTTGTTCTTTGTCTATTGTTATTGTGTTACCCGTTACTTGATATGGTTACATTATTACTTAACTTTTTATTAGTTTGTCACCTACTTTATATGCCTATCTGCTACTTCTATTATAATATACTATAATGGATATGGTTTTTCTTTCTCTTAAATTAATCTTTTTATTTATTTTTAATCATTCACTATATAATATTTAAATTTATCAATAATATTTGTGAGTATTAATTATTTATTTGCTTTACTTTATCATTTAAATTCATTCAAACTATAAATTCTCACACATTATCTTTATCCCCCTCTTTCTAAATTATTTCCCCTAGTAAGTATGATATTGTTTTTTAATTTTTTCATTTAGTATTTTATTCTATAATATACAAAAATAAAAGTGCATATGATCAGACTATATAGTACTATATCAAAATTTTACGGTATGTTTATTACTAAACTTCTAGTAATTATTATTTTTGTTGAAGCTTTTAGCCGTTAAAAAAATTATTTCTATTGTATACTTGTTTAAAATTCAGAAAACTTAGTCTAAAATAGATACTTTAGATTATCCCTTATGAAATAAATAAATTATTAAATATATCTACATTATGAACTTTAGGTTAAAACTTTAAAATATATTTATCTTCAACTCACTAAAAAGTACTGAATTTTTAAAATAAATTAAAATTTCACATTAAATTACGGTAGGATATATTCTTCTCATTCGATATTAGAAAAGGAATCCAAATACTATTGATATCAAAATTTTTTACTTTCCAAATAAAAGATTTCAGTTAGAAAATATTAGAATAATGATTGAACTTTATTTTTTAAAAAGGAATTCTTATTCAATTAATTACAATAAATGGAACTCCATACATAATTCTTAAGTGATATTTTCTTATTTGACAATCTTCCACAAACTCTTTAAGATTGCCAAGTGGCATTATAGTAGCTTGTCACTTGGTTTAACCACAATGCAAACTTTCTACTTTAATATATATAGATTTATTTTAATCTTTCACTATAAAATATTTGAATTTATCAATAATATTTGTGAGTATTAATTATTTATTTTCTTTATTTTATCATTTAAATTAATTCAAAGTATAAATTCTCTAACACTACCTTTATCCCCCACTTTCTAAATTATTTCCCCTAGTAAGTATGGTATTTTATTTAATTTTTTCATTTAGTATTTTATTCAATAATAGACAAAAATAAAAGTTCATATGATCAAACTATATAGTACTACACCAAAATATTACGGTATTTTTATTATTAAACTTCTAGTAATTATTATTTTTGTTGAAACTTTTAGCCTTTAAAAAAATTATTTTTATTATATACTTATTTAAAATTCAGAAAACTTAGTCTAAAATAGATACTTTAGATTATCCCTTATGAAATAAATAAATTATTAAATATATCTACATTATGAACTTTAGGTTAAAACCTTAAAATATATTTATCTTCAACTCATTAAAAAGTACTGAATTTTTAAAATAAATTAAAATTTCACATAAGATTACGATAGGATATATTCTTCTCACTCGATATTAAAAAAGGAATCCAAATACTATTTATATCAAAATTCTTTACTTTCCAAATAAAAAATTTCAGTTAGAAAATATTAGAATAATGATTGAACTTTATTTTTGAAAAAAGAATTCTTATTCAATTTAATTACAATAAATGGAACTCCATACATAATTCTTAAGTGATATTTTCTTATTTGACAATCTTCCACAAACTCTTTAAGATTGCCAAGTGGCTTTATAGTAGCTTGCCACTTAGCTTAACCACAATGCATTTAATTTTTTCATGCACAATCCCCCTCTTTCTAAATTATTTTCCCTAGTAAGTATGATATTTTGTTTAATTTTTTCATTTAGCATTTTATTCAATAATAGACAAAAATAAAAGTGCATATGATCGAACTATATAGTACTACACCAAAATATTATGGTATTTTTATTATTAAACTTCTAGTAATTATTATTTTTGTTGAAGCTTTTAGCCTCTAAAAAAATTATTTTTAGTGTAAACTTGTTTAAAATTCAGAAAAATTAGTCTAAAACAGATACTTTAGATTAACTTCCTTATGAAATAAATAAATTATAAAATATATCTACATTCTGAACATTAGGTTAAAACGTTAAAATATATTTATCTTTACTTCATTAAAAAGTACTAAATTTTTAAAATAAATTAAAATTGCACATCAGATTCACCCTCGGGAGTCGTGATGGCGCATACTCGTGGAAGCTAGGCAAGCCGAATATTGAGAATTTATCTCCCATTTTATTTAAACATATTAAACAATGTAAAATACCAAGTAGTTAAACAATGGAATATGATTAAACAAGCGGAAAATGCGGAAGCCGAAACTTAATATTCCAATTGAACGCTGCTACATAATTTGAAGTATAATACTACCCAGAACTGGAGTCACAGCTTCATAGACAGTCTAAGAACACTACAAACAAAGTCTGAATGAAATACATAGGTCTGTCTCTGAATAAGTAAAAACAAAAAGAGGAAAGATTGGAGGTGACGCCAAGGCCCGTGGACGTCTGCAGAACTACCTCGGGTCACCTGTGTGGACTGAAGACAACACCCTCACTGTGGTTCAAGCGCTCCGGTATCAGTGTCTGCACACAGTGCAGAGTGTAGTATCAGCACAACCGACCCTATGTGCTGGTAAGTGCCTAGCCTAACCTCGGTGAAGTAGTGAAGAGGCCAGGACAGAACTACTAAATAAACCTATGCAGTTAAATCATATACAGCGGAAATAGAAGCAGATAATTACAACTAAAATTAGGCGGGGGAAACATGTTGCGTGGAGTAACAAGTAACAACAGAACGACAGTAGAGAAACATAAGGAATACCATAAATCAGTTACCATCAAAAATAAGGAAATAGAAAGACAGGTACACACGTAATACTGTTGCAGGCGTGCATCCCATTCCCCTTCTTATATTACCGTTGCAGGCGTGCAACCCGCTCCCATTTTACATATTACCGTTGCAGGCATACAACCCGCTCCCATTTCACATATTACCGTTGCAGGCATGCAACCCGCTCCCATTTCACATATTACCGTTGCAGGCGTGCAACCCACTCCCATTTCACATATTACCGTTGTAGGCGTGCAAGCCGCTCCCATTTCTTTTATCAACACCAATCATAAAAGGGTCCCGGTAAGGGAACAATAATATTAAAACAAACATCCCATCAAGGGAACAATAATATGACAATAAGATCCCGACAAAGGAACAATAACGATAGTAACATCCCGGCAAGGGAACAATAATGATAATAACATCCCGGCAAGGGGACAATTATGATAATCCTCATATGAGCGCAATAAAACACAACAGAGTCATAACAATTACAATACAAGACTCACGGGCATGCTTGATACCGACATATAGATACTCGTCACCATGACTACATGTCGTACTCAACAATTAACACGTAGCAAATAAGACACGACTCCTAATCCCTCAAGCTAAGGTTAGACCAAACACTTACCTCGATGCCACGAACACAATTCAAGTCTCAACTATCGCTTTACCCCTTGATTCCACCACCACTTCGCTCGTATCTAGCCACAAGTTACTTAATTATATTAATAAGTGCTAGATGAATCGATTCCAATGCATGAAAATAGATTTTCTAAAGTTTTTCCCAAAAAGTCAAAACTAGACCCCGGGCCCACCTGGTCAAAACCCGAGGTTCGAACCAAAACCCGATTAACCATTCCCCCACGAACCCAAATATGTAATTTGTTTTGAAATCGGACCTCAAATCGAGGTTCAAATCCCCAATTTTTGAAAAACCTAGGTTCTACCCAAAACACCCAATTTTCCCAATGAAATTCATTGATTTTGAGTTGAAATCATGTGAAAAGATGTTAAAGATTGAAGAAAACTAGTTAGAAACCACTTACAATTGATTTGGAGGAGAAGTTTTCTTTGAAAAATCGCCCGAGAGAGTTTATGTTTTGACAAGATGTGAAGAATGGTTGAAAATGCGTCTAAGTGTAAATTTACAGGTCTCTGATGTCGCAATTGCGACCAGGGTTTGCAATTGCGAACCCTTCAAAATTCTAAGACCTTCGCATTTGTAAATAAAATGTTGCATTTGCGACCTAGTCTATTTTCCGGTCTTTTTCGCATTTGCGATAGACCACTCGCAAATGCGAAGTCGCATTTGCGATACAGGAGTCGCATTTGCGACTAAGGCAGTAACTGGGGGGGGGGCATCGCATTTGCGATGGAAAACTCACATTTGCGAGGGAAGGCTGGCCTGGGCTAGTTCGCATTTGCGACCCAGCCCTAGCATTTACGAACTCGTATTTGCGACCCAGGCTTCGTAAATGCGAAGCCTGCAGGCCTGCAATAGAACAGCTGAAACCTGCAATTTTTCCAAGTCCAATTCTACTCCGTGGCCTATCCAAAACTCACCCGAACCCTTGGGGCTCTAAACAAACATGCACACCAACCTAAAAACATCATACAGACTCGCTCATACATTCAAATCACCAAAATAATATTGACAACTATGAATTTAGTATCAAAATCATGAAATTTTCTAAGAACTTCTAATTTTCCAATTTTCTCAAATACGGTTCGATTCACATCGTTTCAAGTCCGTTTCTTACTAAAATTAACAGACTCATCTTAAATCACATATAAGACCTATACCGAGCTTCAGAACCAAAATACGGGCCCGATACCAATGGTTTCAAACATAAATTCTCTTCTTTACTTTCATAATTAATTCAGCAAAATAACTTCTTTCAAAAATTTATTTCTCGGGCTTGGGACCTTAGAATTCGATTCCGGGCATACGCCCAAGTCCCATATTTTCCTACGGACCCTCCCGGACCATCAAATCACGGGTCCGGGTCCGTTTACCCAAAATATTGACCAAAGTCAATTTAATTCATTCTAAAGTCAAAATTTATCATTTTTCACATATTTTTACATATTGGCTTTCCGGCTACGTGCCCGGACTATGCACGCAAATCGAGGTGAGACATAAAGAGGTTTTTAAGGCCTTGAGGTCATCACATTCTCCACCTCTAAAACAATTGTTCGTCCTCGAACGGACAAAAGAAGGAAGTACTTGAGTCGGGGAAAATATAGGGATGACGGCTCTGCATATCGGACTCGGACTCCCAAGTCGATGCCTCAACAGGCTTAACTCTCCACTAAACACGAACAAAAGGAAAACTCATCGATCTCAATTGACGAACCTGCTGGTCTAGAATAGCAACCAGCTCCTCCTCGTAAGACAAGTCCTTGTCCAATTGGACAATGCTAAAATCTAACACGTGGGATGGATCACCGTGATACTTCCGGAACATTGACACATGAAACACTGGATGCACGGCTGATAAGCTCAGTGGCAATGCATGTCTGTAAGCCACCTCTCCCACTCGATCAAAAATCTCAAACGGGCCAGTGAACCTAGGGCTAAGCTTGCCCTTCTTCCCAAATCTCATCACGCCCTTCATAGGCGACACTCAAAGCAATACCCGCTCACCGACCATGAATGCCAAATCATGAACCTTACGGTCGGCATAACTCTTTTGCATGGACTGAGCTGTACGAAGCCTATCTTGAATAATCCTGACCTTGTCCAAGACATCCTGTACTAGATCCGTACCCAACAACCGAGCCTCTTCCGGCTCAAACCATCCAACCGGCGACTGACACCACCTACTATACAAAGCCTCATAAGGAGCCATCTAGATACCCGACTGGCAGCTGTTGTTGTAAGCAAACTCCGCTAAAGGCAAAAACTGATCCCACGAGCCTCCAAAGTCAATGACACAAGCTCGGAGCATATCCTCCAAAATCTGAATGGTCCACTCGGACTGCCCGTCCGTTTAAGGATGAAATGCTATGCTCAACTCAACCCGTATGCCCAACTCTCGCTGAACTGCTCTCCAAAAGTGTGAGGTAAACTGCATGCCTTGGTCCGAAATGATAGACATGGGAACACCATGAAGACGAACAGTCTCCCGGATATAGATCTCAGCTAACCTCTCAGACGAATAAGAGACTGCCACAAAAATGAAATGTGCTGACTTGGTCAGCCTATCAACAATAACCCACACTGCATTGAACTTCCTCTGAGTCCATGGGAGTCCAATAGCAAAGTCCATAGTGATACGCTCCCACTTCCACTCAGGAATCTCGATCTTCTGGAACAAACCACCGGGCCTCTGATGCTCGTCCTTAACCTTCTGACAATTCAAACATCGAGCCATATATGCAATGATATCCTTCTTCATTCTTCTCCACCAATAATGCTGCCGCAAATCCTGATACATCTTTGCGGCGCCCAGATGAATAGAGTACCGGGAACTATAGGCCTCTTCTAAAATCAACTCTCAGAGTCCATCCACATTAGGCACACAAACTCGACCCTGCAATCTCAAAACTCCATCATCTCCTAAGGTAACCTGCTTGGCACCTCTGTGTTGCACCGTGTCTCTAAGGACACACAAATAGGGATCATCATACTATCGATCTCGGATACGCTCCAATAAAGAAGAACGAGCGACTGTGCAAGCTAACACATGACTGGGCTTAGAAACATCCAACCTCACGAACAAATTGGCCAAAACCTGAACATCCAAAGTAAGCGACCTCTTACCGACCGGAATATAAGTGAGACTGCCCATACTGGCTGACTTCCTACTCAAAGCATCGGCCACCACATTGGCCTTTCCAGGATGATATAAGATGGTGATATCATAGTCCTTTAATAGCTCCAACCATCTTCTCTGCCTCAAATTTAGCTCCTTCTGCTTGAACAAATACTGCAGACTCTTGTGGTCCATGAACACC
This sequence comes from Nicotiana tabacum, assembly GCF_000715075.1. Lineage (NCBI taxonomy): Eukaryota > Viridiplantae > Streptophyta > Magnoliopsida > Solanales > Solanaceae > Nicotiana > Nicotiana tabacum. The sequence goes on from NC_134095.1 coordinate 124,885,335, forward strand.
TCATATCCCACTCCATACAGATAATGCCTCCAAATCTTCAACGCGTGAACAATGGCTGCTAACTCCAAATCATGAACCAGATAGTTCTTCTCATGAATCTTCAAGTGACGCGAAGCGTAATCAATGACCTTTCCATCCTGCATCAACACTGCACCAAGTCCAATATGAGATGCATCATAGTAAACCGTATATGGACCTGAAACTGTGGGCAAAACCAATACCGGTGCTGTAGTCAGAGCTGTCTTGAGCTTCTGAAAGCTTGCCTCACACTCATCTGACCATCTGAACTAGGCCCCTTTCTGGGTCAACCTAGTCATCAGGGCTGTAATAGATGAAAACCTCCCACAAACCGACGATAATAGCCTGCCAACCCCAAGAAACTCCAAATCTCTGTAGTTGATGCTGGTCTAGGCCAGTTCTTGACTGCCTCAATCTTCTTTGGATCAACTTGAAAACCCTCTGCTGATACAACATGACCCAAGAATGCAACTGAACTCAACCAAAACTCACACTTCGAAAACTTGGCATACAACTGACTATCCCTTAGAGTCTGAAGAACCACTCTAAGATGCTACTCGTGCTTTTCCCGGCTGCAGGAATAGATCAAAATATCATCAATAAAGACTATCACTAATGAATCCAAGTAAGGTCTGAACACCCGGTTAATCAAATCCATAAAAGCTGATGGGGCATTTGTCAACCCGAATGACATCACCAAGAACTCATAATGCCCGTACCGAGTGCGAAAAACGGTCTTAGGGACATCGGATGCCCTAATCCTCATTTGATGGTAGCTAGATCTCAAGTCAATCTTCGAAAATACCTTGGCACCCTGAAGATGATCAAACAAATCATCAATCCTCGGCAATGGATACTTATTCTTGATTGTAACCTTATTCAACTGCCGGTAATTAATACACATTCTCATCGATCCTTCCTTCTTCTTAACAAACTGTACAACAAAAGTAACCATCCTATGAAAGCTTCAGGAAGAGGTGGAGCTTACCAACTCACAGCTGAACCCTGAAATCCTAGCAGAGGGGTTGATCAGAGTTTCTACCTGGACTTGCACGCACGAAACAAAAATGCAGTGTCCCCAGGCAACGGGACATCAGTACGAATAAAAATATATTGGTATGTAAGGAAGAAAGTAGAATCATATATAGTTGATGTAAAAAAAATTAATAACTCATTAGGAAGTGACCCCAACAACATCAAGGCCAAGTCACCATCATCAAAAGCTGCATCCATATTTTGCAAATCTGTGACCAACTTATTGAAACTGGCGATATGTTCATTCATCGTGGTACCGGGAACATAGGTGAAGCGAAACAGTCTCTTCTTCATGTACAATTTATTTTGACAATTTTTCTTCAAATAATTATCCTCCAGTGCTTTCCATAATTTACTTGCAGAAGTTTCCTTTATGTATGGATATTTCTGCTCTCTACCAAGGTAGAATCGAACGGTACCGCAAGCAACACAGTTGATAATTCTCCAATCTTCTTCTCCAATAACATCTGGACTTTTTTCTTAAATGGCAAGATCTAGCCCTAGTTGAAAAACGACATCTAGAACCTCGCCTTGCCACATCCTAAAATGTCCTGACTACCACCTGACACTGAAACTCTGATAGCCTCCATTGCCGACATCCAACCGCATAGTAATCAAATATGCATGGTATGCTCGTGGAATTGTATGTCGTGAATACATATATATTGATGCAAATGCATGACATACCCAACCAAATGCTAGCAATGGAGGTCTCTCTCGGTAGCTAACCGGTATCATATTGCCAACCTGTAGCCATCTGTATAATATATATAGTTTTTCAGGCAAATAGGCCCCTTACCTCCGATTATAGCTCGAAGTCCATGCATAATATGCCATGTATGATATGAACTTTTAATGCACATAATAGGCCATAACAAGAACTTAGCCAATTTTGGCTCATTGGTACTCTTATTCTCATAATCTCATAATCACCTTCGTATAACATATAATTGTCTCGTGGAACCTTATATGTTTTTTTTTGAATAATCTTGAAAACTTAACTCGACTTTTAGAAAGATAACTTAACTCTGAAGATGTTCATAAAAAGCTTAAGGTGCTTCACTCAGTCCATATACCTGATTTCTTGATATTTAGTAAAAGAAAGTATTTCAAAAATCAAGTGTTTTAGTAGTTTAAACATAAAAACTATATTTAAGATTTTTGGAAATCGACGTGTCACTTAGAGATTTTAAATACACTTTAACAAGGAAGAAGGACTGATCGCAAATACTAAATACCTTTATTTTTTTTAGTCACACAACCCAAAGACGAATAAGAATTCATATATATAGACATATAGTTAAGAAAGCTGATAAAATGACATATATAGATGTCGAATACCCTATTTAACCAAATAAGTGGAATATCAACCTAATAGCATCATGAAAATACTTCAGCTACGATCCCAATGCCTTTCATAGAAGGTCTTTCTAGCAGTAGAATAGTAAAATATCACATTTGACGTCTTGGGAATTTCTCAGAATTCGTGCTAAAAGGAAGGACAGAGCTTAGCCTTAACATACCTTTCCAACGAACGTCTGAATGCCTATAATTCCTTCACAAAAAGTGTTCCTTACGTCCTAAGCTTTGCAAACAATATATATATGCAGCATATACGCACCTATAAACAATTCATAATTGAGTTTAAATCAACAGATTTTCCATATGACCCTAACTTGACGAAACGTCCGTAGAACTTTGTAAAAATGATCATAAAAGTATCCCAAGATGATTACCTTGGCAAACCAAGTATAAATCCTGAAGAATCAGCAAGAACAAAAAATTCCTACCTTCCAAGAATAGCTCCAAACACAACTAATAGAAGGGGGAAACGACTGCAAAGCGTAGAGATTGCGTTTCTAGGCACGGGGGCAAACTTTAACGATAGAAATCATTAAAAATGCACCTTAATCCCTCAAGAACACCATGGAACCTTCTCTTAAGCTTGATCACTATTTTGGGACTAAAATGAAATGTTTTAAGGTCTTAAAAGTCGAATTTGCCGACTTATACCTCTTGTTTGACCCGACCCGGTTCGCGTCCCGGTTTCAGCCCGGATAGTCCGCGGTAAAATAATAATAACTTTTTACTTCGATGTCGGTTTGATGTGAGGTTTTTTTGGTCCTGAACTAGACTCGTAGATCTTCGATTCGGTAGGTTGTGGATTCCATAACTATTTATATATTGGGAGAAATGGTCTAATACATTTGACTCCAAAGTTTAGAAAATTTATTAGAGAAATTTACGATAACTTTTTTCGACCTTTATTTCGCAACTTGCTTGACTCCAAAACTTAACATGTGACCAATGTGATATTATAATACCTCATAACACATTATTATGAGCATATTAGACACTCTTAATCTTATCCCACAGGTGCAAGTTAACTTAAACCTTCCGAACGTGCGGGGTGCTACCCGAGCCATTTCTTTAACCACGAACCTTTGTTTAAGGGATTCCTTTGACCTAAAGCTTTAGTTTAGTTCCTTGATATTACCACACATTTTTAGTATTATTACCCCAATGTTCTATACCCAATCATATATACCTAATATAACCATGCCACACTACGTATATTACGTAAGAGAAGAGAGAAATAAAACACATGGGTTCTCACAGTATCCCCCCCTTAAGAACATTCGTCCGCGAATGGGTCAAGTCAATTCCTTGGTTTCATTTCTTTTCCGCTAATACGTTATTTGCGAGGCTATATTTGTTACATTTGCAAAGCATAAATCAAATTCTGAAGATTTTAACTACTAGGCTTCGTATAACTATCTCGCAATAAGAAATTTAAATTGCACTTTCAAGTCATTTAAAATCCAATTAAGTTGCTGTAAAGAAATAATTGCCAATTATTTAAATGCGACTCACCTTAAGTCGTAAATAGGTGGGGGTACTTCTTCCTCATTTCCTCCTCAGCTTTCCAGGTCATTTCCTCGATGTTGTTATTTCGCCATAACACTTTCACGGAAGCCACTTCTTTAGTTCAAAGCTTTCTTACCTGCCGATCTAAAATAGCTACTGGTACCTCTGCAAAAGATAAGTCTTCAGCAATGTGAATATCCTCAATGGGCGTAATACGTGAAGGATCTCCAATTCACTTCCGCAACATAGATACATGAAACACAGGATGGACTGCTTCCAATTCTGAAGGCAAATCAAGCTCGTACGCCACCCTACCAATCCTCCGAATAATCTTATACGGTCCTGTTGATACCCAATTTTCCCTATATATTTTTTAATATGAAAATACCTTCAAAATAGAATGTATATGCATATATAAGTATGTCCAAGTATTTTATTATTTTTCCTTAATTTTTAAAGGTTTTTAAACCAATTTATTTCTCTATTTTTTATTCATAAAACCCAATAATTATTTCCAAAATTATTATTTTTGGTAATTCGTTTATTGGAATTTTACATTTATGGTAAAATATAGCCAAGGGAATTTTTACATATTTTTACAAACTTATTTAGTATTTTTAAAGGCTAAATTGTATAATTACGATATTAGCCTCCTTTAGGATTTAATTACGTTTATGTTCATGAATATTAGGTCCAATATTTTTAAATTGATAATTATATGTCATAAATTGTTTTAGTACTTTTAATTTATTTTCAAAAGTTAATTTTCTATTTTTATAAAATAAATAGGGAAAAATGGCTATTTAGAATCTAGCCAGATTTCATTTCAATTATAACCCAAAATTGACCCCAATTTGAACCCAACTTCCCCTGTACCAATTCCTTTTAAATACGACACTTTACCCATTTAAATGACCCAACCCAGACTCCCCACCTAACCCCTTTAATCCCAGTCGTTGATCGTTTATATCAACGGCTCCCATTACCCCTTTCCTTTTTAATCCAAACGACCCCTTCACCCTACCTCATTCCTCACAAACTGCTGCCTCTGAATGCCTCTTCTCTCTCAACTCTCTCAAAAACTCCTACAAACCCTAGCCGCCGCCATAAAGCTACACCCTAATACACCTTGATACCTACCTAATCCATGGCCTTCCGTGGTCATTTGAGGCTTGTACTAACCTTCCATGGCTTCTATGTGTTTGGTTCTATGGTTTCACGACTAGACTTCGAAGGCGTTTGGTCCAGTCCTTGATCGACTGGTGTTCATGGCCTTTCTCTGACCATCCACGACCTTTTCCGTCCATTCATGGCCTTTTGAGGTGGGTCCTTGACCTTTTCTGATTAGATCGTTAACTTCCAAGATATTTCTCATTTATTTTGGGTTTCCTGAAACCCTAATCTCTAAGATCTTTCAATTTTTTTCAGACCTACCTTAGATCTGTGCTTACCATGAGCTTTTAAGCATTTCTTCTCGAAGGTTCTTTAACTTTGCCTTCAAAACGACTCTTTATCTTTTCCGATTAGGGTTTTTCTTTTAAGTTATTTCAAAAAATATCTTCTCTGATTTTAACATGTTTCTGATCTTGCTATGTTTTGCTCATGTTGTTCTTTTATCTGAATTAGCATGTTTAAAACCCTAATTTCTTTTGGGCCTCAATCGAGTTCTTGAAGCTGTTTATTAGATGTGTACATGTTTGTTTAAGTTCTTGGTTGATTCATCTGTTTACCCTCTTTTGAACTCGTTTGTTGTGGAAAACTCTAGGTATTTGGGTATGGAATTATTGTCTGAACACTTGACTCGATTGAAAGTTCTTGTTTCAGACACTCTTTTCTTATGTGACTTATCTGATTTTTACTATCTTTCTAACTCAACTTTTGTCGAAAACCCTAACCTCTCAAAGGATTTCCTCACCTGTTGCTATGAGACCTTTGCATGTTTCTGATACTCTATTTTTTTCACTGTTGACTCAAAGTGGCTTGACCTACTTGATTACTATGCCTCGAATGTTTGCTTTACTACTGAACCCTAGCTTATTTCTACCACTACTGCATGTTTGTGATTATCTCTTTTGTTAATATGTTTGTCCTCGCATGTCTGATGACCCTGTTCACTTTTTTTATATGCTGAAGCCTCTTCTTTGATTGATCTTGGTCATGTGACTGGTTACAAAGTTTTTCTTTTATGAGCCCTAATTTCACTCGCCTGTTTGAAATTTATTGATTCTTTTCCTTTGGTGTAATATTTTGCCTTACTAAATCTTTTTCCAAAATAAACATATTTCTGTACTTAGACTCGATTGCTTACTTAATATTTTCACTACACCTTTTATGGCAATAATCAGTCAGTCTCTAAACTGATTTCCTTGCCTTATTTGAATCTGTTACTACCCGTTAAACAGTGATTCCTTAATTAAAGGGAATCACTCGGTTAATTGATTCTGACCGGAGAGTGTTTCTATATTTGTGTTAAAACTTTACTTGTTACCTTATTTCTCACCTGTTTTCAAATCTATAAATACCCTGCACCTTTTCTTCTTTCAAACGAACCACTTGAGTTCAGAGCACACACTTCACTCAAAACTCTCTCTATCTCTCTCTTTTTTTCTGTAACTGATTGGGTTGCTGCCTTGTCTAGCTGGCTGGAAGCCAAGGCTAGGATGTGGAAAATTTGCTTACTTTTCCTTTTCTGCATTTGCTTCTTTACTAGTATGTCCTAATTAATTTTTCAGCATCAACAACAACATGTTTCTTTACTATTTCCTTCACTCTAGCCTATTTTCTGCTTGTGTTTAATCAAGTTACATTTACCAAACATGCTGTAATCTGCCCTTCCTTTTCTGAATTAATGTATTTTTCTTATGTATGAATTCTGTCAGTCACTTATTATGACTTATGAATCCAAAACCCCCATAGCCCCTATGTTTTTGTATTCTTTGGTTGGTTTGAGGGCATGCCAGCATTAGATATTGCTGGGCATGATCCAAACCTGACCCTCCCTAGGTTCGTATGCTTCATATCCCCTCTATGTGTTGTGTTCTCTGGCTGGTTTATGGGCATGCCAGCACCAGCTATTGCTGTGCATATCCAAACCTGACCCATCTTAGGGTCACAAGCTCCCTGCAATGTATTCCCAAACCCCTGACCCCTTTGTATGAAAAATGTTGATTCTGTGTAGTGTTAGTTTTACTACTCCTGTTTTCAAATTTCCCTCACCCCCTTACTATTCTCAACCCAGTTTTAAACAAATCTCTGCCTCTGTACTTCCACTATACTCTTAAGACTTAGGTTCTGCCCCTCTTGTGTGAGCCTTGCCTTGGAACCCATGAGCTCCCTGAACTTGGACACATAAGGGCTGACCCTTTCACACTGCACTTATCTCTATCTGATTATGCAAACTTGGGTGTAAGCACTTCCCGGGGTCCCTCGAGACCCTTAGGGAACTTTGACACACTCAAGTCTAAGAAAGGCTTTGGAACCAATGGCATTTGAGGTGATTTATTCCATAACTCAAAGAGGAAGTCCATAATCAGGCTCCCTCTGGTTGTAACTTCTTCTTTTGCACTTTTCTGATGTAATTTATTATTCAGTTTGTAATAATTTGTAATAACTATTAGGGTTGGCTAGTGAAAAGGGCTGGGTAATCGTGCATGCTTAACTATTAGAAGAGTAGAGGATATGCCTATAGTACTTGTTTTCTGCATGTGTAATTCAACATTTAGATATCATGCCTATAAGATCTATTGTTTTAAATTCTGCATGTTTAACTTTGCATTTAGAAAACATGCCTATAGTACTTGTTTTCCGCATGTCTAATTCTGCATTTAGATAATATGCCTATAGGATTCGTTTTAAATTCTACATGTTTATTACCACACATAGATACCATGCTCTTAGGATCTAATTGGTTACAATCTAGCATCATGTCCAATAGGTAAAAATCCGTATCGTTCAATCAGATATCATGCCTATAGGAATTAAAAAATAGCAATAATAGATATCAATGTCTATAGAATCTGAAACCAGTCTAGTTTAAAATCAACCTAACTCGTATTGTTCTGAATTAGTTTTAAACAACCTTACTCCTTTATTAATACGGTTTAGAAAGCATGCCTATAGGATCCCTAAATCGCTCGTTTAAAACTGTTACTACTTTGCTACATTCTAAATCAGTAATAGATGTCATGTTTATAGGATCCCACCCAAACACTTAGGCAAGCCTTAGGTGATAGCAACAATAAAATCAGAACCTGTTTTTATTAGTCAGTTACTGCTACAACCAGCAGGCAGGCCTGACTCCGACTTCTTATCTGAGTTATGTAATAAACTGGTCTGCCTCAACAATAAGAATTCTTCTTGCCTTATACTTTAAATTCAGACCCTAACTGTGTTTAAGTCATGATATTTATGTGCTTTGTTTGAGGAGGTATACATGGGCCTTTTAGTTGTTTACATGTTTCCCCTAATATGCAGTCCTATGTTTTTTTGTATGTCGCCTTAGCTTTTTCACCTTTTGAAACCCAAAAGTCAGCCTAATATCCCTCACCTTTAGGAATAGTAGCCCTAAGTTCCTCCGAAACTGATAGGAATGGGACGGGTAATAGCATGCAATAGTGGTCGGGACCAATCCGCGATTTAATACCTTGACGGGGTGGGAAGGGTAGATATGGATATGATGACCGGTGCGCTAATACCACATGTATCCCCTCTTCTGAGGAGTGTCATACCGGCTATCACATTGATGTGATCCATAATATAAATAAACCTAGGACCCCCTCCTTTTTATATTCTCAAATATTTTTAGAATTGCAACTTTTTTTCCAAAATCCGCCTTTTAATAATTGCTTTTTCAAACTCTTATGCGTTTAAACTTAAATCCCCTACTATTTGAGCCTATATTTGTCTATCTGCTAATTGTACAAAATTCACAAAACTATCTGGCCGGGAACCACACTAGTGGATCCTGAGGGGTGCCTAACACCTCTCCCTTAGGATAATTTCAAGCATTTACCCTATCTCTGGTTATCAAACAAACTTAGAAGTGAACCTTATAAGTGTCATAATACACCTTAAATCATTAGGTGGTGACTCTTCGAAATGCAAAATCCAGTTCCCAAAAGGAATGAGTTATCTTATGCCCATAATATCATAAACCCGATTTTCCAATGCGAAGAGGAAAAAAGGGGGTGCGACAGGTCCAACATACATGGGGATGAGCTTCCCCTTCTTTCCAAATCGCATGACACCCTTCATAAGCGATACTTTCAGGAAAACCCAATCTTCTACATGAAACTCTAAGTCTCATCGTCGAACATCTGCATAAGACTTCTGCCGACTTTGTGCTGTACGTAGCCGGTCTCTAATAAGTTTTACCTTTTCCATTGTCTGTTGGAATAAATTAGGACCTAGAAACTCTGCTTCCCCGACCTCGAACCAACCGATCGGCGACCTACACTTCCGCCCGTATAGTGCTTCTTAAGGAGCCATCTGAATACTAGCTTGGAACCTGTTATTATAAGCAAACTCAACAAGAGGTAGATGATCATTCCAACTTCCTTTAAAATCTAGCGCGCATGCACGTAACATATCCTCAACTGTTTGAATAGTACGCTCTACCTATCCATCAGTTTGCGGATGAAAAACAGTGCTAAGATTTACCTGCGTGCCTAGACCCTTCTGAAAAGATTTCTAAAAATGTGTTGTAAATTGAGCCCCTCGATCAGAGATAATAGATAATGGCACTCCGTGAAGGCGAACAATCTCTCAAATGTAAAGATTGGCATAATATTCGGCCGAATATGTCATCTTAACTGGCAGGAAATGACAAGCTCAAATTCCATGCATAATATGCCATGTATGATATGAACTTTGAATGCACATAATAGGCCATAACAAGAACTTAGCCAATCTTGGCTCATTGGTACTCTTATTCTCATAATATCATAATAACCTTTGTATCACATACAATTGTCTCGTGGAACCTTATATGTTTTTTTTAATAAGCTTGAAAACTTAACTCGACTTTTAAAAAGATAACTTAACTCTGAAGATGTTCATAAAAAGCTTAAGGTGCTTCCCTTAATCCTTATACCCGATTTCTTGATATTTAGTAAAAGAAAGTACTTCAAAAATCAAGTGTTTTAGTAGTTTAAACATAAAAATTATATTTGAGATTTTTGAAAATCGACGTGTTACTTTAGAGATTTTAAAATACACTTTAACAAGGAAGAAGGACTGATCGCAAATACTAAATGCCTTTATCTTTTTTAGTCATACAACCCAAAGGCGAATAAGAATTCATATATATAGACATATAGTTAAGAAAGCCGACAAAATGACATATATAGATGTCGAATACCCTATTTAACCGAATGAGTGGAATATCAACCTAATAGCATCATGAAATACTTCAGATATGATCCCAATGCCTTTCACAGAAGGTCTTTCTAGCAATAGAATAGTAAAATACCACATTTGACGTCTTAGGAATTTCCCAGAATTCGTGCTAAAAGGAAGGACGGAGCTTAGCCTTAACATACCTTTCCAACGAACGTCCGAATGCCTGTAGTTCCTTCACAAAAGTTGTTCCTTACGTCCTAAGCTTCGTAAACATATATATATATATATATATATATATATATATATATATATATATATATATATATATATATATATATATATATATATATATATATATATATATATACAGCTTATACGCACCTATAAACAGTTCATAATTGAGTTTAAATCGGCAAATTTGCCATATGACCCTAACTTGTCGAAACGTCCGTAGAACTTTGTAAAAACGATCATAAAGAGTCCTAAGATGATTACCTAGAAAACCCAAGTATAAAGCCTAAAGAACAGAAAATTCCTATCTTCCAAGAATAGCTCCAAACGCAGCTAATAGAAGGGGAAACGATTGCAAAGCGTATAGATTGCGTTTCTAGGCACAAGGGCACACTTTAACAATAGAAATCGTTAAAAACGCACCTTAATAACTCAAGAATACCATGGAACCTTCTCTTCAGCTTGCTCATTGTTTTGGGACTAAAATGAAATGTTTTGAGGTCTTAAAAGTCAAATTTTCCGACTTATACCACTTGTTTGACCCGACCCAGTTCGCATCCCGGTTTCAGCCCGGATAGTCCGTGGTAAAACAGTAATAACGTTTTACTCCAATGGCGGTTTGATGTGAGATGTTTTTAGTCCCAAACTAGACTCGCAGACCTTCGATTCGGTAGGTTGTGGATTCCATAACTCTTTATATATTGGGAGAAATGGTCTAATACATTTGACTCCAAAGTTTAGAAAATTTATTAGAGAAATTTACGATAACTTTTTCCGACCTTTATTTCGCAACTTGCTTGACTCCAAAACTTAACATGTGACCAGTGTAATATTATAATACCTCATAACACATTATTCTTAGCATATTAGACACTTTTAGTCTTATCCCACAGGTGCAAGTTAACTTAAACCTTCCAAACGCGCGGGGTGCTACCCGAGCCATTTCTTTAACCACGAACCTTTATTTAAGGGATTCCTTTGACCTAAAGATTTAGTTTAGTTCCTTAATATTACCACATATTTTCAGTCTTATTCTCCTAATGTGCTATACCCAATCATATATACCTAATATAACCACGCCACGTTACGTATATTACGTAAGAAAAGAGAGAAAAAAACACATGGGGTCTCATAGTCTCCCCCCTTTAAGAACATTCATCCGTGAATGGGTCAAGTCAATTCCTTGGTTTCATTTCTTTTCCGCTAATACATTATTTGCGAGGCTATATTTGTTACATTTGCAAAGCATAAATCAAATTTTGAAGATTCCAACTACTAGGCTTCGTATAGCTATCTTGCAATAAGAAATTTAAATTGCACTTTCAAGTCATTTAAAATCCAATTAAGTTGCTGTAAAGAAATAATTGCCAATTATTTATGCGACTCACCTTAAGTCGTAAATAGGTGGGGGTACTTCTTTCTCATTTCCTCCTCAGCTTCCCAGGTCATTTCCTCGATGTCGTTATTTTTTGCCATAACACTTTCACGGAAGCCACTTCTTTAGTTCGAAGCTTTCTTACCTGCCGATCTAAAATAGCTACTAGTACCTCTGCATAAGATAAGTCTTCAACAATGTGAATATCCTCAATGGGTGTAATACGTGAAGGATCTCCAATGCACTTCCGCAACATAAGTACATGAAATATGATGGACTACTTCCAATTCTGATGGCAAATCAAGCTCGTACGCCACCCTACCAATCCTCTGAATAATTTTATATGTTCCAACATACATGGGGCTGAGCTTCCCCTTCTTTCCAAATCGCATTCACCCTTTAAAATCATTCCAACTTCCTTTAAAATCTAGCACACATGCACGTAATATATCCTCAACTTCCTGAATAGTACGCTCTGCCTGTCCATCAGTTTGTGGATAAAAACGGTGCTAAGATTTACCTGTGTGCCTAGACCCTTCTAAAAAGATTTCCAAAAATGTGTCCCTCTATTAGAGATAATAGGTAATGGCACTCCGTGAAGATGAACAATCTCTCGAATGTAAAGCTTGACATAATCCTCAGCTGAATATGTCATCCTAACTGGTAGGAAATGAGCAAATTTTGTAAGCCTATGAATAATTACCCAAATAGCATCATACCTCCGTGGAGGTCGAGGCAAACCAGTGATGAAGTCCATATTTATCATGTCCCATTTCCATAATGGAAGTTCAATATACTGAGTTAGGCCTCCAGGCCTCTGATGTTTGGCTTTAACTTGCTGGCAATTGGGACATTGGGCTACCATCTCCACGATATCTTTTTTCATTTCATTCCACCAATAGATCTGTCGAAGGTCCCGATACATCTATGTCGCTCCGGGGTGAACTGCATATCTAGAATAATGGGACTCCGAAAGAATCTTGGCGCAGAGCTCTCTGACTGTCGGTACACATAAGCGGCCCTGGCATCTAAGGACTCCATCTCCAGTTAGCTCAAATAAAGGTTGTCGCTGATGTGGAATACTTTCCCTCAGTTTTATAAGCTCAGGATCCTCGTGTTGTCGCTCTTTCACTTCAGTAACAAAAGAAGGTTTTGTCGTATTCTGAACGAGAATGCGTCCACCCTCTACGTCTACCAAACGCACCTGCAAACTAGTTAGCTAGCATAGATATTTGGTAATCTTCACCTTATCAACTTCAACATGGCTTAGACTGCCCATGGTCTTCCAGCTAAGGGCATCAGCAACAATATTAGCTTTGCCGGGATGATATGAAATATCAACATCATAGTCCTTTAGTAATTCTAGCCGTCTTCTTTGTCATAGGTTCAACTCCCTCTGTTTAAATAAATACTGAAGGCTCTAGTGGTCGGTGAAAACATCAATATTAACCCCATATAGATAATGCTGTCAAATCTTTAGGGCAAATGCAACTGCGGCTAACTCAAGATCGTGCGTAGGATATTTCTGTTCGTGTTTCCGCAACTGTCTGGAGGCGTATGAGATAACCTTACCATGCTGCATAAGAACACAACCTAGGCCGATTCTCTAGGCATCACAATATATAACATAACCCTCGGTGCCATCCGGAAGAGTTAAAACAGGTGCCGTCGTAAGCCTTTTCTTTAGCTCCTGAAAACTTTGTTCACATGCCTCAGTCCACTGAAACTTAGTTCCCTTATGTGTTAATGGTGCAGAGATAGAGGAAACTCCCTCCACAAACCTTCGGTAATACCCTGCCAAGCCTAAAAAGCTACAAACCTCGGTCGGATTTAAGGGCCTCAGCCAAGTCATCACAGCTTCAATCTTTTGGCCATCAACCTTGATACCATTGCCGATAATAACATGACCAAGAAAAGCTACAGAAGTTAGCCAAAATTCACATTTAGAGAATTTAGCATATAACCTGTAGTCCTGGAGAGTCTACAATACAGCTCGCAAGTGGTCCACATGCTCGATTTCCGATCGTGAATATATCAGGATGTCATCAATAAACACAATGATAAATTCATCCAAGAATAGTTTGAATACCCGGTTCATAAGATCCATAAAGGCTATTGGGGCATTTGTAATCCCGAAAGACATGACAAGGAATTTAAAATGGCCATACCTCGTCCAAAATGTTGTTTTTGGGATATCAATATCCCTGACTCGTAGCTGATGATAACCAGATCGCAAGTCGATCTTCGAAAAGCATTTGGCACCTTGTAACTAGTCGAACAAGTCATTAATCCATGGAAGATGATACTTATTCTTGATAGTGACTCTATTTAGTTGCCTGTAGTCAATACACATCCGCAAGGAGCCATCTTTCTTTCGAACAAAGAGCACCGGAGCACCCCATGGGGATGTACTTAGCCTAATAATGCCTTTATTGAGCAAGTCCTTTAGTTGTTCCTTCAATTCCCTTATCTCTGCAGGAGCCATTCCGTAGGGAGGAATGGATATAGGCTGTGTATCAGGAAGCAAATCTATAGCGAAATCGATTTCCCTTTCGGGGGAATTCTTGGAAGCTCGTCAGGGAATACCGTCAGGAATTCATTCACAATAGGAACCGACTGAAGAGTCGCTGGCTCCTTATCTATATCCCTGACATAAACTAGATGGTATATACAGCCTTTAGCAATAAACTTCCGAGCCCTAAGGTATGAAATAAACTTATCCTTGGGCGTGGCTGCATTACCTTTCCATTGAAGGACATGCTCACCAGAAAAATGAAATCAGACCAATTTTGCATGACAATCAATATTAGCATAACAAGCTGCCAACCAATCCATACCCAAAATGACATCGAAATCTAGTATAACCAATTCAACTAACTTTACAGAGGTTGGACGGTCATTAATTATCACTGTACAACCTCGATAGACATGATAAGCTACAATAGAGTCACCAACTGGCGTGGACACCTCAACTGACTGTGGCAACAACTCAGATATCATGTCAAGCTTACCAGCAATAAATGGAGTAATATATGAAAATGTAGAGCTGGGATCTATCAATGCATAAATAGCATGAGAATGTATTGTCAATATACCTGTGACAACATCTGGGGATGCCTCTGAATCCTGTCGACTTGTGAGTGCATAAAAGCGGTTCTGGCCACCACTAGAACTTGAGGTGTCTCCTCCACCTCTCCCCCTACCACGGACCTGAGTAGACTGTGGACCTGGTCGGGGAGCATGGACTAAGGGCGAAGAGGATGCTGTGGATCTTGAAGGTTGAGCTGGTGCACATCTGCCTAACCCCGGGCACCGGCTAATAAAATGTCATGTATGCCCACAATAATAACATGCACTCGAACCCTGTCTACACTGCCCGATGTGCAGATTACCGCATTGAGTACATGGAAGAGTAGGCTATCTCATTTGTGCGAAACTCTCCTGTCGACGGCCCTCAGGCTGTCCTGAGCTCTATCCCGGTCCTAACTGAATATAACGATCAAACCGCTGGCCCTGCATCTGTGGTGGGAAACTACCTGCTAACCGAGGTGGATATCGATGGAGTGGGGGCCTAAAATCACCCCATGGCTCCCTATAAGACCCCATAGTATGAGCCGTCTTACTCTGCTCCCTATCCCTACGAGTATCACGAATCCGATGGGAAATGTCCTCTATAGTCTGAGCGAAAGCCTGTATGCGGGAAATATCTACATCATCCGATAGGGATGCTACCCTACAGTCTCTAATCAGATGATCCTCCAAACCATCCACATAATGATGAACTCTAGCCCTCATGGTACGTACGATATCTGGTGCATACCTCGCCAAAGAATTAAACTTATGGCTATAATCCCTCACACTCATATCCCCCTGCTTCAGGCTAAGAAACTAGTCAAGTCGGGCCTCTCGAACCTCCCGTGGCAAATAATGGGCGAAAAAGCCTCAAAAAAGTCCTCCCACTCTGCTGGCGGAGCATCAGGTCCTCTAGATCTCTATCATGCCTCATACCATAGGACAACTATATCACGTAGTCGAAAAGAAGCCAACTCCACAACCTCGGCAAAGGAGGCATGCATCACCTTCAATACTCTATACATATGGTCTATAAAGTCCCGGGGATCCTCAATGGAACTAGATCCTGTAAATAATGGAGGGTCCAAGTGAAGAAACTCTCATACCGTCGAGCTTCTTGTCCGATCTCTCCGGGCATCTGCTCCCGACTCTAGCTATCGCTCATGAATAGAAACCATCCTAGTCAGCAACTGAACTTCCTCCCTCATCCCCTGCTCCCCAGTCTCTGATGGGGGAACAACAGGTACTAGAGGTCCTGTGTCTCTAGCTGCCCTAGGTACTAATGGAACTGGTGAGGCTGGGGTTACTGCATCTCCCTGGGCTCCAGAAAGTGCTGGGGAAGGGGAAACTAGGGGTACTAGAGACTCACTGTGTGCCTCTAAGGGAAATCTATCCCTCTGACCTGGTGGGGAACGACTGGTACCTTCCCCCGGATCCATACCTATCTCTCACTATGCCATCTCCTAAGCGTAGGTAGCCTGTTAGATAAGAAACACAAAGCACGATTTAGATTTCATATGTTCTTATAACTTCGCTCTATAGCACGGTCTATTAATTAAAAGAAACGTAAACATTCCTAAATGCCGCATAGCCTCCTGATTATAAGTGTGGTGCATAAAACACACATAAGCAAGACACTACTAGATACGGCTTGTGGATTCCCTAGGATACGACCTGCTCTGATACCAAGTTTGTCACGCCCCAAACTAGGGGATGCATGACTGGAACTCGATACTGTGTTCGATCGAGTTAGCCACTAAACATACTAGCTAACTAAACTGGGGGGCCAATAGATCGAGTAGCAAAACATCTGAAATACTAAGCCTGGACCATTAAGGTCAAAATCTGAATAACAATAAGCCATATAAACAAAGGTAGACGAGCCAAAATAATAAAGTACTAGCTGGCCGACGAGGCCACGATCAGAGACATACATGCCTACACACAAATATATATACATGCTAAGCCTATGGGCTGGAGACTGAAATCTGCCAAAAGAAACCTAGAATACTGTGTCCGCAATAGCCTCTAAGAGTGTCATAAGCACTGTCGGGACAAGGCCCCGACTATACCCAAACTGTACAACAAAAGTAACCATCCTATGAAAGCTCCAGGAAGAGGTGGAGCTTACCAACTCACAGCTGAACCCCGAAATCCTAGTGGAGGGGTCGATCAGAGTCCCTACCTGGACCTACATGCACAAAACAAAAATGCGGTGTCCCTAGGCAACCGGACATCAGTACGAATAAAAATGTACTGGTATGTAAGGCAGAAAGTAGAATCATACATAGAGGATGTAAAAAAAGGTAATAGAGATACCACCTGACACTAAAACTCTGATAGCCTCCATGGCCGACATTCGACCTCATAGTAATCAAATATGCATGGTATGCTCATGTAATCGTACGTCGTGAATACATATATATTGATGCAAATTCATGACATACCCAACCAAATGCTAGCAATGGCGGTCTCTCCCTGTAGTTATCCGATATCATATTGCCAACCTGTGGCCATCTGTACAATATATATAGTTTTTCGGGCAAATAGGCCCCTTACCTCCGATTATAGCTCGAAGTCCATGCATAATATGCCATGTATGATATGAACTTTGAATGCACATAATAGGCCATAACAAGAACTTAGCCAATCTTGGCTCATTGGTACTCTTATTCTCATAATCTCATAATCAAATTCGTATCGCATACAATTGTCTCGTGGAACCTTATATGTTTTTTTTTGAATAAGCTTGAAAACTTAACTCGACTTTTAGAAAGATAACTTAACTCTGAAGATGTTCATAAAAAGCTTAAGGTGCTTCAGTTAGTCCTTATACCTGATTTCTTGATATTTAGTAAAAGAAAGTATTTCAAAAATCAAGTGTTTTAGTAGTTTAAACATAAAAATTATATTTGAGATTTTTGGAAATCGACGTGTTACTTTAGAGATTTTAAAATACACTTTAACAAGGAAGAAGGACTGATCGCAAATACGAAATACCTTTATTTTTTTAGCCACACAACCCAAAGACGAATAAGAATTCATATATATAAACATATAGTTAAGAAAGCCGACAAAATGACGTATATAGATGTCGAATACCCTATTTAACTGAATGAGTGGAATATCAACCTAATACCATCATGAAAATACTTCAGCTACGATCCCAATGCCTTTCATAGAAGGTCTTTCTAGCAAAAGAATAGTAAAATATCACATTTGACGTCTTAGGAATTTCCCGGAATTCGTGCTAAAAGGAAGGACGGAGCTTAGCCTTAACATACCTTTCCAACGAACGTCCGAATGCCTATAGTTCCTTCATGAAAGTTGTTCCTTACATCCTAAGCTTCGGAAACACTATATATATGCAGCTTATACACACCTATAAACAGTTCATAATTGAGTTTAAATCGGCAGATTTGCCATATGACCCTAACTTGACGAAACGTCCATAGAACTTTGTAAAAACGATCATAAAAGAGTCCCAAGATGATTACCTTGGCAAACCAAGTATAAAGCCTGAAGAACCAGAAAGAACAAAAAATTCCTATCTTCCAAGAATAGCTCCAAACACAGCTAATAGAAGGGGGAAACGATTGCAAAGCGTAGAGATTGTGTTTCTAGGCACGAGGGCAAACTTTAACGATAGTAATCATTAAAAACGCACCTTAATCACTCAAGAACACCGTGGAACCTTCTATTTAGCTTGCTCACTGTTTTGGGACTAAAATAAAATGTTTTGAGGTCTTTAAAGTCGAATTTGCCAACTTATACCACTTGTTTGATCTGACCCGGTTCGCAACCCGGTTTCAGCCCGGACAGTCCGGGTAAAACAGTCATAACATTTTACTCCGATGTTAGTTTGATGTGAGGTATTTTTGGTTGCGAACTAGACTCGCAGACCTTCGATTCAGTAGGTTGTGGGTCCCATAAATCGTTATATATTGGGAGAAATGGTCTTATACATTTGACCCAAAGTTTAGAAAATTTATTAGAGAAATTTACGATAACTTTTGCCGACCTTTATTTCGCAACTTGCTTGACTCCAAAACTTAACATGTGACCAGTGTGATATTATAATACCTCATAACACATTATTTTTATTATATTAGATACTCTTAGTCTTATCCCACTGGTGCAAGTTAACTTAAACCTTCCGAACGCGCGGGGTGCTACCCGAGCCATTTTTTTAACAACAAACCTTTATTTAAGGGATTCCTTTGACCTAAAGCTTTAGTTTAGTTCCTTGATATTACCACACATTTTCAGTCTTATTCTCCCAATGTGCTATACCCAATCATATATACCTAACATAACCATGCCACGTTATATATATTACGTAAGAGAAGAGAGAAAAAAAACACATGGGGTCTCACACTGAAGACCCCCAATCACAACTATACATGAACGATGGACTCTATCTACCACAATAGAATCACCCACCGGTGTAGACACATAAATAGGAGCACTCAAAGAATCACTATGCATGACCAGATACGGTGCAAATACATAGGAGTATGTAGATCCTGGATCAAATAAAGCTAAAGCATCTTTGCTACAAACCAGGACAGTACCTGTGATAACTGCATCGGAAGCCTCAGGCTCGGGCCTACCTGGAAGAGCATAACATCGGGGCTGGGCCCCACCACCCTGAACTAAATCTCTAGGACTGCCTGCTCGGGCCTAGCTGGAAGAGCATAACATCGAGACTGGGTCCCACCACCCTAAACTACATCTCTAGGACGGCTTGTTGTTGGTTGGCCTCTATGCGGCCTGAGCTGACCTCAACCTTTAATACCTCTACCTCTACTTCTAGCACCTCTGCCTCTAGATAGCTGAGTGGGCTGTGGAACACTCGGTGCCTGAACCATGGCACGGGAACCCTGATGCTGAGAGCTGCTCGATGCTCGAGGGCAAAATCTAGCAATGTGACCCATATCACCACAACTAAAACAAGCCCTCGGCTATTGGGGCTGACGACCCTAAAAACTCTGAAGCGGTGGTGCACTTATAGGAGATGGTGGTGCAATGTAGGACTGCTGATCAGAATACTGCGTATGAGAACCACGGCCACCTGAAGCACTGTGAGAAATATGAAGTACTGACTGAAAAGGCCTAGGAGGATGACCTCTACCAAAAGAATCTCTGCCTCCAGACGAGGCACCACTGAATCTGCCTAAATGACGAGGCCTCTTGTCAGACCCCTGACTACCTCCATGCGATAAAACCATCTCAACTCTCCTGGCCACATTGGCCGCCTCCTGGAAAGAAATCTCACTCCCCGTCTACTTGGCCATCTAAAGTCGAATAGGCTGGATAAGTCCCTCAATGAACCTCCTCACCCTCTCTCTCTCGGTGGGAAGTATGATAAGAGCATGAAGAGCCAAGTTGATGAATCTAGTCTCATACTGAGTAACGGTCATAGAACCTTGCTGGAGACGCTCAAACTGCCTCCGATAGGCCTCTCTTTGAGTGATGGGGAGAAATTTCTCCAGAAATAGCTGAGTAAACTGCTCCCAGATCAAAGCTGGTGATCCGGCTGGTCCAGCCAAGCAATAATCTCTCCACCAAGTCTTGGAGGATCCCGACAAGCGAAAAGTAGCAAAATCGACCCCATTGGTCTCCACTATCCCTATGTTCTTGAGAACCTCATGACAAATGTCTAGATAATCTTGGGGATCCTCAGAAGATGCACCGCTAAAAGTAGTAGTGAAGAGCTCGGTGAACCTGTCCAATCTCCACAAAGCATTGGCAGACATAGCTGCTCTATCACCGGTCTGGGCTACCACACCCAGCTGAACTGCTCCAACTGGCTGAGCTGCTGGAGTTTGACACTGGGGAGCCATCTGCTCCAGAGTGCGAGTAGCAGGAGTCTAGGCTCCTCCTCCAACCTGAGAGACGGCCGGTGCTACAAGAAGTAATCCTGCCCGGGTGACGCTCTCCATAAGGCCCACTAGACGAACCAGAACATCTTGGAGTACTGGGGTAGAAATAAACCCCTCCGGGACATGAGTTGGGCCCACCAGGACTGTTGGGGCCAGAACCTCATCATCGAAGTCAACCTGAGGCTCCACCGCTGGTGATACTGCTTTGGGCTGAGCTCGGCCTCTAGCACGGCCTCGACCTTGCTCTCTGGCCCTCGTGGTAGCTGATGCTAGGGGCTCGGGCTGCTGGTCGGTGGATGAGGAAGCGTGTGTTCTCGCCATCTGCGAAAGAACATAGTAGAAATTCAATTAGCATTGAGAAACCAAACCGCACGACAGGAAGGAATAAATGTGAAGTTTTTCCTAACTCTGTAGCCTCTGGGGGATAAATACAAACGTCTCCATACCGATCCCTCAGACTCTACTAAGCTTGTCTGTGAACTGTGAGACCTATGTAACCTAGAGCTCTGATACCAACTTGTCACGATCCGGATTTCCCACCCTCGGTAGTTGTGATGGCGCCTACTCGTGGAAGCTAGGCAAGCCGAATATTGCGAATTTATCTCCCATTTTATTTAAACATATTAAACAATATAAAATACCAAGTAGTTAAACAACAGAATAAGATTAAAAAGCGAAAAATGCGGAAGTCGAAATTTAATATTCCAACCGAACGCTGCTACATAATTTGAAGTACAATACTACCCAGAACTGGAGTCACAGCTTCACAAACAGTCTAAGAACACTATAAACAAAGTCTGAATGAAATATATAGGTCTGTCTCTGAATAAGTAAAAACAGAAAGAGGAAAGATAGGAGGTGACTCCAAGGCCCGCAGACGTTTACAAGAGTACCTCGGGTTGCCTATGTACTGAAGACAACACCGTCACTGCGGTCTAATCGCTCCGGTATCAGTATCTACATATAGTGCAGAGTGTAGTATCAGCACAACCGACCTCATGTGCTGGTAAGTGCCTAGCCTAACCTCGGTGAAGTAGTGACGAGGCTAGGACCAGACTACCAAATAAACCTGTGCAGTTAAATCATATACATCGAAAATAGAAGCAGATAATTACAACTAAAATTGGACGGGGGAAACATGCTACGGGGAGTAACAGGTAACAACATAACGATAGTAGAGAACATAAGGAATGCCATAAATCAGTTAGCAGTAAAAATAAGGAAATAGAAGGACATATATACACGTAATACCGTTGCAGGCGTGCAACCCGATCCCATTTCATATGATACCGTTGCAGGCGTGCAACCCGCTCCCATTTCACATATTACCGTTGCAGGCATGCAACCTGCTCCCATTTCTTTTATGAACACCAATCATAAAAGGGTCCCGACAAGGGAACAATAATATCAAAACAAACATCCCGACAAGGAAATAATAATATGACAATAACATCCTGGCAAGGGAACTAATGATAATAACATCCCGGCAAGGGAACAATAATGATAATAACATCCTGGCAAGGGAACAATTATGATAATCCTCATATGAGCGCAATAAACCACAACTGAGTCATAACAATTACAATACAAGACTCACGGGCATGCTTGACACCAATGTATAGATACTCGTCACCATGCCTATACGTCGTACTCCACAATTAATACGTACCAAATAAGACACGACTCCTAATCACTCAAGCTAAGGTTAGACCAAACACTTACCTCGATGCCACAAACACAATTCAAGTCTCAACTATCTCTTTACCCCTTAATTCCACCACCAATTTGCTCGTATCTAGCCATAAGTTACTTAATTACATTAATAAATGCTAAATGAATCGATTCCAATGCATGAAAATAGATTTTCTAAATTTTTTCCCAAAAAGTCAAAAATCGACCCCGGGCCCACATGGTCAAACCTGAGGTTCGAACCAAAACCCAACTACCCATTCTCCCACGAACCCAAATATGTAATTTGTTTTGAAATTGGACCTCAAATCGATGTTCAAATCCCCAATTTTTGAAAAACCTAGGTTCTACCCAAAACACCCAATTTCCCCCATGAAAATCATTGATTTTGAGTTGAAATCATGTGAAAAGATGTTAAAGATTGAAGAAAACCAGTTAGAAACGACTTACAATTGATTTGGAGGAGAAGTTTTCTTTGGAAAATCGCTCAAGAGGTTTATGTTTTGAGAAGATGTGAAAAGTGGTTGAAAATGCATCTAAGTGTAAATTTACAGGTCTCTGGTGTCGCAATTGCGAACCCTTCAGAATTCTGAGACCTTCGCATTTGCGAACAAAATGTCGCATTTGCGACCCATTCTATTTTCCGATCTTCTTCGCATTTACGATAGACCTCTTGCAAATGTGAAGTCGCATTTGCGATACAGTAGTCGCATTTGCAACTAAGGCAGTAACTTGGGGGGGGGGGGCATCGCATTTGCGATGGAAAACTCGCATTTGCGAGGGAAGGCTGGCCTGGGCTAGTTCGCATTTGTGAGCCAGGCTTCACATGCAGGCCTGCAATAGAACAGCTGAAACCTGTAATTTTTCCAAGTCCAATTCTACTCCGTGGCCTATCCAAAATTCCCCCGAGCCCTCAGGGCTCTAAACCAAACATGCACACCAACCTAAAAACATCATACAGACTTGCTCGTGCATTCAAATTACCAAAATAACATCGACAACTATGAATTTAGTATCAAAATCATGAAATTTCCTAAGAACTTCAAACTTTTCAATTTTCTCAAATACGGTCTGATTCACGTCGTTTCAAGTCCGTTTCTTACCAAATTTCACAGACTCATCTTAAATCACATATAAGACCTGTACCGGGCTCCGGAACCAAAATACGGGCCCGATACCAATGGTTTCAAACATAAATTATCTTTTTTACTTCATAATTAATTCAGCAAAATAATTTCTTTCAAAAATTTATTTCTCGGGCTTGGGACCTCGGAATTCGATTCCGGGCATACGCCGAAGTCCCATATTTTCATACGGACCCTCCGGGACCGTCAAATCATGGGTCCGGATCTGTTTACCCAAAATATTGACCGAAGTCAACTTATTCATTCTAAAGTCAAAATTTATTTTTCACAGGTTTTCACATATTGGCTTTCCGGCTACACGTCCAGACTGCGCACGCAAATTGATGTGAGACAGAAAGAGGCTTTTAATGTAAAATTTAATTTTAAAACAAGTGATGACCTTTTGGGTCATCACATCACTCGATATTAGAAAAGGAATCCAAATACTATTGATATCAAAATTCTTTACTTTCTAAATAAAAAATTTCAGTTAGAAAATATTAGTATAATGATTGAACTTTATTTTTAAAATGGGAATTCTTATTTCAATTTAATTTCAATAAATGAAATTCCATATATAGTTCTTAAAAGATATTTCTTTATTTGACAATCTCCCACAAACTCTCTAAGATTGTCAAGTGGCTTTATAGTAGCCTGCCAGTTGGCTTAACCACAATGCAAACTTTCTTGCTTTAATATAGATATAGATTATCTTCTATTTAAATTTTATTTTTTATTTCCTTCAAACAAATTATATTTTTTTTCTTTTTTTCCATATTCATCATATATAATTCACATTCACCACTTATATAATCATTTATTATAAAATTATTTTAAAGGATAAATCAACTAAATGTAAAATCATTAATAAAAGATAATTAAATAAATATTACATCATAGTAAAATTTAATTTAAGTACCACATATATTCAACTTTCGCCTCTATTCTTCCATAAATGCTCGATTAAGTCAACAATTTCAACAACCACAAGCACAACAATCTTCTACTCTGTTCTCTCAGTGTTTTGATAATTTTGGTGCACCTGAAAATGACATAGCGGATTACTAAACTTATGTCTTATGTTTTTTAATGTAATTTCAGTTTTATTGCATCCGTATTTGATGTACTTTTAATTATAATGTATTTTTATTTTATATATTGTTAATTTTCTTTTTTAAATATTAGTTTTCACTTTTCAATTTTAGCAACATTAGATATCTTACATTTGCATTTTTTATTTTTAAATAATGGTTATATTTCTTTTTATACAATTATAACAATAATAAAATTAACTTACAATTTTATATATAAAAATTAATATATCAAAAAAATAGGATATAAAATTAAAATTATAAAGATCTTAATATAAAAATTAATTAAATACACAATATATGATAAATTAAAAGTCCAAAAAAATAAAAAAGATGAGTTAAATAATACTAATAAATCAAATTTGGTGTTGATGAATAGTGCAAGATTTGGTATTCCATTGGAACAAAAAAACACCAACTTTTACACCAAATTTAGATTTGGTACAAAAAATAGTGCTCCCTTAAAGATGCCTTTGGATTTTATCGGAGGGTTTTGGGCATCTTTTTCCCTTTTTATTTTGGAAAACGATATAATTACCTACAAAAATCAAACTACCATTGTCTGCCCCATTACTTTTCTATCCTTCCAACCTATTGTACATTTTGAAGGTAATTGCCTCTTTTTTGTCCTTTTCTTTTTTATTTATAAGCGTCATTTTCTTTTTTTTTCCTTCTTTCTTAATTTCTTTTCTCTTTTTTCTCTTTTTTTTCTTTATTTTTTTTCTTTTTTTTCTCCTTTTCCGTAAGGAATCTTTGTGAATGATTTTTATGTTGTTTACGAATGATTGAAACCCCCTTTATATAGTAGGAGAACCCTAAATAAGATACATTTCTATTTTCAGTAAAGAATCTTATTGGGACAGCTGTCTAACCGCCTAGTACGGATTCGTACTAGGTCGTACAAATAAATTTCGAAATTTACGCCACGATCTTGGGGACATGGCGGGAATCTTGCCCTTCTGTAACAAACTCATAACGGCATCAACTCGGAGTTGGTTGTATTTGGCTCCGATGTTCCTCGAACATTTAGATCTTCGAGCCTCTTATTTTACCTTCGAGCCCGAGCTTGGTCTATTCTGAACTTGTCCTCGATGCAACCCCTCGAGCCCATAAAATCGGAGGCATATAATTTTGACCGTATACATATCCTAATAAAAAAAAATGCTTCTATTTAACACTGATTATAATTACAATATTAATTGTTGGTCTTCCTGATTGTTTTCCCTTACTTTTGCAATAGTGAGTAGAATAGATTAGTTGAATTTGAATATTTTCTTCCAAAATTATGATATAAACGAAACCTTAAGTTTTTTTCCTCGTAAAAGGAGATTGTTTTGATATATCATGTTATAGCTTGCGATAAAACTCATTATGATGTAGAAGTTCAGCTAAGGAAATATTTATTTATGTAAAATTTTAGTTGATTTCAAATTCCTAATTATTAGAAAAATAATAATGTCAAAATTTAGCTAATTTTGAACTCTTAATATTAGGAAAATAATTAAATGATTGTGTTATCCAATGTGAAATTTATTTTTAAAAGATATACAAGGCAAGTAATATTTCGCTAAGGGCCTTCATGATTTTATATTTTTTAAATTAAATTAAGTAATTATAATATCCAATTCAAAGTCTTTATTTAATTCTTTTTTGCTTTTAAATTTATTGAAGGGTATCTATCGATTGAAGTTTAGCTTTGCTTTGGATGAAAAAAAATAGGGATTTTTATCTATCTATACCATATATCAAATCTTATTATCAAAAATGTTCATAATTTGTTATTTACCCGTGTAGTTCACACTTTTACTATAAATTATATATCAATCCAAAAATAGGTAGATTTTGCCATTAAAAAAGCCCTAAAATGAAGGCACCAGATCTGATGTGATTCTGTCAACGATTTTATTCCAATTTTGAAACTGAAGGAAATCTCTCTTCCTGATGAAGGCACCAGATCTGATGAAGGCACCAGTTGCGTAATTCTCTCCTTCCTCAACAGAAAGAGATCTCTCTTCTCTCACGGGACTACAATTCTCAAAAATCGCAAGCTACTGAAGCTCAATACAAATTGTAGAATACAAAATTGCTCTTCGTCGATATCAGTACTCAAATTGTCGAAACTATATCTGTTCTTCGTCTTTTTTCCTATCAACTACACGAAATCATGTCAAAAATCCCAATAATGCTGAAATCGAATGGTAATTGGGATAACTATGGCAGATTTAGAGATTTTGAAGTTGATGCCATTGTGGTAGATGATAATGCAAGCTACGGAATTCTCAGTTCTACAATTGCAGAACAATTATCGATTGATACATCGGATAAAATTATAGAAATCAAATACATTGTGAACGAGAATTGTCCTCCAATGGAGATTAGGAATGATATGGGGGTTCGTGTGTACATGGAAACCAAAAAGGAGAATAAAAACTTAGGTTCGTATCCTTTATGTATAAGTGTAAGAGATTTCAATATGGAATTGGCAATCAACAATGAAAGCACCAGTGCAGGTATGTTTGATTCGACATTGCAGAGAGTTATGGTGTTACTATGTTATCTACAATATTACTACAATTACCTACAATTAAACTACAAAGCTCACATAGTACTGAAAAGGATAAAGCAATGTTGCTTTCAAAATTATCTACATAGAAACTACATTTATGAATTTATTGTTTGCAGGTTCGTCTGGATCCCTAAACTTACTTGAATTTCCATCCTCACCAGCTATAGAGGAATATCAAAGTGAAATAATAACTGAATCTACGCAAACATATATTGAAGAAGGACAAGTTTATCAGGACAAGCAAACAGTAGCTGCTGCAATGAAGAATTATTCAGTGATGCACAAGTTCTAGTTCAGAGTAAAAAGATTTAGTCATAGAAGGTATGTAGTTATTTGTGGATAATATATCAGCAAAATCAGTGTATGATTGAAGATAGGTGGGTTTTATAAATTGTAGATAAATTGTAGTCAGTTTGTAGTTAATTGTAGTTTTTCATAAATTTGTGTAAATATTGTATTTCTTTTTGTAGCTACTGGCTTATATGTGTTGCTGAAAGCTGTAAATGGCATTTCAAGGCAACGTCAATTAATGATTCGACAATGTTCAAGATAAGAAGTTTCAGCCGTCAACACACATGCTGCCTAATGGACGAAACATTCATACAGCGCAAACGTACTGCAGCAGTACTTGGTAGCATGGTCGTTCCAAAGTATTGTGATCCTAAGACTGTTTACACACCAAAGGACATACAAACTGACATGTTATCCGAACATGGACTGAACCTAAGCTACATGCAAGCATGGAGAGCAAAGGAAAAAGCTTTACAGTTTTTGAGAGGGAATCCGTGTGACTCCTACAACAAATTACCCAAATATTTTTATATTCTTGAGAAGAATTATCCTTGTTCTGTTGTTAAATTGAAGAAGGCAGCAGATGATTGCTTCTTATACGCATTTGTTGCTCTTTGTACATCAATAAATGGTTGGCAACATTGTAGGCCGGTAGTAGTGGTTGATGGAACATTCTTAAAGTCAGCCTACAGGGGGATTATGCTGACAGTAAGCACCATGGATGCAGCAGGTAAATAATGGAATAATTTTGTACTTATTTTGTAGACAGTCTTTAAAATGCAGTTAAATTGTAGTTATGTTGTAGTTATATAAAAGAATGTAGTTAACTTGTCTATATTCTCAATATATATTGTAGTTGTTATTTAATCATATTTTATGTCTTAAAAATGTAGGTACTATTTTTCCCTTGGTATATGCTGTGGTTGATTCTGAAAACGACGCGTCTTGGAAGTGATTCTTTGAGCAATTCAAGGAGGCATATGGTGAAAGACCTTTCAGATAGGCATGAGAGTATACTGAAGGCAACATCAGTTGTCTATCCGGGCATGGCACACTACTCTTGCATGTGGCATATATGGACAAATATAAGGTCAAAATTCAAGAAGGGACATCTACAATTACATGAATTGTACTTTGCTACAGCACGGTCATACACTCTGGATGAATTTAATGAAAGGATGTTGAAGATTGAAGAGGTAGACCTGCGTGTAAAGTCTTACCTATATGATATTGGCTATCATAGATGGTCAAGAGTACATGCAACGGTGAATAGAACTTTTACTATGACGTCAAACATTGCCGAGTCGTTGAATGCTGTAACAAAAGATGCAAGAGAGCTGCCAATATTTGATATATTTGAGTATATGAGGACTCTTCTTGAATGTTGGACAAAAGAAAAGTTATCGAAGGCAAATGGTACTTTCACATACCTTGGTCACAAATACAACAAAGAATTGGAAGACAACAGTACATTATCTCAGAAACTAAGGGTAAGATATTTTTTTTGGTGCAGGAGAATCAAAAAAGTACTAGCTGCAGTGTTTCCAGATTGTAGTTAAACTGTAGTCAAATTGTCGGTAATAATAGTTTGTAGATGAGCTGTAATATATTTGTTGCTGATTTGTAGGTAAATTGTTGATAATCCATTTTAATGATTGATGTATTATTATTTCTGTTTGGTCTTCAATTGTAGGTGAGGGCTTCAACAGATCATATACATAATGTGTTAGATGGTGTGAAGCGGTACATTGTGTGTCTAGAAAACAAGAAATGTAGCTGTGGACAATTCCAACTTGATGAACTTCCATGTGCGCATGCTTTGACAGCATTAAGGCATAGGAATGAAACATACAAAAACTATTGCTCTCCATATTACACAAGGAAGAGCCTTCTACTTACCTATGAAATGCCAGTAAATCCTCTTCCTGATGAAGGCAAATGGGACGTGCCACAACATATTTTGGATAAGGTAATAAAGCCACCGGCGGGAGATAAAAGGCAACTAGGGAGACCTCACAAGGAAAGATATAAAACATTTGATGAAATAAAGTCAAAGAAATACAAGGTGTCATGTGGCAATTGTGGAGGTGAAGGGCATAACAAAAGAACTTGCAAGAATGCGCCGAAAAAGAAATGAATATCATGTAGTTAGAATAGTTATTCAAAATAAATGTTAGTGAGCTCAAATTATCGGATTTTCTTGTGTAATTGCTTAAGTTTTTGAAGATGAATAAGAAGTATAAACATCAATTTGTGTATCTGCACTATTTATGTTTTTATGTATTCTGTCAAGCATCTAAAGTTGTCTTTTTTTTTTTATAGAATAGTTAAACTTTAATATTTACTGTATACAAAAAAACTGATATTAATAAAGAATGCATTCAACGTAAATTGTATCCAGATTGTAGTGAATATGTAGTTTAACTGTGTTAGAACTGTGGTCCTGTTATTCATATGTAGAGGAGTTGTAGTTAAAATGTAGTTTAACGTAGTTTAAATGTAGATAAATTGAATTTTTTTGATAAACCTTGTTGATAAAAGATGGCTAAATTATTTATATGATTCCTATATTTATTTTATCTTTATGTTGTGTAACAAATGACAGTTATATACAGATATTACTTGGCACTTGAATGTATTTATAAAAATAACTTGAAGATTAAAGTCAAATTGTAAGACAAAGCTGTTGCTGTAAAAATATAATCAGAGTACTCGAGTATAATGTAATCAACAAAAAGTGTTGTAGAAAACCAAAACGACATATTTCCTACATTGTTTTCCAATTCAACTACCAAATTTCACAGACCAAACTAGGAACACAATAGTTTATTTCTTCTTTCGTTGCACTCTAGTCCTCTTGTTTTTTGCCGGAGCACCCTTCCTCCTTGCTAGCCTGCCAGTAACCTCACTCTCACTGATTGACCCATCTTCTTGTTTCTTTGTTGCATAGTCCCACAGTAGAGCTCCATAGCGTCTACGGTGTTGGTCAATATCAGAAAGATCTTCCTTTGGGATTGCCAAATCTCCAAGGCTAACATACTCCGCAAATACAGCCACAAATACACCACAATCGCTGCATAAGATGAGAATTTTTCATTATATAACAAATGATTAAAATAAAATAATTAAACATATAGAAAGGGAGATTATTTTTTTACACTGAGCCTTCCTTTTGTTGTGGAATCTCAGCAACCATCCATTGTATGTCGAGAGGGTCCGTAACTGGTTTCTCGATGTATGCCTTTGTGGTCTTGAAGTTAATGTCTTTACGTTTACCATAGAAACCAGTGCATGACAAATACAGATGGATAATGATTGAAAACTTGTCAACCAATGTCTCAACTGTTTTATGACGGTTTGCTCTCACCATGGAATCATAAACATAAAGTTGTCTGTCCTTTATGTCAAAAACTAGCAACAACCAATGAGAGTTCTCTACAAGGTTCACAGGTATGAGCACATAGTCAACAAGATCCCAGGCAACATTAGCAAGAATTCTGTACCCAAGAATATATTCTCCAACATCATCCTCGGGTTTAACAACCGAATACATTTGTTCCGGTGGAGAACTTATGAACTTGTCATAGATTCTTTCAATCTTTGTCTTGAACAAGCAATCCGTGGTTGTGAACCTAGTATTATTGTTGGGGCCATATTTACCTCTTTTTCGCAGATAATACATAATAACATCAATTTGCTGCCAAAATAGAATAAACATATACAATAAGGTACGGTGTAACCACACTTGTCTACAAAACAGCTATAGATTAACTACAATTTGAATTTATTAAAAACTCTAACAGATTGCTGCAAATTAGCTACACTATAACTACAGAAATATAACAGTTAGTCCAAGTACCTCACAAAATGTAATTTAATTGTAGTTTGTATGAACCATAATGAACAAGTACTATATGTACAATTGACCCATCAGACTACAAAACAACTACACATTAACTATATTTATGCACTGTCTACATTTATTCACTATACAGAGGAACAAATGAAACATACCACCTAACTTAAGGTCCCAATAATCAGCAAGTTCAACCTACAGTTAATATTAATAGGCACAATCACAAGCTCTACAATACTACTACAAGGTAACTACAGTTGTGGTACACAGAGATTCCAAGTCAGTCAAAAGTACCAAAATTCCAGTTTGTACATATAATCATCATCACATATGATACATAAGGTCCATAAAAAGCAAAATTTCACAGCTGAGACATAAATATAGTAACATATATATGTTGTCTACAATATTACTACAATTACACATCATAGCTGAAAAATAAACTACAATTACACTACACAGCTGAAGACAAAACATATATTGTGAATGATTCTGTTCTTTATACTTACTGTGTTATTGATGACTTGTCTGGGGTGAGCAAGGGCATAAAACCAGTCCTTCTTATCAATCTTTTCACAACCAAAATCCAACCAAGGCTTGATTTGGTTATCCTTCTTGGAAAAGTAATATTTCCTCCTGTAATAACAAAAAAATATCAAATACAAAAATTGACAAAATGAATTACAATTTTAAAGTATAAAAATGGTGAACAGACAGTGTAAAATGAAGCATTCATACCTCCTAGATACTTTATCACTACGAATGTATAACCAGTTGGTGAACCTTTCTGTCAATTCAGGATCTACATTTTCACCTATGACACTTATGAAGGGGTGCTTGAGGTAAAAAAATTTAGGTCCGCCAGATGTGCTGCCTCCAGAACTATACAAAGATGTGAAAGGTGATCGTGCATGTTTTCCCGGTTGCCTGGTTCTACCGGGATGAACAGGGGTTGATTCATCTGGTATGGGCTCGCTATACATGACCAACTGTGATAAGTTTTCTGGCAGCTCAAAGTCATCCAATGTCAAACCTTTGTTTTCAATGCCTTCAGGAACAACTTTTTTATCAATGCCTTCAGGAACAACTTCAGTCACAGTCACACCGTGAATTGGCGACTGTGGAACTTCACCTTCTGTAGATAAGTGTAGATCTATGTAGATATGAACAGTATTATGGAGTTATAGAGAATATAGAGAATATATTACCTGCTTGTTGTGCCTCAGCTACTTCATCAATTACTGGTTCTTCCTCAATATTTCCTTGTAGATGTTCTGCTGAAACTTCAGCTTGAATGAATAATTGGAAATGAGAATTGTAGATATATGTAGGAATATGTAGTTAAGGTGTAAATTATTAAAATTTTGCATAAAAACCTTATTGTAATGAAGGAATGGTTCTGTACCTGCTTTATATGCCTCAGCTACTTCTTGGAAGTCAGGATATAAGTCAACATGTGGTTGAAAATGTTCTGGAGAAATTGTAGCTGCAACACATAGTAAAAAAATGATTAGTATAATTAAATAATGCTGTCTTGAAATTTGTAGATATGTATGTAGGAATTTTGTAGATACCTGTATTGCTTGTGCTTCCATGCAGTTGATCACCAGCATTGAACTGGAATTGCTGGTTGTTCTCTCCTTGATGTTGGTAATTATTTTTTGTTGAACTACCAGCAAACTACAATTTTGGGGAATATTTGAGACTACTTTATTCATATGTCTTAATTAGTCTTAGTACAAAATTATATGTAAATTCTTACCTTTGACTCGTCCAAATCAAACCTCTTGTTTATCACATTCATAACACTCTTCAAAGATTGATCTATGAGCTCTCGAAGGCTTGAGAGTTCTTCAAAAACCGCCTTCCTAAAGGCATCTAACTTTCCATCAAACCTAAAAATTAAATATATAATTAGTTGGTAATCTTATTCTAACTGCTACAGTTACACTACAATTCAACAAACTATAATTGTTATAGATTTATACCACAAATTAACTACAATGTATAACATACTATAATTGTTAATTAATGAAGTCAAAATGTAGCAAATTATGTCAATATATTGTAGTTATTCATAATACCTGCACAATCCCCTTTTCCAACTTCCTGAGCTTGCTACTGACAGATTCAATGTCCTCTTGACAATCTGTATATTTGGGCTCAAATGATGGAGAAGCAGCAGTTGGAACATGTGATGGTTGAGCACCATGTTCATCTTCATATTGAATCTTGTCTGGCAGATTAAGCACTCCAAGCTCTTCTCCAGATTCAATCATGTTTGTGAACTGAATGATGAAAATAACAGTTAATTCAAGTGACAAAAAAATGTAGATTCAATGTAGTTATTATGAATGTAATTGTAGCATCATACAAAAGTGGAAAAAAATACCTTGATCCACTCAGGCTTGATCATCTTCTCTTCAATTGCAGTTAACCAAATCTGCCCCTTTGTAGCTGACCATCTTAAAATGCGAGGTATAGATTCAGAACATCTCGTAGCAAGCTCGGTGCTGACGGACGAGCAACACTCATATAGCCACACTTGCAAGGCTAATGAGCATCCCCGTATCAGATAAGAATGTACATGGGGATTAAGACGATGTCGGACAGATTCAATAACCTGCTTGAAGGATTTGATACCCCATGGGTATGACTCAAAATTACCAGACTCTATTAGAAAGAACATAAACTTGTCTATGAAAGTCACATGGTCTTTATCAGAAGGACAAACAAAAAATTCCAACATATAAAGAATGCACAACTTCACCGCATCCACATCATTTGCCCATGCTTTTTAGTCACTACATTTTTCAAATGCCATTTCTCAACCCTTTCTTTGTTCGAAAAATATGTATTCATTAAAGGGCTAACATAGGTGGAAGTGTAACCATATTCTGAAAACTTATTCACACAATTAAGACCAGTTATCAACCCAAATTCTCTCAAGGAAAAATTCAAATTTTCACCCTTAAATAGTACTGAAAAATATGAGTCAGTAGATTTTGTCAATTCATACTTCATCAGAAGATGAAGTGATTGGTTTTGCATACAGATTGTGGGGAGACCTAATAAGTAACCAAAACAAGTTTTTTTGAAAACCCTTAAAGCATTCGGAGAGAGTAAAACTTGTATCTGGCTAGGTATGCTAGGATCACACAAACTGTGGAATCTAAGCACACCATAATCAACATTTTGTTGTGCAAAGTAAGGTCCATTCTGTAGAAAATATAAAATTAATGAACATTAGTAGTTTGCATAAAAAGGAAGCAGTAATCTACATATAACTACATGACAAATACAAAATATAACTAGAAGAAGAATAGCCTACCCACACCTGTAACTACAAAACAATAACAGAAGAACAATGCACGTGTAAACATTATCTACAGGATGTAACAGTTACTTCAAGTATCTCACATAAATGTAGATTAACTGTAGTTAGAATGAAGTTAAATATATGAGCTATACAGGCTACAATAAAAAATATCATATCTACAATTTAACCATCAGACTACACATCAACTACAAACTAACTACATTTATACACTGTCTAAGAGTCACAGTTCCAATTAAACTACAAATTTGAGACAACGAATCTACAAAACAGTTACTTCAAGTAGCTCACAAAATGTAGAATAATTGTATTTAGAATGAAGTTAAATGTAGCAGCAATACAGGTTGCAATGAAAAATACCATCTCTACAATTTAACGATCAGACTACAAATCAACTACAAACTAACTACAGTTATAGACTGTCTAATAATCACAGTTCCATTAAACCTACAAAATTGCGACAAATAATCTACAAAATTAGGACAATACCACATTTTACCAAAATACACTTGAACAATCAAAGAAGAACAATGCACGTGTAAACATTATCTACAGAATGTAACAGTTACTTCAAGTAACTCACAAAATGTAGATTAATTGTATTTAGAATGAAGTTAAATGTAGCAGCAATACAGGTTGCAATGAAAAATACCATCTCTACAATTTAACGATCAGACTACAAATCAACTACAAACTAACTACAGTTATAGACTGTCTAATAATCACAGTTCCATTAAACCTACAAAATTGCGACAAATAATCTACAAAATTAGGACAATACCACATTTGGCCAAAAAACACTTGAACACTAAATTAACACTTGAACAACAGATTTTTACAACCAAAATCAAACTACAAAACAGTGAGGAAACATAAATAGTGTTTACCTTTATTGAAATTTTTTGGTGAACCAATTTTGGTACTTTTGTTGAGGGTTTCTTCTTTTTTGGTTTTGATGAAGAAGGAGAGACCTTGTGTTTTTTCACAGATGGAACTTTGGGGGAATCATCTACAAAATCGTCATCTACACTCAACTCTTTCCCCTTGCGTTTGAGTTGTTTCTCGACTAGTTTATCAACTCCACCAACATCAACATCGTGCAAATGCTTGCTTCTCATTTCCGCACGAATTTGTCTAGGAGATGAAATACCAGTAGTTTGTTCACTTGCATGCATCGATTGTGGGTTTTTGGGTGGTGATTTTGGTGTTAAAACACCCAAATCAAAGGTTGGAATATCAGCTAATATAACTTTTGATGATTTTTTTTGGGAGTGTTGGTTTTTTTCATGATTTAGGAGTTGAAGACAAAGATGGAAGTGAATTCAAATCGTGGGGGATACAACTGAAGGTAATTAAGTGAAGAAGAAAGTGATGGTAATTGTGGGTGAGAAGAGATTGTACGAGAATGGGGGAAAAACTGAAGGTAAATCGTGGGGGTGGGGGGAATTAACTGAAGGTAAATCGTAGGGGGTGTGGGGGGGTGGGAGGAGAGAGAGGCGGGTAAACGAAATAACGTGAAAATACGGTCCTACAATCACGCCTACAATAAATGAAGGAATAATTATACCCTTAATTTGAATTATGGTATATAAATGGTAATTTGGTATGCTTAAATATAATTAACACAATCCTTAAACAATGAAGGTAATAAGGTTTGATATATGGTATAAATAGGTAAAAATCTCTTTTTAATTTGTATATATATTTTTAAAATAGTGCACATGCATTTACAAACATGCACAAGTATTTCAATAATTTTTTTTATAATTTTAGAGGCTTTAAATCAATTTATTTTTGCATCTTTATTATAAAAATATCCAATAATTATCCCTCATAATTTTATGATGATTTAATCATCTAAATTCATCAGTTATGCCCAAATAGTGCTTAAATATTTTAATTGTATTTTTTATAATTACATTTGCATTTTTCAAGCTAGAATTGCACATCTTTGCAATAATAGCCCATATGTGCATAATTACTTTATTTCTACAAGAAAATAATCTTTTATATTTTTATAATATTAAGTAATTATTTTGAATCATTTTTATGTATAAATATCATTTTTATCATTTATTAGCTATTTTCATAAATTATTTTATTAAATTAATTGGATATTCAACAAATAGCCTCTTTTAATTTGATTTCTTTTCGGACCTGGCCTAAATTACTACCCCAGCCCAATTAAATCATAACCCATAAGCTAATTTCCAATAACCCGCCCTAACCCAGATGAAATCCTGGCCGTTGATCTCAGAAGATCAACGGTCCAGGATCCATTTCCCTTTTTAATTAATCCCTAACCCCCTAAACCTAATCACTTCCCAAATCCCGCCACCCCTGAATCCCTTCCTCCTCTCTTCTCTCTCAACCTTCCCCTAACCCTAGCCTGTCGTCACCTGAACCCCTTCAATCCATAGGGTTTCTCTTCGATCTTGGGCCCTATCCGGCCTCCTATCTCTACTGTTTGTTTGATTTCCATGTTATTTGACGGAGTCTCAAAGAGATTTGAATAGACTTGGTTCAAATCCCTTAGTTTCTTGATGAATCCATCTGTATTCACCCATTGTTTGTGAGTATTATCATTTTCGTGTTTTCATGGCTTCAAATCTCCGGTCTAAGAATTGATTTTTCTACCTCTGTTTATTTTCGCACAAACCTAACCATTTCTGGCCAAATAGGCTGAGATCTCTTTGGATTTGAAGTATTTGGAGTTTGTTTAATATTTTCCTTTAAGATTACTCTGTTTTTACCACTATTATCTACCGATTTCACTTTTTCCCTAAAAAACTAGGGTTTCATCTTTTTTAAGTTTCTGTAAATGTTTTAAAATGCCTAAAAGCTCAACTCCGGCCTTTCTTCTTTACTGTTCGACTAATTTCTTTGTTTGATGTTTCATCTCTGCGTTTCGATATGTTTAAAGTTTTCCGTTATTCGACCATTTATCTCACTATTCTTGCCCGCTCACTTCGGTTCTATCAAATGAACTGATTAATTGATTTATTTGCCTAATCAGGTTTTGAAATTATATTTTCTTTTAATATTGGTATCTCTATGAGATTTTTATTTATTATTTCCTTATAGGTGACTCGTAATTGGTATTGTCTTCCTTAATTATGCTACTATCCTAATTTTTGGATATTGATTGTTTTGACCGACCTATAAAGGGTCTTTAGACTTATTGCTTACCTTATTTAACTTCAATCATGTTTGCTGACCGATTTCGTGTTGATTCTCCCTAATTTAAATGATATTCCTGGATTCTATCTTATTTATTGATTGGGTCTAACCCTAATTGATTGATTAATTGATGTTGCATGCCTTATTGTGAACTCTTGATTTTCCTGCCTTATTTGTTTATGCTGCAGAATGCTATATAATCCTGCACCATTCTGATTTCAAAAACAGAAAAACATCTACACACACACATATGCTTATAAGCACACACTGATACACACGAACTCTCACTTACACACTTACACAATTTAAGTTCTTTGATTTGCTGCACTGTCTAGCCAGCTGAAATCCAAGGCTAGACTCTTGGATTCCACTTGCCTTCACCTTCTTGTTTGCTGTCTCCTTAACTGTTATGCCTCAATTTCTGTTATCATGTTCTATTCTATATGCTATGTAGTCAGTTTGCTATAGACATCAACATGCTTCTATTTTGATATCTGTTTCCTGACCATTTCTTTTTCAACTACTATGATGTAGTTCTTATTCCATGTTACTTATATGATTAGCTT
This sequence comes from Nicotiana tabacum, assembly GCF_000715075.1. NCBI lineage: Eukaryota > Viridiplantae > Streptophyta > Magnoliopsida > Solanales > Solanaceae > Nicotiana > Nicotiana tabacum. The sequence goes on from NC_134095.1 coordinate 124,923,858, forward strand.
ATTTTGAACCTCGAGATGTTCTGTTTACTATATGTTTCCAGTTTACTTTCCACTAGTATGCTTTAGTCCTTGTTATCTCACTGTTATATGTCTGTGTGGTTAGTGTTTCAAATTCCAATATGCTTCTGCTGGACATATAGTTCATGTTCTGTTCTTGTTATCTTGCTCTATTTGTGGTAATTTTAGCATATTTCTCTACTTAATACATGTCTATACGTATACGGTAAAATAGAAGGGTCCAATTTTCCATCGTTATGACGCCTCGAAGGCTTGAAATCACGATCAAGTTTCATCCCTCGAGGGTCATCGACGCTCGACCTTGGGACAGTATGAGACCGATGGTTATAGGAAGAAAATGGGGAGTTCCCAAGGCGTGAAGCTAGAACCGACAAAATCTGTCATGCTAGTCTGAGCCCGTATCATGGCATTAACTAGGTGTCACATCTCCATATCTTTGTAATAAATGCACTTGTACTATGTTGGGATTCTCCCTCTTATATAAAGGGGACCCTTGTCATCTTGTAAACATTTGTTGCTCCATACAAAATATACTAGAACATTCTCTCTGCTCTCTAACACATTCTCTTCGTTCCGTTATCTTATTTATTGCTCATATTTATAGTGTTCTATTTATTGTTCATCATTTATTGCTTATTATTGGCCATAAAGAGCCGCCTTTGATTTATTTATAACTTTTAGTAACCATCGACCGCCTTCGATAGCTCCTAGCCGAGCTTTAGACTCGACCCCGAGGCCCTCGAATATGCAAGCTCGAGGCCCCAATTGATAGCGATTCGGTTTGATTAACATCCCGTTTCTAAGCTCTTATCTCATTTTCTAAGTCTTTCACATAGCATCAACTGTCTAACAACTAACATAAAAATAGATCGCATATTTTTAGAACCACTAAATCAAATTTAATTGTTATTACCATTTTCACGGTAAACAGGTTGGCGCCCAACGCGAGGCTAAAAATAATAGTGATTATTTTCTTGCTGGTTTTACTACACAACGCAAGTTATCTTTCACACTTTTTCTTGTCCAAAATCTTTGGTTTCAGGTCAAAATGTCTGACTCAGTAAACAACAATCTTGAGAACCACGGAGAAAATGGTGTAGATGTTCCAGGTGCTGGTGTACCGCTGCGAAACCCTGAGAACGCACTAGAACTGATTCCCGTGGATGCGGTCTCACGCGATGCTCAACACATCAATGTAAGCTCCCACACTAACAGGAGCATACACCAAGGAGACCAACAAGAAGCCTAGGAAACCCCGACTAGGGAAGAACGGGAGGTTAGCGTTCACGTTATTTTTGAAATTTTGCAGGCACAATAGCTAACGATTACTCAATTGCTAAGTCATCAGAAAACTCCAAGCACGGTAGTGCCGGGAACGGCTCCCCGGGCCGAGCAGGTACCAGAGAGGTCAAGCAACAACGAGTTGGTAGCCGATCTCGCCATCGTAAAGATGCTCGAAGACCTCACAAAGAGGAACGAATCGGGCGAGAAGAAGATAGAAGCCAATAGAAAAAGGTCGAGACCTACAACTCCAATGTCGACCAAATTTCGGGTTCACCCCTGATCATGAAAAGTGTGGATTCGATGAAGTTCATACAAAGTCCGTTCCCAGAGGAAGCGGCTCCAAAACCCATTCCAAAGAAGTTAAGAATGCTAGACCTTCCAAAATACAACGGGACCTCAGACCCCAAAGAGAACGTTACTGCTTACACTTGCGCAGTGAAGGGCAACAACATAAAGGACGACGAGATCGAGTCTGTCTTACTAAAGAAGTTCAGGGAAACACTCTCGAAGGGGGCCACGATGTGGTATCACAACCTAGTTCCTAACTCCATAGACTCATTTGCCATGCTGGCAGATTCCTTTATAAGGGCACATGCTGGTGCCATCAAAGTAGCAACAAGGAAGTCTGACGTCTTCAAAATCAAGCAGAGGGAGAACGAGATACTGCGAGAGTTCGTATCTCGCTTTCAAATGGAATGGATGGAACTACCACCAGTCTCCGACGACTCGGCAACACATGGCTTCACTTAAGGTCTGAATGAGCGAAGCTCGGTGGCTTCAAAGCAACTGAAACAGAACCTGATCAAATATCCCGCCGTGACCTGGTCGGATGTTCGCAACCGATATCAATCAAAAATCAGGGCCGAGGATGACCAACTAGGAGCCCCCTCGGGCTCGGTATACCCAAGCAGGCTTTTGGCGAAGGAGCCAAAGCCAAACAAGGAAAGGTACCAGCCATACACCGATGACAGGAGAAACACCCCGAGGTGTAACATACCTTGCAATGATCGAAGGATGGACCGAGGCCAAAACCCTAGGGGACTCATCAATAGAGCCGGATTCGACAAGAACACGTGGCCAATGGAGGCACCTCGCTTGTCGGAGTACAACTTCAACGTAAATATATCAGACATCGTGTTCGCCAGGCCATCAGTAAAATCAGAGATGCCAGGGGCCAACGGAGGCACCTCGCTTGTCGGAGTACAACTTTAATTTAGAGAAATTCTCACACCCCGGGTATAACTCTTCCTTCCCTTCCTCCAGTAATTTAAAAAATTTCTTTGCATCTTCAGATGGTCCCTCTCTCGCTTCTTCTTCACATCTCAAGTCACGCTCTATATTTCGAAAAGTATCATGAAGTAGTCCATCAATATCGTCATGCATGTTAGAATCATCCTCATCGTTGCTTGACCGTAGAGTATTTCTTGAGGAAAAGCTTTCCCGTGAAAACCCCATTTGGTGTATCCAGTAACAAACCCATAAGCAACCAAGTGATCCTCCACTACATTTCTATAATGCCAATAATAGTTAACGCATTTTTGAAAGGGCATAATATTTTATTTCCTTGGGCAGCTCGTTCAAATGCCTTGTCAAGAAAATAGTTCACTCCACGGATGTACTCCTCCGTTGATCTTCGGAGACCCATCCAACTTTTATCTCCATTATCCATTAACTATTGAATATCCTATATAACACCAAAAGCAAATCATGAAGCTAAGAAGCAGAAGAAAAGAAACAATGTCTTGCATTGGATACTCATTTTCTATACTTAGAATTTAGGCAGATTTATTTTACTTATTAAGATGAATGGTAGATATAACATATTTTGAGCCATACTAGAAAGTATGATCTTGCAAAGCATTGAAAAACCATAACACAACCATATAACACTATAGCACCACAAAATTTAACAAAGAAGAATCTTCACTCTGACTTGACTGAATGAACCGTAGAATGAAGACAAATTAGTCTATTACCTATTTTATTTGGTATACACAACACAAAAGAGCACCAATGACTTAAGTCATCTCATTATACCTAGCTATTCAGAACACAAGGGTTTTGAATCACACAATAAATTCATTCTCTTCTCAAAGCATAGTTTGTACACACAACAGATTAACTAAACTTAACAACTTTAATTATCACATTATAAAATTAGGTCAACTGAGCATCAAAGAAAGAAGATTTTAATTTAACATGTAATCCAATAACAGAAACTTCGAAAGCTCCCCTAGACGAATTATCAACTTGAGGATTCCGTAACCAATTATCAAAAAAAAAAGATTAACAGCCAGATCAAGTTAAACTTATAAACTGATACTTATTCATAGCACCATTTTGCTCAACTTATGAGAAAATTAATCAAAAAACCCAAGAATTTTGCAAAAATTATAAGTAGCAGAAAATGGAAGCAAAATTTCAGAAAGATACCTAGAAAGTTAAAGAATTGAATTTTTGACAGTGCACAAACACAATTCAATATAACTTATAATTACTTCTCGATTCTCATTATTCAGCCATAAAGGTTCAAGAGACTATTCAAAGAGGCCACTTAAGATTATAATTAAATTAAAAAATTACAAATTGAAAAACTAGTGATGGATCAAAGCTTCTGGAATAAATAAAATAATTAATCAAATTGTAATTTTTTACCCAAATAACGAGATTAAATGAAACCTAACTGTTCAAGAGATGTAATAGCAAATAAATAAGAATATATCTCCAATGTTCTATGAAATAATTGTCTTATAACAAAAAGGCCACAATTAAATATAGAAAATGTAGAAACACACCTCACACCTACAGGTCTGAGCAAATTAATTAAGAATCCAAACCATACTCTCCAACCCACCAAAAATTAAAAATACAAGATAAATATCGGAGTAGTCTTCCATAACTTAAAGCTTAAAACTTTCAAAAGAAATATACTAGCAACAAGATTCAAGAAAAATTATCACAGCCATGAGAAATGTTTACCCATATTGAATAGCAGCCCAAAATTAAAAATAAAGAAATAGACCCATATTTCTACTTATTTTGATTTCAAATATTCAACAAGATTATCCATAAAATTAAAGCAAAATGCAAGAAATCAGTAACCAAGATTGAATTTTTAGATAATTGTTTAGGGATTAAAGAATGAAATTCCTACTACAATCACAATTGAAGGCGGGGAGAAAGAAGTAAAAAGAGAAAAAAATTAAAAAAAATTGTGACCTACCAGAAGGGGAAACCTGCAAAATAAACCATCACGCTGGCCAGAGTTATGTGGGATTTCTCAGTGGGTTCTCTAGTTAGAGCTAGCTATGTGAAAGAAGGAGATGAGAGAAATAGGGGTTAGGGGTTTTAGTCGATGTAGTGGCCTCACATATTATTTTAGGGTTTTAAAAAATAATAAAAATAAGAGATGTGGCAGATTCATTAAATTGGAAGAGGGAAAAAGATGTGGCAGGTTCATTAAATTGGAGGAGGGAAAATAAGAAGCGTCCAAATAACTTATTTTTTCAGATAACCGTCACCATAGAGGAACCTACTGTGGCGAATACGACAAGCGTTACAATAGAGAATACTATTGCGACGATTATATCTCTATTATGACGATTCATTTTTGTATTTGTTCCAACAACACTAGGATAATTATGGAACGGTTTTAGTTGTCACCATAGATATCTAATGTAACTGTTTTATAACCGTCGCCAATGAACTGTCCCAACAGGACAAATTTCTAGTAGTGCCATCAGTAAAATCAGAAACGCCAGGTGGCCAAGCCTATGCAATCAAATCCTTCGCAAAGAAATCATAACTTAGTTTGTGAGTTTCACAACACACACGGCCATAGGATCGAGGATTGCCACCAGCTCCGAGAGGAAGTGGCCAGACTACTCAGTAAAGGTCACCTCCGATAATTCCTCAATGATCTGGCTAAAAACCAGTTCCGGGAAAGAGAGGCGGCCAAGAAAAACGAAACGAATGAGCCACAATATGTCATCTACATGATCTTGGGAGGTATCAATGCCCCACAAGATCCCATGATGAGAAGAACAAAAATATCCATCACCAGAGAAAAGCGAACTCAGGATTACATACCCGAGGATGACCTCACATTCAGCGACGAGGACATCGAGACCTTGTGTCAGCCCCACAACGATGCACTGGTAATCTCTTTTCTTGTAAATACATTTCAGATTAAACGTGTACTTGTGGATCCAGGCAGCCCGGCCAACATTATCAGGTTGAGGGTGGTAGAGCAGCTCGGACTGCTTGACCAAATCATACACACCTCTCGAGTCCTCAACGGATTCAACATGGCGAGCGAAACAACAAAAGGGGAAATCACCCTTCCTGTCAATGTGGCCGACACAATCCAAAATGCCAAATTCCATGTCATCGAGGGAGACATGGGTACAATGCCTTGGTCGGAAGGCCGTGGATACACTGCAAGAGTGCAGTACCATCCACCCTCCATCAAATAATGAAATTCCCCACTAAGGATGGGATTAAGACCGTCTACGGGGAATAGCATGCGACGAAAGAAATGTTCGCGGTACACGATGTGGCCCCGGCACTGGTACCTCCACCTTCGAAGGAGCCAAATGATAAGCAAATAGTAAAATAGAAATAACAAACTACACTCCTGGTTATCCCCGACTTAGCAAAGCGGGGAACCATACCACATCCGCATCATAGGCGACCGAAACGTATCAAGGCCCGAAACATCGCCAGCACACTATATGCTAAGGTATGACCGTATCCTCTCTCTTTCAATTATATTCTACGCTGATCTGAGCATAGGTATCTGATCGGAATGGCCAAAGCACTCTCCAACTCGAAGGCCTTAGGTTTCAAAAATCATGCGTTGCACTCTTTTCCTTTGATCGGGTTTTTATCCTAAAAAGGATTTTCCAGCAAGGTTTTTAACGAGGCAACATCTATATGCTACCTAAGAAAGATCCAACAAGTATTTAAGGCTTCTTTTGCAACCAACCTCAAATGCTGGGGGCCATCCCCCCCAAGGTCACCTATTCGGAGAAGCCAAGATATGCCAAACGGGGGCTCAACAGAAAAGCAATGTACTGGGCCAAACGGTCGAACGAACCATTTCAGCATAGAACAACTGAGCCCACAATAGCAAAAAAACATGTATACTTGTACCAGCTAATCAAAGAATACTTCCCAAAAGCATTTTGCATTTCAAGGAAGCTCGACATTTTTGCAAAAAATGGCCCCAAAGCCGAAAGGCGCCCCGAACGCTCGGGGACTGGAAACAACTAAATAAAATAATTCTACCTCCGGGTCGGAGCTCCTAACTCATAAGCCCTCAATAAGGCAACATCAAGATCACAAAGTGGCTCCAGAGTCAAAAATATCCCGAACACTCGGGGACTGGCATCAAATACTCAAAACCACATGACCTCCGGGCCGGGAACTCCAAAATTATAAGCCCTCAATAAGGTAATACCGAGTCTACAGGTAATGGCTCTCAAGCCAAGAAACCCTCGATGACTCGGGGACTGTCGTCAATTGCCATCTCTATTGATTTATCAAATCCGATGCTGTAAGGCCACATGTGGGCAGCCTTGGTCTCGTAATACCTACATAAGGAAACAACAACATCTGTAAGACCTCAAGCAAGGGATGAACAATACTTGTACCAAGTATCCAAAAATGTAAGACCTCAAAGGCATGAAAAACTTGTAAGACCTTACTAAAGGCATAAACTCGATCTCAAAGTTTCGGCTATATATCAAACTTGTAAGACCTATAAAAGGCATTTCCTTGATATAGATGCCGAAACTACTTCACTCGGTACTTAAAGGCTCCGGCCGAACACAAATGACTCCGGTCACAAGGCTGTACCAGCCAAACTAACGCGACTCGGGGATGCCCGACCGTCGTTATAAATCACAGGCCTTCAATTACTTCGAATATACTTTGGCCTTCAATTATCCTCGACATAGGAAAAAGAGCTTCGACCACGTCAGCTCCTACACACTAGCTTCGAGATACTTAGCCTCCGAGCCAAACCTCTCGAGGTGCTCGTTCATCACCGTATAACAACTTATAATTGAGGTTTTTTATTAAACCGTCGAAGAGTCAGGCAAATACTATTTCAAAAATCCTTATCGAGGGAAAAATAAAGCCTACATAAAAGGTCGCATCGACCCAAGGCATAAGAGCCAGTGTCGCCAGCCCACATATATAAAAGGTCGCATCGACCCAAGGCATAAGAGCCACTGCCGCCAGCCCACATGTATAAAAGATCGTACCGACCCAATGCGTAAGAGGCTAAGAGTCAGCTTGCAATTTGAAAACTTGAGGGTTGAATGAGCTCGAGTCGTAACCCGATTCAGAGACTGAACCCATAATAATTAACTAAATATGCCTAAGGGCAAAAGCGTAAGAGCCATTGTCGCCAGCCCACATACACTAAAAGGTTGCATTGACCAAAAGCATAAGAGCCACTATTGCCAGCCTAAAATTTGGCAACTTGAGGGTCAAATAAGCTCGAGTCGATGCTCGACTCGGGGACTGAGCGCAAAATAATTAGCCTAAATATGCCTAAGAGCAAAAGCGCGTAAGAGCTGACGGGACAGCACAATGAGCCTCAATGTCATGCCGTGAATCTAAGGATTCCCCTCAGCTCAAAGACCAATTTATCTGGCTAAAATCAAGGCAAAAAGAAATGCAGGAGAAACAAAGATGCAAGGTTTCTTCTTTATCAGCCTTAGTTCGGCTCATTACAGCTTCAGCTCGGGCATCCACAACCTCGGCCTTTATCTTCGAGAGCTCAGTCTCGAGCTTCGTAATCATATCTGTTCGAGCCAAGCTGTTGTGATGGCCCAGTCGGTTGTCTTAAGAATTAATGCCTTGATCCCCTATTGACTACTTTTCCCAAGTTTATTTTTGCTATTTTGATTTGCCGGGATGTTCGGTTTTGAGTTTCAGAGAGTTTTGGGACACTTAGTCCCTAAATGAGAGCTTAAGTGTTGGAAAGTTGACCGCAGTTGGAACAGTATGAAGACGACCTAGGAATGGAAATTCGATGGTTCTGTTAGCTCTGTTGAGTAATTTCGGGGTTAGGAGCATGTTTGAATTGTGTTTTGGAGGTCCGTAGCTAATTTAGGCTTGAAATGGCAAAAGTTGAATTTTTGAAGTTTCCGGTTCGATAGTGAGATTTTGATCCGAGAGTCGGAATGGAATTTCAGAAGTTGTAGTATCTCCATAGTGTTGAATATGATGTGTGTGCAAAATTTCAGGTCATTCGGACGAGGTTTGATAGACTTTTTGATCGAAAGTGCGTTTTTAGAATTTTTGGAATTTTTAAGCTTGAATCCGATGAAAAGTAGGTGTTTTGATGTTGTTTTGAGCGTTCAGAAGGTTGGAACAAGTTTGAATGATTTTTTAGGATTGGTTGGATGGTTTAGTTGAGGTCACGGGGGCCTCGGGTGTGTTTTGGATGCTCAACGGGTCATTTTGGAACTTGTAGAGTTGCAGAAAAATCTGGTATCTGGTTTCCTTAATCGCGTTCGTGACCTCCCCTACACATTCTCGTAGTGTAATTTCGGAGGGTGATTAAATTTTTCTTCGCGATCGTGGAAGTCTGTCCCTTCCTCCTTCGCGTTCGCATTTCCCTTTTCGCGTTCGCATAGTAGAACTAGGAGTCGGTGCTTCAGTAGCCTTTTTCCTTTCACGTTCGCATGGCCTTGTCCGCGAATGCGTAAGCCTGCCCGTTCCTTCTTTCCATTCACGTGCCCCATATCGTGTTCACGTAGACTAGTTCAGGAGCCATCAACTTTTAATCTTCGCGATCACAAGTCACCTTTCGCAATCGCCACGAACAAAACACCTAGGCAGAATTTAAAACCCAAAATCGAGGGTTTAGACAGTAATTCATATTTTGGACTTGGGAGCTCGGGAGATTGCAATTTTTGAAGAACTTTTCACCTGGGCAATTTGGGTAAGTGATTCCTACTCGGTTTAGACTAATTTCCATGAATCTACACTTAAATCCATCTTTTAATTTAGAAATTTTGATAGAGATTGGGGGAAAAGTTCTTAGACTAAGAGATTGGGTTTTGATTGGGTATTTGACATCGGAATGGGATAAATTTGATATGGTTAGACTTGTGAGAGTGTGAGGATTCTAAAAATATAAATTTTACCCGATTCCGAGACGTGGGGCCGAGGGGCATTTTGTTCATTTTACATAATTTCGCGTATTATCATATAATTTAATTGTAGAATATGTTACTTGAAGTGTTATTTACATTATGCAATTGAATTGAATAGATTTGAGCCATTTGGAGTCGACTACTCGTGGCAAGAGCATGGTTTCCGGTTGATTTTTGAGCGGGTTCGAGGAAAGTGGCTTGTCAAATCTTGTGTGGGAGACCTTCTCCTTTGGATATGATATATTTGATAATTAGAATGCCTTGTACGTGAGGTAACGGGCGCATACTTGAGCTAATTGTTGAAAATCCAGTTTTTCCTTAAGTATTTCAATTGAGTTCTTTTTCCTATTTTATTCTACTTGTGAATTTAGCCTGTTGCAAGTTTAGAAAAACATGTTTAGTTGACTTAATTGCCTATTTGCTTAAACTGCTTTAATTGCATTACGTTAAGCATGTTAGGCTAGAATTAACTGTTTACTTGGTATGAAATTTAGCTTAATTGTATATTCTTGTGTTGATGCTGTGTGTTTTTACTTTGGGACTACGAGATGGCATCCCAGGAGATCTCCTGTATGTATTTATGATCTGAACTGAGGTGCGGGATACCAAGAGATCCCTGGCACGTATATTAAGGATACCAAGAGATCCTCGGGATATATTGAGGATACCAAGAGATCCTCGGGATACCGAGAGATCCCTAGCATATATTGAGGATACCAAGAGATCCTCGGGATACCAAGCGATCCCTAGCATATACATTGAGGATACCAAGAGATCCTCGGGATACCAAGAGATCCCTGGTTATCATCCTTGTTATGAGTGGTACTTCCTTGTGGTTTGCCTTCATCTCTGTTCCTGTTATTGTACTCTTATTATCCTGTATAGATTCTTAATGTAGATTCTCAACTGTACTGCTTATCTTATCCTGTCATCTTTATATTTGTTTAATCTCAGTAGGGCCCTGACCTTCCTCGTCACTAACCAACCGAGGTTAGGCTTGACACTTATTGAGTACCGCTGTGGTGTACTCATGCCTCTTCTGCGCATGTTTTTCATGTGCAGATCCAGGTACCGCTACTCAGGCCTATCATCCTTGAGGAGGCGACTGCTCTAGAGACTTCAAGGTACATCTGCCGCGTCCACAGACCGAGAAGTCCATTTCTATTCCTGCTTTTAGTATTTAGCCCTTTTGTATTTTTCTGTTCTTATTAGACATTCCGGAGTTAGAGCTATGTATTATTTATATTAGCTTGTGATTCGTGGGTTTCCGGGTCTTGGATTTAGATATTGGTTTTTTGAGATTTATATATGTTGTATGCCATACGACACATTTAAACACTATTATCGATTTATTTCTGTTTTTAAATTGTTTTACTTCCGCAAGTTTGGTTAACTTCTGCAATTTAGGCTTACCTAGTCGTAGAGACTAGGTGCTGTCACGATGGTTTACAGAGGGCGAACCGGGGTCATGACAAGTTGGTATTAGAGGTCTAGGTTCATAGGAGTCATAGATCACAAGCCGATTTTTTAGAGTCTCGCTGATCGGTACAGAGACGTCTGTACTTATCTACGAGAGGCTATGTAACTGTTAGGAAAATTTCCACCTTATTTGATTCCTTTTCGTGCGATATTTTGACATCGCAATTCTAAACCTCTATCTTTTATTCTCTCACAGATGGTGAGGACACGTGCTACCCGAGATGATCAGGAACCCGCACCCCCTACTGTAGCTGTCAGAGGCCGGGGCTGGGGTAGAGGCTGAGGATGCCCACGTGGTACAGCTAGAGCACCTGCGCAAGCTGCCGCTGAGGTACCACTCGCATTTCCAGCCAGAGTCCAATCACCTGATACGCCTACTGCTACTACTACTCCAGCCCTTCAGGAGACTTTGGCGTAGTTCATGAGCATGTACACCACCTTGGCTTAGGCAGGGTTGCTTCCTCTTACTGTAGCCACATCTCAGGTCGGGGGAGGAGCACAGACACCCTCCGCCCACACTCCTGAGCAGCGAGTGCATGTTGAGTAGGTCCCTAAGATTATTCCTGGACCGTCTGCAGTGCCAGTTCAGCCCGAGGATAGGGCAGTGACTTCCGAGGAGGAGCAACTAAGACTTGAGAGGTTCAAGAAGTACAAGCCTCATGTATTCAGCAGTCTAGCATCAGAGGATGCTCTGGGATTTCTAGATGAGAGCTACCGCATTCTTCGTACCATGGGTATATCAGGATCGAGCGGGGTTTCCTTCACTACTTTCCAGCTTCGAGGAGACGCCTATGAGTGGTGGCACACCTATGCATTAGACAGTCCGGATGAGGCTGCTTCACTGACTTGGACTCAGTTTTTGGATCTGTTCTTGAGAGAGTATGTTCCTCAGAGCCTTAGGGACGCATGGCGCGCAGAGTTTTAGCATTTGCACCACGAATGATGACTGTCTCAAAGTATGCTGTCTGTTACACTAGTTTGGCTAGGCATGCACCAGCCTTGGTTTCTACTGTTCGCGAGAGAGTTCGCCAGTTTATTGAGGGCCTTATTCCCAGCATCAGGTCTAGCATGGCTCTTGAGTTGGAGATGGATATTTCTTATCAGCATGTGGTGAGCATTGCTAGGAGGATTGAGGGTATACATGCTAGGGAGAGAGAAGAGAGGGAGGCCAAGAGGTCTCGAGAGTCGGACCACTATTCTGGTGCCCGTACCCCAGCTGTAGGTCGTCATGGTAGGGGTTATATGAGTTGTCCTATTCATTCAGCTCTTCCAACAGCTAGTAGTGCTCCAGCTCCTCCTAGGCCTCAGGAGACTTATTATGCACCTCCGGTTTCTAGCACGCCTCCTACGCGGGGTACTTTCAGAGGTTAGTCCAGCAGACCTGGTCCGAGCCAGTCACAGCTGCCACGTCCTCCCAGAGTTTTTTTAGTGTGGTGACACACGCCATATGGTGAGGGATTGCCCTAAACTTGGGAGGAGTGCACCTCCACAGACTTCTCAGCCACAGTGTGCCCCGCAGAGTTCCCAAGCTATGATTACAGCTCCAATTACCACCCCACTTGCTTATCCAGCTAGAGGTTGATGTTGAGGAGGTAGAGGTCGCCCTAGAAGGGGAGGCCAGGCCAGATACTATACCCTTCCTGCCCGTACCGAGGCTGTTACCTCCGATTCTATCATCACAGGTATTATATTGGTTTGCCACCGAGATGCATCAGTTCTATTTGATCTAGGCTCTACTTACTCTTATGTGTCTTCTTATTTTGCTCTATATTTGGGTGTATCTCGGGATTCTTTGAGTTTCCCTGTTTATGTTTCTACTCCTATGGGAGATTCTCTTGTTGTGGACTGCATCTATTGGTCGTGTTTGGTTGCTCTTAGTGGTTTTGAGAGCAGAGCCGATTTATTGTTGCTCAACATGGTAGATTTTGATATTAGCTTGGGCATGGACTGGTTGTCGCCCCATTATGCTATTCTTGATTGTCATGCCAAAACCATGACGCTGGCTATGCCAGATGTACCGTGTGTTGAGTGGAGGGGTACTTTTGATCACACTCCCAGTAGAGTTATTCCTTTTCTTAAAGCTCAGCGTATGGTTAAGAAGGGGTGTGACGCGTACTTAGCTTATGTGAGAGATGTCAGTATTGATACCCCTTCAGTTGATTCAGTCATAGTAGTATAGAATTTTCCCGATGTGTTTCCAACTGATCTTCCAAGCATGCCGCCTAATAGAGATATTGATTTTGGCATCGATCTGTTGATCAGGCACTCAACCCATTTCTATTCCTCCATATCGTATGGCTCCTCTTGAGTTGAAGGAGTTGAAGGATCAGTTACAGGAATTGCTTGATAAGGGTTTTATTCGGCCTAGTGTATCACCTTGGGGTGCTCCTATCATGTTTGTGAAGAAAAATGATGATTCTATGTGTATGTGTATTGATTATCTCCAGTTGAACAAAGTGACAATTAAGAACCGTTATCTTTTGCCTCGTATTGATGATCGGTTTGACCAGTTTTAGGGCGCACAGGTGTTTTCTAAGATTGATTTGCGCTCATGTTACCATCAGTTGAAGATTCGGGAGCCAGATATCCCGAAGACTGCTTTCAGGATTTGGTATGGTCATTACGAGTTCCTTGTTATGTCATTTGAGCTGACCAATGCCCCAGCAGCCTTTATACATTTGATGCACAATGTGTTCCGACCGTATCTTGACTCGTTCATTATTGTCTTTATTGATGATATTCTAGTATATTCCCGGAGTCGGGAAGATCATGAGCAGCACCTGAGGACTGTGCTTCAGACTCTGAGAGAGAAGAAGTTATATGGTAAGTTCTTGAAATGTGAGTTTTGGTTGGATTTAGTGGCATTCTTAGGCCACGTGGTATCCAGTGAGGGGTATTCAGGTGGATTCGAAAAAGATAGAGGCCGTGCAGAGTTGGCCCAAACCATCCTCAACTACCGAGATCCATAGTTTCCTTGGCTTGGTGGGCTACTACCATCGTTTTGTGGAGGGGTTTTCATCGATTGTAGCCCCTATGACCAGTTTGACACAGAAGAGTGCCACATTCCAGTGGACGGAGGAGTGTGAGGCGAGCTTTCAGAAGTTCAAGACGGCTTTGACCATAGCCCTAATTTTGATATTTCCTACAGGTTCGGGGTCTTATACGGTCTATTGTGATGCCTCGAGGGTTGTCCTCAGAGCGGTGTTGATGTAGGACAGTAGGGTGATTGCCTACGCGTCCAGACAATTGAAGATACATGAGAAGAAATACCCTGTTCACAACCTTGAGTTAGCTGCCATTGTTCATGCCCTGACGATTTGGTGCCATTACTTATACAGTGTGTCTTGTGAGATTTATACTGACTATCGGAGCTTGCAGCACCTGTTCAAGCAAAAGGATCTAAATTTGCGCCAGAGGAGGTGGTTAGAGTTGCTGAAGGACTATGACATCACTATTTTGTATCATCCGGGCAAGGCCAATGTGGTAGCTGATGCTTTGAGTCGTCGAGCGGAGAGTTTGGGGAGTTTGGATTATTTACTAGTATCGGAGAGGCCTATGCCGATGGATATTTGGGCCTTAGCCAGCCAGTTTGTGAGATTGGATCTTTCGGAGCCCACTCGGGTTCTAGCTTGCGTGGTTTCTCGATCTTTCTTATTTGACCGTATCAGGGAGCAGCGAAGATGTATCAGGATTTGATGCAGCACTACTGGTGGAGGCGGATGAAGAAGGATATAGTTGGATTTGTAGCTTGGTGCCTCAACTGTTAGCAGGTGAAGTATGAGCACCAAAGACCGGGTGGGTTGCTTCAGCAGATAGAGATTCCGGAATGGAAGTGGGAGCGGATCAGTATGGACTTTGTAGTTGGGCTCCCACAAACTTTGAGAAAGTTCGATGCTGTTTGGGTGATTGTGGATCGACTGACCAAGTCCACTCATTTCATTCATGTGTACTACTTATTCTTCGGAGCGTTTGACGGAGATTTATATCCGGGATATTGTTCGTCTGCATGGTATTCCAGTGTCTATCATTTCAGATAGAGGTACTCAGTTCACATCACGGTTCTGGAGGGCCGTTTAGCATGAGTTGGGTACTCAGGTGGAGTTGAGTACAACATTTCACCCTCAGACGGTCGGACATCTGAGCACACTATTCAGATTCTGGAGGATATGCTCCGTGCGTGTGTGATTGAGTTTGGAGGGTCTTGGGATCAGTTCTTTCCATTTGCAGAGTTTGCTTACAACAACAACTATCAATCCAGCATTCAGATGGCACCGTATGAGGCTTTATATGGTAGGCGGCGTAAATCTCCGGTGGGTTGGTTTGAGCCGGGTGAGGCTAGGCTATTGGGCATAGACTTGGTTCAAGATGCCTTGGAGAAGGTTAAGGTGATTCAAGATAGACTCCGCACAGCCCAGTCCAGACAGAAGAGTTACACAAATCGGAAGGTTCGTGATGTTTCCTGTATGGTTGGTGAGCGGGTTCTACTTCAGGTTTTGCCTATGAAGGGCGTTATGAGATTTGGGAAGAAAGGGAAGTTGAGTCTGAGGTTTATTGGCCCTTTTGAGATATTGAGGCATGTTGGGGAGGTTGCTTATGAGCTTGCCTTACCTCCCAGCTTGGCAGGAGTTCATCTAGTATTTCATGTTTTGATGCTCCAGAGGTATCACGGTGATCCGTCGCACGTGTTGGATTTCAGTTCAGTCCAGTTGGGCAAGGATCTTTTCTTTGTTGAGGAGCCAGTGGCAATATTGGATAGGTAGGTTAGAAAGCTGAGGTCAAAGAACATTGCATCAGTGAAGGTTTAGTGGTAGGGTCATCCAGTCGAGGAGGCGACCTAGGAGACCGAGCAGGATATGCACAACCATTACCCTCATCTTTTCACTACTTCAGGTATGTCTCTATGCTCGTTCGAGGACGAACGAATGTTTAAATGTAGGAGGATGTGACGACCCAGCCATACGTCTTAAGAATTAATGCCCCGATCCCCTATTAACTATTTTCCCCAAGTTTATTTCTGCTATTTTGATTTGCCGGGATGTTCGGTTTTGAGTTTCAGAGAGTTTTGGGACACTTAGTCTCTAAATGAGAGCTTAAGTGTTAGAAAGTTGACCGTAGTCAGAATAGTGTGAAGACGGCCTCAGAATGGAATCCGCTGGTTCCGTTAGCTCCGTTGGGTGATTTCAGTTTAGGAGCATGTTCGGATTGTGTTTTGGAGGTCCGTAGCTAATTTAGGCTTGAAATGCCGAAAGTTCAATTTTTGAAGTTTCCGGTTCGATAGTGAGATTTTGATCCGAGGGTCGGAATGGAATTCCGGAAGTTGGAGTAGCTCCGTAGTGTTGAATGTGACATGTGTTCAAAATTTCAGGTCATTCGGATGAGGTTTTATATACTTTTTCATCGACAGTGTGTTTTTAGAGTTTTTGGAATTCTTAAGCTTGAATTCGATGAAAAGTAGGTGTTTTGATGTTGTTTTGAGTGTTCCGAAGGTTGGAACAAGTTTGAATGATGTTTTAGAATTGGTTGTGGTCTCGGGGGCCTCGGGTGTGTTTCGGATGCTCAACGGGTCATTTTGGAACTTGTAGGGTTGCAGAAAAATCTGGTATCTGGTTTCCTTAATGGCATTCGCGACCTCCCCTCCGCGTTCGCGTAGTGTAATTTTGGAGGGTGATTAAATTGTTCTTCGCGATCGCGGAAGTTTGTCCCTTCCTCCTTCGCGTTCGCATTCCCCCTTTCGCGTTCGCATAGTAGAACTAAGAGATGGTGGTTCAGTGGCCTTTTTCCCTTCGCGTTCGCATGGCCTTGTCGGCGAATGCGTAAGCCTGCCCTTTCCTTCTTTGCATTTGCATGACCCATATCGCGTAGCCCAGTTCAGGAGCCATCAACCTTTACTCTTCGCGATCGCAAGTCACCTTTCGCGATCGCCATGAACAAAACACCTAGGCAGAATTTAAAACCCAAAATCGAGGGTTTAGACCATAATTCATATTTTGGACTTGGGAGCTCGGGAGATTGCGATTTTTGAAGGGATTTTCACCTGGGCGATTTGGGTAAGTGATTCCAACTCGATTTAGACTAATTTTCGTGAATCTACACTTAAATCGATCTGTTAATTTTGAAATTTTGGTAGAAATTGAGGGAAAAGTTCTTAGACCAAGAGATTGGGTATTTGACATCGGAATGGGATAAATTTGATATGATTAGACTCGTGAGAGTGTGAGGATTCTGAAAATATAAAATTTTACCCGATTCCGAGATGTAGGACCGAGGGGTGTTTTGGTCATTTTACATAATTTTGCGTATTAGCTTAGAATTTAATTTTAGAATCAGTTAAATGAAGTGTTATTTACATTATGCAATTGAATTGAATAGATTTTGGGCCATTTGGAGTCGAGTACTCGTGGCAAGAGCGTGGTTTCAGGTTTATTTTTGAGCGGGTTCGAGGTAAGTGGCTTGTCTAACCTTGTGTGGGACACCTTCCCCTTAGGATATGATATATTTGATAATTGAAATGCCTTGTACGTGAGGTGACGAGTGTGTACTTGAGCTAATTGTTGAAAATTTGGTTTTTCCTTAAGTATTTCAATTGAGTTCTTTTTCCTGTTTTATTCTACTTGTGAAGTTAGCATGTTGCAAGTTTAGAAAAGCATGTTTAGTTGCCTTAATTGCCTATTTGCTTAAACTGCCTTATTTGCATTACGTGAAGCATGTTAGGCTAGAATTAACTATTTACTTTGTACGAAATTTAGCTTTAATTGGGTATTCTTGTGTTGCTTCTGTGTGTTTTTACTATGGGACTACGGGACGGCATCCCGGGAGATCCCCTGTATGTATTTATGATCTGAACTGAGGTGCGGGATACTAAGAGATCCCTGGAACATATATTAAGGATACTATGAGATCCTCAGGATATATTGAGGATACCAAGAGATCCTCGGGATACCGAGAGATCCCTAGCATATATTGAGGATACCAAGAGATCTGTAGCATATATATTGAGGATACCAAGAGATCCCTGGTTATCATCCTTGTTATGAGTGGTACTTCCTTGTGGTTTGCCTTCATCTCTGTTCCCGTTATTGTACTTTTATTATTCTGTGTAGATTCTTACTGTAGATTCTCAATTGTACTGCTTATCTTATCCTGTCATCTTTATATTTATTTAATCTCAGTAGTACCCTGACCTTCCTCGTCACTACCCAACCGAGGTTAGGCTTGGCACTTACTGAGTACCGCTGTGATGTACTCATGCCTCTTCTGCGCATGTTTTTCATGTGCAGATCCAGGAACCGCTACTCAAGCCTATCATCCTTAAGGAGGCGACTGCTCTAGAGACTTCGAGGTACATCTACCGCGTCCGCAGACCGAGAAGTCCCTTTCTATTCCTGCCTTTAGTATTTAGCCCTTTTGTATTTTTCTATTCTTATTAGACATTCTAGAGTTTGAGCTATGTAGTATTTATCTTAGCTTGTGATTCGTGGATTTCCGGGTCTTGGATATAGATATTGGTATTTTTGTGATTTATATATGGTGTATGCCGAGCGACACATTTAAACACTATTATCGCTTTATTTCTGTTTTTAAATTGTTTTACTTCCTCAAGTTTGGTTACCTTCCACAATTTAGGCTTACCTAGTCATAGAGACTAAGTGCCATCACGATGGTTCACGGAGGCCCAACTGTGGTCGTGACAGCTGTTATCGCGAGCTAAGCAAAGTTGAACCTCAAGGGCGGAAGCTTTAGCCAAAGCACCCTTCTTCGTCGAAGCCTAAGCGTCTGCCTGAGCCTTTAACTCACATTACTTGTGCTTGGCTCGGCCAACCTTATCCTGAAGGCGCTCCAAGCCCTCCGCCTTTTTCTGCAACTGAAATAAATGAAATATTAGCTTCGGGAGTTAAAAGGAGGAACGACACTCGCTCGAAACAAAAACTACCTGCTCCTTCAAGTAGCTCTCATAATTCGAGCTCCGACTCGCCACATACCGTAAATATGCCAACTCAACTTCCCTTTCATCGTGAAAGACCCTAAGGGATTTCTCCTTATCCAGAGCTTTCAGCAGCTTGGTCTCACGGCAAAGCAACTCGGACTTAAGCTTGTCGAAGGCCTGCAAAGGAAAACTCAGTAAGGAAGGGAAGGTGCCAAACTCGAAAGGCATGTGCCAAAAACTCACCGCAGAGTGAACCCGCTGTGCTTTCTCGAAGGTCGAGTGCACATCTGCTAACCTAGCTCCCTCAGCTCCGACAGAGTCGACCCCGGTCGAGACACGGTCACTCAGTGCATATGATCCTGGGTTTCGAGTATCCCTCGAAGTACCTCCAACATAAAAAGAAGACGACAGTGGAGGATAAACCGCCTCTTCAAAACCAGAAATCACGGGCACGGTAGGCTCTGTCAATACTTCCACTCCGGGCCACCGGTTTAGGTCCGCCTTACTTCGAGCACCAATGCCCTACAAAGGTATCTCTTGCTTATTATTAGAATTCTTTGGCCCAGAAGCTAGCGATCCTCCTCCGACCCCAAGGGGGCACGACCTCGCCTCAGAAGGCTCCCTGATGCCTACAATAACAAGGTTAGCGGAAAGAGAAAGAGTTTTTACAACTAAAAGAAGAGAAGGGAATAGATCGCACAACACATACTATGTTATTTTGCCTCCTACCTATCCTTAGATAAGGCTCGTCACTTACGCTCGTTGTTTGTCGAATGGGTAGCCATCTTCCGAAACCCAATCCAGCATATCGGGAACCTTGGCCGGTATCCATGAAGTTGTTGCAGACAAATAAAAGAAGGCATATTTACGGAACACCCCTTCGCCATAATTGAAAAGTTGCGAAGGCACGAGTGTACCACTTACGTGTATAATTCCATTCATCAGGAAATAGCATAAACTCCACGGGGATAATATCAATAGTTCATACTCGGACGGATCAACTCATCCACTCTCAACCTTCATCGTCTTCATCATCTATAATGAAAGGCGTGGTCGAACGACATCGTAAGGTGAATAGACCTGGATGATAAAAGGGTCGATATAGCCTGATAAGATAGCTAAGTGTAAATTCAAGCCCTGCCCTCTCCGGAAAGAACCTCACCATCAACACTATCCGCCAAAATGACAGATGGATTTGGGCCAAGGTAACCTGATACTTTCAACAGAAGTCGAGCACAACCCTATCAAGGGGGCCAAGCATGAAAGGATACGTGAACACATTCAGAAACACCTCGGCACGATCCGTAATACTCTCATCCGGGGAAGGTACCTGCAGTACTACATTTTCCCCCCATCCACAGTCTTTCCTCACCGACTCAAGATGTCTCTCTCCTATCGATGAAGTAAATTTCAAGGTACGCTCCCACTGGTCTTGAGCATCGGGGCACTTTTCTGACGAAAAGTCCCCTCTCGAAGTAGAATGCCCCGAGCCAGCAAGGCGAGAACCGGATGTGGAACTCTCTCCTCACTGCCGAATGGGTCCTGATGTAGCAGTCATGGCTACAGCTAAATTAGAGAACTGAAGTAGGAATTTAAACAAGGGCGATAATGCTGAAATAGCGAAAGGCCTAACGCAGGAAAAAGAAGAGTAACTACTCAGAATGGTGGAATCTCCAAAAGGACAGAAATAACCTTATATATGAAAAAAGCGGTGACAATCCTCCTGCCTCAGAGGCCGATTAAAATGCTGGCGGAAATCACTTTGGGAAGATGTGCCGATGGGATTGCCTCGACCACTTTGTAGCCGTGTCATCCATTTGACAAATGCCTTATGACATTTTGGGGTTAGAGATCCCCGCACCAAACATGTCCCGAGATGGTACCCGATCTCGAGGACCTCCACCAAAAATAAAAAAGGCTCCAAAAAGCCATTAATATCACTACAAGTTCCGAGATGGTACCTGATCTCAAAGACCTCCATAAAAAAAGAAGTTAGGCTCCAGGAAGCCTTTGGCATTATCGCCAGACTCGAGATGGTACCCGATCTCAGGGATCTCTCCAAGGGGCCATTGACGTCATTACAAGGCTCGAGATTGTACCCGATTTCGAAGGCTCCTCTCAAGGAGAAAAATAAGCACTTAAAACTCTATTTGTATGGGCTTGGCCTCGGGATACCATCTAAACCCGGGCAGTCCCTCATCCGGGATCTATCTACAACGCCTTAAGGCTATCTACACTAAGTTCAAGACAAGTTTCCAGACAGCCCGAGCAAACCACCACTTGGGGACTGCTCTCGAAAGCCTAAAGGCAGTCTCCATTATCGATCTTCCGAGCGAAACCCCCATCAAATATTATCGCAGGTTCTAAAGGCTATGTCTCGATTTGGGGGTTCGAAGCCCTACTCTCATTCAGCTCAAAGTCAGGGTTCCGACGACCCGAGCTTATCAGTCCAACCCGGGCTCGGTATTTACACCAACCGATGGGGTCATGCACTCAGGCTCTTCACAAACATAGATAAAGGGAAATATAACATACATCAAAGATAGAATTGAAGAAACATCTTTATATTCATAAATACTTGGTTAAAAAAGCCCACGAGGGGTCCTTACATATGATTACAAAAGCCCACGAGGGGTCTTTACGCAGAAACAAAGAAGCAAAAAAGGTACATATGCTACAAAAGCCTATGTCATGACTATGACGTCATCAGTATAACATTATTGTGGGAAATTCGGAAAGATGGTTATCAAGGTCGTTTCTTGTCGTTATACTCTAAGAAACGCGAGGATTATCTATATTACCGTAAAATCAGAGGGTCCAATTTTCCATCGTTATGACGCCTTGAAGGCTTGAAATCATGGTCAAGTTTCATCCCTTGAGGGCCATGGATGCTCGACCTCGGGACAGTATAAGACCGACGGTTACGGGAAGAAAATGTAGAGTTCCCAAGACGTGAAGCTAGAACCAACAAAATTTGTCAGGCTAGTCTGAGCCCGTATCGTGGCATTAACTAGGTGTCCCATCTCCATATCTTTGTAATAAATGCACTTGTACTATGTTGGTATTTCCCTTCTTATATAAAAGGGATACTTGTCATTGGTAAACATCTGTTGCTCCATACTAAATATAATAGAACATTCTTTCTACTCTCTAACACATTCTCTTGGTTCTGTTATCTTATTTATTGCTCATATTTATTGTTCATCATTTATTGCTTATTATTGGCCATAAAGATCCGCCTTTGATTTATTTATAACTGTTAGTCACCATCAACTGCCTTTGATAGCTCCTAGCCAAGCTTCAGACTCGGCCCCGAGGCCCTCGAATATGCAAGCTCGAGGCCCCGATTGACAGCAATTCGGTTTGATTAAAATCCCGTTTCTAAGCTCTTATCTCATTTCTAAGTCTTTTACATAGCATCAACTACCTAACAACTAGCATAAAAATAGATCACGTATTTTTAGAACCACTAAATTAAATTTAATTGTTATTACCATTTTCACGGTAAACACTATATGATTCCACCTAGTAATAATTAGTAAGATAAGTAACCTTCAATAATGTGAAACTTTATTTGATTCAGTTTAGGTACTGCAAATATGTGTAGGCAGTTCTGTCTATAATTCAAGTGTCCCTGCTCTTGCTGTGATTGTTTAATTACTGGTATCTATGCCTGAACCAATCTGCTAAATGAGGTTTATGTTCTATTTTCAGTCTTTCAAACCTGTCTACCCCCAAAAAAATCAAAATGCTTTTCTAAAACTATCCCTTGCCCCCTTATACACTATTTTTTAAACTTCTACTCTTAGTTATCTAGGGTCCTACCACCCCCAGTGTGAGCACTGTCTAGGGTCCATGAGACTCCATCGAACTCTGACACATTGGGTATAGTCTTCCAACCTGTTGCAAAACTGTTTTCTTTGAAAGGTTCTGGTGTGAGCATTGACCGGGGTCCTTGAGGCCCTTGAAAACTTTGACACATCATAAGCCCATTTGTGTATTATGGATGGACTACCTTTGTACATCAGACTTGCTTGCTTGAAGGCCTGTTTTCCAGGTTGATGTTGGGCCTGCTAAGGCTCCTTATAGTGTAATGAATAGCTTTTGTGTAATTCATTCATATTGTCTGTAATAATTTAATAATCTTTCTAAAAATAGATATGGGGTTATTAATAAAAGCTGGGGAGGGATTTTTATATATCTTTGTCAGGTTCGGGTAGAAATCATGTCTGTAGGTTGTTGTGATGATTATTTATGTGCATACCATTAGAAATCATGACTATAGGATTTTGTCTCACCGTTTGAAATCTGGAGTTTCATACTTGGCATTCTTGAACTCCTATTTATAGGTTGTTTTATCAATTCTGCATCAAGAACCCATGTTTCACGCATATTTTCAAATCTCAATATGCATTAGAGATCACGTATATAGGATCTTCCTTGGGCAAATTACTAAATTTGTATGACATTCTGTTAACGTCTCTGCCCACTTAGATATCATGCCTATTGGAAACAAATATAAAATCTGCTTTGCACTTAGATATCATCCCTATAGGAAATAAATTTAAAATCAGTTCTGCACTTAGATACTATGCCTATAGAAAATAAATATAAAAATTAGTTTGCACTTAGATATCATGTCTATAGGAAATAACACTAACTATCAGTTTTAACACTTAGAAATCATGCCTATAGGGTTAATTAACTTTATAAATTAGAAAGCATGCATGTAGGATCTAAAAGATAAAATCTGCCTATTGAAATCAGGGACCCATTTATAAACTGTAGTCTTTAATTAACAGTTTAGATAATTAAAGAATTCTGGGAATAATTTTGTGATTTCTTGCTGTTTGAAAACGTGCCCATATGCAGAGTATTAACAAATCAGTAGGCAAACTGATAGGAATCGATGCTCGCTTTAATAAAGCTATTATATATATTATGTTCATGCTCATATAGATATCCTGCCTATAGGATCCTAAACTATAAAATTTTGTTTGTTTGAATTACGTGCATTGGTTGGCTATTTGTGGAGGTTAACATAAGCCCCCTTAATTGCTCCTTATGTGACAGTCTTATATGAACTTTTGTTTGTCGCTTAGCTTTCTCATTTTTAAGAAACGTAGGTGAGTCTAGATCCATCCAAAATAGAAGTCCTAAACACCTCCAGGACCATAGGTAAGGGATAGGTAGTGCACGCATAAGGTACGCACTAGAAGCTACTAGAACGTTTAGGTAATAATTGAAATATAGTAATCGTGTAGTAAAGGAGATGATAACCTGTAACACCCCAATTTGGGAAAAGTTACCAAGTATTGTATGGAAATGATCCTATAGGCTAAAAAAAGTAGGACCCTTTTAATTCTTGTTTGAAGGTAAATATCTATTTGTTTTAAATTGTTTAACTTTTCTTTAAAGACTAATTTGCTTAATTGAGTTCGGTCGGGACCCGCCGTTGTGGACCTCGAGGGGTGCCTAACACCTTTTAATTCATGAGTTAATTGTTCTAGGTGCCCTAATGCACCTTAACCCGTTAGGTGGAGACTCTTCCAATCCCTTACCGAATCCCAAAAGGAAGGAGTTGTCCAAAAATGTTGAAACCTGATTCCGTGAGGAAAAAGAGGGCGCGACATTCCTGACACTATTTTAATTCGAAAGCATATCCTCAGTCATGATTTTTACCTGTTTATTTTTTATTCAGTTTCATTACTCTACTTTCAAATATATGAAAACTGTTTGGGCTGAGTTCCTTGATTTTCACGAAAATGCCCGAGTGGCTGTAAGGTTAATGACTGAGAGAGGTCGAGGACTTTATGGTGAGGATTATATATTGTCACACCTCCTTTTTCCGGCCCCGTGAGGGTACAAGGAGTTTTCTCCAATTAAAGGACAGTCGAAACGGGATTTGTTTATTTATTTCAGAGTCGCCACCTGGGAGTTTTATGGCGTCCCAAGTCACCGGTTTTAATCCCGAATCGAGGAGAATATGACTCTGTTTGTCATTCTGTGAACCAGAAATCCGAGTAAGGAATTCTGTTAATTCAGGAGAAGGTGTTAGGCATTCCCGAATTCCGTGGTTCTGGCACGGTCGCTTAACCATTTTTATACTTGGCTTGATTATCTCGATTTATTAAATACATTTTTTCTTGTTGCCTGATTTTGTTACCGCTTTTGGTTAGATTATTTAGAGTTATAGACCCTTCTTGAAACGAATCACGCGTACGTATATTCGTATTATACATTTTTATAAATGTAAAGAATCGTGTCACGCATACGTGTACACAATAAGATTGATAATGTTTTTTATATTTTTTATTATATATATATAAAAAACTTGTGTTCGAAATTGTGCTTAAAATAAAGTTAAGAACGTTTGTCGCTCTTGTATGATTAAATAGTGAACTGCACATCTCGGGTTATATGAAATTAATTTAATATCCTCCGAAGAACCCCTTTTTATTTAAAAAATTTTGCTCGAATTTGCGCGAACGCATAATCCGAATTGCCTTTATAAGTATAATCAGGTCACGCGAACGCATCCCTAATTACACAAAATATTCTTGATGGTAATATAAATTTTCTGCAAATGTTTATTATGTCCATCTATTTTTAAATGTGAAAGTCATGGGAAATCACCTATTGAGACGCCTCCAAATTTCTTGAAAAGAATTCAAAATTTATTAGGTGTTGACCGCATGTCATATTTTATACGTATGAATTATATACCTCAAAACTATTCAAATTTAAAGAATTAATGATATGAAAAACAAACAACGTGCAACTAAAACTACCGTTTTTTATCGTGAATACATTATCCGTATTTTGTTTATGTATTTTTAGTACTTGATAATTATATGCACAATTTGTCTGTTATTTTCCTAGGCTTAAGACTAAGTGTATACATTCGAAAACTTACCAAAAGCGAATTACGTATAAAAACTAGGAAAAAAATTAATTGATAAGCAAACTAATAGTTTTCGAAGAATTTTCATTGTTCTATTCGGAACAGATTCTTTTTGTATATCTTTGACTTAAAATGTTGCAATTCGTATTTATAAATGTCACCCCTTTCTCATCAACTTGTTCTTAGTCCAAAGTTCTAATTATTTGGTTAATTCGCTTACGATGATTGAGTTTGGGATAGATAAAATCAAACCAATTTTTATTCTCGGCCTATGCAAGCTATTTACAAACACTAAATCTACACTTTGTAAAAATTATTGACATTATTTTTTATATACTATTTTTAAGAAATGAGTTAAACAAGTTTCTTAAATAAATGGACCATTTGTTGTTTGGAAAGAGAACTAATCTGCAAAATGATTTAATAAAATGACATTACATGTAACATAGTTATACATTTGAACCATTCGCAATATTCCAACATCGTAAACGTAACGGATTATATCAATTCACCTTTCACCTATTGGTTATACACATAACCGTTATCATGCCATATACGAACAAAATACAACTTACATCATCTAGCTTTAAACAAAAGTCGGATATTTGACGAGATACGCTAATAATGTAGTTTCTTGATATTTCCATACTATCCTATACTTAGCCAGCAATATCACAAGATTTAACTAATGGCCAGCTTTCTGCCATATTCCATATCTTAACAATTCAAAAATAAATGTCATCACTAAACTTCAAAATAAATAAGATTATCGCAGAATTTATACTACTTCAAAAAGAAAATTGGCTAATAGTTTATCAGGTCAAGTATAATACTATATTAACCAACTAAAACAAAACTGAAACTTAACTAATAGATTTAAATGAGTAGAGGACATAATTGCAATTCTAAACTTCATTTACTTGCAATGTTGAAGCTTTTCATGACATGATCTACAGATATGTACCTGGAAATGAGGGTAAAAGAGGTAAGGTTCAGCAGTCACAGCAGCAACAAAAACCCAACAGCAGAAAAATGCCAATGATTCAGCAGATTTGAGCAAAAAACAGCAAGACCCGTGAAACCCAGATGCACAGTAGCAGGAATCTTAGGAAATTTCAAATTTAAACCAAACAGTATCAACAAACAAACCCGGACAAATTCAGGGAAAACAGTATTTTTGAATTTTTAAAAAAGCTTAGGAGAAACAAACTGAAACTCTCAATCTCCAAAAATCAACCTTAACACTAGCTTCTAATGTAAAATTCTGTTTTTACTGTTTTTGATTTTTTTTGATTTTTTTTTTGTGTGTATATTCTGTCTCTCCTCTCTAACTGTTTTCTCTTCTTTTTTCTTATATCCTCTCTATCTGTTCTGCTCTCTATCTCTTCCCCCTTTGTATATCTCTCTCTCTGTCTATCTCCTTTAAATCAGTCCCAACATCCCCTCTTTATACAAGTCTGCCCCTTCCCTTAAGTGCTGCCCGACTCCTTTCTGTTATTCAAAACAGATTTTTTCCACTACAATCGCCACTAAGGCTGCTTTCCTATTAATCAAACCACTAAGGATACCTTTTTCCCTTAATTTCAGCTCCTTCCACCTTCTTTGGTTTCCCATTAGGATTAATTAATGCCCCACTTGATAAAGCACTAGCAATAAAGTATCATGCTAACTATTTTATTCCCCAAACACCCCTGAAAATCCCTTAATATTACTGCCCCAGACCAAAACTACCCAAACTTAACAATTATCTAAACTAATCTGCCTAACAGCTAATAACCAATTCCTAAAATAAATCAAACAAACATTCTATCCTCACAGATTGTGCCAAATAGGGAAATGCAATAGCTATGATCGATCCAGCATACCAAATGTCTAATAGCTAATTGACAAAGGCTGAATTCAAACTGGAACTAACAGACTGAACACTGAACTTGAATAAAAACATATTAACACCACACAGAACTCAGCAGAACCATTTAAACTGAAATTCAGACTTGAATCAATATGCATATGAATGAAGGTGATGTGAATGCAGGTTCATTGTCAACTTAATGACAATGTCCTGAAATTAGGTGGCCATAGATCAAACATACACAACAACAATTGACGAACTTAACTGACTTAACAAACAAGAACAAATTAATCGGCAAGAACTAATTTAATGATTACCTACAACAAATTGTCAACAATCAATCTATAAATAGATAAACAGGTTGTTTCAATCAGCATTAACAGAAACAGGAATTTATAAAACAACTAATCGACGAACTTAATCGAGTCGATTACACACATTGTAAACAATCAAAACAAACAGAAACAATGCTATAAATGAGTATAGTGGATATGAGATAGAATCAAATAAAAAGATAGGAAAATTACACAGATTACTGAAACAGGCAACAATACACACATAGGATACAAGAGAAAAATAGGGAAAATACCTCTGAATCTTTAAACCCAAAAGATGTCCTAACCTTGAATTGATTTGAACCTTATTGAGGTCGAACGGACCTGAATCGAAGTATTCTAATTTGAGAATACTTTGATTAAGGTCCATTAGACCCCAAACCTTCATTTAATCAGACAAAATCCATGATTTGGAATTTAGGGTTTCACTTTTTCTCAGATTTAGGGTTCAACCGTTTCTGGTCAGATTCGCACCAAACCAAGTTTGGTTTGGTTACGAGTGAGGTTAGGAGAGTGACTGGTGTGGGTTTGGGGTGCATTGGGGTAAGTTTAAGTTATGCTCGAATCTTCGATTGAAGATTCGATACGATGTAGGGTGATTCGAGGTGAACAACTAACAGATCTGTAACGAGGGCGTTTAAGGGGTGCTATGGTGTTAATTAGGGACTGGTTGGTTTGGATCTGAGTTTGGCTCGAATCTTCAAATGAAGATTCGAGAAACTCCAGGAAGATTCGAGCTCAGTGGTTACCAGATTCGGATAGAGGATGGTCAGGGGGTTCAGGGGTGTTAAGGTGGTGACCGGCGGCGTCGTTGCCGCCGGGTTTCAGGCGAGGGGGAGTTAGGGCGGCTAGGTTTTGGGTTATTGTCTCAAGGACGATGATGAACAGGAGAGGGAGGGGGGTGTTTGGTTTGGGGGTGGGGTAAGGATTTGGGGCTTATATAGGGGAGGGATGAACGATCCTGATTAAATATGATCATACGTCGTCGTTTGGTTTAATGAAAGAACTGAACTGGACCGTTGGATCAATTTGATCAACGGTTCAGATAAAAATACCAATACGGCGTCGTTTGATTGTCTGGGAATTACCTGGATGGGTACCATCAAAATGACGTAGCTTCTGCCCTATACTACGTCGTTTGATGTCTTTTGAGTTGACAGATCTGGGCTGGGTAGGAAGTGCAAATTTTTGGGCCTAAAACAGGCCCAATCCGAATCTTTTCTTTATTTTTTGAATTCTTTTTCTTCTTTAATCTTTAATTTTCTGAATTAAATACCATTCCTAATTAATTGTAAAATCTAAATACAACTACAAATATTAATTAATATTTACAATAATTAACGCGCAATCAAAGAAAAAATGAAAGCACATACGGGCACATTTAAATGACAAAATTACAACAATTACGTATTTTTTGTGATTTTTCTTTTTATAAAACAAAACCTGTTAATTCCTAAATTGAAAAAACTAAATCCTAAATGCATTATATTATATTATTTATTTCTTTATTTATTTATTTATTTGTATTTTTAAATGCATTAATAAAATTACACACGCATATATACCTATGCAAACAAACAGGAAATCCGTACAATGTTTCCTAAAAATAACACATAATTAAAGAAAAGACCTAATTTCAGGAATTATTTTGGAGTAATTTGTATGAGGCAAAAATCACGTGCTCACAGCTGCCCCTCTTTGTGCGGTAACTCGAAGAGTTTTCGTGCAAAGATGAAGTGAGCTGATACGAGCGATTTTTGCCTGTTTGAATACTCCGTGGGAAACATTTTTTTTTAAAAGATTTGACCGAACCTTGCTTCAAAGGTTTCCTACATATCCCTGGCTAAAAGGGAATCAGGTCAATGTAGTTCGGGAAGTTTTGGTAGCTGGGACTACCATGGGACTGTGATGTTACTGTTGTTGTGTGCTGCTTTTTCTGCTTGCTGACCTCCTTATTACACCATGCTTAAAGAAAACAAAAGCTAGACTAGACCATGGTATATGAATTACAAAATCTTATCTAGATCATGCCCTTGCGTTTCTTGCTGCTTCGATGTCTTGGTGACTATTTGGTATCCTTTACTTCCGCTTTGTCTCGTATTCTCCTTTGACCACCGATCGAACTGCTTATTTCTTTTTGCATTGTTTTTCATTGTGTCTTGTACTTCCTTCCTCTGTTTGGGATTCTTGTTGTTTCCCGCTGGGGATTCGGTTGGATTCCTCTGCTTTATTGACTCTAAGTGTACTCCTTTATTATATAGGCGGGCTCTTGACTTCAACCAGCAATGTCAAAAATAAATTGTCATTCTGTTCTTCAAGGGGGCTCCTGACCTCGATTACTTTGAAAATTAGTCGCCATTCCATTCTTCAGGGGGCTCCTGACCTTGATTACTTCAACTGTCCTTCCTTGTTTTCCAGGTGGACGCCTGATTACTGATATTTCAACTGTTCTTCCTTGTTCTCCAGGTGGACGCCTGATTGCTGATACTTCAACTGTTCTTCCTTGTTCTCCATGTGGATGCCTGATTGCTGATACTTCAACTTGTTCTTCCTTGTTCTCCAGGTGGATGCCTGATTGCTGATATTTCAACTGTTCTTCCTTGTTCTCCAGGTGGACGCCTGATTGCTATTTCAACTTGTTCTTCCTTGTTCTCCAGGTGGATGCCTGACTGCTGTTACTTCAACCATTCTTCCTTGTTCTCCAGGTGGACGCCTGATTGCTGATATTTCAACTATTCTTCCTTGTTCTCCAGGTGGACGCCTGATTGCTATTTCAACTGTTCTTCCTTGTTCTCCAGGTGGACGCCTGATTGCTGATACTTCCATTGCTCTTCCTTATTCTCCAGGTGGACGCCTGACTGCTAATGCTTCCATTGCTCTTCCTTGTTCTCCAGGTGGACGCCTGACTGCTAATACTTCTATTGCTCTTCCTTGTTCTCCAAGTGGATGCCTGACTGCTAATACTTCCATTGCTCTTCCTTGTTCTCCAGGTGGACACCTGACTTCTAACACTTCCATTGCTCTTCCTTGTTCTCCAGGTGGACGCCTGATTGCTAATACTTCCATTGCTCTTCCTTGTTCTCCAGGTGGATGCCTGATTGCTGATATTTCCATTGCTCTTCCTTGTTTTCCAGGTGGACGCCTGACTGCTTCCCTCACCGGGTGTTTCCTGAAACAAATATTGTTTTTGCCCCTGTTTCAAATCAAAGAAAATTTTGTTAGTTTAAGGCATGGTGGTTGGTTGTGGCATTCTTGCCGGGGGTGAAGTTTCTCTTTGTCCTGTTTTATTGCCTTGGAGCGGTTGAAAAGACTATTTTACCCTCGTAATTGATCCTTAACCGTAGGATTCCCAACTGTTGTTTTCACTTCAAACTCTTTCAATTGTAACCATATGTTTCTCATGGCATTACTGAACCACCTCTCTGATTCAACTATTCTCACATCTATATCTTATTTTCATCCTATTACCTCCCGCCCATCATGGCCGCATTTTGCTTTGTGCAATTTTGAATCTTGGTAGTATACCTTGACATTCCTTTTTATTTGCTTGGAACGAAACTTACCTCAAAAGCTTTAGAAGAGTAAGACTATTAGTGATGAAACATGACGATTTTGACAATTAAGAATGGAAAGAAAAATCCAAATTTGGATGACTGTTGGAGATAGGAATAAGGAACTTATCTGATTGGAGTTACTGGTACCAATGATCAGGGTATGCATTTTGGATTAATCAGCCCAGTCTTTTTAACCAATCTCCTTTTCAATTGTTTCACTTTGCTTTCCAAAATTTTCACAACCCAATTTTACTTTTTGCCAACTTACGGACCTTGTTTGACTTGCAGTGTCTTAAAGAGTTTTCACCGACAAACCTCCCTCATTTGTTTATTTCTTAATTCCTTTTCGCCTTATGGTGCCTGCGAAGGTTTTCACCAATAAGACTCTCTCATTTTACTTTCTCTCAGCTTCCGTCGTCTCATGGTGCCCGTGCGGGTTTTCACCTATAATACTCTCTCATTTTCATCATTTCTTGTTTGGACCAGAGTGTTATGAATTACCTCCATTTGCTTAACTCGACATTTTTCTAAGATTGATCGAAAGGTCTTTTGGTATGTGGTTGGAATGAAAGGGTATCAAAGGTTAAACAATTTGATATGGGTTTAAAATTACAACTCTTGGAATCATTTTTCTTATTGCCAATACAATTCCTGCCCCAGTTTCTTGATTGGGGTCTCTTGATGTTTCATTTTATGCACATTATGCATATAATGCACCCTATGACCGAGCCGTGAGGCGCCTACGTATCCTCTTTGAGGAATCAGGTCAAACGTAGTTCACTTGTATAATTTTCCTCTTTTTATTATTTTTTCAAGCTCTTTTTTTTATTAATTAAATTATTGATTCCAAAAGAGGGTAAGAAAGAAACAAAATATGGCTCAAAAAGGTGGAACAAAGGGTACAGTGTTTGGATAGCAGAATAAATTGCCTTCGTCATTCCAATCTTCGAAATAATGCCAAATACAAACGTTCAATAACTATACCAAAGAAAAATCATGCATAATATCTCTTTACTGCATCATAGTTGATAGCCATGTCTATGCATTTTCCTTCAATATCTGTTAAACATAATGCACCATTGGACAATACTCTGGTCATAATGAACGGTCCTTGCCAATTTGGGGCAAATTTGCCCTTTGCTTCAACCTGATGTGGAAGAATACGTTTCAGCACATGTTGACCCACTTCAAACTTTCGGGGACGCACCTTTTTGTTGTATGCTCTTGCTATTCTTCTTTGATACAATTGGCCATGACATACTGCTGCCAATCGTTTTTCATCAATCAAGTTTAACTGTTCCAAACGGGTTTTGACCCATTCATCATCATCAATCTTAGCTTCGGCGACGATCCGAAGGGAAGGAATCTCAACTTCTGCAGGAATTACTGCCTCAGTGCCATACACCAACAAATAAGGAGTTGCCCCTACCGAAGTGCGAGAAGTAGTGCGATACCCCAACAACGCAAATGGTAATTTTTCGTTCCATTGTCTTGAACCTTCTACCATTTTCCGAAGTATCTTCTTTATGTTTTTGTTGGCTGCCTCGACTGCTCCATTCGCCTTGGGCCGATATGGGGTAGAATTGCGATGTATAATCTTAAACTGTTGACATACTTCTCTCATTAAGTTACTGTTAAGATTAGCACCGTTATCTGTGATGATCACCTTTGGGATTCCGAATCGACATATGATATTTGAGTGAACAAAATCGACCACAGCTTTCTTGGTCATTGATTTGAATGTTTTGGCCTCAACCCATTTGGTGAAATAATCAATGGCTACCAGAATGAACCTGTGCCCATTGGATGCTGTCGGCTCAATTGGTCCAATAACATCCATGCCCCAAGCGACGAAGGTCCATGGTGCCGACATTGTGTGCAACTCGGATGGCGGAGAATGAATCAAATCCCCGTGTATCTGGCATTGATGACATTTGTGCACAAAACTGATACAATCTCGCTCCATGGTAAGCCAATAGTAACCAGCTCGGAGAATTTTCTTTGCCAACACATATCCACTCATGTGGGGTCCGCAAACTCCCGAATGTACTTCAGACATGACAGCCATAGCTTGTCTAGCATCTATGCATCTTAATAATCCAAGGTCTGGTGTTCTTTTATACAAAACTCCTCCACTTAAGAAGAATCCATTTGCCAATCGCCTAATGGTTCTCTTTTGATCCCCTGTGGCTTGTGCTGGATATATCCCCATTCTGATATACTCCTTGATGTCGTGGAACCATGGTTCACCATCAAATTCTTCTTCAACCATGTTGCAGTAAGCGTGCTGATCGTGGACTTGAATATGCAGTGGATCCACATAAGCTTTGTCCAGATGGTGCAACATTGATGCCAGGGTAGCCAATGCATCGGCGACTTCATTATGGATCCTTGGAATATGCCTGAACTCCTCTGATCGAAACCGTTGACAAAGATCATGTAAACATTGTTGGTATGGTATGAGCTTCAAGTCTCGTGTTTCCCATTCTCCTTGAATTTGATGTACCAGAAGATCTGAATCTCCCAAGACCAAGATTTCCTGAATACCCATGTCTGCAGCTAGCCTTAACCCCAAAATACAAGCCATATTATTGGTGCAATAAAATCGAAGTTGAGCCGTAACAGGATAGTGATGCCCGGTTTCAAAAATAATTACAGCTCCTATCCCGACTCCTTTCATGTTAGCAGCCCCATCAAAGAAGAGCCTCCAGCCAGGTTTTTCAATTTGCTCCATCTCACCGATATGCATTATTTCTTCATCGGGAAAATAAGTCCTCAATGGCTCGTACTCCTCGTCGACCGGATTTTCGGCTAAATGATCGGCCAATACTTGGGCTTTTATTGCAGTCCGAGTCACATAGATGATGTCAAATTGTGTGAGCAATATCTGCCACTTTGCAAGTCTCCCTGTTGGCATAGGCTTTTGAAAAATATATTTCAACGGATCCAGACGTGAAATGAGGTAAGTAGTGTAGGATGACAAATAGTGTTTTAATTTCTGAGCTACCCAAGTTAGGGCGCAACATGTCCTTTCTAGATGAGTGTACTTAACCTCATAAGCTGTGAACTTCTTGCTAAGGTAGTAGATGGCCTGTTCCTTTCTGCCGGTGATGTCGTGTTGCCCCAGTACACAACCAAATGATTTTTCCAAGACTGTCAAGTAAAGAATCAAAGGTCTTCCTGGCTATGGCGGAACCAGCACGGGTGGGTTTGACAAGTATCCTTTTATCTTATCAAATGCTTCTTGACACTCATCAGTCTATTTGACCGCAACATCCTTCTTCAACAATTTGAAAATAGGCTCACAGGTGTCGTGAGCTGAGCAATAAATCTGCTGATGTAATTCAACCTCCCTAACAAACTCATTACTTCAGTTTTGTTCCTTGGAGGTGGCAATTCTTGGATGGCTTTGATCTTTGATGGGTCTAGCTCGATGCCTTGCCGACTGATTATGAATCCCAACAACTTTCCAGATGGAACACCAAATGCGCACTTAGCAGGGTTAAGCTTGAGGTTGTACCTGCGAAGTCTCAAGAAGAATTTCCTCAAATCCCCAACATGGTCGGCCTGATGCTTTGATTTTATGATCACATCGTCCACATATACCTCAATCTCATTATGTATCATATCATGAAACACCGTGGTCATTGCTCTCATGTAAGTTGCCCCGGCGTTCTTCAAACCAAATGGCATTACCTGGTAGCAATAAGTCCCCCATGGGGTGATGAATGCCATCTTTTCTACATCTTCTTCATCCATCAGAATTTGATGATACCCGGCATAACAATCCACAAAATATCCTATCTCATGCTTGGCACAATTATCGATCAAAATATGGATATTGGGCAATGGGAAGTTATCCTTTGGACTTGCTTTGTTGAGATTGCGGTAATCGATGCATACTCTAATCTTGCCGTCTTTCTTTGGCACAGGAATGACATTAGCCAACCAAACAGGATATCGAGTGACTCGAATGACCTTTGCCTCCAACTATTTGGTGATTTCTTCTTTAATTCTCACACTCATATCAGGCTTGAACTTTCTCAACTTTTGTTTGACAGGAGGTATCATTGGATCAATGGGCAATTTGTGAACCACTAAATCAGTGCTCAAGCCTGGCATATCGTCATATGACCATGCAAAAACATCTTTGAATTCGATGAGTGCTTTAATTAACTCTTCCCGGATCTTTGGTTCAAGGTGGACACTTATTTTAGTTTCTCGGATATTATTTGTGTCCCCTATATTGATGTCTTCGGTATCACTCAGGTTAGGTTTGGTTTTTTCTTCAAAATGAATTAATTCTTTACTAATCTCTTCGAAAGCCTCATCCTCATCATATTCCGATTCATAATCACAATATACTTCTTGAATTATTATTTCGGAACCAGATTGATTTTTAAGACTGGGCTGAAGATTCCTTATGCATGTCATATCACTAGAGCCAGCATAAAAAGGACTGTACAGAAAGAAGAAGAAAAAGAAAAGAAAACTATCAGGAATGATAATGAAAAGGAAACTGTATTTTATTGGATGATGAAAGATAACAAGGTTTGCACACTTCAAACAAACTGTAAGATAAACATTTGGATTACAATCCTGAAGTAACCCAAACAAACTGAAGGAAAATCAAAATAAACTACCAAGACTCCTTTTGAATGGAGAGAGGAGTGGCTTTTCAGTTATTAAGCTTTGTCTCTGGCCCAACGAATTGAACTTCCGCGTTGCTAGAACCTTCACCATTTTCCACCATGTTCACATCGTCAAACAACTTTTCAAATCTTTCAATTAATTCCTCCTCAGGATTAATCATGGATTTAGGAATTGTTGTTATCGGGTGATTTCTGGTACCGGACTTGAAAAAAGATTTTGATAGATGTGGGACTGGCTTTGGAAGGACCCATGCCTTCTGTTTTGGCTTTCTGGCCTTTCTCACGTCTGTGACAGTGGGTATGAATCCCAAACCACATGTTCCCCAGTTCTCGGGGAGAGATACTGGTTGTATAATGCCTTGCAAAGATGAGCCCAAACCTTTGCTGGGTACAAAACCATTCTTTAACATTTCATAGGCTACCATGACTGATGCAGCGGTTATCTTTGGATTCGGAATGTATTTCCCCTCTGGAATTTTCTCTACCAACATTGTGTCAGAAACCTGGTAAACCCATGGTCCCTGGTCATTTTCTATTCCTTCGACCGGTACAATGGCACTGCTGTGAGCATTTAAACTGTCTTCCCCATGCACAACTATTACTTGCTTATCCCATTCAAACTTGACCACCTGGTGTAGTGTTGATGGGACTGCTTTAGCAGCATGTATCCATGGTCGACCCAACAGTAAATTATAAGAAATAGCTATATCCAACACCTGAAACTCCATTGTGAATTCAACTGGCCCTATTGTCAGTTCCAGCACTATGTCGCCAAATGAATCTCTGCTTCCACCGTCAAATCCCCGTATGCAAATACTATTCTTTTGGATCCTCTCCTCTTTTATTTTCAACTTGCTCAGAGTGGAGAGAGGACAGATGTTTGCGCTTGACCCGTTGTCAACCAACACCCGGGTCACTACGGAGTTTTCACATTTTAAGGTGAGGTAAAGAGCTCTGTTGTGCTCAGTACCTTCCACAGGCAATTCGTCATCAGAAAATGTAATTCTGTTTGCCTCAAAGATTTTGTTGGCTATTTTTTTCCAAGTGATTCACGGAGATTTTATCAGGAACGTGTGCCTCATTCAAGATCTTCATTAAAGCCTGACGGTGCTCGTCAGAATGGATCAGCAATGACAATAATGAAATTTGAGCGGGCGTCTTTTTCAATTGTTCCACGATAGAATAGTCGTGGAGCTTCATCTTTCTCAAGAATTCTTCCGTTTCTTCTTCCATCACAACTTTCTTTATTGGTGTTGGATTATTTTTAGTTTTTCTTAACTCTTCCAGAGTAAAACATCTTCCCGAGCGAGTCAAGCCTTGCACCTCACAGACTTCTTCCTTGACTTCTTTTCCTTTGTACATTACCATCACCCGTTCGTAGTTCCATGGAATGGCCTTGTTGTTGATCACTGGTAACTGGGTTACTGGCTTGATAATAACCCGATCTACACAGGCTCCTTCCACGATTATGATGGGTTTGCTGGCGACCCCTGGTACAATCACTTTTGATCCTTCTTGCTTCGTAGCAACTTTGCTTGAAGATCCTTTCTCAACTACCACAGATGGCTCATCACCATTTTTGTTCTGCTTAGGTACCGACTTCTCCTCTGCTAACTGTTCATCTGGCTTGGCTTCATGAAACCGAATAATCATGACAGTTTGTGACGGCATCTTTCTTTCCCCATCAGCCCGTACTATTTCTATCATATTGGCCTCCTGATGGGCTGGCATTGGATTTCTGTTGATATTGGGAGCTTCGGGGGTTTGAACTTCAATTTTATTAGTATCAATCAGCTCTTGTTTTGCGTTCTTTAAATGCCAGCACTTTTATGTATCATGGCATGGTGTACAGGAATAATACTCACAGCTAACGGTGTAGTCCAGATTCTTTGGAGGAGGATTGGGCAGCTTGGATTGTATCGGCCTTAGCATATCTAGTTGTCTTAGCCTGTGGAACTGACTAGTGTAGGATTCTCCCAGTGGAGTGAAGGTTTTCTTTTTCTGCCCCCTTTCACCCCTGAATGCTTGATTAGGCCTGAAACCTGGTCCGGGATAGGTTCGCAGATAAGGGTAGGTATTTGGTATGACAAGAGCACGCCAATGAGCGTGGGCAGGTGGCTGATTGTATGCTTGCGCATGGTTAACGGAAAAATGAGGTTCCGACTGGTGATAGTAGTGTTGGGGTGAATTGTGGTGATAAGTTGGTTGGTGGGGTCGATATTGATTGTAGTAATGAGGTGAACCTCTGGGTCCCGACCAAGTTCTTGAATCAACCATTGCCGCTTCCTCTCTTTTCTTCTTTCCAATCCCTCCTACTCCGCCTTGAATAGCTTGAGTAGTTGCCTTAATAGCCGAATAACTCATGATTTTATTCGTTTTGAGGCCTTCTTCCACCATACCTCCCATCTTCACTACTTCGTTGAATGATTTTCCTGTCGCTGAAACCAAATGGGCATAGTAAGTTGGCTCCAAGGCTTGTAGGAAGTAGTCTACCATTTCACTTTCCTTCATAGGAGGATCCACCCTCGCTGCCTGTTCCCTCTACCGGAAACCATACTCTCTAAAGCTTTCATTGTGCTTTTTCTCAAATTTTGTCAGGGATAGTCGATCTGGGATGATTTCCAGATTGTATTGGAAGTGACAAGCAAATGCCTGTGCCAGGTCAACCCAGGTATACCATCTCCCATGGTCCTGGCGGGTATACCACTCCAGAGCTGATCCGCTCAAACTTTGACTGAAGTAAGCCATTAATAATTCATCTCTTCCCCCAGCTCCTCGCATCTTGCTGCATAAACCCCTCAAGTTGGCTACTGGATCGCCGTGCCCGTTGTATAGGTCAAATTTGGGCATCTTGAAACTAACTAGTAATTGCACATTTGGGAACAAGCATAAGTCCTTGTAGGCCACACTGACCTGCCCTCCTAACCCTTGCATGTCTCGGAACGATTGTTCTAGGCTTTTGACCTTCCTGAACATCTCTTCTTGTTCGGTATTTTTGACGGGCTTGTCAATCTCTGTTGGGAGGTCAAAACGGGGAGTAAATGAATGGATTTCGGAGGCTTTGAAAGTGGGCTCCAGGGGGTAGTATTGGTTGTCCTGGGCCTGGAATATAGGCTCACTAGGAGATTTGTGGAATGTAGCTGTGGGAGGTGCCACGAAGACAAGAGCTACTGGTGGAGGAGGGTATGGAACTAGTTTAGGAGGTGGAGACTGCGGTGTATGAGAGGTGGTGCCTCGGTAGTGCTGGTAGATGGGGAAACTCGGGGATAGTTCAGTGGTAGGACTATCCTGAGTTTGGGCTAGTGATGGGGTGGAGGCAGGGTTAGCTGGGTAAGATGGGGGTGATTGCCCTGTAGACCAGGCCCGATACATTTTGGCCATTTGCTGCTTAAGTTTAATCATCTCTTCTTTCATTTTACCGACGTCCATCTCCTCTATCTCAGTACCTGTGTCGACATCCGTGATAGACATGCTTTCGGGTATCGGTCCTTTTGATCTGGTGTGATAATAATAATATGCCAGTATACTCTTAGAAAAACTAACTGCTTGAATTCTGGAAATGAGCAAACTTGTTAGTCTTGAGAATTTCACACATATATAATTACACGTAGAGATGCAATGTTCCTAGACAAATAACCCTTTTCTATCATGCA
Source organism: Nicotiana tabacum (assembly GCF_000715075.1). Classification (NCBI taxonomy): domain Eukaryota; kingdom Viridiplantae; phylum Streptophyta; class Magnoliopsida; order Solanales; family Solanaceae; genus Nicotiana; species Nicotiana tabacum. The sequence goes on from NC_134095.1 coordinate 124,963,687, forward strand.
TTTGCTCGGCTGCTTGTGTCATCCCAGCTTTTCTTGACCTTTCTTTTTATTGTCACTCACTCTTTATTTTATTCTTTTTTATGATTGTGGTCAAATCTTATAGAGATTGCCTACGTATCATGCCCCCGCATGAATCAGACCTCGCGTAGTTCGGACGTAAAGCAATTGTCAACACTTTTATTTATTCTTGAAATAATACAAAGATGGAACAGACATTACATTTGGAAAACATTATAAGAAAATGGTTTAAAAACGCGACATAAACCCAAATCAAACAAAAGACATAACTCTTGACAACTCTGAACATGCTCCAATCCCCACTTTTGTTTTCAATTATTGGATCATTTGCTCACGGTGGGGCTTGACCCGGCTGACCTCCTAGCGTGCGATACATTCTTTCCAACTCCATTGCCCGATGACGGGCAAAAATAGGTGCATGCTCTATAAACCTTTCATAATCCATCCCTTGGCAGTTTACATAACTTTGAGAGGTGTAAACTGCTAAATCATGGATTTGTGCCCTGAAATCTTGGAGACGTTGGTCTTGGTTTTGTAGTTGCTGTTGGCGAGTGGTGGCTATATCTCTAATACGGTCTTCACGATCTAAAGCTGACTCTAATTGAGCTCGGAGTCTAGCCTAATCGAGTCTTGCCTGTGCTCTTTCTCTATCGATGTCTGCGTGTAGATGTTCTCTATTGTACCTTCTCGCTTCTTCCAATTGTGCATGGAGTTGAGCTTCTGAATGCATCCAACGGTCTTTCTCTTTCTTGAATTGTGCCCTGTCTTCTTCGGATTGTATTACTTGGCGTTCCTTATTAGATCTGGCCTCCTCGTTTAATTGTATGATTCTTTCTTTAGCTTTGCCCAACGCCTTTTCAGTTTTTGCCAAAATGGAATCGTAATCTTGCATTTTTTCCAAAAGACTGGCGATGATTTTTTGATCTTTCCAACTCCTCATTGGTGTTTCAGAAGCTTTCTTCATTTTTTGAAATTGAGCGTGAAGATTTTTATTTTCACAAGCTAGACTCTTCTTTTCACCTTCTGCTTCTTGTGCTTGTAAGTCTTTCTCCAAATTGAGATTCCTAAGACTTTCCTTTAAGGCCTGGATAGTCGCTTTGTATCCTTTTTCCTTTTCTCCCCAAATCAATCGTTCTTGGATATTATCGTTAAAGTTTTGAACATGGGGTCTTTTTATTGGCCTTCTTAGATCGGGTTCTGGTGCATCATCCACGTGGGATCGTTTCTCAAACCACCTTGCATATCCAGGATTTATCTCACCCTTTGTTGTGTCTGGAACTTGAGTATCATCTTTCAAGTATCGACATCCATTCCACATCTGCTGAATTAAAGCTTCGGGAAGAGTGGCTTCGGGGTGTAACTCGATTACTTGCATACTCAAATCCTCATCATCAGGCACCACTTGGTATCTCCCTAGTTGTCTTAAAACTCTTTGCGGCGCGTATGGCTAGACGCTTCTCAATCCCAATAGCAGCAAATAACTACTCAAGGTTGACATGTGTATCACTTCTTTTGTCGGGAGCCATCCCAAAGTCCACTCAATTTGACTTGCCGTTAAAGATCTTAGATGAGATACCCAGGCTTCCATCCCTTCTGGAGACTTATAATCTTTTATTCTTTCTTCATAACTTTCGATAAAATTATCATTGCTTGGACCATACTGCATGAACTTGGGCTGATGTTGGAGATGTTCAATCATCCACATTTGCAACAAAATTTTTCACCCTTCGAAGACCTTTGCCCCTGATTTACATAAAGTCAACGCCCGATAAATGTCGGAGAGAATGATCGGGGTAAGGGTGTGATTTTCCTTGGTAGTGAGGACCTGCACGACTTTCGCTGTGCGAATATCAATTGTTCGTTCTTTGTTTGGGAAAACCATGATTCCCAGAAAAGCCACCATAAAAGCGAAGCGATGGTGAATCTGCCAAGTGTCTTTGTTCTGTTTGTTAGTAAGGCCCTTTTCATGAATTTCAAATCCGTCCGGCTTTCCGAACCTTGAATATAGGAAGTTGAAAGAACAACACCCGTTGACAACATTGCTTTTTCTGATTTGATTACTGATGTTTAGAAGACCAAAGAATCGATGCACTGAGGGAGCCTTTAGGAATATCAGATTTTGATTTCTCAAATCTCCGTCAATACCAGCATATCCAGCTATCTCTTCTAATGTAGGAGTAAGCTCGAAATCAGAGAAACGAAAGACATTGTGAATAGGGTCCCAAAAAGTTACTAACGCCGCAATCAAATCTTCACGTGGTTTAACTTTCATAATATCTGTGAGAGTTCCCAAATGCTTAATGACCCATTTTTGACCATCTTCTCCTAACTCATGCCACCACATCTGAAGCCGAAATAGAAACTCATCTACATCTGCGAATGGTGGGTTTTGGGTGGTGCTCATTTTGTATCTGCGATTTAATTTTAACAAAAATCAAAACTTATTTTGAAAACAGACACTCATAAAAAAAATCATTTTTTTTATTTAACACTTCTTCTTCTTTTCTTTTTCTTTTTTTAAAAAAAATTTAAAACTATTTTGGGAATTTTCTAAAACAACCCATTTTATTTCTCGGCTCTCACAATGAATTTTTTTTTTAATTAAGCTGGTCAACAAGCAAATCTGAGGCAAATGAATGCACAAGTAGCAAGTAGGAAGCATCAGGATGGTCCTTTCATTTCGGGTTCACCTGTCCTAGACAGACCCAACCCCTGTGTTGAGTCTCCAAGGTCAAATGTACATGATGCAAATAGACGTTCCTACTAGGGATCAGGTACGAGGCTGAGTTATTCTAAGTGAAAAACCTGAGGCAGATTGTTCTAGACCTGGCTTACCCAAACGGACAGTTTGAGCCGAAATGGGGGCAACGTACCGGGAGCACGAAAGTCTACCCGGCCTAGTTACTTGTCCCAACTTCGTCTTATTTGATATGACTTCTAACAGAAAGGTGGGCCACGCGCACGTGTGCACCATAAATTTAGAAGACTCAGAAAGAAGGAGGGTTTCGTAGCAGTTTTATATACACAATTCAGATAATATTAAAGCGGTAAAAAGCAACATTTAGAACATTAAGCATAAACATGTAAAAATCAGATAATAAATAAAGCTAACTATAACAGTTATTTTAAGCTCGAATTCTCAAACCCTGAACCAGTGGTTCTGGGTCAGCACACTACTCCCCAGCAGAGTCGCCAAAGCTGTCACAACTCCTTCTTCCGGCCCCGCGAGGGTACAAGGAGTTTTCTCCAATTAAAGGACAGTCGAAACGGGATTTGTTTATTTATTTCAGAGCCGCCACCTGGGAGTTTTATGGCATCCCAAGTCACCGGTTTTAATCCCGAATCGAGGAGAATATGACTCTGTTTGTCATTCTGCGAACCAGAAATCCGACTAAGGAATTCTGTTAATTCAGGAGAAGGTGTTAGGCATTCCCGAATTCCGTGGTTCTGGCACGGTCGCTTAACCATTTTTATACTTGGCTTGATTATCTCGATTTATTAAATACATTTTTTCTTGTTGCCTGATTTTGTTACCGCTTTTGGTTAGATTATTTAGAGTTATAGACCCTTCTTGAAACGAATCACGCGTACATATATTCGTATTATACATTTTTATAAATGTAAAGAATCGTGTCACGCATACGTGTACACAATAAGATTGATAATATTTTTTATATTTTTATTATATATATAAAAAAAACTTGTGTTCGAAATTGTGCTTAAAATAAAGTTAAGAACGTTTGTCGCTCTTGTATGATTAAATAGTGAACTGCACATCTCGGGTTATATGAAATTAATTTAATGTCCTCCGAAGAACCCCTTTTTATTTAAAAAATTTTGCTCGAATTTGCGCGAACGCATAATCCGAATTGCCTTTATAAGTATAATCAGGTCACGCGAACGCATCCCTAATTACACAAAATATTCTTGATGGTAATATAAATTCTCTGCAAATGTTTATTATGTCCATCTATTTTTAAATGTGAAAGTCATGGGAAATCACCTATTGGGACGCCTCCAAATTTCTTGAAAAGAATTCAAAATTTATTAGGTGTTGACCGCAGGTCATATTTTACTCGTATGAATTATATACCTCAAAACTATTCAAATTTAAAGAATTAATGATATGAAAAACAAACAACGTGCAACTAAAACTACCATTTTTTATCGTGAATACAATATCCGTATTTTGTTTATGTATTTTTAGTACTTGATAATTATATGCACAATTTGTCTGTTATTTTCCTAGGCTTAAGACTAAGTGTATACATTCGAAAACTTACCAAAATCGAATTACGTATAAAAACTAGGAAAAAAATTAATTGATAAGCAAACTAATAGTTTTCGAAGAATTTTCATTGTTCTATTCGGAACAGATTCTTTTTGTATATCTTTGACATAAAATGTTGCAATTCGTATTTATAAATCTCACCCCTTTCTCATCAACTTGTTCTTAGTCCAAAGTTCTAATTATTTGGTTAATTCGCTTACGATGATTGAGTTTGAGATAGATAAAATCAAACCAATTTTTATTCTCGGCCTATGCAAGCTATTTACAAACACTAAATCTACACTTTGTAAAAATTATTGACATTATTTTTTATATACTATTTTTAAGAAATGAGTTAAACAAGTTTCTTAAATAAATGGACCATTTGTTGTTTGGAAAGAGAACTAATCTACAAAATGATTTAATAAAATGACATTACATGTAACATAGTTATACATCTTGAACCATTCGCAATATTCCAACATCGTAAACGTAACGGATTATATCAATTCACCTTTCACCTATTGGTTATACACATAACCGTTATCATGCCATATACGAACAAAATACAACTTACATCATCTAGCTTTAAACAAAAGTCGGATATTTGACGAGATACGCTAATAATGTAGTTTCTTGATATTTCCATACTATCCTATACTTAGCCAACAATATCACAAAATTTAATTAATGGCCAGCTTTCTGCCATATTCCCTATCTTAACAATTCAAAAATAAATGTCATCACTAAACTTCAAAATAAATAAGATTATCGCAGAATTTATACTACTTCAAAAAGCAAATTGGCTAATAGTTTATCAGGTCAAGTATAATACTATATTAACCAACTAAAACAAAACTGAAACTTAACTAATAGATTTAAATAAGTAGAGGACATAATTGCAATTCTAAACTTCATTTACTTGCAATGTTGAAGCTTTTCATGACATGATCTACAGATATGTACCTGGAAATGAGGGTAAAAGAGGTAAGCTTCAGCAGTCACAGCAGCAACAAAAACCCAACAGCAGAAAAATGCCAATGATTCAGCAGATTTGAGCAAAAAACTGCAAGACCCGTGAAACCTAGATGCACAGTAGCAGGAATCTTAGGAAATTTCAGATTTAAACCAAACAGTATCAACAAACAAACCCGGACAAATTCAGGGAAAACAGTATTTCTGAATTTTTAAAAAAGCTTAGGAGAAACAAACTGAAACTCTCAATCTCCAAAAATCAACCTTAACACTAGCTTCTAATGTAAAATTCTGTTTTTACTGTTTTTGATTTTTTATTCTCTTTTTTTTCTGTGTGTATATTCTGTCTCTCCTCTCTAACTGTTTTCTCTTCTTTTTTCTTATATCCTCTCTATCTGTTTTGCTCTCTATCTCTTCCCCCTTTGTATATCTCTCTCTCTCTGTCTATCTCCTTTAAATCAGTCCCAACATCCCCTCTTTATACAAGTCTGCCCCTTCCCTTAAGTGCTGCCCGACTCCTTTCTGTTATTCAAAACAGATTTTTTCCACTACAATCGCCACTAAGGCTGCTTTACTATTAATCAAACCACTAAGGATACCTTTTTCCCTTAATTTCAGCTCCTTCCACCTTCTTTGGTTTCCCATTAGGATTAATTAATGCCCCACTTGATAAAGCACTAGCAATAAAGTATCATGCTAACTGTTTTATTCCCCAAACACCCCTGAAAATCGCTTAATATTACTGCCCCAGACCAAAACTACCCAAACTTAACAATTATCTAAACTAATCTGCCTAACAGCTAATAACCAATTCCTAAAATAAATCAAACAAACATTCTATCCTCACAGATTGTGCCAAATAGGGAAATGCAATAGCTATGATCGATCCAGCATACCAAATGTCTAATAGCTAATTGACAAAGGCTGAATTCAAACTGGAACTAACAGACTGAACACTGAACTTGAATAAAAACATATTAACACCACACAGAACTCAGCAGAACCATTTAAACTGAAATTCAGACTTGAATCAATATGCATATGAATGATGGTGATGTGAATGCAGGTTCATTGTCAACTTAATGACAATGTCCTGAAATTAGGTGGCCATAGATCAAACATACACAACAACAATTGACAAATTTAACTGACTTAACAAACAAGAACAAATTAATCGGCAAGAACTAATTTAATGATTACCTACAACAAATTGTCAACAATCAATCTATAAATAGATAAACAGGTTGTTTCAATCAGCATTAACAGAAACAGGAATTTATAAAACAACTAATCGACGAACTTAATCGAGTCGATTACACACATTGTAAACAATCAAAACAAACAGAAACAATGCTATAAACGGGTATAGTGGATATGAGACAGAATCAAATAAAAAGATAGGAAAATTACACAGATTACTGAAACAGGCAACAATACACATATAGGATACAAGAGAAAAATAGGGAAAATACCTCTGAATCTTCAAACCCAAAATATGTCCTAACCTTGAATTGATTTGAACCTTATTGAGCTCGAATGGACCTGAATCGAAGTATTCTAATTTGAGAATACTTTGATTAAGGTCCATTAGACCCCAAACCTTCATTTAATCTGACAAAATCCATGATTTGGAATTTAGGGTTTCATTTTTTCTCAGATTTAGGGTTCAACCGTTTCTGGTCAGATTCGAACCAAACCAAGTTTGGTTTGGTTACGAGTGAAGTTAGGAGAGTGACTGGTGTGGGTTTGGGGTGCATTGGGGTAAGTTTAAGTTATGCTCGAATCTTCGATTGAAGATTCGAGACGATGTAGGGTGATTCGAGGTGAACAACTAACAGATCCATAACGAGGGCGTTTAGGGGGTGCTATGGTGTTAATTAGGGACTGGTTGGTTTGGATCTGAGTTTGGCTCAAATCTTCAAATGAAGATTCGAGAAACTCCAGGAAGATTCGAGCTCAGTGGTTACCAGATTCGGATAGAGGATGGTCAGGGGGTTCAGGGGTGTTAAGGTGGTGACCGGCGGCGTCGTTGTCGCCGGGTTTCAGGCGAGGGGGAGTTAGGGCGGCTAGGGTTTGGGGTATCGTCTCAAGGACGATGATGAACAGGAGAGGGAGGGGGGTGTTTGGTTTGGGGGTGGGGTAAGGATTTGGGGCTTATATAGGGGAGGGGTGGTCTGATCTCGTCCGTTGGATTAAAAGGAAAAGACGGTCTTGATTGAATCCCATCATACGATGTCGTTTGGTTTAATTGAAGATCTGAACTGGACCGTTGGATCAATTTGATCAACGGTTCAGATAAAAATACCAATACGGCGTCGTTTGATTGTTTGGGAATTACCTGGATGGGTACCATCAAAACGACGTAGCTTCTGCCCTATACTACGTCGTTTGATGTCTTTTGGGTTGACAGATCTGAGCTGGGTAGGAAGTGCAAATTTTTGGGCCTAAAACAGGCCCAATCTGAATCTTTTCTTTATTTTTTGAATTCTTTTTTTTCTTTAATATCTAATTTTCTGAATTAAATACCATTCCTAATTAATTGTAAAATCTAAATACAACTACAAATATTAATTAATATTTACAATAATTAACACGCAATCAAAGAAAAAATGAAAGCACATACGGGCACATTTAAATGACAAAATTACAACAATTACGTATTTTTGTGATTTTTCTTTTTATAAAACAAAACCTGTTAATTCCTAAATTGAAAAAACTAAATCCTAAATGCATTATATTATATTATTTATTTCTTTATTTATTTATTTGTATTTTTAAATGCATTAATAAAATTACACACGCACATATACCTATGCAAACAAACAGGAAATCCGTACAATGTTTCCTAAAAATAACACATAATTAAAGAAAAGACCTAATTTCAGGAATTATTTTGGAGTAATTTGTATGAGGCAAAAATTACATGCTCACATATATATTTATGGATCGGGCTACACGCCGCAGCGATATATATATATATATATATATATATATATATATATCGAGCTGCACGCCGCAACGATATAGCGCTTGGGCTATAGGAGCCCCTCCAGAGTCTGTACACTCCTAGTGAGCGTAGTCGACTATATATATATATGGATCGGGCTGGACGCCGCAGCGGTTATTATTATGAAATATTTATTGAGCGGGAGTGCTGAGTGCAAGTACTGAATGACGTGAGCTGAGTCATGATTGACTGAGAGGCTTGCCCGAGGGGCTATATTTATGAGTGACACTCTGCCCGAGGGGCTTGTTTATGAAATTACTATTTTCACTCTTCTTTATACTGAGCCTCTATTGAAAATGTTGAACAAATATTTTAAATAACATTCGTTGAAACTGGAGTTTTTATGAGATGTTCGGAAATTAAACTACGGATTTGACTTTGTTATTTATATTGAGATTCTATGTTAGACTATGTATATGATTTTAAATGCTCGTCAGTGCACTCAGCCTTTATTTACTTTGGTTACTTACTGAGCTGGCGTACTCACGTTACTCCTTGCACCTTGTGTGCAGATCCAGGTGCCAGAGCCTCCGAGTGAGAGCTGATCTTTGCCTTCAGAGTATTTTTCGGAGATTGCAAGGTAGCTGCACGATGTCCGTAGATCCTATCCTTAGTATTTTATATTTCAGCCTTATTTTGTATTAAGTAGACAGTATTGGGTTGTATTGCAGCGACTCATGATTAGTGACACCAGGATCGGGCAGTGTGGATGTATTTGCGTAGTTTTTTTCCCGCATATTTTGTTATATTAAAATGAAAGACTTGTGATCATAATTGATTTGGTAATGAATTTACAAAAGTCCTTTACGTTGTTAGTATTGAATCAGCTTGCCTAGTACTGTGATAGGCGCCATCACGACCAGGGTGGTTTGGGGTCGTGACAAGTTGGTATTAGAGCCTAGGTTACATAGATCTCACGGGTCATGAACCGGTTTAGTAAAGTCTCACGGATCGGTACGGAGACGTCTGTACTTATCCTCTAGAGGCTACAGAACCTTTAGGAAAATCTTCACATTCTTGAAATTCCTGTCATGCGAATCTATTGATTCTGGTGCTAAACTTCTGTTATTCTATTCTCTCACAGATGCTGAGGACACGTACTACCGGTCAGGATGGACGACTACCAGTACCACCGGTTGGGGCCACTAGAGGCCGAGGTCGCGGTCGAGGCCGTGGTAGGGGCAAGGGTGTAACTCACACAACAGCTAGGGCAACATCTGCAGATCCACCAACCGCCATAGTTCACGATCAGGTCCTAGTCGTGGATGCTCTAGCAGGACCAGCTCAGGCACCGGTTGTGCTGATTGTTATTCCATGTCTTCTGGAGGCCCTAGCCCAGATTCTATCAGTGTGCACTGGCCTGGTTCAGGCGGTCTTAGTTACTACGACCGCAGCTACTTCTCAGGCCAGGGGAGGCACCCAGACTCCTACCGCTCGCACACCTGAGCAGGTTTTGTAGGGACTTCAGACACCAGGGGCACTTCCAACCTACCTGGTTGCTCCTGCTCAGGATTATGTGGTACCAGTTATGCCTGATGATGAGCAACATCAATTGGAGAGGTTTGGTAAACTTTAGCCTCCGACTTTTAGTGGTGCAGAGGGCGAGGATGCCCAGGGTTTCTTGGAAAAATGTCAGAGGATGCTTCGGACCGCGGGTATTTTGGAGACCAATGGGGTCTCGTTCACTACTTTCCAGTTTTTAGGAGCTGCCTTTACTTGGTGGGAGGCTTATGAGAGGCATAGGCCTGTTGATGCAGTGCCCCTTAGCTGGCAGCAGTTCTCCACTCTCTTTTTAGAGAAGTATGTGCCATAGTCTCATAAAGAGAAGCTGCGTAGACAGTTTGAGCAGTTGCGTCAGGATTATATGACAATGACACAGTATGAGATGAGATTTACAGAGCTAGCATATCATGCCATTTGGTTGGTTCCTATGGATAGAGATAGGATCAAGAGGTTCGTGGATGGCCTCACATATCAGCTTCAGATTCTCAAGACCAGAGAGAGGGTGTAAGGTGCTACTTTTGAGCAGGTTGTTGATATTGCTCGAGAGATTGAGTCAGTTCATCGCTGGGAGCGCGAGGAGAGGAAGGCCAAGAGGTCTTGGGGATCTGGTAGTTTTGGTGGTGCTCCTTCAAGAGGCCAGTTTCAGCACGGCAGAGGCCGTCCATTCAGACATGCTTAGTCAGCTCGCCCAGTTTATTGTGGGGCATCATCGGGCCAATGGTTCTCACAGTTCTCATCAGGGCCATTCATCACTTAGTGCCTTTCTAGCGTAGAGTTCGTCCCGTGCTCCATCAGTTTAGGGCTCTTCTATACCAGGTTCTTCTGCTAGTCATCCCGGTGCTAGGGGTTCCCTTCAGTTCCCGTCTCCAGCACCAAGGAGTTGTTATAAGTGTGGAGAGTTTGGGCATATGAGGAGACATTGTCCTCGTCTTCTTGGGGGTCCATCTCAGTAGAGTAGTCAGCCCTCGACTTCAGCTCCAGTTACTTCACCTCCCGCCCAGGCAGCTAGGGGTGGGGGTCAATCAGCTAGGGGTCACCCCAAATGGGGAGGTCGATCCAGTGGTGGTCAGGCCTGTTTCTATGCACTCCCATCTAGACCAGATGCTATTGCTTCAGATTCCATGATTACATGTATTGTCTCAGTTTGCCACAAAGATGCATCTGTGTTATTTGATTTTGCTTCCACTTTTTCATATGTGTTATCATATTTTTCTCATTATTTGGATATGTCCCGTGAGTCTCTTGTTTCATTTGTTCATATATCTACTCCGGTAGGTGATACTATTATTGTGGACCACGTATACCGGTCGTGTGTGGTGACTATTGGGGGTGTGGAGACCTGAGTAGATCTTTTGTTTCTTTGTATGGTGGACTTTGATGTGATATTAGGCATGGATTGACTATCTCTGTGTCATGATATATTGGATTGTCATGCTAAGACAGTGACATTAGCTATTCCGGGTGTGCCACGGGTTGAGTGGCGAGATTCAACTGATTTTTTCCCCAGTAGGTTGATATCATTTTTGAAGGCCCAACGGATGGTTGGGAAACGTTTTCTTTCATACTTAGCCTTTGTGAGGGAAGTCAGTGCAGAGACTCCTAGTATCGATTGTATTCCGGTAGTGAGGGATTTTCCTGATGTGTTTCCTGCAGACCTATCGGGCATGCCACCGTACAAGGATATTGACTTTGGTATTGATTTGGTGATGGGAACTCAATTTCTATTCTGCCATATCGTATGGCACCGGTGGAGTTGAAGGAGTTGAAAGAGCAGCTTCAGGAACTCCTTGATAATAGGTTTATTCGGCCTAGTGTGTCGCCTTGGGGTGCACCTGTTCTATTTGTGAAGAAGAAGGATGGCACGATAAGGATGTGCATTGATTACAGGAAGTTGGACAAAGTTACAATCAAAACAAGTATCATTTGCCTCATATTGATGATTTATTTGACCACCTTTAGGGAGCGAGAGTGTTCTCCAAGATTGATCTCTGGTCAGGTTATCACCAGTTGAAGATCAGTGACTCAGATATTCTTAATACGACTTTCAGGACCCGATATGGTCATTATGAGTTCCTTGTGATGACATTTGGGCTGACCAAAGCCCCAGTAGCATTCATGCATTTGATGAAAAACGTGTTTCAGCCTTATCTTGACTCATTTGTTATTGTATTCATTGATGATATTCTAGTGTACTCGCATAGTCAGGAGGAGCATGCTGAGCATCTGAGAGTTTGTTGTAGCGGTTGAGGGAGGAGAAGCTTTATGCAAAGTTCTCCAAGTGTGAGTTTTGGCTTAGTTCAGTGGCTTTCTTGGGGTATGTGGTGTCCAGTGAGGGTATTCAAGTTGATCCGAAGAAGATAAAGGCGGTCTAGGATTGGCCCAGACCATCATCAGCCATAGAGATTACAAATTTCTTGGTTTGGCGAGTTATTACTGTCGTCTCATTTAGGGATTTTCATCTATTGGATCACCCTTGACGAAGTTGACACAAAAATGGTGCTCCATTCAGGTGGTCGGATGAGTGCGAGATGAGCTTTCAGAAGCTCAAGATTGCCTTGACCACAACTCTAGTGTTAGTTTTGCCATCAGCTTCAGGTTCATATATAGTATATTGTGATGCTTTTAGAGTTGGTATAGGGTGTGTGTTGATGCAGGAGGGTGGAGTGATTGCTTATGCTTCTCGTCAGTTGAAGCCCCATGAGAAGACCTACCATATCCATGATTTAGAGTTGACTGCCATTATTCACGCATTGAAGATTTGGAGGCATTATCTCTATGGTGTGTCTTCTGAGGTGTTTACTGATCATTGTAGCCTCAAGCACTTGTTCAAGCCGAAGGATCTCAATTTGAGGTAGCAGAGATGGTTGGAGCTGCTAAAGGATTATGATATCACTATCTTGTACCATCCGAAAAAGGCCAATGTAGTGTCCGATTCCTTGAGTAGGAAGGCAGTGAGTATGGGCAGTTTGGCATATATTCATGTTGGGGAGAGACATCTTGCAGTTAATGTTCAGGCCTTGGCCAATCGGTTCGTGAGGTTGGACATTTTAGAGCCTAGTCGGGTGGTTTCTTGGTCTTCCTTATTTGATCACATCAAAGAGCGCCAGTATGATAATACTCATTTGCTTGTCCTCAAGGATAGAGTTCAGCACGACGATTCCAGAGATGTGACTATTGGTGATGAGGAAGTATTGAGGATGCAGGGCCGGATATATGTGCCCAATGTGGATGGGCTTCGGGAGTTGATTCTAGAGGAGGCTCACAGCTCGCGGTATTCCATCCATCTGGGTGCCGCAAAGATGTATCAGGATTTGAGACAACACTATTGGTGGAGGAGAATGAAAAATGATATTGTGTGATTTTAGCTCGGTATCTCAATTATCAGCAGGTGAAATATGAGCATCAGAGATCGGGTGGCTTGCTTTAGCAGTTAGATATTCCAGAGTGGAAGTGGGAGTAGATCACCATGGATTTTGTAGTTGGACTCCCATGGACTTTGAGGAAGTTCAATGCTATTTGGGTGATTGTGGATCGGCTGACCAAGTCCGCGCACTTCATTCCTGTGTGTACTACTTATTCTTCGGAGCGGTTAGCTCGAATTTATATCCGAGAGATTGTTCGCCTGCATGGGGTTCCAGTTTCCATCATTTCAGATAGGGGTACTCAGTTCACATCGCAATTTTGGAGAGCCGTGCAGAGAGAGTTGGGTACTCAGTTTGAGTTAAGTATAGCTTTTCACTCTCAGATGGATGGGCAGTCCAAGCGCACTATTCAGATATTGGAGGACATGTTGCACGCTTATGTCACGGAGTTTGCATATAACAACGATTATCAGTTGGTATTCAGATGGCTCCATATGAGGCTTTATATGGGAGACGATGTACATCTCAAGTAGGACGGTTTGAGCTGGGCGAGGCCAGGATTTTGGGTACAAACTTTCTGCAGGATGCTTTGGACAAGGTGAAAGTGATTCAGGAACGGCTTCGTACAGCGCAGTCAAGACAAAAGAATTATACTGACAGGAAGGGTCATGATGTGTCTTATGTGGTTGGGGAGAAGGTTCTACTAAATGTTTCACCTATGAAAGGTGTTATGAGATTTGGGAAGAAGGGGAAATTGAGTCCTCGATTTATTGGGCCTTTAAAGGTGTTTCGGAGGATTGGGGAGGTGGCTTATGAGCTTGCTTTGCCACCAAGCTTGTCGAGTGTGCATTCAGTATTTCATGTTTCTATGCTCCGGAAGTATATTGGCGATCTGTCTCATGTTTTGGACTTCATCACGGTTTAGTTAGACGATGATTTGACTTATGATGTGGAGCCAGTGGCTATTTTGGAGCGTCAGGTTCGAAAGTTGAGATCAAAGGATATAACTTAGGTGAGAGTGCAGTGGAGAGGTCAGCCCGTGGAGGAGGCCACCTGGTAGATCGAGCAGGAGATGCGGAGCAGATATCCTTACCCATTTGAGGCTTCAGGTATGTTTCTTGACTCGTTCGAGGACGAGCGTTTGTTTAATAGGGGGAGGATGTAACGAACCGGCCGGTCGTTTCATGAGTTACAGTCCCGTTCTCCCCATTTCTGCTTCTTTATGTGTTGTTCAGCTGTATTTCATCATATTGCGTTGGTTGTTCTGTGTTCGGAATGGTCATGGAGTGAAATGAGACACTTAGTCTCTTATTTGGAAGCTTCAGTTGGAAAAGTTAATCGGAAGTTGACTTGTGAGTGAATGAAGTCGGAATTTGGTTTTTGTGGTTCAGATAGCTTCGTTAGGTGATTTGGGACTTAGGAGCATATTCAGAATATATTTTGGAGGTATGTGGTAGATTTAGGCTTGAATTGGCGAAATTGAAAATTTGGCATTTTTCGGTCGGCAATGGAAATCTTGATGTCGGGGTCGGAATGGAATTTCGAAAATTTGAGCAGGTCCGTTGTGTCATTTTGTGACGTGTGCAAAATTTCAAATCATTCGGATGAGGTTTGATGGGTTTTTGGTTCGGTTGCGGCATTTGGAAGTTTGGAAATCCTTAGGCTTGAATCCGTGGGTGATTTTGTGTTTTAATGTTATTTTTAGTGTTCCGAGGGTTGGTATGAGTTTAAATGATGATATGTGACTTGTTCGTATTTTTGGTTGAGGTCCCGGGGGCCTCGGGATGAATTCGTAAGATTTGGATTTGAAATTGTGTAGCTTCAGCTGCTGCTCCTATCATAACTGCACCTGCGGATTGGGGACCGCAGGTGCGAGCTCCGCAGAAGCGCTAGAGCAACCATAGAAGCAGTTAGGGCCAAGGAGGCCAGGACCCGCAGATGTAAGGGGTGGAGCGCACCTGCATGATCGCAGATGCGATTGGTTTGACCGCAGAAGCGAGAAAGGAGCAGCAAGATCGGAATCCCTGGGCAGAAACTATATAAGCAACCCTTTGCGAATTTTTGCCCATTTCCACCATTTTTTAGACGGGATTGGAGCTTTTGAAGGGTTTTGAAGAGTAAATCAAGGGGATTCTTGAGGTAAGATTTTTGAACTCAATACTTGTATCTATGGTGAATTTCAACTGATTAAACATGGAAATTTAAGAGATTAGGGGTGAAAAATTGGGAAATTAGGGCTTGAAATTGGAGAGTTAAAATTGGGGATTTGAGGGGCCATTTGAGGTCCGATTTTGATAATTTTGGTATGTATAGACTCGTGAGAGGATAAGAATTCTAGTGTTGTGATTTTCATCGTATTCCGAGGCATAGGCCCGGGGGTCAGGTTTGACCAATTTCGGGATTTTTGAGTTTATTTGATAATTTCGCATGGGCTTTGTTCCTTTGGCATGTATTGATGTAATGATTCTGATTTTGGATAGATTCGGGGAAATTTGAGGCCGAGTCGAGGTTCAAGGGCATTGCGGAGTAGATTTTCGTCCGGTTTGAGGTAACAATTGTAAATCTAGACCCGAGGGTATGAAATCCCGGAATTTCGTACTGTTTTGATAAATAAGGTGACGCACATGCTAGGTGACGGGCATGTGGGCGTGCACCCGTAGGTATTGTGACTTAGTCCGTCCCGTGGCTACTATAGAGTTGCATATTTTGATAAACTCAATATGATATCTATGTGTTTTAGAAATAAATCTGTTAATTTGGGCTGAACGCCATGTTTGGGGCCTTGTGCCAAACTGTTTGGACCCTCAGGGGTATTTTACTACTTTCCTCACACTGTTTTAATTCGAAAGCATATCCTTAATCATGATTTTTACCTCTTTTTTTCATTTAGTTTCATTACTCTACTTTCAAATATATGAAAACTGTTTGGGCTGAGTTCCCTGATATTCACTGAAATGCTCGAGTGGCTGTGAGGTTAATGACTGAGAGAGGTCGAGGACCTGATGGTGAGGATTATTTACATTTATAGATCGGGCTACACACCGCATATATATATATATATATATATATATATATATATATATATATATATATATATATATATATATATAGAGAGAGAGAGAGAGAGAGAGAGAGAGAGAGAGAGAGAGAGAGAGAGAGAGAGAGAGAGAGAGAGAGGGGCTGCACGCCACAGCGATATAGCGCTAGGGCAGTAGGAGCCCCTCCGGAGTCTGTACACCTCCAGTGAGCGTAGTCGACTATATATATTTACGGATCGGTCTGCACGCCGTAGCGGTTATTATTATGAGATATTTATTCAGCGGGAATGCTGAATGCTGAGTGCGAGTACTAATTAACGAGAGCTGAGTCACGAGTGATTGAGAGGCTTGCCCGAGGGGCTATATTTATGAGTGATACTCTGCCCGAAGGGCTTGTTTA
Source organism: Nicotiana tabacum (assembly GCF_000715075.1). NCBI lineage: Eukaryota > Viridiplantae > Streptophyta > Magnoliopsida > Solanales > Solanaceae > Nicotiana > Nicotiana tabacum. The sequence continues at coordinate 124,980,260 of NC_134095.1, forward strand.
TGAAATTATTGTTTTCACTCTTCTTTTATACTGAGTCTCTATTGAAAATGTTGAACAAATATTTTAAATAACTTTCGTTGAAACTGGAGTTTTTACGAGATGTTCGGAAATTAAACTACGGATTTGACTTTGTTATTTCTATTGAGATTCTATGTTAGACTATGTATATGATTTTAAATGCTCGTCACTGCACTCAGCTTTTATTTACTTTGGTTGTTTACTGAGTTGGAATACTCACGTTACTCCCTGCACCTTGTGTGCAGATCCAGGTGCCAGAGCCTATGAGGGAGAGTTGATTTTTGCTTTAAGAATATTTTCCGGAGATCGCAAGGCAGCTGCATGACGTCCGCAACCCTGCCTTTCTCCTTCCCATCCTTAATATTTTATATTTCAGCCTTATTTTGTATTAAGTTGACAGTATTGAGTTGTATTGTAGTGGCTCATGATTAGTGACATCAGGATCGGGCAGTGTGGATGTATTTGCGTAATTGTTTTTCCGCATATTTTGTTATATTAAAATGAAAGACTTGTGATCATAATTAATTCGGTAATGAATTTACAAAAGGCTTTTACGTTGTTAGTCTGAATCGGCTTGCCTAGTACTGTGATAGGCTCCATCACAACCGGGGCGATTTGGGATCGTGACATTCCGACATTCTTCACACATTTTTAATTTGTGCATATTTTAATTTATTCCTTCTGCACCATAGTTTCTGCACTTTTTTTTGGGTGAATCTTTTTTGCAATTTTTATTTACTTTTCTGTAGTTCGGCCCATATTTTTTGCGTCTGGAATGCAGTTCATTCATAACTGAATCACAAGAATCCATTTACTTTCATAAGAATCTATCCACTCAAAGTAAATGGATTCCAACATTTGATGTGAATCCAACTTTTAGCAAATACTAAAAGTATGCGCACTTACCTTCCCTAGGTTGTCAACAATCAATTTCTATAGTATTATCTTTTCTTTATCTAAAACATAATTGTTAATACCCAATTTTTTCTTCATATTTTCCAAACATATATATATATATATATATATATATATATATATATATATATATATATATATATATACTTTCAAAATATTACATATGCATCATCATTTGATTTACAAGCATATACAAGTGTGTTTCATAATTTTTTTATAATTTTTAAAGGCTTTAAATCCATTTATTGTTGTATTTTATTACATATAAATATCTATTATTTACCTTATAAATTATTTTATGATGATTTTTATCATCTAAACTTATTATTTACACCCATATTAGATTTTAAATATTTTTTAGCACATTTGTTATAATAACGTTTGCATTTTTAAGGCTAAATTGCACATTTTGCAATTATAGCATATACATGCTTAAAATTACTTTATTTATGCAAAAAGTAACATTTTATATTTTTATAGTATTAAATAATTTTTAAACATTTTTATGCACAAATGATATTTTTGTTATTTATTTATTATTTTTATAAATATTTGTTTAATAAATTATGTATTTAAAATCTGACCCCAATTTTCAGTTAAATTTTTCGGACCTAAAACTACCCAAACCCACCCAATTACCCCAAGCCCAAAACCCTTGGCCCAATTACCCTAACTAACTCAATTAAACAGAACCAATCCGCTCAAATCCCAGCCATTGATCAAAATGATCAACGGCTCATAAACGATCTCTTCCTTTCCTTATATCTCCACCCCAAACCCTAACCCTCATTTCCCAAATCTACCGCCTCTATTTCCCTCCTCTAATGAACCCTAATCCTGCCGCCTCACTAAAATCCCCCCAAATCCCGTTCCTAATGGGATTCTTTCCTCATTCACTTACCATTTCGGTGTTTTTCCTTTATTTGGTATGATTCTACAGAATAACTTAGGTACTTGCCTAAACATGGCAAGTACCCCACTTTGATTCTGTCCTAATCGATTTTCACCTCTTGAATCTGGACGACCATAAGTCCAAACGCGTTATTTTGTATCGTGTGAGCCCGATTTGCTCGCATCTCACTAATTCGTACTTAACCCTAAGGTTAGGGTTTTCATATTCTCTTTGGTTCGAACCAAACCTGGTTCAAGCTTTGATTTTGAGTATTATTTCGTCTATATTCACTTTATTATGCGTGAATCTGCCTAGTTCTGTTGATTTCTTTTACTTACCCTAAATTAGGGTTTCAGATCTTCTTAATCGAACCAAATCTGGTTCGATTCTATGTTTCTTTTGAATAATCTCCTATCTATGTTCATTTTATGCAATGCATTATATGATTCTTTGCCGTATTTTTTGCCAATCCCGTGTATTTTTACCTAAAATTTAGGGTTTCAATTTTACTAACTCAACCACTTGCCTTTTTGGTGTTTAAACCAACTATTTTCCATGTTTATGCTCTAATTTCTGCACTATTTAAACCCCTCCTCACTCCCCTTTGAAAGAGGTTCTAAATTCTATGTTCGAAATCTCTAGACCACTATAAATAAAGTCGTGTGCTTCTACTCTATTGAATAATCTTACTTTGTGTTTTGATTCTTGGCCGGCTGAAAGCCAAGGCCAGAAATTTCCAAGTTCTTGCTTCTGTTTGGTGATATTTACTACACTGTCAGATTCCTTTCTTCCTTATTTCATCTTAACTGGTGAGTTATTAGACCCTCTGCCATTTCATTATGATTATTTGCTTAATATGTTACTACAATTAGTCTATGTTATCCTAAATGTTATTACTTATAGTTTGAGACATGTTTGAACCTTATTTTCAGTTGATTAATGAAATCCTGCTTAACTCTATGTTATTGATAACTATCTCTTGAAGTTAAGTTATGAACCTGCTTGTAAGTATGCTCTTATGCCTTTCCTGTGGATTGATTAACTAGGTATAGATGTCTTCCTTAATAGTATAACAACTCTGTTTTGAGTACATTATAATGTGGCATGTTTAACTCTGTTCTTACTGTATTATGACACCTCTAGTAACTGCCTTAATCAGTTTTAACATGCCTTGACCTATTGATGATTAATGTGACTCCTTCCTATGACACTAGCTCCTGCATTTAGTTTGATCTAAACTCTGTTATCACTATGAATCTGCTTATGAACTAGCCTTATTAGCATATGACTGAGTTTAATTCCTAAAACTTGATTAAGTCTGCCTAAATTCAAGCATGTCTGTTATTTGTGTGTGTGTGTGTGTGTTCAGTTTGGATTCTGTCCTTCAGTAAAATCCCTTGACTCCATTCTATTCCTTTACTATCTTCTCCTTCTGAATTCTTATTCTTAGCCGGCTGAAAATCCAAGGCTATTTAGGTTATGTCCTTTGGCCTCCCTAGTGTGAGCACTCCTCAGGGTTCATGTGAGACCCTTGTAAACTCTGACGCACTAGGACCTACTCCCTAGTCTTTTCCCTGAACTATATCTGATCAATCTCTTTAGTGTGAGCACTGCCCTGGTTCTTGAAGCCCTTGGGAACTCTGACACACTAGGGACTTGGGTTTTGTATACTCATCTTTGATATATGGGTGAATCACTCAACAACTGATTATTTTGTATCTATGAACATGAATTTTTGAGTTTTTGTGGGTTAAAGGCCTGGCCTATCAAGGTGTATTTGGGCCTGCTGTAGGCTCCCTATAGTTATACTTATTCTATAATTTATTACATTAAATTCTGGTCTGTAATAGTTATTTGTAATAATAATTTGGGGTATTAGTAAAATTGGGGAAAAGGCTTTATCCTATAATTGCACTTAAATGGGTAGAAATTCTGCCTATAGGCTCATCACTTAGCTAAAATGTGCTATTATGTTCAAACATGTTCAACTTCATGTGCTAGAAATCATGCCTATAGATAATATGTCTTTGCTTAAAACATGCTACTTTTCAGAAATCAAGCCTATAGGTACTCTATCCTTGTTCAAAACATATTATTTTTTAGTAGAAATCTTGCCTATAGGTCCTTTATTTGTTTAAAATATGCTCTATGTCTGCTTTGTTAGAAATCATGTCTATAGGATCTAATAAATCAATTTTGATCGTAGAAACCATGCATATAGGAACAAAAATCAGTTTTAGAGATCATGCCCATAGGATCTAAAATCAGATTTAATTATAGAAATCATGCTTATAGGATCTGAATCAGTTAACTGTTTTACTCGTTTCTTTAGTAGTCCTCAACACTGGGTTAATTATTGTCACTAGAAACCATGCCTATAGGATTCAATTAACTAATTTTAAATATTATCCCGTAATTACCACCGTTAGTTGCTGCATAAAGTGCCTAGATATCATGCCTATGGGTTAATCGCTTATACCTGCAATCAGTAGGCAACTCTATAGGTTTTAAAGGTTATAAACTACCCGCTCATTATATTCAGATTCATATAGAAATCCTGCCTATAGGTTTTTCTGCAATCTTAAGTATTTAAAATCAGCAAACTATCTTTGTCAATTTGAGTTGCGTGCATTTGTTGTCTATTTTGTGGAGGCCAACTTGAGCCCTTACTTGGTTATAAGTGAAAGTCCAATGTGTTTTGTATGTCGCCTAGATTTTGTTATTTTTGAGCAGTCTAGGTTAAAGTTTAGAACCACCCTAAAATAGAGGTCCAAATGCCTCCTGGACCATAGGCATGGGACGGGTAGTGCACGCATAGGACACGACATAGAATTGACTAGTGCGCTTCAGGTAAATAACTTAAAGATAGTAATTAGGTAGCAGGAGATGATAGTTTGTGCCCGCTGAATAATATGAGTAACACCCCATCTCGAAGGAGTTACAGAGTATTATTTATGTTGTACAGGGTGATCCTTTAGGCTAAAAAACTTAGGACCCCCTTTCCACCTTGTCTTTCAATCGATTATTCAGGTTTAGTAAATCCTTGTTTCTTAGCTTTGATCACATAGACTAATTCATATAATTGAGTTCGGCTGGGACCCACAGTTGTGGACCACGAAAAGTGCCTAACATCTTCTCTTCGAGGTAATTTCGAGCCCTTACCCGATCTTTGGTGATGCAAACTGGTCAAACAAAGTTATTTGCAAATAGGTGCCCTCACGCACCTTAATCCGTTAGGTGGCGACTCTCTCTTTTAAAAACCTTCCTTAAAAGAGTTGTCACGTGTCGAAACCCAATTTCGCGAGAAAAATGGGCGCGATAATAATGACTTGGTCCTCATACTGCTTTAACATCTATTTCCTCTTCTTTTCTCCAAGGGAATTTGAAATTTAGGAATTGAATATGTAAAAAGGTTCTGATACTTTTATCGGTTGTTGCTACAATATTACTGCAAAAAAAAAAAAAGGATTACAACAATGAAAGTTTATTGAGTGAGACTTTTACAAGAAATTCGTCTTCTATTGTCTCTCATGGAAGTAGGTAGAAGAATTGTTGCAAATGTATATTATATCACTACAAGAAAGTAGACATACAACGACATTTTATAAATGCCAGCATTCTAGTTTTTAGCTTATTGTTGCGACGTATTTGAAAGTGTCGAATTTTTTTTACTTATTATCGACATTTGCGAATATATTGTTAAATTCTCGAGACTATTTTTAACGCATCCTATAAAAAACATAAACTGGAATCATATGTAATGAAAACAGAAGCTCTCTATATACTAATTTCAACTATAAAATTTGTAGTCTTTACAATAAAACAATGTCATGATAATTTTATTTTCAATACTCAAGCAAAATCTACTATGAAACAATGGATTTCTTCACTTCAATTCATCTGCCACTCTTTACGCACTTCCTTCTATAGCTTTCTCTCCAATTCAATTATGTATTTGTTTATTGGTAGCCTCTTGAATGGGATAAGAAATGATTGATGTTGCAACCTATTGTTTTTTATAAATGCACAACAAATTAATCAGAAAGTAGTTAAAATTAGTAATAAACCTCTTAGTTTACAAACATACACATTTTCATATAGTGAATATTACTAACAGTACAACTTCTTTGGAAGCATCCTCTTCTTTATACAGTAGAGGCAATCAATTGACGTACTCCATTACTAACCTTCCAACTCAAGGAACATGAATAATCATTAATAGAAAATATAAAACTTTAAAAGAGAATGGTGTTGTTTGGCCATCAAATCTACAAGGATCTTACCATAAGATGCCAGATGCTAAACTTGCTCACTGTGACTCCATAACATACACAAAAGACTAACTACATATCAACAACCTTATTTTTCACATAATCAAACAGTAAATCTTTCACTATACTTAATTTTCAAACTATTTTCTCAAATCTTAAAACATACAAAAATACCAAAGCATGTAATAGGTAAATCATTTTCACTATAGAGGCAAATAAAGATTGTCAAGAAAAGATTGCTATAAACTAGTAAAGCCATCTCACCTATAATCAGCAATAATACTCCCAAAATAGAAGCCCCCTAACATTTGCAGATTAGTGCCCTTTCTTTTAGATGAAAGAACAAACTGGAACCAGCTAGTCAACTAAACTTCACACATTTACACACCATAGTCAGATATAATTCCAATCAGCAGATAAATTTCATAAATGAGCTGAAACCCAATAATCAACATGTCTGCAGGGAAACAAAACATAAGGCACTCTGAGTCCTCATGAAATTATACAAACACATGGTTAAACGAAGGGAAATAAAACTACTTCCGCTGAACTTTGAGCAACAGATGTAGTTAATTAAATAAAGAATTCAAAAAAGTTGATATGGTACACATCATAACAATATGTATCAACAGGATAATGAGATGTCAATTTTACGTTTGATTAGGTTCTGCACTAAAACAAACATATAAAGCTTACCCTTCGACAAACACTGCAGAGTCCTCTCAATTAAATCATCCACAATACTAACAGTAGAAAGCTTTGTTATATGTATAATTTTCTGACTCCTCCCAAAGATAATTGAACTCAGCAAATTTGGCATCTATATAAGAGTAGGCAAGGAAGGATAGTCATAAGGAATAGTATCAACAACCAAGCAGGTTGTATCATCCTTCAAACCTCGTGACTTTAGATCTTCCTGAATTATAAGACACTCCAGAATCTCCTTAGATGATTATTCAAACTAAAAGAACAATGCTCTGTTTCTCCGGATGCAGAAATTGACAAAATAGAAGCGAAAATAGAACAAATCCAACAAATTAGACGATTTCATCTTCTTCGAGTACATACACTATCGATTCCCAACTATAGAGTACCAATCATTAGCCAGTACCAAAATGGCAAAATCCACAATATATTATAATAATAAAATAAAAGAGGGCAACCATTTTAAATGCATTTAATTAGAAATTTAGTCGAGTGAACAAAATAGAATTAAACACTTACCCAAAAATGCAGTACCCTTGATCAAAACATAAATAGATCAGGGTGCTGAAAGTTATATTTGTTTTATCTACTAGTTGAAGTACACAAAGAAATGGATCAATGAATTAAGGAATGAAAACTTCAAAACAAAGAGATCTGTGCATTAAGAATTTGGTATACGTGATAGGTGAGGTTGATTTAGTTATTCTGGGCGCATCTTATACGACGGAGGACATTTGCAATTTTTTTGTCCTCCATTTTATTGAAAATCTGATAGCGTTCATGATTCCCGAAAAATAAACATATGACTTAATGAAACTTTAATTACCACTTGCAAATTTATCATTTTAATAATTAGAATTTGTATAACAAACGAAAAAAAGAAAAAAATAAATAACCGATACTTAATAATACAAGGTAAAAGGACAGTGAGCCACCTCCTATGTACTTTGTTAAACCCCAATTACTTTTGTTGAAGAATCTCAAATTACACTAATCCAAAATTTTTTAGGTTGATTTAGGCAAATGGCCTTTTATTCACTGCTTAGGGTTTTCCCCTATTTTAAAAAGTTGCGCAAATATAATCTTTGCCTATCAACAACATTAGACTCAAGTCTAATGTAGCCCATATAATTTTTTGTTAGCTCACAAAATATTAGACTGTGGTCTACGTTTGCATTATCTTACAAAATTTTATACTGTGGTCTGACGCCTAAACTTACAAAGTTTTAGATCTGTTTACCCGTAAAACAATACAGTTAAATTTGTTACGTGGTTTATAGACAAGCGAACTAATTTAATCCAAAAAATGATAAAGAGACAAGATTAATATTAAGATTAGCGATTGAAATTGAAGAAGATAATGAGGATGGCTCCAAACGCAGTGCTTCCTAGAGAAAAAGTGAAAATAATGACCAAGTGCAAATAAAGTTATTGAATTGAGAGCAAAATTGGGAAGATAAAGCTTTTGTATACAGAAAATTTCATGCCCTTACAATGGTTGGTGAGCCTACTATTTATAGCTTTACCTAGGGAACAAGATCCTAGGACCAAACTCCTCTTAATGATAATATAAGAGTCATTGATGAACGTGTAAAGGCAGGCCATGAATGCAAATATTCTCTGTAACAGTCACTCATTTAATGTTAGTGAATATTCCCTCATTAAATGTTATCCGATGGCAAACCTTTGACCTTCTCTCGTCGACTATGCTTCCTTCGAGATTTACCCGATATCGATTATATTCGTTATATCCGGTATTGATTATTTCCTGACTTGCCATTTGCCTATCTTCCTTCCACGTACCATGTTACCATCGACCATCTATTGTAAACCAATTTTACCCCATATAGATAGTCTACCTACTTTTCGGTGACTCTGACTACCCTAATCTTAAAATCCTCGCTCCGAATATGATAGATTACCTTCTCTAGGGAGGGGTTTACGTATGTCTATACGTATCCCTTTACCTTTGGTCCATTCACCATGGGGTCGAGTGAAGGGCTCGACCAAATAATTCTGGAGTTTTGCCAGCGGTATCAGGTCTGCTTAGCACAAGTAGGCCCATCTAAATGGCGGACGATGGCGTACGTTCGCCAACTCTGCTCAGAGGCCGGGGAAACCCTAATCCTTGCACACATAATGAACCTTTACTCTCCCAAATATTTTGTGTGTGGGAGTAATAAACCTTAGCAAGCGTGGTCACCACGCTCTTCTCACCAGCATAGATGACGACAACTATCATGGAAGGATGAAACAACTCGTCGTTATTGCTACTAGGGACATCATCCCGACCAGAACTCTAACTTTTCCCAAGTTGTGGAATCGCTTTCGTAAGTTTTCAGTCAATCACTTCCTTTGCCCATGAAATGATCATTTTTGATTTTGCTGATTTTCCATTTTCTTCGTTTCAGCTACCCGATGCGAACCTCCATGGGATCAAGGCAAGAACCAAAGGAGTCAGAAAGTTCTAAAAATTACCACTGCAGAATCCCGACGGTAGAAAGAGATGGACCCCAAATAGGGGTGGAAGGCCAAGTATCATGGTAAGTCAAGCCCTTATTGCCTTTGTTCAACCATAAGAAATCTTCACGAACCCGATACAGGACTTCCGTGGGGCTCTGTCATCTGCCCCGAGATTGATGCCTTATATGACCCCGAGGAGGCCAATAGGGTGTAGGAAAATGCCCTTTCCTGGAGCAGAGCTCATGGATCTGCCCGAGCCTCTGTGCCTCCTCTCGAAGTCCCTATCCCGAAAGCAATAAACCACAAAGAAGATGCTCTTCCTTGGCTAGGACTCAATAGAAGAGGGCACAAAAAGCGCCATCTGAGTCGGCCACAGTTATCCTCATTGATGAAGGGGAAGCCAGTGAGGAAGGGGTTTCCCTTTAAAGGAGAAAAGCATCTTCATCAGCTCAACCGGATGCTCAGCGGGGAGAGCTTCAAAACCCGACATCAGATGAAGTTGAGGCCCTTTGGGGTGAGATGGGCTTGGTTGAGAATGTTGATTCTTTCTTTCCAGCCCTCATTGCTATCTCCGATCTAAGGAGTTCAGACCCTGGGCCCCTTCTACCTCCGACAACTAAGTAAATAACAATCAACACTCCTTCTGCCACCACTTCTTCTTCACCATCCACACTAATGTGTTCACACCCATCGACACTAGTTTCTCCTTCACCACCAGCAAATACTACATCTCCTCCACCGGTACCATCTGAACAAGAAAGGGAAACCTCTCCTCCTCGGTATCCTGACCACCAGAACTTGGGTAGCAACTATTTATACCTTCTCAATCCTCCTAAGGGAGGCAAAGCGTAACCCTTTCAATTTCACATGATTGTCACATCCTCTCGAGGCCGTTGGAGCTCGCCAATTATATGAAGCAGTTGGCTTCGGTGAAAGATTGGAAGAAAATATGCTCCCTTTTTGGGGACTGTCTGATAAACAATGCCATGTATAATACGGCACAGGTATCGTACTAGTTTCCTCGTATTTTATTTTCTGCTTACATGTTGCAATGATAAACATCATATCAACCTTCTCTTTTTAGGCCAACATTCTCGCTTATGAGGGCCTACAGAGGTTGATCCTTGATAAACAAGGACTTGCTTTCGAGCGGGATCAACTCTTAGCTGAAAGGAATCTGCTTGTTGCGCACCTCCCGATGCTGGAGGCAAAAGCTGCAAAAATGGGCGAGCTTGAGGCTCAGTTTGCAGCAGCATGAACAAGATAAAATGGCCCACAGACAAGAAGCTATTCAATTACATAAAAAGCTTCAAGAGGCTAAGGCTAATTGGGCCGAGCTCTATGACGTTATACTCGCCACCCAGCGCGAGTCTACCTTTGAGGAGCATATCAATAATTTGAAGGCAGACTTATGCACCAAAGGCGAGGAGGCCAATATTTTTGAGGAGAAGAGGGCATGAATGGAAGAGAGGCTTAAGATGGAATGGACCAGAACCGGCTTCATTCAACTACAAATGTTGAGCTCGACGCCCGCCTCTACGCCATAAAGTCTGAAAGTAAAGAGCTACATTCCAAAATCGATAAACTTCAGGCCAAATTCCAAGATCAAGAGGATTCCCTCGTCTTCGAGAAGACCTATGCTATATATCATATGAAGAGGAAGACATTGGAGGAGACCAAAATGGGCATTGACAAAATAGATGATTGTATTGCCTAGGCTCGGGAGCTGGAGTTATTTGCTTGTCAAAACCTTCCCGTTCAGCCTGTTGCAACTAACTCCTCGAGTATTGATTCCGATTACTCAAGAACTGAAAGGGAGACTAAAAAAGATGAAGGTCGTGAACCTGTATTGAATCCACCTTCCTCTACCGAGGGTAACGTAGATTCATCTCTCTTTTCGGGTTCTGGGAGCGATGATGCATAACTTCTTTTTCTTCTATTTTTATTTTTTGTAATTTGTAAATATACCAAACCTTTCATCTAGTTTGGAGCTGAATAAATAAAGATTTTCTTTGCTTAAGTATTGTGCAAAAAATATTCCTTTTATATTTAGTCGATTAAAGCTTCAGGTATATTTTCATCTGACGCCTTTTGATTCCGAGCATAAACTCTTCTAGAATCTACCCTTTACTATGAGGGCTTCATAATAGAGGGCCCTTATGTTTATGTTGCTCTTGAAAAGGATGTCTCATGTTCATTCCTGCACAAGCATTTGAAGTTTTAGTTAACTTTCAAATGATAAAACTAACTCATCATTTGGACAAGAAATAAGATAAAAATAAAAGGACTTTATTTTATTCCTTCTATATTTAAAAGTGCATAAGCATTTATTTGCTAAAGTAAACAAAACTTCTAATACATGTCGCTAACTTGTACAACTTATTTCAACGGGGTTGTCATGCAGTCTGTGGTACCGATGAGGCATTATTCATTATTAGTCCCTGATTTTTGTGTCATTGTTGGTGTCGTAACAGATATTATCCCCCCTAGTGTTTGAATGCAAAACATGCAGGTTCGAATACTGGAAGTCTCGCTTCACTGGTGGAAACAACTTGTGAATGGTTAAGTAATCCCTTTTACCATCCACATAGTCATTCACCATCGATTGAAAATTTGTTCCTTGACATTTAGAGGTCTTGCCCTTGCCGATGACGCTTCCTTCGTAGTATGTGTTCTGTCACTTTCTCGTTAGAAATAGTACAAGAAAAACCCGATTGGGACAAAAACTGGACGAAGGAAAAAAGAATGCAGCACATACTTTCAATATTTTGGTAGGATCCATCACCAATAATACCTTTTGAGGTAAGTCATGTTCCAATTGCTGTGTAATTTACTCCATCTTGATATTCCAACTCGTACGACCCTTTACCAGTGATAGCTAAAACTCGGTAAGGACCTTCCCATGTTGGTACCAGTATCCCGGCATTGACTTTCCTAGTGCTCTGAGTCATTTTTCTCAAAATAAAGTCTTCTACCTTGAAGTAACGGAGATTGGCCCTGTGATTATAATATATTTCCATCCTTTTCTTTTGAGCCACCATCCTCACGTATGCCAAGTCCCTGTGTTTGAGCAAGTCCAACCTCACCAGCAATGCTTCATATTTTGTTTCTTTATTTGTTTGGGAAAATATTAAAGTCGTCTCCCCCACTTCTAATGGTATCAGAGCTTCCGCGCCATACACTAGAGAGAAAGGTGTTTCTCCTGTGCTCGACTTCGACGTTGTCTGGTATGGCCATAGCACTCCTAGTAGCTCATCGGACCATTTGCTCTTAGCATCTTCTAACTTCTTTTCAGGTTCTGAATAATTACCTTGTTGATTGATTCCGCCTGTCCGTTAGCACTTGGATAGTACAATGAAGATGTAATTCTCCTGATTTTCAATCCTTCCAAAAAAATTGTAACTTTTTAGCCTATGAACTGCGGCCTGTTGTCACAAGTAATTTTCTTTGGTATTCCAAATCGGTAGATTATGCGGTCCCATATAAAGTCGACCACTTCTCATTCACCGATCTTTTTTTAAGGACCTCCTTTAATCCATTTAGTGAATTAATCAGTTAAAACTAAAAGAAATCTTATCTTTCTGGGACCTGGTGGTAGAGGACCAACTATGTCCATCTCCCATTTCATGAATGAACATGGGTACAACACCGAATGCAAGAGTTCTACTGGTTGGTGCACCAACTGTGCATGGCGCTGGCATTTGTCACACTTCTGAACGAAGATCTTTGCATCTTGTTCCATTTGAGGCCAACAGTAACCTGCCCTAATCAACTTTAGAACTAATGAGTGTGCAAGAGAATGGTTCCCGCAAACCCCTTCATGGACTTCCATCATCACGTAGTCTGCCTTTGAGGCCCCTAGACACCGAGCCAATGGTCCTTGGAACGACCTACTATGTAACTACCCATCCACGAGGTAGTAGCGAGCTGCTTTGGTCCGTAGTGCCCGGAAAGCCTTTGGGTCCTCGGATAATTTACCATGCCGGAGATACACGATGAACTCATTCTTCCAGTCCCAAATTAAGTTAGTCGTATTGACCTCACAGTAACCATCCACGTCCAACACTGAATGAAGAAGTTGGACGACCGCACCTGAATCAGATCCTTTCATCTCTGTGGATGACACCAAATTGGCCAATGCATCTGCTTCCACATTTTTTCCCTTGGATTGTGTATGATTGACCAATCCTCGAATCGTGCAAGAAATGCATGAACCTTGATCAAATATTGTTGCATGCGCTCTTCCTTTGTGTCGTAAATCTTGTATACTTAGTTTACTACCAGTTAGGAATTGCACTTTATCTCAATGACCTCAGAGCCTAGTCCCCTAGCTAGTTCAAGTCCCGCAACCAAAGCCTTATACTCGGCTTCATTGTTAGTTAACGGAACAGTTTTAATAATCTGCCTCAAGGTTTCAACCCCAGGTTATGATTAGAACTACCCCAAGACTAGACTCATTTACATTAGAAGCTCTATCCGTAAACAAGATCCAAACTCTCGATATCATTTCTAACATATGCATTGCTTCCTCATCAACCAAGGGCATTAACTCCGGACTAAAGTGGGCCATAAAATCGGCCAAAACTTGCGGCTTGATTGTAGTCTTGGGTTTGTACGATGCCGAATTCACTAATTTTGACTGCCCATTTAGCCAAATGGTCTGACAATTCAAGCTTGTGAAGGACATTCCTCAAAGGAAAAGTTGTCACAATGGCTATCAGTTGGCACTAGAAATAAGGCCTAAGCTCTCGAGAGGCGACTACGAGAGCTAAGGCTAGTTTTTTGAGGTGTGAATAGAGAGTCTCCGCTCTTGACATTATTTTACTAACATAATAAATAGAAAATTGCGTACCTTCTTCTTCTTGGACCAAAAGGTCACTTACTGCTACATCCAAGACTGCTAGATATATCAGCAATTGTTCGCCTTCCCCCGATTTTCACAATAACGGGAGGCTGGACAGGTACTTTTCTAGGTCTTTAAGTGCCTATTGGCTTTCCGGAGTCCATATGAAATCGTTCTTCTTTTTTCAGAAGCGAAAAGAAGTGGTGGCCTTTTTTTCAGTATCTTGAGATGAATCAACTTAGAGATACCAACCTTCCGATAAGCTTCTATACTTCCTTCACACTTGTAAATTGGTCGATATGTCCTCGATAGCTTTGATTTTATCGGGATTTACCTAGATACCTCTTTGTGAGACCAGGAACCTCAAGAACTTATCGAAACCAACCCCAAACGTACATTTCTACGGGTTGAGTTTCATGTTATGATTTCTCAAGACATCGAAGGTTTCTTGAAAATGTATCCAATGATTCCCTGCATTCAAATATGTGACTAACATGTCATCAATGTATACCTTCATTGTTTTGCCTATTTTATTCTCTAATATTTTATTAATGAGCCTCTAATAAGTGGCTCCAACATTCGTAAGCCCTAAAGGCATCACATTATAGCAATATGTGCCAATGTTTGTTATGAGAGAAGTTTATTCCTGATCCTCTGAGTTTATATTGATTTGATTGTACACGGAGTAATCATCAAGGAAACTCATTAGCTCGTGTCCGGCCGTAGCATCAATCATTTGATCAATGTTCGCCAGCATGATCAAGTCTTTAGTGCACGCCTTATTAAAATCCTTATAATCTACGCATATCCTGAACTTGTTATTCTTTTTGGGTACTACAACTACATTGGCTAACCATTATGGGTAATTTAGCTCCCGAATTGAACCAATATTGAGTAGTCGAGTTACATTTTTTTAACAAACATGTTCCTAACCTCTGCTATTGGGTGTTTCTTTTGCCTTATTGGTAGGAAAATTTATAAATTCTAACTTGAGCTTGGGATTTAAACCCGTTCCCAGTTGAAACTTCCTTTCCAGAAACTTCTCGAACAAAGCCACTTGCTCGAGTTCCTCTGCGGCTGACATAGTTGTATCTGTCTCCTCTGGTACCTAAAAATATCTCAGAACCTGATAGCATTCAAATGACTCTTCGCCATTATCTTCTTCATTCGAAAAAGGAGAAGACATCAGTTCTAGTAATTGCTATTTATCGTACTCTTTACCTTTGGTGCTAGAAATGTCCACTGCATTCATCTCCTTCGCCGCTGGTTCGTCTCCTTTTATTTGCTTGATTCCTTCTGGTGTTGGAAATTTCAATAAGTAATGATATGTTGATGGCACAACTTTCATCTCGTGTATCAATGACCTTTTGAGGATTACATTGTAACCAATATCGCCATCCACTACTTCGAATAGAGTGGTCTTCGTTACTCCTTCGACGTGTGTGGGCAATAAAATTGTATAGGGTGAAAATCAGAAAATCAAATTTTACGATCATTATGGCACTTCATAAGGACCGCCCCCAAAAGGCGCGAGGCTCAGCCCGGGGTTCGACCTCGAGGATTCTCAATGATCGATCTCGAGGATGTGCAAATCAACAACTATGATAGACAAACGGGAAGTTCCTAAGGCATGTGATTAAAGCTGACCAAGTCTATTAGGCTAGTTCAAGACCGTATTATGGCATTAATTGGATGTACCAGCCTCATATCTTTGTAATAAATGCATTTGTACTATGTTGGGATTTTCCCTCATATATAAGGGGGGCCTTTCTGATTTTGTAAAAATATACACAACATTCAATACAAGAACATTCTCTGCTCTCTAACTTAAACACATTCTCCCTTGATTCTATTATTCACATTTATTGTTTACATTTTTTGTGTTCCTTTAATAGTTCTTGTTTTATTGATCATAATGAGCCTTTATCAAAGCTCTCAAAACTGTTATCCCTTCATCGGATGTCCACAGCTTAGTACCCAGATCTACCTTGAGGCCTCGTATAACCTGGCTTGAGGCCCCGATTCTCAGCCATTCGGTTTGCTTAAACATACTGCTTTCGAGTTCTTATCATATTTTCTAGTCTCACACTTGGCATCTACTACCTAACAACTAGCATAAAAGTAAATCACATATTTTTAGAACCACAAAATCAAATCTAATTATAATTACCATTTTCAAGGTAAACAGTTTGGCGCCCACCGTGGGGCTAAAAATAATAGTGATTGTTTTCCTGCTGGTTTACTACATAACGCAAGTTATCTTTCACATTTTTTATTGTCCAGGAATCTCTGATTTCAGGTCAAAATGTCTAACTCAGTAAACGCACATAAAAACAATGGTCTTGAGTGTCGCACCTCCTTTTTTCCTACACCCCCAGAAGGGTGTAAGGGGGTTTTTCCAATTAAAGGATAATCGAAATGAGATTTATTTATTAAGAGATTCAGAATCGCCACTTGGGAGATTTATGGTGTCCCAAGTCACCGGTTGAATCCCGAATCGAGAAAAATATGACTCTGTTTAACAGTCCACGAACCAGAAATCCGGGTAAGGAATTCTGTTAACTCGGGAGAAGGTGTTAGGTATTCCCTCGTTCCGTGGTTCTAGCACGGTCGCTTAACTATTATATTCGGCTTAATTATCTAATTTTTAACAATTATGAACCTATGTGAAAATTTTAGTTTTAACCGATGTTATTCATTTATTAGAGATAATTGCAACGTTATTAAAATACGTCTCGAACCACGTCACATAAATGCACACGTGATTTTTGACATATTTTTAACATCGTTGAGATTTGGATTTGGGTCACATAAATGCGCACCCGAGTTTAGGGAAATCAGTTATTAAAATAACGCGCCTAAAAATGACTACGCATTTGCAATTTGCGGGGGCCATGAAATTTTAATTAAACGACACGCCTCGAATTCTAAGGATCAACACAGAATTAAAATAAGAACCGCGCAATTGTGCTTTTTGTTTGGCACGACACACCTCAAATTCATTAAAGCTTAAGGGTTTCTAAACTAATTTATGATGGGTATAATTTGTTTATGTTATTCAATAAGGCGCATCCCAACTAGTTAACAATCTAACTAATTAACACTAAAAAATTCAAAGGACCTTTTATGCCAAATTTAGACTCACGTTACAAGAACAAATAATTAAAAGACCCAATCCCCTTTCAAATTGGGCCCAAAAGGGAGCCCATTTACTTGTTGTGTATACTACTGAATCAGAGATTTTTGGTGACTTAAATCGCATTACATATGAGGCTCAACACTACAAATAGAGGCAGCTGTAGCGCTGGGACCCATGGTCGAGCCCCTGCGAGAACCCCAAAGCTGCACACACACTCATTAGAATTAAACACTGATCCTATAAAGCTTACATAATAACAAGAACTGTTATTGCCTATTTCTCAATGATTTTAAAGGTTTTTGGGGCCCAAGCTGAGCCCAAATCTAACAATGGAGAAGGAAATGTTATATGGAACCTAGATCAAACCCCCCCCTCGCGATTTCATATTAATTCAACTATAGAGGTTGCAACCCAAACTTATTGTTCTAATTCAAGATGATATTCAATTAATACCAACAACCCCGTATTTGAATTCTGATCACCCAAAAAGAGCAATTAGAAGCCGATTTGTTAACCTACTCTAGATCCAAAATTATTCTAAACTATCATGACCATATCACTTAAAATGACTACTGGGTCCAAACAAGCACAAACGAAACTCATATTGAATTTCCAGTAACAACAAATAACCTCACAGCTTCAACCAATTCTTATTCACCTAGGGTATCCTGGCTTCATGGTGGCCTTAAAAATATATGAATTGTACTTGCTGGAATATCCAATGTAAAGAAACAATCAAACTTTAAGAATTTATGAGACAAAATCAAGTTTAATTCAAGATCTGATTGAACTCTAAGATGTTTATGTTTGCAGAATAGCAGGTTTGTATGAGAAAGGCCAAAATATCATGTTATATCTTACCTCTATTGTAAGCAGATTTCTAGAGCAATTAAAGAGTGATAAAAAGCTAAACTAGAACTACTACAATATGAGTTGGACCAAATCAGCCAATGTACAACTTATGGCTACAAATACTTTCAACAACAAACCAAACAACCTCATTCATGAAATCAGTAGCCACCATACTCAGTTATGCCTGCCAAAGATCAAAAGTGTGTACCTGAAAATGGAAAGATACAAACTATGGATAATCAGAAGTAGCAATAGCAGATATCAACAACAATAACAGCAACAAACACAACCCAGACTTGGTAAATGAACCCAAGAGATTAACCCCAAAAGACCAATGGATCAGTAGTTTCAACAGTTTTATCATAAATTAACCAAAAGATTTCGATGGAACAGTACTTTTCTTATTGATCCTTTGGGCAGTTTTGATCTAAAAATGTCTAAACTCTCACTCTCACCAATGTCTCTATCTCAGTGTTCCCCCCCCTTATTCTCTAAATGTCTCTCATTTTAAAGACCAATGTTAAACCCTTTTTTATTCAAATTTGTTTTTTCACTTTTCAGCCTGTTTATTCCCTCCCATGTGCACCCCTTTAAACTTTTATCATTAGCTCATGTTGTATCTGATTTCCTCCACCTCTAAAGGTACTTAAGGGCTGTTACTTTCCACTACTGATCCTTCTTTTCAATTTTTAATTAAACCTCTAAAGGTGTTGACAAACTGTCATGTCCACTACCAATCCCTTTGTTTCTTAATTAACTCCAACTAACCACATTACCCTTATGAGGACTATTTACATGTTAAGGTTTCAAAATAGATCCAAAAGAGATGTAGAGATTTTGAAAATGAACTGAACCTGAGTCAAACATACAAACATTTATAGAATCATGTAAACCAAAATTCAAACAGAAATTGCAAACAAATTATCGTATTTAACTAAGCAGTAACTTAACATGCAATGTTCACATTTGTTGTTTTCAGCAAATTAAGACACAAACAGACTGAAACTTCATATAATAAAAGGACAAGAACATGATAAGACCGTGAATTTCAGCCTATGGGAAAGGGATGAGGAGGAAGATACATAAAAGAAAAACATTGAAAAACACAGAAACACTTACCAGAATCGAACCCTTTATTCCGCTCCAAAGATCTTCCTACTCTTTTGGTTGAGACGGACTCTAATCGTATGTTTTTGTTAGATTGAAAACACACGATTATAGCCTATTTCAACCTAAAATATCTTGAAATCTTTAATAAGCAGTGTTTTTGGGGACTCAAGGTTCAACTTTTCGATTTGAAATTCGAAAGGCTCTACGGTGATTCGAGGAAAACTATCATGGGATTTGGGACGAGGGAAGCCTGGTGGTTCAGGGGTGTGATTTTTGGGGTTGATGGGATAAGCTAGAGTTTTTGACTGAACTTTGATTGAAGATTCGAGGCGTTTGGCTATGATTCGAAGATGGGTGTTTGGATATTTGGAATGGGGAGGTTGAGGGGGATCAGTGGTGTGAAGAAAGAGGTCATTGGAACCGGCGCCGCCGGGTTTAGGGCGGTGGAGAGGGGTGACGGCTGCTAGGGTTTGGATTTAGGTCATCTCTGAAGAGACGAAGGAGACTGGGTAGGGGCTTTAGGGGGGCGGGGTATGTTACACACATATATACAGGTTGTTGAATTGAATCCAAACCGTTAGATCAATTGATATCAACGGCGTAGATCAATTCACTTATGTAAAATGGGGTCGTTTTGGCCGGTTGGGGGCTTGGGTCGGTTAGTGGGGTGGACGGGTCGGGTTGCGAGGATAATACTGGACCGTTCGATCGAATGAAACGAATGGTCTAGATCAACAAACATTAAACGACGTTGTTTAATTGATGTTGGAGATGGACTGAACCGTTCGATCTAATGAGATCGACGGTTGAGACTTATCAGCTCTGAAACAACATCGTTGGCTAAACTGGTGGTGGACCGGGTTTGGACTGGTTTTAGGCCTGGGAATTTAATTAAAACTGGTCTAATTCCTATTTCATTCTCTTTTATTTTATTTTCTTTTCAATTTTCTTCCTAAAAAAATACAAACTCACATTTAATTTTGACCAACTTATCTTAAAAATATTAATTAACTCTAAGTAGTAATTATCACAAAATAACAAAACCCCAAATTAAAAGAAAACATAAAATTCGACATTAATTACTAAAATGCAAAGAATATATTATTATTTTTTTTCTGAATTTTTACTTTTGCAAAACACCTAATTATTGATTAATTCAAAAGAATGTCAAATTAAATCCTAAATGCACATGCAACATATTTTAGTATTTTTCATTAATTTAACCAACGAACATGCACACACAAATGCAAACAATTACAGAAAATATCACGAAAAGTCACAAAATTGCACACAAAAAGAAAGATTTATTTTATTTTGAATTTTTAGGAGTGGTTCGTGCTAGGCAAAAATCACGTGCTCACAGCTGCTCCTCTTTGCTCGTAAACACGAAGAGTTTTCGTGCAAAGACCAAGTGAGCGGACATGAGCGATTTTTGCCTGTTTGAGTACTTCGTGTGAAGCATTTTTGAAAGATTTGACCGAACCTCTGCTTCAAAGGTTTCCTACATATCCTTGGCTGAAAAGGAATCAGGTCAATGTAGGTCGGGAAATTTATGTAGCTGAGACTACCATGAAGCTGTGGTTTTACTGTTACTATTATTACTGTTGCTACTACTTACTGACCTCCTTATTGCTCCGTGATAAAACATAAAGAAGCTACATTAAGCTACGGTCTATGAATTACAAAGATTTATTCTCATACTTGGTCCTGTGATTCTTGTTGCCTTGTTGACTTGTATTTCCTCTGATGTTTCTTTGTTTCTGACTTGACTTGTAGTCTTCTATTCCTCAGGTGGATGCCTGATTGCTGAACTCGAACTACTTTTTCCCTTCTTGTGAAATTCAAATTGTTTTTCCTTCGAAACTTGAACTTTCTTCTTTTGACCATTGTTGCCTTCCTTTTGATTTCTGAACTTGAATTTATTCCTTTACTATCCAGGCGGGCTCCTGACTTCAAAACTTGAATTTATTCCTCTGATTTTTTGTTGTATTCCTCTTTGTTATTGTTGTATCCCTCTTGATTATTGTTGTATCCCTCCGCTCTCCGGATGGGTTACTGACTTCTTGACTTAAAAAGGTAACGCCTCCGTTCTCCGGGCGGGCTCCCGACTTCAACAACATAAAAAGATAACACCTCCGTTCTCCGGGCGGGCTCCCGACTTCAACAACTTAAAAAAGATAATGCCTCCGTTCTCCGGGCGGGCTCCCGACTTCAAAAACTTAAAAAAGATAACGCCTCCGTTCTCCGGCCGGGTTCCCGACTTCAACAACTTAAAAACTGTCTTCTATTGACATTGTTTTCCCTTGCCTCTTGAACCATTTTCCTTTGAAACTTGATTTATCTTCCTTCGAAACTTGAATTATCTTTCTTTGAACTTGAATTATCTTCCTTTGAAACTGCTTCCCTTAAACTTGTGTTGTCCTCCTTCGAAAACGGCTTCCCTTAAAACTTGTGTTGTCTTGCTTCGAAAACTGCTTCCCTTAAAACTTGTGTTGTCTTGCTTCGAAAACTGCTTCCCTTAAAATTTGTGTTGTCTTGCTCTCCCTTGAAACTTGAATTGTCTTCCCTGTTCTTCAGATGGGCACCTGACTTCAACAAAATAGACAAAATGAAAGAAAATTTTCTGCCCCAGTTTGGTAGCTGGACACATCTGTGAGTGTTAAACTGAATCATAGTCCCAAATATTACTAAGAATTTGAAAGCTAGGTCCCATTATCCAGGGGGGTCCTGATAACCCTTAACTAAACGACAATTTTAAATCTAAGCTATATCTTTTAAAGGTATGAATCCCGCTAAATCTTGTTATTTAACGGAAACTCTCAAAGCTAGGTCCCATTATTTAGGAGGGTTCGGAAAATTCCTAATTGAATCCTATCTAAAACATGCAAACTTTGAAATCAACTTATATTCCTTTGGGGTACACCTATGCTAGATCTTGCTTTTCACTATTGTTTCGATTTTTAAACTAGGTCCCATATTCCAGGAGGGTCCTGAGAATTTCCGACTAAATTGGGGAAAAAAGTGGAAAAAATAGTGTTTCTTCTTGGGGGAAAGGTTGAGGAAGCAGAAAATCATGACCACCAGTCGGGGAAAGAAGAGAAGTCAGAATCTTTGTTCTCATTGGGTAATGTCCAAAGTGTAAAACATACAAACTTCGGAGCTCCACTTATGATCCTCTATGGTGCATTTATGCCAAATTCCGCTACTCATGATTATTTTAAATTTTTAAACTAAGTCCCATTTTCCAGGAGGGTCCTGAGAAATGACAATTATAGATCTAAGCTGTATCTTCTAAAGGTATTACTTCCGCTAAGTCCTGTTATCTAAGAGGGTTTTAAACTACATCCTATTATCCAGGAAGGTCCTGAAAATCAAAATCAAGTCTTGTCCTTAAAATGACACTTTTATGACTGAATTATACTACCTTATGACAGAGTTTTATGCTACGTCTTGTGATTCAATGGAAATCTTTAAAACTAGGTCCCATTATTCAGGAGGGTCCTGAAAACTCCTAATTGAATCCTGTTTTTAAATATGCAAGCCAACTTATATTCCTCTGGGAATACATTTGTGCTAAATTATGATACTCATGATTGTTTTGAAATTTAAACTAAGTCCCATTTTTCAGGAGGGTCCTGAGAATTCTGCGATCAAATTTGCCTAGTACTTACTCTCCCTACGGATGATTTCTTGAAACAAATGCCATTTTGCCTCTATTTCAAATCAATGAAAATTTCGTCAGTTTAAAACGTGGTGGTTCATTGTGGCATTCTTGCTGGAGGTGGTTTTCTCTTTGCCATTCTTTGCTTCGTCCAACTGCCTTGAACTGATCGAAAAGATTGTTTTGACCTTCTGACTGATCCTTGACTGCAGGATCCCCAACTGTTGTTCTCCACTTCTGACATTTCTGTCTGAACTCGTATATCTCCCATGACATTACTGAACCATTCCACCATTTTAATATTTTTTTTACTTACACCATGGGTCCCACTTTTCATTATATCATCTTTGGCATGTTCTAGCTGCATTTTGCTTTGTGCAATTTCGAAACTGGTAGTAAGCTTTGAAATTCCTTCTTATTTGTTGAAACAAGGCTAAACTTGGAAAAATTAACAGCAATGAAAATGCAATGATTTTGGGAATTAAGAATAAAGAAGAAAATCCGAATTTGGATGACTGTTGGAGATAGGAAAATGAACTTATCTAAGTGGAGTCACTGGCCCCAATGATCATGGTATGCATTTTGGATTAATCAGCCCAGTCTATTTAACCAACCTCTTTTCAAATTGTTTTACTTTGTGTTCCAAGATCTTCCATAACCCCATTTACTTTCCGCCCACTTTTCGGACCTTATTCGACTTGTCGTTCCCTGCAGGGTTTTCACTGACAAACCTCTCTCATTTGTTGATTCCTTGTCACCTGATGGTGCCCGTGAAGGTTTTCACCAAATAAGACTCTCTCATTTTATTCTCTCTCAGCTTTCGCCGCCTTATGGTGCCCATGAGGGTTTTCACCGATAAGACTCTCTCATTTTCATTACTTTTCTTGCTTGGACCAGAATGTTACCCCTATATGAATCACCTCCATTTGCTTGACTCGGCATCTCTTGAAGACTGATCAGAAGGTCTTTCTTTGGATCGTAATGTGGGTTTTTGGATGGGGTTAGAAAGAAAGGATATCAAAGGCTCAAAACAATTTAACATGAGTTTAAAATTACAACTTTTGGAATCACATTTCTTATTACAAATACAACTTTTGCCCCAGTTTCTTGCTTGGGGATCTTTTGATATTTTATTTTACTTTGACCGAGCCGTGAAGCTGCCTACGTATCCTTAACAGGAATCAGGTCAAACGTAGTTCACAACTAAATTTCCTTATTGTTATACTTTTTCATTTCTTTTCTTTTCTCCTTTTCTTTTCTTTCTTTTTCTCTCTTTTTTGTTACTGATTCAAAGGAGGGGTATGAAAGAATAAATAAGGCTCAAAAGGGAAAATAAAGGTTAAAGTGTTTGGATAGTAGAACAAATTGCCTTCGTCATTTCAATCTTCGAAATAATGCCAAATAGAAACAATCAACAATTATAACAAAGAAATCATACATAATATCTTTTTACTGCATCAGAATTGATAGCCATGTCTATGCATTTTCCTTCGATATCTGTTAAACATAAAGCACCATTGGACAATACTCTGGTCACAATGAATGGCCCTTGCCAATTCGGGGCGAACTTGCCTTTTGCCTAAACCTGATGCGGAAGGATGCGTTTTAGCACTTGCTGGCCCACTTCAAACTTCCAGGGACGCACCTTTTTGTTGTATGCTCTTGCCATTCTCTTTTGATATAACTGGCCATGACACACAGCTGCTAATCGTTTTTCATCAATCAAGCTCAACTGCTCTAAACGGGTTTTGATCCACTCATCATCATCAATCTCAGCCTCAGCAACAATCCGAAGGGACGAGATTTCAACTTCCGCAGGTATCACTGCTTCAGTTCCATATACTAACAAGTAAGGAGTTGTACCTACTGAAGTACGGACAGTAGTGCGATAACCCAGCAACAAAAATGGTAATTTTTCATGCCATTGCTTGGAACCTTCTACCATTTTCCGAAGTATCTTCTTTATGTTTTTGTTGGCTGCCTCGACTACTCCATTTGCCTTGGGACGATATGGGGTGAAATTGCGGTGTGTAATCTTAAACTATTGACATACCTCTTTTATCAAATTGCCGTTAAGATTAGCACCATTATCCGTGATGATCACCTTTGGGATTCCAAACCAACAGATGATATTTGAATGAACAAAATCGACCACTATTTTGTTGGTTACAGACTTGAAAGTTTTGGCCTCAACCCACTTGGTGAAATAATCAATGGCTACTAGAATGAATCTATGCCCATTGGACGCTGTTGGCTCAATTGGTCCAATGATATCCATGCCTCAAGCAACGAAGGGCCATGGTGCCGACATCGTGTGCAACTCTGATAGTGGAGAATGAATCAAATCTCCGTGTATCTGGCACTGATGACATTTGCGCACAAAACTGATATAATCTCGTTCCATGGTGAGCCAATAATAACTTGCTCGGAGAATTTTCATTGCCAGCACATATCCGCTCATATGTGGTCCACAGACTCCTAAATGTACTTCGGACATGATAGCCGTAGCTTGTCTAGCATCTATGCATCTTAACAATCCAAGGTCTGGTGTTCTTTTATACAAAACTCCTCCACTTAAGAAGAATCCACTTGCCAACCGTCGAATTGTTCTCTTCTGATCCCCCGTGGCTTGCACTGGATATATCCCCATTCTGATGTACTCCTTGATATCATGGAACCATGGTTCGCCATCAAGTTCTTCTTCAATCATTTTGCAGTAAACATGCTGATCTCGTACTTGAATATGCAAAGGATTGACATAGGCTTTGTCCGGATGGTGCAACATTGACGCTAGGGTAGCCAAAGGATCGGCGACCTCATTATGGACCCTGGGAATATGCCTAAACTCCACTGATAGAAACCGTTGACAAAGATCATGCAAATATTGTTGGTATGGTATGAGCTTCAAATCTCGTGTTTCCCATTCTCCTTGAATTTGGTGTACCAGAAGATCCGAGTCTCCCAAGACCAAGACTTCCTGAACATCCATGTTTGCAGCTAGCCTTAAACCCAAAATTCATGCTTCGTACTCAGCCATATTGTTGGTACAATAGAAACGAAGTTGAGCTGTAACAGGATAGTGATGCCCTATTTCAGAAATAAGCACGGCTCCTATCCCCACTCCTTTCATGTTAGCAGCCCCATCGAAGAAAAGTTTCCAACTTGGTTTTTCGGCCTGTTCTAGCTCGTCAATATGCATCACCTCTTCATCAAGAAAATAAGTCCTCAGTGGCTCATACTCTTCATCGACTGGGTTCTCGGCCAAATGATCGGCCAATTCTTGGGCTTTCATTGCAGTCCGAGTCACATAGATTATGTCAAACTCTGTGAGCAAAATATGCCACTTCGTCAGTCTTCCTGTCGGCATAGGCTTTTGAAAGATATACTTCAATGGATCCAAGCATGAAATGAGGTAAGTAGTGTAAGATGACAAATAATGTTTCAATTTCTGTGCCACCCAAGTTAGGGCACAACATGTCCTTTCCAGGTGAGTGTACTTAACCTCATAAGCTGTGAACTTCTTGCTAAGATAGTAGATGGCTTGTTCTTTCCTGCCAGTGACATCATGCTGCCCCAGTACATAGCCAAATGAATTTTCCAGGACAATCAAGTAATGAATCAAAGGTCTCCCTGGTTCTGGTGGTACTAGCACAGACGGGTTAGACAAGTATCCCTTTATCTTGTCGAATGCTTCTTGACACTCATCAGTCCACTTGATCGCAACGTCCTTCTTCAACAACTTGAAAATAGGCTCACAAGTTGTCGTGAGCTGAGCAATAAACCTGCTGATGTAGTTCAACCTTCCTAACAGACTCATCACTTCAGTCTTGTTCCTCGGAGGTGGCAATTCTTGTATGGCTTTGATCTTTGATGGGTCCAACTCGATGCCTCACCGGCTGACTATGAATCCTAACAGTTTTCCGGATGGAACACCAAATGCACACTTGGCGGGGTTAAGTTTGAGGTTGTACCTGCGAAGCCTATGGAAGAATTTGCTCAAATCCCCGACGTGGTCGGCCTGATGTTTTGATATTAGGATCACATCATCTACATATACCTCAATCTCCTTGTGTATTATATCATGAAACACAGTAGTCATTGCCCTCATATAAGTTGCCCCAGCATTCTTCAAACCAAATGGCATTACCCGGTAGCAATAAGTTCCCTATGGCGTGATGAGTGCAGTCTTTTCTGCATCTTCTTAATCCATTAGAATCTGATGATACCCGGCATAGCAATCCACAAAAGATCCAATATCACGTTTGGCACAATTATCAATCAAAATATGAATATTGGGTAGTGGGAAGTTATCCTTCGGACTTGCTTTATTGAGATTGCGGTAATCGACGCATACTCTGATCTTGCCATCCTTCTTCGACACAGGCACGACATTAGCCAACCAAACAGGATATCGAGTGACCCGAATAACCTTTGTATCCAACTGCTTGGTAACTTCTTCTTTAATCTTCACACTCATATCAGTTTTGAATTTCCTCAACTTTTGCTTGACGGGAGGGAATGCTGGATGAATGGGCAATCGGTGGACCACTAAATCAGTGCTTAAACCCGGCATGTCGTCATATGACCACACAAAAACATCTTTGTACTCGATGAGTGTTTTGATTAACTCCTCCCGGATTTTGGCTCAAGGTGGACACTTATTTTAGTCTCTCGGACATTGTCTGTGTCCCCTAAATTGACGGCTTCTGTGTCATTCAGGTTGGGTTTGGGTTTTTTTCGAAGTGAATTAACTCCTTACTAATCTCTTCGAAGGCTTCATCCTCATCATCGTATTCTGATTCGTAATCACAATCTACTTCTTGAACTAATATTTCGGAATCAGATTGATTATTAAGACTGGGTTAAGGATTCCTTATGCATACCATATCATTAGAACTAGCATAAAAAGAACTATATAGAAAAGAAAACAAAACAAAAAGGAAAACCATCAGGAATAATAAAGAAAGGGAAATTTTATTTTATTGAATGATAAAAGATAACAAGGTTTGCACACTCAAACAGACTAAAAAATGAAATCTGGACTATAACCCTGGAATAATCCGTACAAACTTAAAGGAAAATTAAAGCAAACTACCAAGACTCCTTCCGAGTAGGGAGAGGAGCAGCCTTCCAATTATTAAGCTTTGTTGTTGGCCCGACAAATTGCACTTCCATGTTGCTAGAACCTTCTCAGATTTCCACCATGTTCACACTATGGAACAACTTCTCAAATCTTTCAATTAACTCCTTGTCCGGATCAATCACGGAACTGGGAATTGCTGTCACTGGGTGACTCCTCATACCGGACTTGACAAATGATCTGGAAAGACGTGGGACCGTCTTTGGAAGGACCCATGCCCTCTATTTCAATTTCCTGGCTCTTTTTATGTCTGCGGCTGTGGGCTTGAATCCCAGACCAAATGTTCCCAAGTTTTCAGGAAGAGACACGGGCTGTATGATGCCTTGCATAGCTGATCCCAAACCCTTTCCTGGTACAAAACCATTCTTCAACATTTCATATGCTACCATGACTGATGCGGTGGTTATCTTCAGATTTGGGATACACTTCCCTTCTGGAACTTTCTCGACTCACATTGCGTCAGAAACTTGGTAGACCCATGGTCCCTTATCATCTTCCACTTCAATGAATGGCACAATGGTGTTGTTGTGAGCGCACAAATTATCTTCGCCGTGCACAACTATTTCCTATCTGTCCCATTCAAACTTGACCATCTGATGGAGTGTTGATGGTACTGCTTTAGCGGCGAGGATCCATGGTCGCCCTAATAGCAAATTGTAGGAAACAGCTATATCCATCACTTGGAATTCCATTGTGAATTCTATTGGACCTATAGTCAGCTCCAACAGTATGTCCCCGACTGAGTCTTTGCCTCTGCCGTCAAATCCTCGCACACAGATACTGTTCTTATAGATCCTCTCATCTTCTACTTTCAGCTTGTTTAGAGTGGAGAGAGGACAGATGTTCGCACTTGAACCATTGTCAACCAATACCCGGGTAACCACAGAATCCTCGCATTTTACTGTCAGGTAAAGGGCTTTGTTCTGCTCAGTACTCTCTATGGGCAATTCATCATCGGAAAAAGTGACTCTGTTTACTTCAAAAATCTTGTTGGCTATATTTTCCAGATGGTTTACCGAGATCTTGTCGGGGACATGGGCCTCATTCAAGATTTTCATCAGCGACTGACGGTGCTCATTTGAATGGATTAGCAATAAGAGCAATGAGATCTGAGCGGGCGGTTTCCTCAACTGTTCTACAACAGAATAGTCATGCACTTTCATTTTCCTCAAAAATTCCTCTGCCTTTTCTTTGGTTACAGCTTTCTTTACCGGCGTTGGATTATCTTTAGCTCTTCTTAACTCCTCGGGAGTAAAACACCTTCCTGAGCGAGTCAAACCTTGTGCTTCACAAACATCTTCTTTGATTTCTTTCCCTTTGTAAATCACTGTCACTCGTTCATAATTCCAAGGAACAACCTTGTTGTTGATCACTGGAAGCTGAGTTACTGGTTTTATAATAACAGGCTCTATGCGAGCACCTTTCACGACCACAACAGGTTTACTTGCAACCCCTGACACTACCACTTTAGCTTTCTTTGGTTTCACTGCAACAATGCTTGATGACCCTCTCTCAGCTACCACAACGGGCTTATCGACTACCCTTTTCAATTGGACCATTGATTTCCCACTAATTACTTTTCCTTTGAGCTGGTTTCGCTGGAACGGATCATCATTACCGTCTGCGAGGGCTCCCTTGGATCCCCTCCTTTGTGTATCAACTCAATCATATGGGTCTCACGGTGAGCTGGCAGTGGATTCTGATTGATCTTTTGGTGCTTCTAGGGCCTGAACCTCGATCCGATGAGTATCAATAAGCTCTTGCACAACTGTTTTCAGTTTCCAACACTTCTATGTATCATGCCCCGGGGCTCCTAAACAGTACTCACAACTCACCGAGTGGTCAATATTTCTAGGAGGGGGATTTGGCATTTTAGGCTCAATTGGATTCAGCATGCCCAACTGCCTCAACCTATGGAAAAGACTGGTATATGATTCCCCTAGTGGAGTGAAAGTCTTTTGCTTCTGTAACCTCTCATTCTTGAAGGCTTGGTTTGGTCGGAAACCCGTTCTGGGGGTATTTCTGTAGGCTCTTGGGGGTGGATACGTGTTTTGTGGGTTTGTGCATGATGGACGAAAAAATGGGGATCTGGCGGTGGGTAGTAGTGTTGTGGGGGGATATATGAAGTGTGGGGGTAATTTTGGTGGTAGGGTCGCGGTTGGATATAGTAGGGTGACGGGCCTCTAGATCCAAACCTGGCTCCGAACTCAACAGTCGTGACATCTTTGTTATTCTTCCCAAGTACACCCCTAGTGCCGCTTTGAATGGCCTGAGTGGTTGCCTTGATCGCTGAATAACTCATGATTTTGTTGGACTTAAGCCCCTCCTCGACCATGCCTCCCATTTTTACAACCTCATTAAAAGACTTGCCAATTCCGGACACCAAATGACCAAAGTAGGTTGGCTCCAAAGCCTGCAAAAAGTAATCAACCATCTCTCTCTCTTTCATTGGGGGATCTACCCTTGCTGCTTGCTCCCTCCACCGAAAACCATATTCTCTAAAGCTTTCACTGTGCTTCTTCTCTAGTTTAGTCAAAGATAGTCGGTCTGTAATGATCTCAAGATTATACTGAAAGTGACAAGCGAATGATTGTGCCGGATCATCCCATGTGTACCATCTTCCGTGATCTTGGCGGGTGTACCACTCCAATGCTGATCCGCTCAAACTCTGACTGAAGTAAGCCATTAGCAATTCATCCTTTCCTCCGGCTCCCCTCATCTTACTGCAAAAACCTCTCAAATGAGCCACCGGATCACCGTGTCCGTTGTACAAGTCGAATTTGGGCATTTTGAACCCTGCCGGTAGTTGTACATTTGGGAATAAACATAGGTCTTTGTAAGCCACGCTTACCTGACCTCCTAGCCCACTCATATCCCAGAAGGATTGTTCTATGCTTTTCATTTTTCTGAACATCTCTTCATGTTCGGGATTTTTGGCTGGTCTCTCAGCTTCTCTCGGGAGATCAGAGCATGGATCATACGGGTAGGTTTCGGGAACTTTGAGGGTGGGCTCCGGGGGATAATACTAGTTGTCGTGATCTTGGAACATAGGTTCACTCGAGGATATATGGAGTGCAGCTGGTGGAGATGCCACAAAGACAAGGGTGACTAGCGGAGGGGGGGTATGGAATTGATTTTGGTGGTGGAGCTTGTGGCATATGAGAAGTAGTGCCATGGTAATGTTGGTAAATGGGAAAACCTGGATCAGTGGCAGGATGATCCTGAGACTGAGCTAATGGTGGGGTAAAAGTCGGGTTAGTCGGGTAAGACGGGGGTGATTGCCCTTTGGACCAGGCCTGGTACATTTCGGCCATTTGCTGCTTAAGTTTGAGCATCTCCTCCTTTATTTTATTTACATCCAACTCCTCCACCTCAACACTAGTGTCGGCATCCGGGATAGACATGATTTCTGGTATTGGTCCTTTCGATCTGGTTTGGTAATGATAATGTGCCAGTATCCTCTAGATAAACTAACTGCTTGAATTCTCTGGAAATCAACAAACTTGTTAGTTCTTAGAGTTTAACACATATGCAATTACACGTTGGGATGCAATGCACCTAGGAAATTAACCATTTTCTATCATGCATTTGCTTCGGTTGCGTGCGTCATTTCGGCCTTTCATAATTGTGCCCCTTCTTTTAAGCTTCTTTTATTCTATCCTTCTTTATTTCCCCTTATCCTTTTTAGTGGTGGTCGAATCCTATAGAGATTGCCTACGTATCATGTTCCCGCATGAATCAGACCGTGCGTAGTTCTGTCAGATAAGTGTGAAAGTAAATAAAACATTTTTGGGATTTTCAGCTTTTATAAAATAGATGCTTCAATCACAAAGACTCAATACTAACAAATTTCAAAATACTAACAGACTCTGATGCAAAAGACAAAATACAGACTCCGAAATTAAGCTATCATACTTTAAAGAAATACAGACTAACATAGAGAAAATATAAACCTAACATGACTTACGGACTCCGACAGAAAAGGAAATACCGACTCAAACGGAAAATCATGAGTATATCAATGCTCCTGGTGCCCGCGGGACATCATTCGATCTCGTCGCGGGCCTATGTGCAAGATCCCTTTGAAGTCGGTCCAAGTTGTTCATTATTTGTTTAACAAAGGTCATCACCGCTGCAAAGAACGTAGTGCGAGTCATATCCTCACAAATGTGGCACTTCATAACAATGTAGTCTGCGATGTTTCTAATTCTCTCTCTTATGACGCCCTTTTCTTATAACAAATGCCCAATCTGCTGGGCCCTGGCCTCCAAAGTTTGCTTGGTTGCATAATTTTGTTCCTGAAGTTGTTGCAAGTCTATTTCTAACTGCGCCAATGTCGTATAACAGCGTTCCCTTTCAACCTTGAAGTCTTTTGCCTGCTTGATCATTTTGTTTTCTGTGGCGTTGACCCTTTTCTTCAACCCCGTGACCTCATCGTCGTACATTTCTCTTAACTGCTTAACCAGGCATACCCGTTCATCTGCATTTTTAGCCAATTGTTTTTGAGCCCTAACCAGTTCACTTTCTGCTTTGCTCAAATAGAAACTATAGTTACTCACTTTCTGCCTTAGGTTAGCTACGAGCTTTTCATCTCTGTTACTTCGGACTGGATTTTCTGCCGCTACTTTCAGTTTCTAAATTTGAGCTCGAAGGGCCTCATTTTCTTTGGCTAGCCTTTTCTTTTCACCCTCATCCGATGCTGCTTGTAATCCATTCTCGAATTGAAGGTCTTTGACTTGCTTTTACAGTTTTCCTATTGTGGCCCTGTACTCGTTTTCTTTGGCCAACCAAGCCCACAGTTCTTGCGATGCCTTGACGAATTCCCGAATGTGCGGTTTTTTGGTCGGTCTTTCTGATTCAGCCCTTGCACTGTTCTTCTTTCTATACCAGGAAAGGTAGGCGGGTGAGACCTCGCCTTTAGATAGGTTCCGCACTCAGGTGCTTGCCTCAAATATTGGCACTCTTTCCAAATAGAACGAACTGTTTCTTCGTGAATTGGCTGTCAGAGCTAATCTCAACCGCGTGGATACTGAGATCTTCATCTGGATGCATCACCTGACACCTTCCTAATTGTCTCATCACTCGGTAGGGAGCGTAAGGCTGAATACCTCGAAGACCCATTAGGAGGAAGTAAGGACCCGTGGCGGGTATATACACAATTTCTTCAGCAAGAAGCCAACCTAGTGTCCATTCTATTTGTCCCGTAGTGATGGTGCGAAGGCGGGCTATCCATTCTCCAAACCCCTCCGGTAACTTGAACCCTGAAACACTTGTGTTGAATTCTTCAATGCAGCTTTTCTCTGCGGATCCATAACTCATATATTGAGGGTGGTGGCACAAGTGCTCGATCATTCATATTTGCATCCCTCGAAGAAGTCTGCCCCAGCTTTACAAGCTGTGAGAGCTCGGTATATGTCAGACACTATCATAGGGGCGAGAGTGCTCTTGGCGTTGGTAACCAGGACCTTGACGACTCCAGCCACCTGCAAATCGATATTCCCGTCTTTTCGGGGAAACACCACAAGGCCTAAGAATGCTACCATGAAAGCGAAACGCATATGCTCGTCCCATTTTGTTCGGTTCCCTTTACTACAAACCCCGCTTTCCGGATCATTAAACCCTCCTACATGCCCGTACTTCTAGTATATAAAACGTAGAGTGGAAAAACCCCCTTCTAACTCGGATATAGTATTCCCTTGTTTATCTTTAGCAAATCCATGAATTTGTGAGAGTTAACGGTACTTGGAGCGATCAGATACTTATGCCTCAAACCTGTAGTACTTTTCATATAACCTGCTATCTCTTCCAAGGTTGGGGTGAGTTCAAAATCCGAGAAGTGAAATACATTATGGGCTGGGTCCCAGAACGTAACCAAAGACTTTATGATGTCTCCTATAGGTCTGATCTTTAATAACCCGGTGAGACCCCCCAAATGCAGATTGACCTTATCTTGCTCTGACCTGCCCAGATCTTCCCACCACATACGTAACTCCAAAGAGATTTTGTTCATAACTGTTATTGGCAAATTCTGACTCGTGCTCATTCTGCATGTTTATTGGGGTGTTTAGGCAAATTTAAGACTTATTTGACTCAAAATAAAATTAACACACATTTTTTAAAAATAAAATAAAAACCCGGTTTTGCAAATACGGCATTTCAGCACTTCGAGAATGAAGATTTTAAGGCTGTGTTGGCTCACTAGTGAAAACCTTGAGAAAAAAAAATGACCACAAGTGGCTGTTCTTGCAAAAACAGCCTTCCGGCGCCCTTTTTAAGGACATTCGACTATTTCTGATAAGAATGACATCACCCTAACTATTTTTCAAATAAAAGTAAAATTTTGTTCTTTTGACTATTTTTGCAAAAAAGAAGTTGGACCCGATGAGGGTTGCCTACGTATCTCATACCCTGTGAAAATCAAACTGGCGTAGTTCGGGCAATTTTGACAACACAAAAAACCAATATATTTTTTTAAAACAATAAAAATTCTCTTTTTGTTTTTTTTTCTTCAAATTTTCGGCAGAGTTTCGGTATATATAGGTTTTCAAAACAGGTAATTACCTCCCTTAGCCCTCACACTGCTATTTCTTTTCCAAACTCTTTCCTTTTATTCAAAAGCCGGTCAACATGCAAATCCGAAGCAAATAAATGCACAAGTAGCAAGTAAGATGCATCAGGATGGTCTTTTCATTTTTTTTGTACACATGTCCTAGACAGACCCAACCCCTGTGTTGAGTCTCCAAAGTCAAAATTCACGTGATGCAGACAAACGTTCCTACTAGGGATCCGGCATGAGGTCTAGTTATACTAGGTTAAAAACCTGGGTTTATTTGTTCTAGACCTGGCTTATCCGAGCGGACAACTCGAGCCGAGGGGGGGGGGGCAGCGTACCGATAACCAAAAGATCATCCGGCTTTGCAACTTGTCCGAACCTCGTTCAATTTGGAATAGGACACTAACAGAAAGAAGTCACGACCAGCGTGCACTCCTCGGGAGAGGGAAGAGAGGGGTTTCGTAGCAATTTATATATACAGTTCAGATAATATCAAAGCGGTAAAAGCAACATTTAGTACATTAGGCCCAAACATGTAATAAAATCAGATAATAAATAAATCCAAATATAACAATTCATTTAAGCTCGAATTCTGAGCCCTGAACCATAGATTCTGGATTCGGTCCCCAGCAGATTCGCCAGAGCTGTCACACCTCCTTTTTTCCTACACCCTCGGAAGGGTGTAAGGGAGTTTTTCCAACTAAAGGACAATCGAAACGAGATTTATTTATTAAGAGATTCAGAGTCGCCACTTGGGAGATTTATGGTGTCCCAAGTCACCAGTTGAATCCCGAATCGAGAAAAATATGACTCTGTTTAACAGTCCACGAACCAGAAATCCGGGTAAGGAATTCTGTTAACTCGGGAAAGGGTGTTAGGCATTCCCGAGTTCCGTGGTTCTAGCACGGCCGCTTAACTATTATATTCGGCTTAATTATCTGATTTTTAGCAATTATGAACCTATGTGCAAATTTAAGTTTTAGCCGATGTTATTCATTTTTTTAGAGAGAATTGCAACGTGATTAAAATACGTCTTGAACCACGTCACATAAATGCACCCGTAATTTTTGACATATTTTTAACATCGTTGAGATTTGGATTTGGGTCACATAAATGCGCACCCGAGTTTAGGGAAATCAGTTATTAAAATAGCGCGCCTAAAAATGACTACGCGTTTGCAATTTGCGGGGGCCATAAAACTTTAATTAAACGGCACGCCTCGAATTCTAAGGATCAACACAGAATTAAAATAAGAAACGCGCAATTGTGCTTTTTGTTTGGCACGACACACCTCAAATTCATTAAAGCTTAAGGGTTTCTAAACTAATTTATGAGGGGTATAATTTGTTTATGTTATTCAATAAGGCACATCCCAACTAGTTAACAATCTAACTAATTAACACTAAAAAATTCAAAGGACCTTTTATGCCAAATTTAGACTCACGTTACAAGAACAAATAATTAAAAGACCCAATCCCCTTTCAAATTGGGCCCAAAAGGGAGCCTACTTACTTGTTGTGTATACTACTGAATTAGAGATTTTTGGTGACTTAAATCGCATTACATATGAGGCTCAACACTACAAATAGAGGCAACTGTAGCACCGGGACCCATGGTCGAGCCCCTGCGAGAACCCCAAAGCTGCACACACACTCATTAGAATTAAACACTGATCCTATAGTGCTTACATAATAACAAGAACTGTTATTGCCTATTTCTCAATGATTTTTAAGGTTTTTGGGGCCCAACCTGAGCCCAAATCTAACAATGGAGAAGGAAATGTTATATGGAACCTAAATCGAATCCCCCCCCTCGCGATTTCATATTAATTCAACTATAGAGGTTGCAACCCAAACTTATTGTTCTAATTCAAGATGATATTCAATTCATACCAATAGCCCCGTATTTGAATTCTGATCACCCAAAAAGAGCAATTAGAAGCCGATTTGTTAACCTACTCTAGATCCAAAATTATTCTAAGCTATCATGACCATATCACTTAAAATGACTACTGGGTCCAAACAAGCCCAAACCAAACTCATATTGAATTTCCAGTAACAACAAATAACCTCACAGCTTCAACCAATTCTTATTCACCTAGGGTATCCTGGCTTCATGGTGGCCTTAAAAATATATGAATTGTACTTGCTGGAATATCCAATGTAAAGAAACAATCAAACTTTAAGAATTTATGAGACAAAATCAAGTTTAATTCAAGATCTGATTGAACTCTAAGATGTTTATGTTTGCAGAATAGCAGGTTTGTATGAGAAAGGCCAAAATATCATGTTATATCTTACCTCTATTGTAAGCAGATTTCTAGAGCAATTAAAGAGTGATAAAAAGCTAAACTAGAACTACTACAATATGAGTTGGACCAAATCAGCCAATGTACAACTTATGGCTACAAATACTTTCAACAACAAACCAAACAACCTCATTCATGAAATCAGTAGCCACCATACTCAGTTATGCCTGCCAAAGATCAAAAGTGTGTACCTGAAAATGGAAAGATACAAACTATGGAGAATCAGCAGTAGCAGTAGCAGATATCAACAACAATAACAGCAACAAACACAACCCAGACTTGGTAAATTAACCCAAGAGATTAACCCCAAAAGACCAATGGATCAGTAGTTTCAACAGTTTTATCATAAATTAACCAAAAGATTTCGATAGAACTGTACTTTTCTTATTGATCTTTTCGGCAATTTTGATCTCAGAATTTCTAAACTCCCACTCTCTCCAATGTCTCTATCTTAGTGTTTCTTCCCCCCTATTCTCTAAATGTCTCTCATTTTAAAGACCAATGTTAAACCCTCTTTTATTCAAATATTTTTTTCACTTTTCAGCCTGTTTATTCCCTCTCATGTGCACCCCTTTAAACTTTTATCATTAGCCCATGTTGTCTCTGATTTCCTCCACCTCTAGAGGTACTTAAGGGTTGTTACTTCCCACTATTATCCTTCTTTTTTATTTTTAATTAAACCTCTAAAGGTGTTGACAAACTGTCATGTCCACTACCAATCCCTTTGTTTCTTAATTAACTCCAACTAACCACATTACCCTTATGAGGACTATTTACATGTTAAGGTTTCAAAATAGATCCAAAAGAGATGTAGAGATTTTGAAAATGAACTGAACCTGAGTCAAACATACAAACATTTATAGAATCATGTAAACCAAAATTCAAACAGAAATTGCAAACAAATTATCGTATTTAACTAAGCAGTAACTTAACATGCAATGTTCACATTTGTTGTTTTCAGCAAATTAAGACACAAATAGACTGAAACTTCATATAATAAAAGGACAAGAACATGATAAGACCGTGAATTTCAGCCTATGGGAAAGGGATGAGGAGGAAGATACATAAAAGAAAAACATTGAAAAACACAGAAACACTTACCAGAATCGAACCCTTTATTCCGCTCCAAAGATTTTCCTACTCTTTTGGTTGAGACAGGCTCTAATCGTATGTTTTTGTTCGATTGAAAACACATGATTACATCCTATTTCAACCTAAAAATCTTGAAATCTTTAATAAATAGTGTTTTTGGGGACTCGAGGTTCAACTTTTCGATCTGAAATTCGAAAGGCTCTACGATGATTCGAGGAAAACTATCATGGGATTTGGGACGAGGGAAGCCTGATGGTTCAGGGGTGTGATTTTTGGGGTTGATTGGGTAAGCTAGAGTTTTTGACTGGACTTTGATTGAAGATTCGAGGCATTTGGCTATGATTCGAAGAGGGGTGTTTGGATATTTGGAATGGGGAGGTTGACGGGGATCCGTGGTGTGAAGAAGGAGGTCATTGGAACTGGCGCCGTCGGGTTTAGGGTGGTGGAGAGGGGTGGCGGCTGCTAGGGTTTGGATTTAGGTCGTCTCTGAAGAGACGAAGGAGACTGGGTAGGGGCTTTAGGGGGGTGTGTTACACATATATATACAGGTTGTGGAATTGAATCCAAACCGTTGGATAATTTGAGATCATCGGCGTGGATCAATTCACTTATGTAAAACGGGGTCGTTTTGGCCGGTTGGGGGATTTGGTCGGTTAGTGGGGTGGACGGGTTGGGTTGCGAGGATAATACTGGACCGTTCGATCGAATGAAACGAATGGTTCAGATCAACAAACATGAAACGACGTCGTTTAATCGATGCTGGAGATGGACTGAACCGTTCGATCTAGTGAGATCGACTGTTGAGACTTATCAGCTCTGAAACGACGTCGTTGGTTAAACTGGTGGTGGACCGGGTTTGGACTGGTTTTGGGCCTGGGAATTTAATTAAAACTGGTCCAATTCCTATTTCATTCTCTTTTATTTTCTTTTCTTTTCAATTTTCTTCCTAATAAAAATACAAACCCAAATTTAATTTTGACCAACTTATCTTAAAAATATTAATTAACTCTAAGTAGTAATTATGACAAAATAACTAAACCCCAAATTAAAAGAAAACATAAAAATTCGACATTAATTACTAAAATGCAAAGAATATTTTTTTTTGTTTTTGAATTTTTACTTTTGCAAAACACCTAATTATTGATTAATTCAAAAGAATGTCAAATTAAATCCTAAATGCACATGCAATATATTTTTGTATTTTTCATTAATTTAACCAACGAACATGCACACACAAATGCAAACAATTACAGAAAATATCACGAAAAGTCACAAAATTGCACACAAAAAGAAAGATTTATTTTATTTTGAATTTTTAGGAGTGGTTCGTGCGAGGCAAAAATCACGTGCTCATATTGAGGACCATGGGGAGAATGGTGTAGTTGTTCCAGGTATTGGTGTACCACCACGAACCCCTTAGGACGCACCAGAACCAATTCCCATAGATATGGTCACGCGCAACTCCCAACACGTCAATATAAGCTCCCACACTAACAGGATC
This sequence comes from Nicotiana tabacum, assembly GCF_000715075.1. Classification (NCBI taxonomy): domain Eukaryota; kingdom Viridiplantae; phylum Streptophyta; class Magnoliopsida; order Solanales; family Solanaceae; genus Nicotiana; species Nicotiana tabacum. The sequence continues at coordinate 125,019,723 of NC_134095.1, forward strand.
GTAAGCCACGAAGACCAACAAGAAGCTTAGAAAACCGCAGTTCTAGAGGAACAAGAGGTTAGCCTTCACGTAATTTTTGAAATGTTGCAGGCGCAGCAGCTAGCAATTGCTCAACTGCAAAGCCACAAAAAAATTCCAAGCACTACAACTCCGGAAATGGCTCCTCGAGCCGAGCAGGTACCAGAAAGATCGAGCAGCAACGGGTCAGCAACTGACCCCACTATTAGGAAGATGTTCGAGGACCTCACAAAGAGGATCGAGTCGGGATAAAAGATGATAAAAGCTAATGACAAAAAGGTGGGGACCTATAATTCAAGGGTCGATCAAATTCAGGGTGCACCTCAGATCCTGAAGGGTGTAGATTCAAAGAAGTTCGTGCAAAAGCCATTCCCACAGAATGCCGCTCCAAAGCCTATCCCGAAGAAGTTTAGAATGCCCGATCTTCTGAAGTACAACGGAACCTCAAACCCCAACGAGCACATCACTGCCTACACTTTTGCGGTGAAGGGCAACGACCTCAGGGACGATGAGATCGAATCCATCCTGCTCAAAAACTTCGGAGAAACACTTTTGAAAGGGGCCATGATGTAGTATCACAACCTTGCTCTGAATTTGATAAACTCATTTGCCATATTGGTAGATTCTTTCATAAAGGTATATGTCGGTGCCATCAAGGTGGCTACAAGGAAATCCGACATCTTCAAAATCAAACAAAGAGAAAACTAGATGCTTTAGGAGTTCACATCTCGCTTTCAAATGGAGCGAATAAAATTACCACCGGTCTCTGATGCCTGGGCAGTGTAGGCTTTCACCAAGTTTGAACGATTGAAGCTCGGTGTCTTCGAAGCAGTTGAAGCAGAATTTGGTTGAATATGCCGTCGTGACTTGGTCGGACGTCCACAACCAATACCAATCATAGATCAGGGTCGAGGATGACTAACTAGGAGCCCCCTCAGGCTTAGTATATCCTACCAGGCTTCCGGAAAATGAATTAAAGACAAACAAAGAAAGGTACCAACCATACACAGAAGATAGGAGAAATGCCCCAAGGCATAATGTACCCCGAAATGATCGAAGGACAGATTGAGGTCAGAATCCTCGGGGATTCGTAAGCAGAGCCGGATTCGACAGACACACAGGACTGACGGAGGCACCCCGCTTGTCTAAATACAACTTCAACATTGACGTTTCGGACATCATATCCACCATCAGTACAATCAGAGACACCAAGTGGCCCAGACCTGTACTATTAGATACGTAGCAGAGGAACCCTAATTTAGTGTGCGAATTTCATGGCACACACGGTCATAGGACCGAAGATTGCAGACAGCTCCGAGAAGAAGTAGCCCGGCTACTCAGCAAAGGGCACATCTGAGAGTTCCTTAGCGATCGAGCCAAAAATCAGTTCAGGAAAAGAGAGGTGAACAGGAAAAATGAAATAGAAGAACCACAACATGTCATCCACATGATTGTTGGGGGAGTCGACATCCCACAGGAACCCATTGTCAAACGAACAATAATATACATCACCAAGAAAAAGCAAACTCGAGGTTACATAACCGAGGACGCTCTCACATTCAACGACGAGGACATCGAGACCCTGTCTCAGCCTCATAATGATGCATTGGTAATTTCTTTTCTAGTAAATATATTTCAAATTAAATGTGTACTTGTGGACCCAGGTAGCTCAGCCAATATTATCAGGTCGAGGGTCGTGGAGCAGCTCAGGCTGCTCGACCGGATCGTGCCTGCCTCTCGAGTCCTCAACGGATTCAGCATGATGAGCGAGACAACAAAAGGGGAAATCACCCTCCCGGTCAACGTGGCCGGCACGACTCAAAATGTCAAATTCCATGTCATCGAATGGGACATGAGGTACAATGCCTTGTTCGGAAGGCCATGGATACATTGCATAAGAGCAGTGCCATCAACCCTTCATCAAATGATGAAGTTCCTGACAAAGGACGAAATAAAAACTATGTACGGAGAACAGCACGCAGCATGAGAGATATTTGCGGCGCACGACATTGCACCGGCATCGACACTTTCAACATTGAAGGAGCCAAAGGATAGGCAAACAATGAAGTATCAACCACGAGATACATTCTCGGCTACACCCGAATAAAACAAACAAAGGCCCATGTCATATCCCTGGAGCAAACATTGGAAATGTATCGAGGCTCAAAGCGCCATCACCGCCATGGTATAACTGCCTCCCATTTTTATTTACATTTTACACTAACATTTGTGTAGGTGTCCAATCAAAATAGTCAAAATGCTGTCCAGTTTGAAGACCTTAAGTTTCAAAGCATACGTCGCACTCTTTTCCTTCAATCGGGTTTTATCCCAAGAAGGGTTTTACCAGCAAGGTTTTTAATGAGGAAACATCTATATGCTACCTAAGGAGAATTTAACAAGTATTCAAGGCTTCTCTTCAATATACCTCGAACACTGGGGGGGGGGGCATCTCCCTGGAAGATCGCCTTCTCAGAGAAGTCAAGATAAGCCAAAAAGGATCTCGATAGGAAAATGATGTACCAGGCCAAACGGTCAAATGAATCGTGTCCGCATAGAAGAACCAAACTCTTGACAGCAAAAAACATGTATACTTGTACCAAGTAATCGAAGAATATTTTTTCCTCCATCAAAACGCTTTGCGCTTCAAAGAAGTCTGATACTTTTGCAAGAAATGGCTCCAAACCCAAAAATTTCCCGAACACTCGAGGGCTGTCACCAAAAACTCGAAGCCATAAGACCTCCTGGTCAGAAACATCGAACTTGAAAGCCCTCAATGAGGCAACACCAAATTTACAAAGAATGGCTCCAGATCCAAAAAACATTCGACAATTCGGGGACTGTTGTCGACTATCATCCCATCGAGCTATCAGTGATTCAAGGCCGTAAGACCTCAAGCGGGCAACCTCGAGCCCGAAAGCCCTCCATACGGCAATACTAGAAAATATAAGACCTCCACAAGGCATTATCAACAATATAAGACCTCTATAAGGCAACACCAAAACTATAAGACCTCATGCAAGGCATGAACCATACTTGTGCCAAGTCACTTATCTGTAAGACCTCAAGAAAGGCATGAACCATACTTGTACCAAGTAACTCATCTATAAGACCTCAAGTAAGGCATGTTAAAATTTGTAAGACCTTACAAAAGGAATAATCTCAATCTTAAAGTTAAAGCTGTATTCCGAACTTATAAGACCCCTAAAAAGGCATACCTTCGATATAGACGCCAAAACTACTTCACTCGGGGACTAAAAGGCTACGGCAAAACACAATGACTACGGTCATGAGGCTTTGACCAAACTCATGCGACTCGGGGATGCTTGACCATCGCTATAAAATCTCAGGCCTTCAATTACTTCGAAAAGAATCGGTTAATCAGGCTACCCTCGTCATAAGCAAAAGAGCTTCGATTATATTAGCTCCAAACAATAGGCTTCGAAACAATTCACCCATCGGGCGAAACCTCCCAAGGTGGTCATTTATCACTACATAACAGCTCATAATCGAGGTTCTTATCAAGCCGTCAAAGAGTCGAGCGAACACCAAAACTTGAAAAAGTCTTTAACGAGGGAAAATAAAGCCCACATTAGAGGTCGTACCGAGCCAATTCGTAAGAGCCACTATCGCCAACCTATATTAAGAGGTCGTACCGACCCAATGCGTAAGAGCCACTAACGCCAACCTATATTAAGAGGTCATACCGACCCAATACGTAAGAGCCACTATCGCCAACCTATATTAAGAGGTCGTACCGACCTAATGCATAAGAGCCACTGTCGCCAGCCCAAAATTAGAGGTCGTAAAAACCCAACGCGTAAGAGCATAGATGCCAGCCTATATTAGAGGTCGTACTGACCCAACACGTAAGAGCCTAAGAGCCAGCTTAAAACTTAAAAACTTAAGGGTCAATGAGCTCGAGTCGAAATTCGACTTGAAGACTGAGCCCTAAACAGTTAACGAAAAATGCCTAAGGGCAAATACGTAAGAGCCTACGAGCCAGCCCAACAAGCCTCAGGGCCGATTTACAAACCTAAGGGTTTTACCTCGAAATCCAAATCACCTGGTCAATCATCAACGAATGTATAAATTGAAAACAAAAAAAGACATACACAAGTAGAGGGAAATGCATGAAAGATGAAACCTTAAGGTTTTCTTTTATATGCATAAGCGAAAAAATACAAAAAGCTCCATTTACAAAGTTCTCTAAGAACACTATACAAAGAATCAAAAAGAAAGAAGCCTAGTCTATTTTCCCCTCAGGAAGTACGGTCCCATCAGCCTCTTCTCCATTATCTTCAGTGTCAGAAACGAGGAACTTGGCAGCGTATTCATCTACCTTGGCCTACGCTATCACTTCCGAGAGATCGAAGCCCCTAGCGTGGATCTCTTCAAGGGTTTCCCTTTGGGATTTGCACCGGGAATATTCATTTCTTCTGCTCTCTCTATAGGAAGCACCCCTTAGCTCAGCTCGAGCTTTGGTAGCGTCTTTTAAATAGACGGTCAATTTCTTGTCGGCCTTAGCCCGAATTTCTTCAGCTTCAGCCCAGGCGTCCACGACCTCATCCTTCATCTCCAAAAGGTCGGACTCGAGCTTTGTAATCCTACTCGTCTGAACCAAGATATTTTCACAAACATTCCGGAGCTACACCTCAAAGGCAGAAACCTTGGCCAAAGTATTTTTCTTGGCCGCAACATGGGCATCTATCTGAGCCCTTAGCCCGTTACACTCATACTTGGCTTGGCCAACCTCACCCCAAAGGCATTCCAGATCCTTTGTTTTGCTTTCCAACTAAAATATCAAAACATTAATCTCTGAGGATAGGAGAAGGAACATGCATTCCATCGGAGCAAAGGTTACATGTTTCTCAAGGTGGCTTTCGTAGTTCAGGCTCTGATTCGCCTCGTACCGTAGGTATACTAACTCATCTCCCCTTTTATCATAAAGAAGCCTAAGGGATTTCTCCCCATCCAAGGCTTTCCTCAACCTGGCTTCACAGCAGAGCAGCTCAGACTTGATCTTGTCAAAGGCCTATGAAAAAGGAGCTCAATAAGAAAGTGGAAGTGCAAAATTGAAAAATTATACAATCAGCGAAAACTCACCTCAGAACAGAGCCGTTGAGCCTTGTCAAAAGTCGTACACACACCTATCGGCCTACTCTTATCGGCCCCAGCAGAACTACTCCCAATAAGAACGTGATCATTTGAGACCTCGCTTGAGTCAGGAGGCCCCTAGCATTGAACACCCCTCAAAGTACCTTCGACGGGAAGAGAAGACGGTGGCAGAGAAACCTTGTCCCTAGAAGCACCTTCGACGGGAAAAGAAGACGACGGCAAATGAGGAACCATTTTTCCAAGGCCGAAAGCCTCGAGTGTGGCAGGCTCAGCCGAGACATCTTCTCTGGGTCGCCGAGCAGGACTTGTCTCGCTATGAGCACCTTCGCTGGGTTCCTTCCATTTGTTATTATTCCTTAGTCCTGAAGCCGAAGACACCTCCTCCTCTCCATGGGAGCACGATCTCACCTCGGGAAATTCTTAATGCTTGTGATTACGGAGTTAGTACATACAGGGGAACATACCCTCCAATGAAAGCAAACCACACAGCATGTACCGTGGTGTTTTGCCTCCCATCTACCCTTGGATAGATCTTGCCACTTACGCTCATCATAGGTTGAGTGGGCTGCCAGCTTGAAAGCCCAATCCATCAGGTCGGGGACCTCGTATGGCATCCACGGGGTTGCTGCAAAAAGGAAAGGGAAATCATCTTTACAGAATTCGTCTCCACCATGAGCAAAAATGATAAAAACACAAGTGTACCACTTACGTGTGACATTTCATTTCTCAAGAAATGGCAGGGACTCCACGGGGATAACATCGAAAGTCCTTACTTGGAAAAATCGATTCATCCACCCTCGGTCCCTATATTCTTCATCATCGAGAACAAAGGGCCTGGTGGATCGGCATCGCAAAGCTATCAGGCCTCAGCAATGAAAGGGTCGGTACAATCTGATGAGATGGCTAAGGGTGAACTCGAGCCCGACTTCTTTCGCAAAGAACCTCATCATCATCACTATCCTCCAGAATGACGGGTGAACCTGTGCCAAGGTAGCCCGATATTTTCGATAGAAGTCAAGCACGACTCTATCGAAAGGGCCCAATATGAAGGGGTACGTGTATACATGTAAAAAACCCTCCCTATGAGCCATGATGTTTACTTCTGGGGAAGGTACCTGCAGTACCACCTTTTCTCCCCATCCGCAGTCTCTCCTCACTGCCTCGAGGTGTTTCTCCCCTATTGATGAAGTGAACCTTGATGCATGATCCCAATGGCCCTCTACATTGGGAGGTCTCTCTAACGAAAGGTCCCTCCTCGAGACAAAGCATCTTGAGGCTGGCTTGCCAGACACCGACGGTGTACCACTGATTGAGCGGGAAGAAGAGGTGGAACCCTCCTCTTCTTGGTGCATGGATTTGGGCGTAGCAGCGATGGCTATGATAAACCAAGAGAAGTAAAATGAAAACTCAAGCAAAAACTTTGAATTAAAATGATGGAAAGGCGGACGTAAGGAAGAAGAACTCTATGAAAAGGGATAGTGGCTCAAAATAGCGGAATCTTCAAAAAGGGAGGAAACAAACTCATATATAGAGCAAGCGGCAACTGTTCACCTACTTTAAAGGCCAATTAATTCCGACTAGGCCATTATCACTTTCGGAAAAGTGTACCGACTGGACCATCCCGGGCGCTTCACGACCGTGCCATACAAGTGAAGCTGTCGTACAATGTTCGAGGGGCCAGAGATTCCTGTATCGATCTAGCCTCAAGATGGTGCCCAATATCGATGATCTATGCTACCATAACTATAGGCTTTGAGGAGCCATCAATATATATATATCTAAGCCTCGAGGTGGTGCCCGACCTCGAGGATCTCTGTCAAAGTGAATATAAGTTCTAAGGAGCTATCGACACTAGTTTATCCTCGAGATGGTGCCCGATCTCGAGGACCTTTGGTACTGCAGAACGGGCTCCAAAAGGGGGGTCAACATGGCCCCAAGATGGTGTCCGATCCCAAGGATCCAGATTACTATACCTATGAGCTCTAAGGAGCTATCCATATAAACCTAAGCCTTCAGATGGTACCCAATCTCGAGGACCTTTGCTATTACATGCGCGGGTCAATCACCTGATTCTTTAGCCCAGGGCCCATCCAAGTCCAGGTGAATCCTCATCTGGGTATATCTATGACGCCTTAGGGCTGTCTTCATTTTTCAAAGCAAGTTTTTGAGGTCACACGAGTTCAGATAAACTCTCACTCGGGGACTATTTGAAAAGGCTCGAGGGCTGTCTTTATTTTCAGGTGGTTAAGCAACTCCGTCCCTTGAGGACTATCAACGAGGCCTAAACGGGCTAAGTTTTGTTCTAAAATTTGAGGCCCCACTCTAACTCAATTCAAAGTTGCCAGTTCCGGTGGCCTAAGTTTGCATCAAGTCAATCCGGACTTGGTCCGAGGAACGACAAAAGGTTTCAGGGAATATCATATTTACCAATCAAGAACCAAGGGAATTCCCACGCCCAGGCCCGGTATTTTGACCGATCGGTAAAGTCACATGCTCAGATTTTTTAAAAATATAGACAAAGGGGAATCCAGCACTAATCATAGACAAATTGAAGAAACATTTTTGTATTAATAAACGATGATTACAAAAGCTCACGAAGGGTCCTTACACAGAAATAAAGAAGCAAAAAATAACAGCTAAAGTCTAATCTACTCTCGGAGGTACAACCTCGGAAGCAATATCTGCGAGAACCATTTCCCTAGAAACTTGAGTTGTTTCCTTCGACACTGCTTTCCCTAGAAACTTGAATTGTCTCCCCTTGTTCTCCAGGTGGGCGCCTGATTACAACAAAATAGACAAAACAAAGAAATTTTTCTGCCCCAGTTTGCACTAGGAAGATTTGTGAGTTATTAGCAAAATTGTAAACCACTTGTGTTATTAATGCAATGATGAAATCAAACTAAAGAATAAACTAGTAAAACTATAAACTAAGTGTAAGCACGTGATTTTTGCCCTATGAAAAATTACTCCCAAAAAATTCAAAATAAAACGATTTTCCTTGGTGCGCAATTTTGAGAATTTTTGTGACATTTTGGATAATTATTTGTATTTGTCTGTGCATGTTTATTTGTTAAATTAATAAAAAATACAAAAATATGTCGCATTTGCATTTAGGATTTAATTCTACAATTAGGAATAATTAGGTTTGTTTTACAAGAATGAAAATTACAAAAATATGCATCGTTTGCATTTTTAGCATTTAATGTCCAATTGTACAATTTTATACTTAATTATTACTTAATTGTGTGTTAATTGTTATTGGGAGTTAATTTGCGCTTTTATGAATTAATTTAGTTCTATATGATAATTTAAGGATTTTAGAATTTAGTTTCAGTTTTATAAAAATAAAAGAAGAAAAGAGAGCAAAAATATAAAGAAAAACGGAATTGGGCTCTTCTTCAAATTCAAGCCACAGGCCCAAAAAATACCCAACCTTCCCCATGACCCGGTCCACTTCAAACCGGGCCGACCCAGTCCATAACCCAAATACCCAACACCCCTATCTTCTTATCATTTTTCCCCAAAAAAACAAAAAACATAACAAAAAACCCTAACACTAACCAATCTGCCCCCACCCTCTCTTCTTCTTCTCCATCACCTTCCCCAAGCAAGCAGCCATGGCTGCTGCCTTTCCCCCTCACACCTTACCCTCAACACACACACACACACACACACGTCGTTCTTCATCGCCCTCACGACCCCAGCTCGAACAAACAACCAACACCATCTCCATCGTCGTCTTCAAGCTATGAACGATCAAACGACCACCTTCGAGCTCCGTCTCGACATCCATGGCAGATATGAACCAGCTACTGCTTCATCACTATTGCTTCTGCTACGTCCAAACAGACCCCGTCGCTGCTGCTTCATCTTCTTCATCTCCGTCGAGCTCGAGCTCCCATGGCTGCCTCCGCTCACCACTGCCATCTCCGAGCTCCAGCCAGGGACATAGGGTTTGCTTCATCTCCTCCGTCCACACGACCAGCAGCTCCGCCAACAAACCTTCCCAGCTCGTTGCTGCTGCCTTCAGCTTCGCCCACCATTTGCTTCAGCTGCGTTGATGCTGCCTCATGTGAAAAGAGAAGCAGCTTGCAAATACGATGCGATATGCCAAACAAGAGATATTACCTGTGCTTGTACTGCATCGTTGAGGGTTTCTTGTGGCATACCATTCATGAGATAAGAAAGACTCCGATGAGCATACACAGTTGGTGAAACCATGGTTCCAACATCAATAAACTTCGTATAGCATTCAATGGCAGCTTTAAAATCTTTGTTCTGGAAAGCAGCATCACCTTTTTCTTTGAGTTCAATGTTTCCAAACACCTGATCTATCCGCATATGAAATGAAAGCTCAGTAGCTGCTCCCTCATCTCCATAACTGCCCAGTCGACCTCCAGGCGACGCAGCAGCAGCAACCGCTATTTCTCCGGGGTGCTACTGCCTTCTGCTTCGTCCATCTTCTTTGACGGGCTTCCACTGCCTCGTTTTCGAACAATACCAAACGACCATCTTCTTTGGTCATCCGTTCGTGGTCGTCTTCGGCGTCGAGTTATTTTGGTGCGATAATTGTTTCTGGGCAGATTTGTTTTCGTTCAAGTTCATCGTCGTTCCGATCCGGTTAGTTGGTTTACCAAATTCGTGTTTATCTTTTTTCTTATTTTTCTTTAGTTTGTTTAATTTTTCTTGTTTATTTTTAGGTAGAAATTGTTAGTAATTATAATGTTTTTAGATTTAAGTTGAAGTTCGATTAATTATTTCTTTAGTTTATTTTATTAATTTAAAAGGATTTAGTTTTAATATAGAAGAGTGTTAGTTTAAATCGTTTGAATCCGTCATGTTTGTTGTTTAATATAGATTTAATTCATGTTCATTTTTGTTTGAAGTTCGTTTTTAATCCAGTGATTTAATGTGAGTTTATGTTTTGGTTTTTAATTTTTTGATTTAGTTTGAATCATGTATCTTTGTTGTGAATACTGTTGTCTCCTTGCTCATTCATTTTTTGTCTAAATTAACCAGGATTGGTTCCTAATATGGTTAACTTACTCCCATTAATTTGATGTTGTATGATTCAATCTGTGTTCATGAGATTTGTTGTTTGAATTTGTTTAGAAATTGGTCATATTTGCTGTATTTTGGTTGGAATTGATTAGGTGAATTGGTTATAGCTGATGGGGGTAGATTGGTAAATTGCAGTACGTTCAAGGGTAAAATGGTAATTTCTGTAAGGTCGGAGGGGTATTTTTGGAATTGAACATTTGAACAATTATTTAATCTGAGTGCTCTGTCCACTAGACATTAACAATATTAAAATAATATGGTGGGGGACAAGACATAAATTAGTGAGGAGATGATATAATTGTTTAATATAGTGGGGGACAAGACATAATGTAGTGGGGGGAATAATGTAATTATTTAAGTTAAGCATGAGGGACAAGATATAAGGGGACAAGACATAATGTAGTGGGGAAATAATGTAATTATTTAAGTTAAGCATGGGGGACAAAGGAATTAAATAAGAAAAACATTAAGTAGTGGGGGCAAGACATGCAATTAAAAGAATATTTCGGGTTAGTGGTTCAAGACAAGAGTCTTGCTATATATAAGAGTAATTTTGACATAGAAAGGGGGGAATTTTTTGGAGAGGAATTGGAGGAGAACATTTTTTTTAGAGAGGAAGACATTCTGAAAATCCTAAGAAAGTGTTGGAGAGTTTAAAAAGAGAACAAAAACAAAGCGAGAGACGAGTTTAGTTTCGGGTTTAATACACGTGGGTTTAAGTATGTTTGTGGTGATGTGGTTTGTTGCTGTTTAAGTCTTTTACAAACTTTTGGGTTTGTTCTATCGAGCTTGCTTGATTTTCTTCAATTTTTTTTGGGTCTTGATTCTGGTTCGAATTGCTGCTGTTGCGTTGCTGTGTTACTACTACTGCTGACTCCTCCTTCTTTTCTTCTTGACTGCCATTTCCAGGTACACATTTGTACACTCTCGGCCTGAAGCGAAATGAAATATTAATCAGGCTTTGTTCCTGTTGAATTCCTCCTGTTTAGATTTGTGTTTGAATAGAATTTTCCTTTCTTCGTATAAAATGTAGTTGACTGATTAATGAGCAATGGGGTTGCACATGTATAACTTCTTCATCTAATAATGCTAGTTTAAATTAATCAAAGAATAATTAATGTGTTTTGATATTATTGTGTGTCTATCTCATGCTCTAGTGTTAGTAAATGATAGAATATAGAATGAAAGCAATCCTTCTTTGTACAAACCTGATTGCAATTTTCCATTTGCATTAACCGTAAACTAATAACTAATAAGTTACGCTTTTTAGCATGTAATTAATCGGGAGATTTTATTTTATTTTTAGAGACGAACTTAATAGAAAAATGTAGTCACTGTAGGTTTATCCTTTTAAATAAAAATGAGACGAGCCTCGCCAAATAAAACGCACAGATTGCGGGGCCCTCACAAAAATGTATGTTTTAATTACTTAGAACTCGGGATAGGCCGCTTAGCGAACTCCACGGCCTTACCCAAAATAACAACACGCTAGTTTTTTTAGGACGTGTCTTAATTAATCTTACTTTCTTAAACTCGGGTGCACATTTATGTGACCCAAATCTAAATCTCAGCGGAGTCGAAATGTGTCTCTAATCACGGGTACCTTGATTGTGACGTGGTTCGAGATGCGTGTCCATGACGTTGCAAATTCCTTTTAAAAAAATAAGAATGAGATGAGCCTCGCCGAATAAAAATACAAAATTGTGGGGCCCTCAGTAAATATTTGCTTTAAAAATTGCTTAGACTTCGGGATGAACCGTTTAGCAAAATTTCACGGCCTTACCCAAAGTAAATGATACGCTAGTCGCTTTAGGTGTGCCTTTAATAATTTAATTTTCTTAAACTCGGGTGCACATTTATGTGACCCAAATCCAAATCTCAATGGAGTCAAAGTGTGTCGACGACCACGGGTACATTGATTGTGACGCGGTTCGAGATACATTTTCACAACGTTGCAATTCCCTGTAAAAAATAATAATAATAAAAGCGGTAAAGAGTTAAAATTTGCACATGAGCTCATAATTGTATAAAATCAGATAAACAAGCCAAATATGACAGTTGAGAGACCGTGGTAGAACCACGGAACTCGGGAATGCCTAACAACTTCTCCTGAGTTAACAGAATTCCTTATCCGGATTTCTGGTTCGCGGACTGTAATACAGAGTCATTCTTTTCCTCGATTCGGGATTAAATTGGTGACTTGGGACACCCTAAATCTCCCAAGTGGCGACTCTGAAATAAATAAACAAATCCCGTTTCGATTGTCCTTTAATTGGAAAAACTCCTTCACCCCTCGCGGGGGCGGAAAAAGGAGGTGTGACAGCTCTGGCGACTCTACTAGGGATAGAGCCCAGAACCAATGGTTCAGGGTTAAGAATTCGAGCTTAGAATAATTGTTATTATTTGGCTTTATTTATTATCTGATTTTATTACATGTTTTAGCCTAAATGTGCAAAATGTTGCTCTTACCGCTTTGATATTACTTGGACTGTATATATAAACTGTGCCGAAACCCCTCTCTTCTCTCTCTTGAGGAGTGCACGCTGGTTGTGACTTCTTTCTGTTAGTGTCATATACCAAAATAGAACGAGGATTCGGAGGAGTTGCAAAACCGGATGGCCCTTTGGTTACCGGTACACAACTCCCATCCTCGTCTCGAGTTGTCCGCTCGGGTAAGCCAGGTCTAGAACAAACACCTAGGTTTTAAAACTTAGTATAACAAAGCCTCATGCTGGATCCCTAGTAGGAACGCTTATTTGCATCATGTGCATTTGACTTAGGGGACTCAACACAGGGGTTGAGTCCGTCTAGGAGTAGCAACCTGAAATGAAAAGACCATCCTGCTACATCCTGTTTGCTTTATGCATTTACTTGTTTCAGACTTCCATGTTGACCGGCTTTTGTGTATCAGGAATATTGTGTGTATCAGGAATATTGTGCAATTGAGAAAAGAAAAAAGAAATAGCGGATAGGGAGTTAATTGTTTATTTTGGAAAAACCCAATGCCCAAATACTATCGAAATTCTGCCGAAAATCTTGGAAAAAATGAAGAAAAGAAAAATGTTTTATTTCACTAAAAAAAAGTCTTTTATTTTAAGTTTGGAAGAATAGGTTGGTCATTTTGGTGAAACAAAAAAGAAAAAAAAATCTTCACTTTGTCTTGTTTTCAAAATAAAGAAAAAGAAGAAAAAGAAAAATAGTTGCAATATATATATATATATATATATATATATATATAAATCCAAAAAGTATTTTTCTTTATTTCCTTTCTAGAAAAGTTTTTTTTAGACCCCCAATTTTCAAGAAAAAAAATCCAAAAATATTCTCCATTATTGATGTCTTTAGAAAGTCTTTTAATTGTTTTGTTTTTTCAAAAAAAAAAAGAATAAAAATAAAAATAAAAATATTTTCTTTTAATTTCTTCCAAAAATCCGAAAATATTTTCATTCTTCTTTCAAAATTGAAAAGAAAATTCAAAATTCAAAAATATTTTTTAGAAGCATATCTTTCATTGAAAGTAAAATTCCAAAAATATTTTCTTTCTTCTTTAGAAGTTTTCTTCAAAATAAAAAAATTTAAAATCTTTTTCTTTAGAAATCCTTCTTTGCAAAAATGCTCCCTTTCTTCTTTATAAGTCTTTCCTTCAAAAATAAAAATATATATATATAAAAAAAGAAGTTATTTATTTACTTTATTCATGATCCCGAACTACGCGGGTTTGATTCTCACCAGATGTGAGATACGTAGGCAACCCTCATCGGGTCCAACCTCCCCTTTTGCTAAAATAACCAAAAACAAATAAATAAACAAAAAACATGTCAAAATTTTAATTTTGTCATAAATAAGTCGGGTGATGTCCAACCTCTCCTTTTGCAAAAAATAGCAAAAAATAAAATAAAATATATATATATGTCAAATTTTAATTTCATCGTAAAGAAGTCGGGTGACGCTGTTTTGTCAAGACATAGCCGAATGTTCCCGAAAGGGACGCCGGATGGCTGACTTTGCGTAAACAACCACCTTTTGGGTCATGTTTAAGATTTGGTCCAGTTGACCCACACAGCCTTAAAAATCTTCGTCCCCGAGGCGTTGAAAGGCCGTGTTTGCAATGTTGAGTTTTCTATTTTGAAAAACGATAAAAAGAGTCATAAATAAGTCGGGTGATGCTGTTTTTGTCAAAAATAGTCGAATGTTCCCGAAAGGGACGTCGTAGGGCTGACTTTGCATAAACAACCACCTTTGGGTCATTGTTTTAGATTTGGTCCAGTTGACCTACACAGCCTTAAAAATCTTCGTCCCCGAGGCGCTGAAGGGCCGTGTTTGCAACACCAGGTTTTATTGTAATTTGAAAAAAAACAAAGAGTCAGCGGTCAGGTGAATACCGTTTGGGCTTTTGAGCCAGCTTTGGCAGTGTCTTAAACCGTTCTTGCCGAAATAGCCTTAGAGTATCTTTCAGTTGTCGAAAGGCTATTTTCGTAAAAGAACGGACAAGTTTGTAAAGTGTCATAAAATAATCCTCCCCGGCTTCAAAATTGATGTGAAATTTGGAAGGGGCCACATTTGCAAAAATAACCGTTCGGTTGCATTTGTCAAACGGAGAAAGGAAGTTGGCCATTTGTTTTGGAGTTTGTAAATCTTTTGATTAGAATATGTGGGTTGTTTGATTTTCGAGTTTGTAGGTCATCTTCAAACCCTTGAAACCCAATTTGTTTTAATAAGAAAATTAAAAAAAATGTTTATTATTGTTTATATTTTATTGGGCCGAACTACGCAAGGTCTGATTCATGCGGGGTCATGATACGTAGGCAATCTCCATAAGATTCGACCACCACTAAAAAAGGAATGATAATAAAAAAAAAAGAGAGAAAGAAAAATAAAGGAAAGCGCGGGTGCATCGCATCTCTGATAGAACGATTTAACTGCTTAGGTACATTGCATCTCTGATATATGATTATCTGTCAAATGCCCTAACACTAACGTAATGGCTTCACTTTGATGTGTTCATATATAGAAAAGTGGTTGGTTGTGGTAACTCCTCCCTGCAAAGCAAAAAAGGACAATGGCACAGAACCTCAGAACCGAGTGGGTCGGTACCGATGACCGACAACAACTGGTCGAACGGAACAACGGATTGGAAGAAGAAGTGAAAATGCTGAGACAACATGTGGCAGACATGTATCAGGCGTGGGTGGCTCGGATAGCACCACCCCCGCCACCACCTAGCTTCCTGGAATCTGTCCTTACCCGAACACCGAGCACAAGGCCAGATGCTCCCCCACACTCTCCATATATAACCGCCTATCACAGCTTTCCCAGCCACCCGAGTAGCTCCATCACTCGCCCTCCAACTATGTTTTCTCAATGCTTCTCCCATCCCCAACACCACTTCTCTCCCAGTGACCCTAAAAACCATACTTCACTTTCCAGGTACCCGGCTCCACAAAATGCCTATCCACCCTCACAAGCCTACCGAAAGCCATCTAGATCAGGTTTCCGGCCCTGTCAAGCATGGAAGAATGAGAGGTTGCTGAAAAAAAAGAAAGACTTTCACCCCTATTGGAGGATCATATGCCGGTTTGTTCCAAAAGTTGAAGCAATTGGACATGTTGAAGCCGATTCATATAAACGCACCAAACCCTCTGTCAAAGAAGCTTGATTTTTCTAGAAGGTGTGCATATTGCTCAGATGCACCAGGGCATGACACAGAGAAGTGTTGGAGGCTGAAGGAAGCAATTCAGAAGCTTATTGATGCAGGTGACATTGTCGTGCCAAATCCGGATGCAACAGACACTAGCCAAAGTCCATCGCCTACTCGAAGTGAGATGCATAGGTCGAATATGATTTGTTTTGAAAAGGGGTATGAGAATTCTTCTGAGATCCTTGGAGGTCCACGCATGGCAAAGTTTTCAGTGCTATCAGGGGTTGTTCTAAAGAACGAGCCCGCAAAGGGAACCCAAAAGCAATTTGTTAAGAACGGTGATACGAAAGTTGGTGGAGATCCCAGTAAGGTTGATGCCGAATTCAGTGGCTAAGATGCCAAGCTTGGCAATTGGAAAGACGCTCCATTCCTTGGTATGCCGGAGTGGAGTTTTTGGTGGTTTATTTTGTTATAATTTTTGTTGTCCGGGTTATTTGTAGGGTTGTAGTCTGGACATTGTCTTGTGTCAAATCCTCTTATCTTTCCATTTTTGTCCAGGTTTGTTTTAGGATTTTATTCTGGTTTGTTTTGTTTGTTTTGTTATTCAAACCATTTCACCATTAGTCTAAAGCAAATCCGGTCTTTTATTATTTCTAGTCATCTTTTTGTTTAGTCCTTTTATCATTTTTATTCAGCGCCGATTCTAGTGACATGACATGCGCACACAGTTTGGGCCTAATCTTAAAAGTTAATCATAAAACCCTGGAAAGGTGATCAAAACATTTAAAGGAAATAAGGACGGTTTGAGATTATTCGGAGCTCGATTCATACAGAACTAGGGCAAGTAAAACACAAAGAAAACCGTTAAAAGCAAGATTCGCCTTTCAAGATAATGAGAGTGAGAGTGTCGCCCAACGATGCGTTATAAATGACAAATGAAAAAGCAAATGTTGAATATAATTGTCAAGTCCAGCACCATCAGAAGAGGCTACAAATCTTTGTTTAATTGTGTTGTTTGCACTTGGCATGTTTTGAAGACTGGAATGACGAAGGCATTCTGTTCTGCTACCTAAACACTTTATCCTTCGTTACCCCTTTTGAGCCTTATTTATTTTTCTTTTGTACCCCTCGTTCAGAATTAGTAGCAACGACAAGCATGGCAGGTAAAGAAAAGAAAAAAAAAAGAAGAAAAAAAAAGAAGAAAGAAAAGAAAACTACAAAACGACAAAAGAGAAAGGAGAAATAAGAAAAAGAAAGAAAAGAAAAGAAAATAATAGGTAAATGAAAAAAGAGGAATTGAGAACTACGTTTGACCTGATTCCTCAAAGAGGATACATAGGCGCTTCACGGCTCGGTCATAGGGTGCATAATGTGCGTAATGTGCATAGTGTGCATAGTGTAAAATAATATAACAAAAATAAAAATCCCCAAGCTAGACTCCGGGGCAAGAGTTGCGCTTGTTGTAAGCAAATATGGTTCCGAAAGTTGTAATTATGAACCCCAAATTTATTTTGTTTTTGATCCTTTAATACCCTTTCTTTCTAGCCTATCCAAAACCCTACATTACGGTCCAAAGAAAGACCTTCTGATCAATCTTCAAAAGATGCCAAGTCAGACAAATGAGAGTCTTACCGGTGAACATAACACTCTGTTCCACAGCAGAAAGCACTCTAATCCCCAGCAAAAAGAGTCATATCGACAACACCCCAAATCCCCAGATGGAAAGTGATACAAATGAGAGATTCTTATCGGTGAAAATCTTTACGGACACCATAAGGCGATGAAAGCTGAGAGAAAACCAAAATGAGAGAGGCTTGATAGTGAAAACCCTTCGGGCACTACAAGTCGAATAAGATTGAGAATCAGATGGGGAATTGCCAAGGGAAGATATTGAAAGACGACTGACGGCAGAGGATAGGCCACATGTGCATGTCATGATTATTAGAGTCGGTATCTGCGTTTGATAGGCTTTTATTTATAGTTTCTCTTGTTAAAGAGTCATCTTTTTCCTTTGTCTTTTATTCAGTTCCCTTTTTGTTTATCTTTCTCCTTCCATAGAAAAATTCCCCAGTAAAGTCTGTTTGGTCAGAACAAGTGAGAAATGACTTCAAAATCTGCCATCAGCTTTCCAATTATGCAAGACCAGATCCGATTAGAACATCCAAATGGTCTAAATCAAGAAAGATCAACACGAAGAGCAATGTGCATGATTTGAGAAATTCATATGAGACTAAAAGGTCGGGGGAAATGCCAAGTTTCACTTGCTATGCCGCAAAAGAAGAGGGATATCCCCAACAAAAAAGGTTGCATTCAGTGACACAAATAAACAGAGATTTGGAGTGTTATCCCCAGCAGATCATCTCAATGAACATGCACGATCTTCAAGTTACATCAGTTGTCATGATAATGCGTGAGGTCAGATAAGGAGACCAGGAAAATGGTTAAGAGGTTTGGGAATAATGAATCGTCAAGAAGGGCGGAAGGTATCAGCCCAAGCTTCAAGATGGACAGACAACGCATAGATGGAGAATGGTTGATGGCATCCCCAGCAGGAGTATCACAACCAACCTCCACGTTTTAAACTGACCAAATTTTCTTTGATTTGAAGCAGGGACAGGGAATACTACCGATGACAGAAAGATGCGCCGCAAAAAAGATTGTCAAACTGGGGCAGAAAATTTTCGTTCATTTCGAAAATTTTCAAGAAGTCTAACACGAGTTTTGTGAAAATCGGTATCCTCAACAGTTTCTCGGGGAAAGGCAAAACGAGTTTTGAGGGAGGCAGTCTTCAAAGGAGGAAAATAACAAAACAAAGAAAAATACTAAATAAAAAAGAAAAGAAAAAAGAGACCAGTTTCGCAAAAGGAAACAGTTTGCAGAGGAATGAATGTCCTACTTTAAGGAAGTAGTCTTGGAAGGAGTAAGATAACACATTTTGCTCAGCAGAGTTATCCTCAGCAGTGTTACTCAGCAGTTCGCAGTGTTATCTCCAGCAGATCATCGAGATGTAGAAGCATCCTCGACAGAGTTTCGACCAAGTTTCAAGAGGGTCGGACAACCCAGAGTGGGGAAGGAAGTAGAGGAAAGTTCATCCCCAACAAAATAATCCCCAACAAGTTTTGAGGTAAGACATTTTTAAGTTTTGAGGATATTTTGGGTTCATCCACCCTCAAATAGGATATTTTGGGTTCATCCGCCCTCAAATAGGATATGTTGGGTTCATCCGCCCTCGAATAGGATATGTTGGGTTCATCCGCCCTCGAATAGGATATGTTGGGTTCATACGCCCTCAAATAGGATATGTTGGGTTCATACGGCCTCGATAGGATATTTTGGGTTCATCCGCCCTCGAATAGGATATGTTGGGTTCATCCGCCCTCAAATAAGATATGTTGGGTTCATCCGCCCTCAAAAAGGATATGTTGGGTTCATCCGCCCTCGAATAGGATATTTTGGGTTCATCCGCCCTCGAATAGGATATTTTGGGTTCATCCGCCCTCGAATAGGATATTTTGGGTTCATCCGCCCTCGAATAGGATATTTTGGGTTCATCCGCCCTCGAATAGGATATTTTGGGTTCATCCGCCCTCGAATAGGATATGTTGGGTTCATCCGCCCTCGAATAGGATATGTTGGGTTCATCCGCCCTCGAATAGGATATGTTGGATTCATCCGCCCTCGAATAGGATATGTTGGGTTCATCCACCCTCGAATAGGATATGTTGGGTTCATCCTCCCTCGAATAGGATATGTTGGTTCATCCGCCCTCGAATAGGATATGTTGGGTTCATCCGCCCTCAAATAGGATATGTTGGGTTCATCCGCCCTCAAATAGGATATGTTGGGTTCATCCGCCCTGAAATAGGATATTGTGGGTTCATCCGCCCTCGAATAGGATATGCTGGGTTCATCCGCCCTCGAATAGGATATGCTGGGTTCATCCGCCCTCGAATAGGATATTTTGGGTTCATCCGCCCTCGAATAGGATATTTTGGGTTCATCCGCCCTCGAATAGGATATGTTGGGTTCATCCGCCCTCGAATAGGATATGTTGGGTTCATCCGCCCTCGAATAGGATATGTTGGGTTCATCCGCCCTCGAATAGGATATGTTGGGTTCATCCGCCCTCGAATAGGATATGTTGGGTTCATCCGCCCTCGAATAGGATATGTTGGGTTCATCCGCCCTCGAATAGGATATGTTGGGTTCATCCGCCCTCGAATAGGATATGTTGGGTTCATCCGCCCTCGAATAGGATATGTTGGGTTCATCCGCCCTCGAATAGGATATGTTGGGTTCATCCGCCCTCGAATAGGATATGTTGGGTTCATCCGCCCTCGAATAGGATATGTTGGGTTCATCCGCCCTCGAATAGGATATGTTGGGTTCATCCGCCCTCGAATAGGATATGTTGGGTTCATCCGCCCTCGAATAGGATATGTTGGGTTCATCCGCCCTCGAATAGGATATGTTGGGTTCATCCGCCCTCGAATAGGATATGTTGGGTTCATCCGCCCTCGAATAGGATATGTTGGGTTCATCCGCCCTCGAATAGGATATGTTGGGTTCATCCGCCCTCAAATAGGATATGTCGGGTCATCCGCCCTCAAATAGGATATGTTGGTTCATCCGCCCTCAAATAGGATATTTTGGGTTCATCCGCCCTCAAACAGGATATTGAATATCGCCAACCTAAAGGAAGGAATGGCATGTTATTTTCAAAGTTGTTGTTGAAGACAGGCGCCCACCTGTATAACAAGAGGAATACTTTTCAGTCTTTACATTTCATGTCCTAGGCGCACCAGTATAATGAGGGAATACATTTATGTTTTTCATTTCATGTCCTAGGTCGCCCACCAGTATAATGCGGGCATACATTTCTATTTTCATTGCATGTCCTAGGCACCCACCAGTATAATGCGGGAATACATTTCTGTTTTTCATTTCATGTCCTAGGTCGCCCACCAGTATAATGCGGGCATACATTTCTGTTTTCATTTCATGTCCTAGGCGCCCACAACTATAATGCGGGAATACATTTCTGTTTTTTTGTTTCATGTCCTAGGTCGCCCACCAGTATAATGCGGGAATACATTTTTGTTTTTCATTTCATGTCCTAGGTCGCCCACCAGTATAATGCGGGCATACATTTCTGTTTTCATTTCATGTCCTAGGCGCCCACCAGTATAATGTGGGAATACATTTCTGGTTTTTCATTTCATGTCCTAGGTCGCCAACCAGTATAATGCGGGCATACATTTCTGTTTTCATTTCATGTCCTAGGCGCCCACCAGTATAAAGCGGGAATACATTTCTGTTTTTTCATTTCATGTCCTAGGTCGCCTACCAGTATAATGCGGGAATACATTTCTGTTTTTCATTTCATGTCCTAGGTCGCCCACCAGTATAATGAGGGTATACATTTCTGTTTTTTTTCATTTCATGTCCTAGGCGCCCACTAGTATAACGAGGGAATACATTTCATATTTTTGCATTCAGGCGCCCACCTGTATAACGAGAGGAATACTTTTCAGTATTATACTTTAGTTCTTGAATCAGTAACCCACCGGAAGGCAGAAGGTTACAACAAAAATCCCCGGCATAACAAATTTTGATGAAGAAAGTCGTATCCCCAGTGGAATCACCAAAAAGTTTAATGAAGGAAGCCATATCCCCAACGGACCAAACAAAATGATGAAAACTGGTATTCAGAAAAGCAAAAGGCTAGTGTCATCCCCAAGTTCTTGGAAGAAAAGCACCGGAAGAAGCACAAGCCGAAGAAAGCAAGGCAACAAGAACAAGTTGAAGATAGATGAGATCTTATGATCCGTAGTCTAGCCTAGCTTCTTGATTTTTCTTTTTAGCACGGTGTAATAAAGAGATCGGTAAAGTAGTGGTAACAGCACACAACAGCGGTAACAACAAAATCACAGTCCCACGGTAGTCCCAGCTACCAAAACTTCCCGAACTACATTAACCTGATTACCCTTTAGCCAGGGATATGTAGGAAACCTTTGAAGCAAAGGTTCGGTTAACTCTTTTTCAAAAATGCTTCACACGGAGTGCTCGGATGGGCAAAATCGCTCACTTTATCTTTGCATGAAAACCCTTCGTGTCTTCGGTCAAAGAGGGGCAGCTGTAAGCACATGATTTTTGCCCTATGAAAAATTACTCCAAAAAAATTCAAAATAAAACGATTTTCCTTGGTGCGAATTTTGAGAATTTTTGTGACATTTTGGATAATTATTTGTATTTGTCTATGCATGTTTATTTGTTAAATTAATAAAAAATACAAAAATATGTCGCATTTGCATTTAAGATTTAATTCTACAATTAGGAATAATTAGGTTTGTTTTACAAGAATGAAAATTACAAAAATATGCATCGTTTGCATTTTTAGCATTTAATGTCCAATTGTACAATTTTATACTTAATTATTACTTAATTGTGTGTTAATTGTTATTGGGAGTTAATTTGCGCTTTTATGAATTAATTAAGTTCTATATGATAATTTAAGGATTTTAGAATTTAGTTTCAGTTTAAGAAAAATAAAAGAAGAAAAGAGAGCAGAAATATAAAGAAAATCGGAATTGGGCTCTTCTTCAAATTCAAGCCACAGGCCCAAAAAATGCCCATCCTTCCCCATAACCCGGTCCATCTCAACACGGGTCGACCCGGTCCGCCCCATATCCCCAAATGACCTAACCCCTCTTCATTTTTCATTTTTCCCCAAAAAACATAAAACAAAACAAAAAACCCTAACACTAACCAATCCGCCCCCCACCCTCTCTTCTTCTTCTCCATCACCTTCCCCAAGCAAGCAGCCATGGCTGCTGCCTTTCCCTCTCACGGCTCACCCTCAATACACACACACACACACACACACACGTCGTTCTTCATCGCCCTCACAACCCCAGCTCGAACAAACAACCAACACCATCTACATCGTCATCCTCAAGCTATGAACGACCAAATGACCACCTTCGAGCTCCGTCTCGACATCCATGGCAGATATGAACCAGCTACTGCTTCATCACTGTTGCTTCTATTACGTACAAACCCCGTCGCTGCTGCTTCATCTTCTTCGTCTCCGTCGAGCTCGAGCTCGAGCTCCCATGGCTGCCTCCGCTCACCACTGCCATCTCCGAGCTTTAGCCAGGGACATAGGGTTTGCTTTATCTCCTCCGTCCATACGACCAGCAGCTCCGCCAACAAACCTTCCCAGCTCGTTGCTGCTGCCTTCAGCTTCGCCCAGCATTTGCTTCAGCTGCGTTGATGCTGCCTCATGTGAAAAGAGAAGCAGCTTGCAAATACGATGCGATATGCCAAACAAGAGATATTACATGTGCTTGTACTGCATCGTTGAGGGTTTCTTGTGGCATACCATTCATGAGATAAGAAAGATCTGATGAGCGTAGACAGTTGGTGAAACCATGGTGCCAAAATCAATAAACTTCGTATAGCATTCAATGGCAGCTCTAAAATCTTTGTTCTGGAAAGCAGCATCACCTTTTTCTTTGAGTTCAATGTTTCCAAACACCTGATCTATCCGCATCTGAAATGAAAGCTCAATAGCTGCTCCTTCATCTCCATAACTGCCCAGTCGACCTCCAGGCAACGCAGCAGCAGCAACCGTTGTTTCTCTGGGGTGCTGCTGCCTTCTGCTTCGTCCATCTTCTTTGACGGGCTGGCACTGCCTCGTTTTCGAACAATACCAAACGACCATCTTCTTTGGTCATCTGTTCGTGGTCGTCTTCGGCGTCGAGTTATTTTGGTGCGATAATTGTTTCCGGGAAGATTTGTTTTCGTTCAAGTTCATCGTCGTTCCGATCCGGTTAGTTGGTTTAACAAATTCATGTTTATCGTTTTTCTTATTTTTCTTTAGTTTGTTTCATTTTTCTTGTTTATTTTTAGGTAGAAAGTGTTAGTAATTATAATGTTTTTAGATTTAAGTTGAAGTTCGATTAATTATTTCTTTAGTTTGTTTTATTAATTTAAAAGGATTTAGTTTTAATATAGAAGAGTGTTAGTTTAAATCGTTTGAATCCGTCATGTTTGTTGTTTAATATAGATTTAATTCATGTTCATTTTTGTTTGAAGTTCGTTTTTAATCCAGTGATTTAATGTGAGTTTATGTTTTGGTTTTTAATTTTTTGATTTAGTTTGAATCATGTATATTTGTTGTGAATACTGTTGTCTCCTTGCTCATTCATTTTTTGTCTAAGTTAACCAGGATTGGTTCCCAATATGGTTAACTTACTCCCATTAATTTGATGTTGTATGATTCAATCTGTGTTCATGAGATTTGTTGTTTGAATTTGTTTAGAAATTGGTCATATTTGTTGTATTTTGGTTGGAATTGATTAGGTGAATTGGTTATAGCTGATGGGGGTAGATTGGTAAATTGCAGTACGTTTAGGGATAAAATGGTAATTTCAGTAAGGTCGGAGGGGTATTTTTGGAATTGAACATTTGAACAATTATTTAATCTGAGTGCTCTGTCCACTAGACATTAACAATATTAAAATAATATGGTGGGGGACAAGACATAAATTAGTGAGGAGATGATATAATTGTTTAATATAGTGGGGGACAAGACATAATGTAGTGGGGGGAATAATGTAATTATTTAAGTTAAGCATGAGGGACAAGATATAATGGGTTGAGAATAATGCATTTATTTAATATAGTGGGGGGACAAAACATGTAAGCATAGGGGACAATTGAATTAAATAAGAAAAACATCAAGTAGTGGGGCAAGGCATGCAATTAAAAGAATATTTCGGGTTAGTGGTTCAAGACAAGAGTCTTGCTATAAATAAGAATCATTTTGACATAGAAAGGGGGGAATTTTTTGGAGAGGAATTGGAGGAGAACATTTTTTTTTAGAGAGGAAGACATTCTGAAAATCCTAAGAAAGTGTTGGAGAGTTTAAAAAGAGAAAACAAAAACAAAGCGAGAGACGAGTTTAGTTTCGGGTTTAATACACGTGGGTTTGAGTATGTTTGTGGTGATGTGGTTTGTTGTTGTTTAAGTTTTTTACAAACTTTTGGGTTTGTTCTATCGAGCTTGCTTGATTTTCTTCAAATTTTTCTGGGTCTTGATTCTGGTTCGAATTGCTGCTGTTGCGTTGCTGTGTTACTACTGCTGCTGACTCCTCCTTCTTTTCTTCTTGTACTGCCATTTCCAGGTACACATTTGTCACTCTCGGCTTGAAGCGAAATGAAATATTAATCAGGCTTTGTTCCTGTTGAATTCCTCCTGTTTAGATTTGTGTTTGAATAGAATTTTCCTTTCTTCGTATAAAATGTAGTTGACTGATTAATGAGTAATGAGGTTGCACATGTATAACTTCTTCATCTAATAATGCTAGTTTAAATTAATCAAAGAATAATTAATTTGTTTTGATATTATTGTGTGTCTATCTCATGTTCTAGAGTTAGTAAATGATAGAATATAGAATGAACGCAATCCTTCTTTGTACAAACCCGATTGCAATTTTCCATTTGCATTAACCGTAAACTAATAACTAATAAGTTACTTTTTTAGCATGTAATTAATCGGGAGATTTTCTTTTATTTTTAGAGACGAACTTAATAGAAAAATGTAGTCACTGTAGGTTTATCCTTTTAAATAAAAATGAGAAGAGCCTCGCCAAATAAAACGCACAGATTGCGGGGCCCTCACAAAAATGTATGTTTTAATTACTTAGAACTCGGGATAGGCCGCTTAGCGAACTCCACGGCCTTACCCAAAATAACAACACACTAGTTTCTTTAGGACGCGTCTTAATTAATCTTACTTTCTTAAACTCGGGTGCACATTTATGTGACCCAAATCTAAATCTCAGCGGTGTCGAATTGTCCCTCTAATCACGGGTACCTTGATTGTGACGTGGTTCGAGATGCATGTCCATAACGTTGCAAATTCCTTTTAAAAAAATAAGAATGAGATGAGCCTCGCCGAATAAAAATACAAAATTGCGGGGCCCTCAGTAAATATTTGCTTTAAAATTGCTTAGACTTTGGGATGAACCGTTTAGCAAAATTTCACGGCCTTACCCAAAGTAAATGATATGCTAGTCGCTTTAGGTGCGCCTTTAATAATTTAATTTTCTTAAACTCGGGTGCACATTTATGTGACCCAAATCCAAATCTCAACGGAGTCAAAGTGTGTCGACAACCACGGGTACATTGATTGTGACGCGGTTCGAGATACATTTTCACAACGTTGCAATTCCCTGTAAAATAATAATAAATATAATAAAAGCGGTAAAGAGTTAAAATTTGCATATGAGCTCATAATTGTATAAAATCAGATAAACAAGCCAAATATGACAGTTGAGAGATCGTGCTAGAACCACGGAACTCGGGAATGCCTAACACCTTCTCCCAGGTTAACAGAATTCCTTATCCGGATTTCTGGTTCGCGGACTGTAATACAGAGTCATTCTTTTCCTCGATTTGGGATTAAATTGGTGACTTGGGACACCCTAAATCTCCCAAGTGGTGACTCTGAAATAAATAAACAAATCCCGTTTCGATTGTCCTTTAATTGGAAAAACTCCTTCACCCCTCGCGGGGGCGGAAAAGGAGGTGTGACAGCTCTGGCGACTCTGCTGGGGATAGAGCCCACAACCACTGGTTCAGGGTTAAGAATTCGAGCTTAGAATAATTGTTATTATTTGGCTTTATTTATTATCTGATTTTATTACATGTTTTAGCCTAAATGTGCAAAATGTTGCTCTTACCGCTTTGATATTACTTGGACTGTATATATAAACTGTGCCGAAACCCCTCTCTTCTCTCTCTTGAGGAGTGCACGCTGGTCGTGACTTCTTTCTGTTAGTGTCATATACCAAAATAGAACGAGGATTCGGAGGAGTTGCAAAACCGGATGGCCCTTTGGTTACCGGTACACAGCTCCCATCCTCGGCTCGAGTTGTCCGCTCGGGTAAGCCAGGTCTAGAACACACACCTAGATTTTAAAACTTAGTATAACAAAGCCTCATGCCGGATCCCTAATATGAACGCTTGTTTGCATCATGTGCATTTGACTTAGGGGACTCAACACAGAGGTTGAGTCCGTCTAGGAGTAGCAACCTGAAATGAAAAGACCATCCTGCTACATCCTGTTTGCTTTATGCATTTACTTGTTTCAGACTTGCATGCTGACCGGCTTTTGTGTATCAGGAATATTGTGTGTATCAGGAATATTGTGCAATTGAGAAAAGAAAAAAGAAATAGCGGATAGGGAGTTAATTGTTTATTTTGGAAAAACCCAATGCCCAAATACTGTCGAAATTCTGCCGAAAATCTTGGAAAAAATGAAGAAAAGAAAAATGTTTTATTTCACTCAAAAAAAAAAGTAATAAAAAAAAGAGAGTCTTTTATTTTAAGTTTGGAAGAATAGGTTGGTCATTTTGGTGAAACAAAAAAGAAAAAAAATCTTCACTTTGTCTTGTTTTCAAAATAAAGAAAAAAAAAGAAAAGAAAAATAATTGCAATATATATATAAATCCAAAAAGTATTTTTCTTTATTTCCTTTCTAGAAAATTTTTTTTAGACCCCCAATTTTCAAGAAAAAAATCCAAAAATATTCTTCATTATTGATGTCTTTAGAAAGTCTTTTAATTGTTTTGTTTTTTCAAAAAAAAAGAATAAAAATAAAAACAAAAATAAAAATATTTTCTTTTAATTTCTTCCAAAACTCCGAAAATATTTTCATTCTTCTTTCAAAATTGAAAAGAAAATTCAAAATTCAAAAATATTTTTTAGAAGCATTTCTTTCATTGAAAGTAGAATTTCAAAAATATTTTCTTTCTTCTTTAGTAGTTTTTCTTTCAATATAAAAAAATTTAAAATCTTTTTCTTTAGAAATGCTTCTTTGCTAAAGTGCTCCCTTTCTTCTTTATAAGTCTTTCCTTCAAAAATAAAAATATATATATAAAAAAAAGTTATTTATTTACTTTATTCATGATCCCGAACTACGCGGGTTTGATTCTCACCGGATGTGAGATACGTAGACAATCCTCATTGGGTCCAACCTCCCCTTTTGCTAAAATAATCAAAAACAAATAAATAAACAAAAAACATGTCAAAATTTTAATTTTGTCATAAATAAGTCGGGTGATGTCCAACCTCCCCTTTTGCAAAAAATAGCAAAAACTAAAATAAAATATATATATATATGTCAAATTTTAATTTCATCATAAAGAAGTCGGGTGACGCTGTTTTGTCAAGACATAGCCGAATGTTCCCGAAAGGGACGCCAGAAGGCTGACTTTGCATAAACAGCCACCTTTTGGGTCATGTTTAAGATTTGGTCCAGTTGACCCACACAGCCTTAAAAATCTTCGTCCCCGAGGCGTTGAAAGGTCGTGTTTGCAATGTTGAGTTTTCTATTTTGAAAAACGATAAAAAGAGTCATAAATAAGTCGGGTGATGCTGTTTTTGTCAAAAATAGCCGAATGTTCCCAAAAGGGACGTCGTAGGGCTGACTTTGCATAAACAACCACCTTTGGGTCATTGTTTTAGATTTGGTCCAGTTGACCCACACAGCCTTAAAAATCTTCGTCCCCGAGGCGCTGAAGGGCCGTATTTGCAACACCAGGTTTTATTGTAATTTGAAAAAAAAAACAAAGAGTCAGCGGTCAGGTGAATACCGTTTGGGCTTTTGAGCCAGCTTTGGCAGTGTCTTAAACCGTTCTTGCCGAAATAGCCTTAGAGTATCTTTCAGTTGTCGAAAGGCTATTTTCGTAAAAGAACGGACAAGTTTGTAAAGTGTCATAAAATAATCCTCCCGGGCTTCAAAATTCATGTGAAATTTGGAAGGGGCCACATTTGCAAAAATAATCGTTCGGTTGCATTTGTCAAACGGAGAAAGGAAGCTGGCCATTTGTTTTGGAGTTTGTAAATCTTTTGATTAGAATATGTGGGTTGTTTGATTTTCGAGTTTGTAGGTCATCTTCAAACCCTTGAAACCTAGTTTGTTTTAATATGAAAATTAAAAAAAATGTTTATTATTGTTTATCTTTTATTGGGCCGAACTACGCAAGGTCTGATTCATGCGGGGTCATGATACGTAGGCAATCTCCATAAGATTCGACCACCACTGAAAAAGGAATGATAATAAAAAAAAATAAAGGAAAGCGCGGGTGCATCACATCTCTGATAGAACGGTTTAACTGCTTAGGTACATTGCATCTCTGATATATGATTATCTGTCAAATGCCCTAACACTAACATAATGGCTTCACTTTGATGTGTTCATATATAGAAAAGTGGTTGGTTGTGGTAACTCCTCCCTGCAAAGCAAAAAAGGACAATGGCACAGAACCTCAGAACCGAGTGGGTCGGTATCGATGACCGACAACAACTGGTCGAACGGAACAACGGGTTGGAAGAAGTAGTGAAAATGCTGAGACATCATGTGGCAGACATGTATCGGGCGTGGGTGGCTTGGATAGCACCACCCCCGCCACCACCTAGCTGCCTGGAATCTGTCCTTACCCGAACACCGAGCACAAGGACAGATGCTCCCCCACACTCTCCATATATAACCTCCTATCACAGCTTTCCCAGCCACCCGAGTAGCTCCATCACTCGCCCTCCAACTATGTTTTCTCAATGCTTCTCCCATCCCCAACACCACTTCTCTCCCAGTGACCCTAAAAACCATACTTCACTTTCCAGGTACCCGGCTCCACAAAATGCCTATCCACCCTTACAAGCCTATCGAAAGCCATCTGGATCAGGTTTCCGGCCCTGTCAAGCATGCAAGAATGAGAGGTTGCTGAAAAAAAGAAAGGCTTTCACCCTTATTGGAGGATCATATGCCGGTTTGTTCCAAAAGTTGAAGCAATTGGATATGTTGAAGTCGATTCATATAAACGCGCCAAACCCTCTGTCAAAGAAGCTTGATTTTTCTAGAAGGTGCGCATATTGCTCAGATGCACCGGGGCATGACACAGAGAAGTGTTGGAGGCTGAAGGAAGCAATTCAGAAGCTTATTGATGCAGGTGACATTGTCGTGCCAAATCCGGATGCAACAGACACTAGCCAAAGTCCATCGCCTACTCGAAGTGAGATGCATAGGTCGAATATGATTTGTTTTGAAAAGGGGTATGAAAATTCTTCTGAGATCCTTGGAGGTCCACGCATGGCAAAGTTTTCAGTGCTATCAGGGGTTGTTCTTAAGAACGAGCCAGCAAAGGGAACCCAAAAGCAATTTGTTAAGAACGGTGATACGAAAGTTGGTGGAGATCCCAGTAAGGTTGATGCCGAATTTAGTGGCTAAGATGCCGAGCTTGGCAATTGGAAAGACGCTCCATTCCTTGGTCCGCCAGAGTGGAGTTTTTGGTGGTTTATTTTGTTATCATTTCTGTTGTCCGGGTTATTTGTAGGGTTGTAGTCCGGACATTGTCTTGTGTCAAATCCTCTTATCTTTCCATTTTTGTCATAGCGGTTTGTGTAGTTTTGTCCAGGTTTGTTTTAGGATTTTATTCTGGTTTGTTTTGTTATTCAAACCATTTCACTGTTAGTCTAAAGCAAATCCGGTCTTTTATTATTTCTAGTCATCTTTTTGTTTAGCCCTTTTATCATTTTTATTCAGCGCCGATTCTAGTGACATGACATGCGCACACAGTTTGGGCCTAATCTTAAAAGTTAATCATAAAACCCTGAAAAGGTGATCAGAACATTTAAAGGAAATAAGGACGGTTTGAGATTATTCGGAGCTCGAGTCATACGGAACTAGGGCAAGTAAAACAAAAAGAAAACCGTTAAAAGCAAGATTCGCCTTTCATGATAATGTGAGTGAGAGTGTCGCCCAACGATGCGTTAGAAATGACAAATGAAAAAGCAAATGTTGAATATAATTGTCAAGTCCAGCACCATCAGAAGAGGCTATAAAACTTTGTTTAATTGTGTTGTTTGCGCTTGGCATGTTTTGAAGACTGGAATGATGAAGGCATTCTGTTCTGCTACCTAAACACTTTATCCTTCGTTACCCCTTTTGAGCCTTATTTATTTTTCTTTTGTACCCCTCGTTCGGAATTAGTAGCTACGACAAGCATGACAGGTAAAGAAAAGAAAAGAAAAAAAAAGAAGAAAGAAAAGAAAACTACAAAATGACAAAAGAGAAAGGAGAAATGAGAAAAAGAAAGAAAAGAAAAGAAAATAATAGGTAAATGAACAAAGAGGAATTGGGAACTACGTTTGACCTGATTCCTCAAAGAGGATACGTAGGCGTTTCACGGCTCGGTCATACGGTGCATAATGTGCGTAATGTGCATAGTGTAAAATAATATAACAAAAATTAAAATCCCCAAGCTAGACTCCGGGGAAAGAGTTGCGCTTGTTGTAAGCAAATATGGTTCCGAAGATTATAATTATGAACCCCAAATCTATTTTGTTTTTGATCCTTTAATACCCTTTCTTTCTAGCCTATCCAATACCTCACATTATGGTCCAAAGAAAGACCTTCTGATCAATCTTCAAAAGATGCCAAGTCAGACAAATGAGAGTCTTACCGGTGAACATAACACTCTGTTCCACAGCAGAAAGCACTCTAATCCCCAGCAGAAAGAGTCATATCGGCAACACCCCAAATCCCCAGATGGAAAGTGATACAAATGAGAGAGTCTTATCGGTGAAAATCTTTACGGACACCATAAGGCGATGAAAGCTGAGAGAAAACCAAAATGAGAGAGGCTTGATAGTGAAAACCCTTCGGGCACTACAAGTCGAATAAGATTGAGAATTAGATGGGGAATCGCCAAGGGAAGATATTGAAAGACGACTGATGGCAGAGGATAGGCCACATGTGCATGTCATGATTATTAGAGTCGGTATCTGCGTTTGATAGGCTTTTATTTATAGTTTCTCTTGTTAAAGAGTCATCTTTTTCCTTTGTCTTTTATTCGGTTCCCTTTTTGTTTATCTTTCTCCTTCCATAGAAAAATTCCCCAGTAAAGTCTGTTTGGTCAGAACAAGTGAGAAATGACTTCAAAATCTGCCATCAGCTTTCCAATTATGCAAGACCAGATCCGATTAGAACATCCAAATTGTCTAAATCAAGAAAGATCAACACGGAGAGCAATGTGCATGATTTGAGAAATTCATATGAGACTAAAAGGTCGGGGGAAATGCCAAGTTTCACTTGCTATGCCGCAAAAGAAGAGGGATATCCCCAACAAAAAAGGTTGCATTCAGTGACACGAATAAACAGAGATTTGGAGTGTTATCCCCAGCAGATCATCTCAATGAACATGCACGATCTTCAAGTTACATCAGCTGTCATGATAATGCGTGAGGTCAGATAAGGAGACCAGGAAAATGGTTAAGAGGTTTGGGAATAATGAATCGTCAAGAAGGGCGGAAGGTATCAGCCCAAGCTTCAAGATGGACAGACAACGCATAGATGGAGAATGGTTGGTGGCATCCCCAGCAGGAGTATCACAACCAACCGCCACGTTTTAAACTGACCAAATTTTCTTTGATTTGAAGCAGGGACAGGGAATACTACCGATGACAGAAAGATGCGCCGCAAGAAAGATTGTCAAACTGGGGCAGAAAATTTTCGTTCATTTCGAAAATTTTCAAGAAGTCTAACACGAGTTTTGTGAAAATCGGTATCCCCAGCAGTTTCTCGGGAAAAGGCAAAACGAGTTTTGAGGAAGGCAGTCATCAAAGGAGGAAAATAACAAAACAAAGAAAAATACTAAATAAAAAAGAAAAAAAATGATCAGTTTCGCAAAAGGAAACAGTTTGCAGAGGAATGAATGTCCTACTTAAAGGAAGTAGTCTTGGAAGGAGTAAGATAACACATTTTGCTCAGCAGAGTTATCCTCAGTAATGTTACTCAGCAGTTCGCAGTGTTATCCCCAGCAGATCATCAAGATGTAGAAGCATCCTCGACAGAGTTTCGACCAAGTTTCAAGAGGGTCGGACAACCCAGAGTGGGGAAGGAAGTAGAGGAAAATTCATCCCCAGCAAAATAATCTCCAACAAGTTTTGAGGTAAGACATTTTCAAGTTTTGAGTATATTTTGGGTTCATCCGCCCTCAAATAGGATATTTTGGGTTCATCCGCCCTCAAATAGGATATGTTGGGTTCATCCGCCCTCGAATAGGATATGTTGGGTTCATCCGCCCTCGAATAGGATATGTTGGGTTCATCCGCCCTCGAATAGGATATGTTGGGTTCATCCGCCCTCGAATAGGATATGTTGGGTTCATCCGCCCTCGAATAGGATATGTTGGGTTCATCCGCCCTCGAATAGGATATGTTGGGTTCATCCGCCCTCGAATAGGATATGTTGGGTTCATCCGCCCTCGAATAGGATATGTTGGGTTCATCCGCCCTCGAATAGGATATGTTGGGTTCATCCGCCCTCGAATAGGATATGTTGGGTTCATCCGCCCTCGAATAGGATATGTTGGGTTCATCCGCCCTCGAATAGGATATGTTGGGTTCATCCGCCCTCGAATAGGATATGTTGGGTTCATCCGCCCTCGAATAGGATATGTTGGGTTCATCCGCCCTCGAATAGGATATGTTGGGTTCATCCGCCCTCGAATAGGATATGTTGGGTTCATCCGCCCTCAAATAGGATATGTTGGGTTCATCCGCCCTCAAATAGGATATGTTGGGTTCATCCGCCCTCAAACAGGATATTGAATATCGCCAACCTAAAGGAAGGAATGGCATGTTATTTTCAAAGTTGTTGTTGTAGACAGGCACCCACTTGTATAACAAGAGGAATGCTTTTCAGTCTTTACATTTCATGTCCTAGGCGCCCACCAGTATAATGAGGGAATACATTTCTGTTTTTCATTTCATGTCCTAGGTCGCCCACCAGTATAATGCGGGCATACATTTCTGTTTTCATTGCATGTCCTAGGCGCCCACCAGTATAATGCGGGAATACATTTCTGTTTTTTCATTTCATGTCCTAGGTCGCCCACCAGTATAATGCGGGAATACATTTCTGTTTTTCATTTCATGTCCTAGGTCGCCCACCAGTATAATGCGGGCATACATTTCTGTTTTCATTTCATGTCCTAGGCGCCCACAAGTATAATGCGGGAATACATTTCTCTTTTTTCATTTCATGTCCTAGGTCGTCCACCAGTATATTGCGGGAATACATTTCTGTTTTTCATTTCATGTCCTAGGTCGCCCACCAGTATAATGCGGGCATACATTTCTGTTTTCATTTCATGTCCTAGGCTCCCACCAGTATAATGCGAGAATACATTTATGTTTTTTCATGTCCTAGGTCGCCCACCAGTATAATGCGGGCATACATTTCTGTTTTCATTTCATGTCCTAGGCGTCCACCAGTATAATGCGGGAATACATTTCTGTTTTTTTCATTTCATGTCCTAGGTCGCCCACCAGTATAATGGGGGAATACATTTCTGTTTTTCATTTCATGTCCTAGGTCGCCCACCAGTATAATGAGGGTATACATTTCTGTTTTTTTTCATTTCATGTCCTAGGCGCCCACTAGTATAACGAGGGAATACATTTCATATTTTTGCATTCAGGCGCCCACCTGTATAACGAGAGAAATACTTTTCAGTATTATACTTCAGGTCTTGAAATCAGTAACCCACCGGAAGGCAGAAGGTTACAACAAAAATCCCCGGCATAACAAATTTTGATGAAGAAAGTCGTATCCCCAGTGGAATCGCCAAAAAGTTTAATGAAGGAAGCCATATCCCCAGCTGACCGAATAAAATGATGAAAACCAGTATTCAGAAAAGCAAAAGGCCAGTGTCATCCCCAAGTTCTCGGAAGAAAAGCACCGGAAGAAGCACAAGCCGACAAGAAAGCAAGGCAACAAGAATAAGTTGAAGATAGATGAGATCTTATGATCCGTAGTCTAGCCTAGCTTCTTGATTTTTCTTTTTAGCACGGTGTAATAAAGAGATCGGTAAAGCAGTGGTAACAACATACAACAACGGTAACAGCAAAATTACAGTCTCACTGTAGTCCCAGCTACCAAAACTTCCTGAACTACATTAACCTGATTCCCCTTTAGCCAGGGATATGTAGGAAACCTTTGAAGCAAAGGTTCGGTTAACTCTTTTTCAAAAATGCTTCACACGGAGTGCTCGGATGGGCAAAATCGCTTTCTTTATCTTTGCACGAAAACCCTTCGTGTCTTCGGTCAAAGAGGGGCAGCTGTAAGCACGTGATTTTTGCCCTATGAAAAATTACTCCCAAAAAATTCAAAATAAAATATTTTCCTTGGTGCGAATTTTGAGAATTTTTGTGACATTTTGGATAATTATTTGTATTTGTCTGTGCATGTTTATTTGTTAAATTAATAAAAAATACAAAAATATGTCGCATTTGCATTTAGGATTTAATTCTACAATTAGGAATAATTAGGTTTGTTTTACAAGAATGAAAATTACAAAAATATGCATCGTTTGCATTTTTAGCATTTAATGTCCAATTGTACAATTTTATACTTAATTATTACTTAATTGTGTGTTAATTGTTATTGGGAGTTAATTTGTACTTTTATGAATTAATTTAGTTCTATATTATAATTTAAGGATTTTAGAATTTAGTTTCAGTTTAAGAAAAATAAAAGAAGAAAAGAGAGCAGAAATATAAAGAAAATCGGAATTGGGCTCTTCTTCAAATTCAAGCCACAAGCCCAAATAATGCCCAACCTTCCCCATGACCCGGTCCATCTCAACACGGGTCGACCCGGTCCGCCCCATAGACCCAAATGACCTAACCCCTCTTCATTTTTCATTTTTCCCCAAAAAAAACAAAAAACAAAACAAAAAACCCTAACACTAACCAATCCGCCCCCCACCCTCTCTTCTTCTTCTCCATCACCTTCCCCAAGCAAGCAGCCATGGCTGCTGCCTTTCCCCCTCATGCCTCACCCTCAAATCACATACACACACACACACACGCGTCGTTCTTCATCGCCCTCACGACCCCAGCTCGAACAAACAACCAACACCATCTCCATCGTCGTCCTCAAGATATGAATGACCAAACGACCACCTTCGAGCTCCGTCTCGACATCCATGGCAGATATGAACCAACTACTGCTTCATTACTGTTGCTTCTGCTACGTCCAAACAGACCCCGTCGTTGCTGCTTCATCTTCTTCGTCTCCGTCGAGCTCGAGATCGAGCTCCCATGGCTGCCTCCGCTCACCACTGCCATCTCCGAGCTCCAGTCAGGGACATAGGGTTTGCTTCATCTCCTTCGTCCATATGACCAGCAGCTCCGCCAACAAACCTTCCCAGCTCGTTGCTGCTGCCTTCAGCTTCGCCCAGCATTTGCTTCAGCTGCGTTGATGCTGCCTCATGTGAAAAGAGAAGCAGCTTGCAAATACGATACGATATGCCAAACAAGAGATATTACCTGTGCTTGTACTGCATCATTGAGGGTTTCTTGTGGCATACCATTCATGAGATAAGAAAGACTCCGATGAGCGTACACAGTTGGTGAAACCATGGTGCCAACATCAATAAACTTCGTATAGCATTCAATGGCAGCTCTAAAATATTTGTTCTGGAAAGCAGCATCACCTTTTTCTTTGAGTTCGATGTTTCCAAACACCTGATCTATCCGCATCTGAAATGAAAGCTCAGTAGCTGCTCCTTCATCTCCATAACTGCCCAGGCGACCTCCAGGCGACGCAGCAGCAGCAACCGTTGTTTCTCCGGGGTGCTGCTGTCTTCTGCTTCGTCCATATTCTTTGACGGGCTGCCACTGCCTCGTTTTCAAACAATACCAAACGACCATCTTCTTTGGTCATCTGTTCGTGGTCGTCTTCGGCGTCGAGTTATTTTGGTGCGATAATTGTTTCCGGGAAGATTTGTTTTCGTTCAAGTTCATCGTCGTTCCGATCCGGTTAGTTGGTTTAACAAATTCATGTTTATCGTTTTTCTTATTTTTCTTTAGTTTGTTTCATTTTTCTTGTTTATTTTTAGGTAGAAAGTGTTAGTAATTATAATGTTTTTAGATTTAAGTTGAAGTTCGATTAATTATTTCTTTAGTTTGTTTTATTAATTTAAAAGGATTTAGTTTTAATATAGAAGAGTGTTAGTTTAAATCGTTTGAATCCGTCATGTTTGTTGTTTAATATAGATTTAATTCATGTTCATTTTTGTTTGAAGTTCGTTTTTAATCCAGTGATTTAATGTGAGTTTATGTTTTGGTTTTTAATTTTTTGATTTAGTTTGAATCATGTATCTTTGTTGTGAATACTGTTGTCTCCTTGCTCATTCATTTTTTGTCTAAGTTAACCAGGATTAGTTCCCAATATGGTTAACTTACTCCCATTAATTTGATGTTGTATGATTCAATCTGTGTTCGTGAGATTTGTTGTTTGAATTTGTTTAGAAATTGGTCATATTTGCTGTATTTTGGTTGGAATTGATTAGGTGAATTGGTTATAGCTGATGGGGGTAGATTGGTAAATTGCAGTACGTTCAGGGTAAAATGGTAATTTCAGTAAGGTCGGAGGGGTATTTTTGGAATTGAACATTTGAACAATTATTTAATCTGAGTGCTCTGTCCACTAGACATTAACAATATTAAAATAATATGGTGGGGGACAAGACATAAATTAGTGAGGAGATGATATAATTGTTTAATATAGTGGGGGACAAGACATAATGTAGTGGGGGGAATAATGTAATTATTTAAGTTAAGCATGAGGGACAAGACATAATGGGTTGGGAATAATCCATTTATTAAATATAGTGGGGGGACAAAACATGTAAGCATGGGGGACAAAGGAATTAAATAAGAAAAACATCAAGTAGTGGGGGCATGACATGCAATTAAAAGAATATTTTGGGTTAGTGGTTCAAGACAAGAGTCTTGCTATAAATAAGAGTCATTTGACATATAAAGGGGGGAATTTTTTGGAGAGGAATTGGAGGAGAACATTTTTTTTAGAGAGGAAGACATTCTGAAAATCCTAAGAAAGTGTTGGAGAGTTTAAAAAGAGAAAACAAAAACAAAGCGAGAGACGAGTTTAGTTTCGGGTTTAATACACGTGGGTTTGAGTATGTTTGTGGTGATGTGGTTTGTTGCTGTTTAATTCTTTTACAAACTTTTGGGTTTGTTCTATCGAGCTTGCTTGATTTTCTTCAAATTTTTCTGGGTCTTGATTCTAGTTCGAATTGCTGTTGTGGGGTTGCTGTTGCGTTGCTGTGTTACTACTGCTGCTGACTCCTCCTTCTTTTCTTCTTGTACTGCCATTTCCAGGTACACATTTGTACACTCTCGGCTTGAAGCGAAATGAAATATTAATCAGGCTTTGTTCCTGTTGAATTCCTCCTGTTTAGATTTGTGTTTGAATAGAATTTTCCTTTCTTCGTATAAAATGTAGTTGACTGATTAATGAGTAATGGGGTTGCACATGTATAACTTCTTCATCTAATAATGCTAGTTTAAATTAATCAAAGAATAATTAATTTGTTTTGATATTATTGTGTGTCTATCTCATGTTCTAGTGTTAGTAAATGATAGAATATAGAATGAAAGCAATCTTTCTTTGTACAAACCCGATTGTAATTTTCCATTTGCATTAACTGTAAACTAATAACTAATAAGTTACGTTTTTTAGCATGTAATTAATCGGGAGATTTTCTTTTATTTTTAGAGACGAACTTAATAGAAAAATGTAGTCACTGTAGGTTTATCCTTTTAAATAAAAATGAGACGAGCCTCGCCAAATAAAACGCACAGATTGCGGGGCCCTCACAAAAATGTATGTTTTAATTACTTAGAACTCGGTATAGTCCGCTTAGCGAACTCCACGGCCTTACCCAAAATAACAACACGCTAGTTTCTTTAGGACGCATCTTAATTAATCTTAATTTCTTAAACTCGGGTGCAAATTTATGTGACCCAAATCCAAATCTCAGCGGAGTCGAAATGTGTCTCTAATCACGGGTACCTTGATTGTGTCGTGGTTCGAGATGCGTGTCCATGACGTTGCAAATTCCTTTTAAAAAAATAAGAATGAGATGAGCCTCGCCGAATAAAAATACAAAATTGCAGGGCCCTCAGTAAATATTTGCTTTAAAATTGCTTAGACTTCGGGATGAACCATTTAGCAAAATTTCACGGCCTTACCCAAAGTAAATGATACGCTAGTCGCTTTAGGTGTGCCTTTAATAATTTAATTTTCTTAAACTCGGGTGCACATTTATGTGACCCAAATCCAAATCTCAACGGAGTCAAAGTGTGTCGACGACCACGGGTACATTGATTGTGACGCGGTTCGAGATACATTTTCACAACGTTGCAATTCCCTGTAAAATAATAATAATAATAATAATGAAAGCGGTAAAGAGTTAAAATTTGCACATGAGCTCATAATTGTATAAAATCAAATAAACAAGTCAAATATGACAGTTGAGCGACCGTGCTAGAACCACGGAACTCGGGAATGCCTAACACCTTCTCCCGGGTTAACAGAATTCCTTATCCGGATTTCTAGTTCGCGGACTGTAATACAGAGTCATTCTTTTCCTCGATTCGGGATTAAATTGGTGACTTGGGACACCCTAAATCTCCCAAGTGGCTACTCTAAAATAAATAAACAAAATCCCGTTTCGATTGTCCTTTAATTGGAAAAACTCCTTCACCCCTCGCGGGGGCGGAAAAAGGAGGTGTGACACTAAGCTTGACTAAAACAAAAACTGACCCTATTCTCCAGGCGGGGCCCCTGACTGCTAACTTAAAATGTATTCCCTACTCTCCAGGCAGCCTCCTGACCGCTGAACTTGAAATGTATTCCCTGCTCCCCAGGCGGGCTCCTGGCTTCAACAAAATACATAAAACATAGAAACTTTTCTACCCCGGTTTGGTGGTTGGGCACAGATGTAAGTGTAAAATGGATCACATTACCAAATATCAATAAGAACTTGAAAGCTAAAACTTGAATTGTACTCCCTTGTTCTCCAGGCGGGCTCCTGATTGCTGACTTGAAAGTATTCCCTGCTTTCTAGGCGGGCTCATGACTTCAACTTGAAAGTGCTCCCTGCTCTCCAGGCGGGCTCCTGATTTTAAGATTGACAAAAAAAGAATTTGAAAGGTAAAATTTAAATTGTACTTCCTCGTTCTCCAGGCGGGCTCCTAACTGCTAACTTGAAAGTATTCCCTGCTCTCCAGGCGGGCTCCTGACTTCAACTTGAAATGTATTCCCTGCTCTCCAGGCGGGCTCCTGACTTTAACATAGACAAAAAAATGAATTTGAAAGCTAGAACTTAAATTTTACTCCCTTGTTCTCCAGGCGGGCTCCTGACTGCTAACTTGAAAGTATTCCCTACTCTCCAGGCGGGCTCCTGACTTCAACTTGAAATGTATTCCCTGCTATCCAGGCAGGATCCTGACTTCAACATAGACAAAACAAAGAATTTGAAAGATAAAATTTAAATTGTACTCCCTTGTCCTCTAGGCGGGCTCCTGATTGCTAACTTGAAATGTATTCCGTTCTCTCCAGGCGGGCTCCTGACTGCTGCGCTTGAAAGTATTCCCTGCTTTCCAGGCAGGCTCCTAACTGCTGACTTGAAATGTATTCCCTGCTCTCCAGGCGGGCTCCTGACTGCTGACTTGAAATGTATTCCCTGCTCTCCAGGCAGGCTCCTGACTTCAACATAGACAAAACAAAGAATTTGAAAGCTAAAATTTAAATTGTACTCTCTTGTTCTCCAGGCGGGCTCCTGACTGCTACACTTGAATGTATTCCCTGCTTTCCAGGCGGTCTCCTGATTGCTGACTTGAAAGTATTCCCTGCTTTTCAGGCGGGCTCCTGACTTTAACTTGAAAATGCTCCCTGCTCTCCAAGCGGGCTCCTGACTTCAAGATAGACAACACAAAGAATTTGAAAGCTAAAATTTAAATTGTACTCCCTTATTCTCCAGGAGGGCTCTTGACTGTTGCGCTTGAAAGTATTCCCTGCTCTCCAAGCGGGCTCCTGACTACTGACTTGAAATGTATTCCCTGCTCTCCAGGCGGGCTCCTGACTGCTACGCTTGAATGTATTCCCTGCTTTCCAGGCGGGCTCCTTACTTTAACTTGAAAATGCTCCCTGCTCTCCAAGCGGGCTCCTGACTTCAAGATAGACAACACAAAGAATTTGAAAGCTAAAATTTAAATTGTACTCCCTTATTCTCCAGGAGGGCTCTTGACTGTTGCGCTTGAAAGTATTCCCTGCTCTCCAGGCGGGCTCCTGACTGCTGACTTGAAATGTATTCCCTGCTCTCCAGGCGGGCTCCTGACTTCAACAAAATAGATAAAAACAAAGAAAATTTTCTGCCCCAGTTGGTGGTTGGGCATAGATGTAAGTGTTAAACTGAATCATATTACCCAATATTACTAAGAATTTGAAAGCTAGGTTCCATTATGCAGGGGGGTCCTGACAACTCTTAACTAAACGACAATTTTAAATCTAAGTTATATCTTATACAGGTGTGACTTGTGCCAAATCTTGCTATCTAAAAGAATCTTTAAACTACTCCCCATTATCCATGAGGGTCCTGAAAATCAAATGTCAAGTTTTTCTTAAGGGTGACAACTTTCATGTCTAAATTATACTACCCTACAACAAAGTTTACGCTAAATGTTGTTATCTAATCGAAATCTCAAAGCTAAGTCCCATTATTCAGGAGGGTCCTGGAAACTCCTAATTGAATCCTATCTCGAACATGCAAACTTCTAAGCTAACTTATATTCGTTTGGGATACATTTATGCTAGATTATGCTATTTCTGAACTTTAAACTAGGTCCCATTTTCCAGGAGGGTCCTGAAAATCAAAAATCAAACCTGTTTGGTGACTGCCTTTCTCCACGGAGGGTTTCTCCGAAACAAACGAGATTTCTGCCCTTGTGTCAAATAAAAGAAAAATCTTATCAGTTTAAAAATGTGGTGGTTGATTTGTGGCCTTGACTTTGAGGGCGGTTGATACTTCACTTCTCATGATAACTGATTTTCCCTCGAGGAACTTGCTTGCTTATGGACTAGCCACTTTCTCTGCCATCCTTATCACAAAAAATGTCCCTTCTCCGTTCAGACCCAATTCCTTCTATCTGTTGCACTGCTCATGAACTGACGTTTACCAACCTTTGTGCTTTACCGAAAATACCTTTGATCCGTCCACCTAACACCCTCCATCTGTTGCATCATGCTCTTGTGTTGATGTGTACTACACCTTTATGTTTCTCATGAATTCCAAAGCATGTTAATTGCCATCCACTTAGCGCGGATGTTGTTCTTTCCTATCTTAAATCACTGGCCTTGGCCTTGAAGTCTATTGTTACCTCACTTGTCACAATAACTTTGATTTCTGCTTGGAAGACCTCGCTTGTCACTGGTTAAACACTTTCTTTGTTGATCTCATCACAGAGAATACCTTTGACCCCTTCACCCAACATCCTCTATCTGTTGCACTGTTCACGAATTGAAATATACCAAACCTTTGTATTTCTCATGGACCCCAAAGTATGTTGATTGCTACCAACTCAGTGCGCTTGTTGTTCTTTCCTAACTTATGCCACTTAGATGTGCTGGCCAGATCCCGTTTTATGCAATTGGAAAGCTGGTGGAAAATTTTGAAGTCATTTCTCACTTATTTTGACCAAACAGACTCAGGAAGAGGAAGTAAACAAGACAAAAGGAACAGAGTAAAGAACAAAGGAAAGAGATGATTCCTAACAAGAAAACTACAAAGTAGAAACCTATCAGATATGGATACCAACTCTAATGACCGTGACATGCACCTGTAGCCTATTCTATTGAGCAAGTCTGATGTTCAACCCCTGTTATACCTCTAAACCGTTAATTTGGGCTTCAATGCTCCGATCATCCAATCTGATTCACAATCCTTATTCGACTTGTAATGCTCGAAGGGTTTTTACCATCAAGCCTCTCTCATTTTGTTATTTCTCTCAACTTACCGTCGCCTTACGGTGCCTGCGAGGGTTTTCACCAATAAGACTCTCTCATTTTTGGATTTCTCTCAGCTACCGTTGCCCTACGGTGCCCGCGAGGGTTTTCACCAATAAGACTCTCTCATTTTTGGATTTCTCTCAGCTCTCGTTGCCCTACGGTGCCCATGAGGGTTTTCACCAATAAGACTCTCTCATTTTCATTATTTTTCTGCTTGGACCAGAGTGTTGCCCCTGATATGAATTACCTCTTCTTGCTTGACTTGGCATTCCTCGAAGACTAATCGGAAGGCCTTTCTTTGGACCGTAACGTGGGCTTTTGGATAGGGTTAAAAAAGAAAGGATATCAAAGGCTAAAAACAATTCACATGGGTTCAAAATTACAACTTTTGGAACCAGATTTTACAACAACCACAACTTTTGCCCTAGTTTCTTGCTTGGGGACTTTTGGATTTTTATTTTGATGGGACCGAACCGTGAGGCTGCCTACGTATCCTTAAAAGGAATCAGGTCGAACATAGTTCATGTCATAGAAATTACTTTGTTGTTGTGATTTTCTCTTTTCTCTGTCTTTTCTTTCTCTTTTTTGCTTTCTTTTTCTCTTTTTGTTGTTTTTTTTCTTCTCTTTTTTTCCTTTTCATTCTTTTCTTTCTCTTCTCTTTTTTTCCTTTTTTTTTTCTTTTTTTTTCAATTTTCATTTTTCTTCTCTCCCTTTCGTTCTTTTCCTTTCTCATTTTCCTTTACTTATCTTTCATGCTTGTGTTTCTAATCTTTGCTACTGATTCCGAAAGAGGGGCAAGAAAGAAATTAAATAAGGCTCAAAAGGGGTGACGAAGGATAAAGTGTTTAGATAGAAGAATAAAATGCCTTCGTCATTCCAATCTCCAAAATATGCCAAGTGCAAACTACACAATTTAAACAAACCAAGGAAAACATTCGTAACATCTTTTGATTGCGCTAGACTTGATGACCATATCCACACATTCGCCTTCTACATCTCTTACATACAAAGCACCATCGGACAACACTCTCACTCTCATTACCATGAACAACCTCTGTCAATTTGGGCAAACTTGCCTTTAGCTTCAAACCGATGCGAGATGATGCATTTCAATAGGGTTTCTTCATATTCTATCTGTCCCAATTTCATACAATTCGGGCTTGAAGTGATCTCAAAATGCCTTTACTTGTTTCCCTCAAATGTCCTTATCATCTTCAAAATTGTTTCATTCATTGCTTCATGAATAAACTGAATTTTTAAAACCAGGCCGAGAATTACGCATACATGTCATGTTACTTGAGTCAACAGGAAAAGAACTATAAAAG
Organism: Nicotiana tabacum; assembly: GCF_000715075.1. Classification (NCBI taxonomy): domain Eukaryota; kingdom Viridiplantae; phylum Streptophyta; class Magnoliopsida; order Solanales; family Solanaceae; genus Nicotiana; species Nicotiana tabacum. The sequence continues at coordinate 125,063,832 of NC_134095.1, forward strand.
AAAAGTGAACTAAACAAAAATGACTAGAAATCACAAAAAACATAAAATTGCATTAGACAGATGATGACAGGGTTTGGACAACAAAACAAACAAACTAAACTGGGGCTACAAACCTAGAACAGACCTAGACAACACTAAACAGGCTACTAGACTAAACAAACTAGGCAAAATAAGAGGATAGAAGGGTTTGAGTCACAAGACAATATCTGGATTACAACCCTGAAATAACCCGGACAACAGAAATGACAACAAAATAAACCACCAAAACTCCTCCCTAGCTAACCAAGAAAGGAGCGTCTTTCCAATTGCCAAGCTCGACATATTTAGCTACTGAATTCCACATCAACATTACTAGGACCTTCACAAACTTCCATCACGTTGTTATTAACAAATTGCTTTTGGGTTCCCTTTGCTGGCTCCTTCTTAAGATCAACCTCTGATAGCACTGAATACTTTGCAGCGCGTGGACCTTCGAGGATCTCAGAAGAATTCTCATATTCCTTTTCAAAACAAATCATACTCACCATATGCGTCTCATTACGAACAGGCGATGGACTTTGGCTAGTGTCTGATGTATTTGGATTTTGCGCGACAATGTCACCTACATCAATAAGCTTCTGAATTGCTTTCTTCAAATTCCAACACTTCTCTATGTCATGCCCCGGGGCATCTGAGCAATATGCGCACCTTTGAGAAAAATTAAACTTCTTTGGAAGAGGCTTTGGCATTTTTATCTGGATCGGTTTCAACATGTCCAATTGCTTCAACTTTTGGAACAAACTGGCGTATGACACTCCCAGTGGGGTGAAAGCCTTTTCTTTTTTCATAAACCTCTCATTCTTAAATGCTTGATTGGGCCGGAAACCTGATCCAGGAGGGTTTCAATAGGCTCGTGGGGGTGGATAGGCATTTTGTGGAGCTGGGTACTGAGAGAGTGATGTACGATTTTGGGAGTTCTGTGGAGAAAAGTGGAATTGGGGAGGATCATCTGGTGCATCAGGATATCTATAGGGACGATGTCGAGGCTGGAAGTGTCGATCGCTAAAGCCCATCAGATCATCTTTTCTGTTTCTCTTTCTTCCTCCCAAGCTTACTGGGATGTTCTGAATGTCTTTCGAATAGCTCATGATTTTACCTGATTTGATTCCCTCTTCTACCATCTCCCCCATTTTTAACACAACATTGAAAGGCTTTCCCAAGGCCAGGATCAAATGACTGAAGTAGGTGGCCCCCTGGACTTTTAGGAAGATCTCAACCATTTCTTCTTCCCTAATCGGGGTATTGACTCGAGCAGCTTGCTCCCTCCATCTGAGTCAAAATTCTCTAAAGCTTTCCTCCGGCTTCTTTTCTATTTTAGATAGGGAGGAGCGGTCTGGGGTAACACCTAATCTGTATTGAAAGTATCAAACAAAATCTTGAGCCATGTCACCCAATGTAGGCCACTTACCAATATCTTGACGATTATGCCATTCCAATGCTACCCCAGTCAGGCTCTCACTGAAGTACACCATCAACAAATTGTCTTTCTCACAAACACTTCTCATTTCACTGCAATAACCCCTCTAATGGGCTACCAAATCTCCATACCCATCATACAAGTTAAATCTTGGCACTTTGAATCCCGCGGGCAAGCGAACGTCAGGGGACACAGACATTTCTTTGTAAGCCATGCTACCCTGGTCTCCCCTTCCTTGTTTGTTCTTTAAGGATTGTTCTATGCCTTTCAGCCTCCTGAGTATCCTATCTCACCCTTTTCTTCCCGTGAAATCTTCATTTACAACATGAGGCCCATCCCACGGACCCTGCTTGTATGACTTGGGAACCTTGTGGGCAACCTCTGAGGGGTAATATTGGGCATCATGAGCTTTGAATGGGTGTTCATTGTTGGGGATGGTGAATAAGATAGGAGGGCAAATTTTGGGAAATGTAATTGGAAGACGAGTGACAGAGCTACTAGGGTGGTTGGGAAAACCATGATAAGCGGGTGTATCTGGAGAGTATGGGGGATTATCTGGCACTGTGACTGGTGTTTGGGTAACGATAATATTTAGGGAGCTAGGTGGTGGCGGGGGGTGGAGCCTTCCCAGTCATCCAAGCCTGATACATGTCCTCCATGTGTTGTCTTAACATCCTCACCTCTTCAACCAACCCATTGTCCTGTTCAACCAATTGCTTTTGGACACCTGTATCAACCAACTCAGTTTTGTTATTGTCTGCCATTGCCTTTTGACTTTGTGTTGTAGAGAAGAGTTACCACTTTAAATCACAAACCAACCACCCTTCTACTATGAATATAACAAAAATGAAGCCATCACGTTAGCGTTAGGGTATTTAGCATAAGATAATCTCACTTTATGTGAAATGCACCTAGCCACATTTGTCGGTTCTAAAATGACTTCGAGGATACAAAGGTCAGTTGGCATCATCCCAATTTGTTCATTTCAATCCTCTATTTTCTTTGCTTTTCCAACACTTGTTTGATCATTTTCCTTCCCCTTTTCTTTCTGATTATCGCTCTTTTCTTCCCTCTCATTTCTTACATCCCATGATCTCATCTTATCTTTTTTTTCCTTTCTCTTTCCCCCTTTTTTTCACATTCTTTTAATAAAAAAAAAAAATTTGATCGAACCCTATGTAGGTTGCCTACTCTGATGAGAAAAAGAAATAAAAGAAACAAATCTCTTTTTTGAATTTTCTAGACTTAATGTTCTATTACCTATTCTAAACTCAAGTTTAACGGATTTTTTTTAACGGATATCTCTTCAGGGATATCATTTGATATCCCTGAAGAAAAATTCGTAATGAGAAATGAAAAAGACAAAAATTGTTTTTGGATTTCAAAATTCTAATGATAAACAAAAGATAAAGTATGCTTTTTTTTTCTATGTACAATATCCTAAAGTTCTAATGAAAATAAAAAGAATTTTTTTTCATCTTTCAATAATTTCCCAAAGAAACATCTCACAAGAAAATCTTCTTGGATTTTGGAATTAATGCCTTGAAGAAAACTTTTAAAGAAGTACTAAAATAAAATTCTCTCTTTTTTTTTGTTTTGAATTTTGGTCCTAATATACTAAAGGAAACAAAAAAATAATTCATTTTAAGTCTTAGATATTAATTGCCTAAAGGAGAAACAACCTCAAATTTTTTCATTTCTAGAATTAGTATTCTAAAGAAAACTTATAACGGAAATATAAAAATGCAACATCTCTTTTTTGGATTTTTGAGTTACAGCACATTTTTTCAAATATAAAACAGAAAATAACAATAATAAAAAGACTTGACATTACTGTACAAAAGTAGAAAGTAAAAGACGACATAAAATGAAGAACAAACTCAAAACATAAAAATAAAACAAATCTCCTTAAGCAACTCCTAAATGCGGTGGTCCTGGGGTATCTGTCATGCTCAAACTCCGGTAAGTGGATCCACACCTGTATGAGAAAACTTAAACCAACACTATGTGAGACAACAACATTCTATACTAGACACATGCATGACATGATTGAGGCTATTTTTTGCAAAATGACTTATTTGGCCAAAAAGTGGTTAGAAGTGCAAAATTTGGCTAAGACCCCGCAAAGCCAAGAACCTAAGATTTACTAGGAAGACCGGACCCTATGTGGGTTGCCTACGTATCCCGCCCCGAGAGACGAGAATCAGGTTCGCGTAGTTCGGGCAAATTGGATGCGGGCGAGAAATAAAAATAACAACTAATTTAGAGAAAATATTTTTGTTTTCTTCTTTTCTTTTTTTTTTTTTTTGAAAAAAGATGAAACATGTAAACTCTTTTTCTTCTTTTTCCCTTTCTTTTTCCCCCTTTTTTTGATTTTTGAATTTTGAAAAATGATGAAAAAGTACAAAAATCCTTTGAATTTTTCAAGCTCTCTTTTTTTCTTAACAAAATGTAACAGAAAACATAATTAGGCCCCACTCGCTTTATCTTCACACTCCACCCTCTCTTTTTCTCTTTTTTTTTCTTCTTTCTTTTTTCATTGTTTTTTGTTTTTTTTTTCTTCATTTACCCTTAGCTATCATTGGTCCGCCAAATGACTCTTTTACCCTTGAAGAAATGCAACATGTAGCACATAAGATGCATCAAGATGGTCTTTTCATTTCGGGTACACCTGTCCTAGACAAACCCAACCCCTGTGTTGAGTCTCCAAAGTCAAATGCACATGATGCAAACAAACGTACCTATTTAGGGATCCAGCATGAGGCTGAGTTATTCTAGGTTCAAAAACTGGGTTTATTGTTCTAGACCGGGCTTACCCGAGCGGACAGCTCAAGCCGAGGGGGGGCAGCGTACCGGGAATACAGAAGCTTCACCGGCTTTGCAACTTTTTCGAACCTCGTTCTAAATTTGGAATATGACTCTAACAGAAAAGAAGTCACATGAAGTGCACACGTCTTCATGACTTAGAAGACTCAGAGAGAAGAGGGATTTCGCAACAATTCATATACAGTTCACGGAATATCAAAGCGGTAAAAGCAATCAATTAGCACATTAGGCCCAAATCATGTAACAAATTCAGATAATGGATAAAGCCAACTATAACAATTATTCTAAGCTCGAATTCTTGAACCCTGAACCAGAGATTCTGGGTTCGATCCCCAGCAGAGTCGCCAGAGCTGTCACACCTCCTTTTTACCAACACCCCGGAAGGGAGTATATAAGGGAGTTTTTCCCAACTTAAAGTGAAAATCGAAACGGGATTTATCGTTAAAAGATTCAGAGTCGCCACTTGGGAGATTTATGGTGTCCCAAGTCACCGGTCGAATCCCGAATCGAGGAAAATACGACTCTATTTAACAGTCCGCAAACCAGAAATCCGAGTAAGGAATTCTGTTAACCCGAGAGAAGGTATTAGGCATTCCTGAGTCTCGTGGTTCTAGCATGGTCGCTCAACTATTATAATCGGCTTAATTATCTGATTTTAAAATACTTTTAAACCTATGTGCATTTTTAACTTTTGAAAACCGCTTTTACTTATTTAAAGAATTAATTCAAGGTCATTTAAAATATATCGCAAGCCACACCACATGAAATGCACCCGTGGTTCACGACACGCTCTATTTAACCTTGTTGGAAATTAGAATCGGGTCACATGAAATGCACCCCCAGATTTTAACATGCTTATTTCATTATTATTATCCAAAATTATGGCAGGGTCACATGAAATGCACACCTGAGCCCATTTAATCTAATTGACATAGTTCAGCAATTCAATTTCTATACTGTGACAAAATCACGTTCATCTATAACCAATTCAAGTAAACACAAGTAGATAACCGAGCGAGCAAATTCAAAACCACGGAGATCAATTACAGAATCAACGGGATCATGTCATTAAACAAATAATTAATACCAAACTTGCATAAAACGAATAGAGGGTGAAAGAGGTGAACCTCAATATAGCCGGTTCATTATTTTGAACTCAAAAATGTGATGAGCCATGGACGGGACTCGAATTAGCACCGGAAACTCGGACTCGAACGCCTCAATAAATCTCACCCCAGTCGAACTCGAATCCAATTTTAGCACCTATCTATTTACCTCGCTCACTGCTGACACACTCTTTAACAAGCTTTACCTTCAAATTCAATTTCCAGAACATGATTCTATTCAAACAATGCATTGGCTGATAAATGAACATCGACATGGAAATGAATGGTGATGTCATTTCCCTTGGTACTGTTTTACATTTTTATTTGTCATTTTGTGTAAGCTCGGGAAAAAGGAAGTCCTTACAAATGGTTTTGCATTGTCAAGCAATTCACAGCAGTGTTCTTTACAGGAATTTCATCGAACAACACGGCGGCTCTAGGTAAACAATGTGACTTGGCACACAAATCAACCAAAACAGAGAACACATACACGCTTAAAACAAACCAGAATATCCATGCAAAAGAGCGTGAATTACCTTTGAATTTGTAAGAATATGTTGCCCGTTTACAAAGAAACTCAGGCCTATGAAGCTAAACATGGACAGACCTGACCGGGAACCTCAATGAAATAAACTCGACTCTTCGGCTATGATTGAAACCAGATCGGACTGAACTCAACAACGAGTTCAACAATTAACAACAACAAATTTTCGACCTCAACAGCTTTTGGAAACAGATCGCGACCGAGATTTTTGAATGGCAGAATCTTCGATATCAGTCGCTTCTGTCTGTCTTTTCTTTGAGTGGATTTGTCGCTGCCGGTTATTGTGAGAAATGGGAGCTTCGTTTGGTTTCTTTTAAGAAGATGAAAGGCTGTATCAGATTGAAGAGAGGGGGTCAAGGGTGTGGTGGTGACGACGTTGGGCTGCTGGTTGGTAGTGTTAAGCTTCTCACATGGCTGTTTCGGGTGCCTGAAGAAGAAGCAACGCTGGGGTCGTCTCTGTGTTCAACGGCTGATTTTCTTGGTTGGGTTTTTGAGTTTTACCAGTGAAAAAGGTGATGGTTGTCTCGACGGAGACCAGTTCAGGTTCAGGGGGGTGGGTTCGTTTGGGGAAGACGATGCGCGTGGGGGGGTCTTGTTTGTGCACGCAGGGGTCGTCGGAGATGATGGAGTCTAAGGGGTCGGGTCGTTTTCTGTCAAGGCTGCGCAACCTTTGTTTTTTCTTGTTTTCAGCCTTCCCCCTTCGTTATTTTTTGTTCTTTTTTTTGGTGTTATCTTTTTCGTTTTTCAAATATCCGATGGATGGGAGGTTCATTTATAGAGGTAGGGTCATTTGGAAAAGATGACGCACAGGGGGTTCTGTTTTTGCACAGCTTTTTTGTGTATCTTTTGTCCGTTCCCTAGTCTTAGGCTTTTCTCTTTTTTAATATTGTAGGTTTTTTGGTAGGGTTTTAGGTTAAGGGGTATGGGCCTAGGAATTATGGGTTTGGCAATTGTGGGCTAGGTCCAAAATTAGGCTTAAAAAATGGGTTGCTCGAGCCCAAGTTCTATTCTTTCGCTGCGAACGAGACTAAAAATACGGGCCCAGTTATTAATTATTCCTACTATTCAAATAATTATTAAAATAAAACTAACCATTAAAATAAATCTATTTTTGGTATTTTCAAATATCATATTATAATAAAAATACGATACTATTGTTGTATATATTTTTTTTAAGATTTCTTTTTAGATTAAAAATGACTACAAAACATTAATGGACCTATTTTTGTGATTTTTTGTTTTCTTGTAATAAAATTAAAGTAAAAGAGTCAAAATTACTTAAAATATCTATATTATGCCTAAATTAAATATTTTACGCTAATATATAAAAAATCTTAGGGAGAGTCAAAAATTACATGTCTACATACTTTATAGTCATGTCCAGTAGTAATGTTTCTTTTAATTTGTATCAGAGTTTGCCGTAGTATAGTTGAGTTGAGTCTCTCGTTATCATATTTCCTATTTTGTATTCGAAAATAGAAAAAGAGTTGTAAATGAATAATCCCAAAAAGATTTTTATTTTTTTATTTTAGTTTATCAATTACTTTTCCCAAACTACGCAATGATTCATGCGGCATCATGATACATAGGCAACCTACATAGGGTTCGATCGAATCATTTTTTTATTAAAAGAAAAAAGAAAAAGAAGAAGAAAAAAAAGGAAAAAAAGAGGTGAAACTATGGGATGTGAGAAATGAGAGGAAATAAATAAGTGATAAATAGAAAAAAAAGAGGAAGAAAAATGAGCAAGCCAAGAAGTGCTAGAAAAGAAAGAAAAAAGAAAGTTGAAATGAACAAATTGGGATGATGCCAAGTGAACTTGTGACCCTCAAAGTCATTCTTGAACAGTTAATTGTTGCTAGGTATATTGCACGCAATGTGATATTTTAGCTGTTACATGCTCTAACGCTAACATGATGACTTCATTTTGTTCGTCTTTGTTATCTTTATTATAGCAGAAGGGTGGTTGGTTTGTGGTTATTAAACTGGTAACCTTCCATACTACACAAGGTCAAAGAACAAGGTAGTCATGGCTAGCAAAGACTTGGACACAGGGGTTATTGATCCGTCTAAGGGAATTGTTGAATTAGAATCTGAGTTGAAAGAGGAGGTCTTAAGGTTGAAAGGAAAGATGACCGAAATATACCAAGCCTGGATTAGTGGGCGTCTTCCACCATCAGTTCCCACTAACTACACTGAAAGCCTTGTTACCATTTCGCCACTGTCACAAATCCAGATTCCCACTGCTATTGATATCTCCCCACAACCTTTTCACACTCTACCTGCCAAAACCACCTCATATCCCGCTCCTTTGATCACTCTTATTTTTATTGCTCATCCACCAGCTACCTTTCCTCGATCCTCTAGCGAGACTGTGTTCAAAATCCCTGATGCCCAACACTGTGCTCTAGAACCAACTTTCAAGATCTCGGTTCCATACTCTCACGCTCCTCATTTTGAGCCTCCCGGTGAAACTGAAGAGCCTGCTAAGACAGTGGAGCAAGATGAGATATCCAGGAAGGTGAAAATCTTAGAACAGTCTTTAAGACACATGGAAGGGATAGGGAGCCAGATAAGCGTGTCTTACAAGGACTTGTGCTTGTTTCCTGACATCCAACTGCTCGTTAGGTTTAAGATGCCAATGTTTGATTTGTATGACAGACATGGAGATCTCGTGGCCCATTTGAGAGGCTACTGCAGTAAGATGAGAGGAGCTGGTGGGAAGGACAAATTATGGGTGTTTAACGGGTGGGCCGGGACGAGCTGGGTAGGGAATATTAGTACCCGTATGGGTTATGGTCTGGGCCGATTATGGGTTGGGGCATACCGGGTTTAACGGGTTCAGGTTCATCCGGGTAAAAATAGAACTGTAAGGGTTACCGGTTGATAGGGCCGGGCCGAGCCGGGTTTAGTGTTATTTTTAATTTTTTTTTTGTATTTGTATAAATTTTGTAAGTTATATTAATATAAAGTAAAAATATAAAGAATACAAGGAAGATGGGAAAAAATTGCAGTTATAAATTGCAAGTGCTACATTTATTTCAAAATTCAAACTTACAAATTGAAAGGTTTACATTTAACAAGTAAATTAACCAAAAAAGAGTAAATTCAAAGGTTTTGCATTGCCTAAGTAAGTTCTTCATAATCAATATGAACTGAGTGACCTTCTTCTGGAGTGTTAAATTCGGATGGGTTACCATGTGTTAATATATCTCCAAGTTCCTCGTCTTCTGGGCTATCAACATCTTCACGCCCTTCATTTCTTCGTTCCGATCTAATCCAATCTCTGAAACATACTAAAACTTCCAAAGCATTGCTTCCCAATGAGTGATCGGTGTCTCCAAGTTATTGTCTTGCTTGGCTAAATGCACTCTCTGATGCAACAGTTGAAATTGGCACATTCAACACGCCCCGAGCCATAGCAAAAAGAACAGGAAATTGCTTTCCATTCTCATGCCACCATCCCAACTTTGAAAATTCCTTTGTGCGAGGCTCTTTTTGCTTCTGCAAGTAGAATTGAAGTTCATCAATGTTCCTGTTACTGGTTTGAGTAGTATCATCTATCCAATGACATGTAATTGTCAAATAATCATTCCATTAGCAGCATGGCCAATATCAAAAGTTAGAGAAACTCTACAAGGAAGGTGGCTAAACAAATAACTATGTATGTTTGATATTGTCCATGAAGTCTAAAGATATCATATCTACAAGTACTTCTAGGGATACCTTAAAATAAAGGATTGTAAATCCTTTGAATATACATAATAAGATATGATGAAGAAGTAAAAGAAAAAGGTAGACAACCCAAAGCAATCATTTTTGCTAACTCCTCATGATCCTTCATTTTATCATATTTCACAAGACCTCTAGTAGTAAGGTTTATAGTTGATTGATTTCCATCTCCATCAGATCCTCATTCTATAGGATGATCAATTATCATATGTCTACTAAGTGTCCCAGTCCCCCCTAATTGTCCTCCAGTCTTATGTTTAAAAGTATCATTACAAAGTTTGCATTTAACACTATCACTATTCGGTATGTCTTCAAAAAATTTCCAAACCTTACTTCTTTTTCTACGATTACTAGTTGGGGCCATAGGTTTACTACTAGTACCACGACCACCACCCCTGCTAGCAGCTCCAACACTACTAGGTGTAAGTGGTATCTCATCTTCCATTTCTAATTCATTATCTTCTATACCAAAATCTTCCTAGAATTTTTCATAATCTATATTATTATCAGGTAATATTTCAGGAATATTTGGAGAGGTATTTAAATTATTACTGGATGCTGAAGCTCAAGTACTACCTCTTTTTTTATTTCCTCGATTAGTAACCTTGTTAAAAACCCTTTTTGCAGCATTAAACATATTGTAAAAATTTAACTACTAGCAACAAATAAATATGCAAATAAAATAGTAAATAAGAGAAAGAGTTGGAGGGAGTGCACCGAATTCGGCAATAAATTGAGCACTTGATGATTTCGCAACTCCAATGTTACCACGAAGAAATGTCAATTGTTCCAATTTTGAAGTTCAATTGTTCAAACTTCAAATAATAAATACTATGATAAATTTAATTCCAAAAAAAAAAGAGCCAAATAGTTGATTGCACTTTAATAGGTGAAGAATGAAGATGGAAGAATGAGAGAATATGAGAATTGAGAGATGAGTGAAGAAATGAGGAGGGGGGGGGGGGTATTTATAGTTTTTCAAATGGGGGGTAATTTTAAAAAAAACAAAATTGGGCTATTTGTGCAATTCAGCCATTGGGCAACGACCATATTCTGAAATGGACCGTTGCCAACGGTTAGAAATCTGGACCCCGTTTTAAAAAAAAAAATACCGTTAAACCGGTATGGGCTGGTTAACCGGTTGAAGAACACTGTTCATTGACCAGGTTTGACTGGTCCGGGTAACCGGTGGTTCGAAAGTAAATGGTGCAAACCGCCTTACACCCTTAACCCAACCCCACCTGGCCCCCTTCTATCGGTCCGGCCGGTTCCGATTTTAACCGGTCTGGACCGGTCCGGAACCGGGCTGACCCGGCCCCTTTGACACCCTTAGGACAAATTATTGATGGTGTATTTCAGTTAGAGTTTGAGTGGGGGAAGTCTTGGAGTGGTATACTCGTTAGGATATCAGTAAGTGGCATGTATGGGGTGACATGGCTCATGATTTTGCTCAGCACTTTCAGTACAATGTAGACATTATCCGAGACCTCTCCTCCCTATCTCAAATGGAAAAGAAACCCAAGGGAAGTTTTAGGGAGTTTTGGCTCAGATGGAACGAACAAGTTGCTCGGGTCAGTCCCCCGATTGATAGAAAAGATGTTGTTGAGCCCCGCCAATGACAGCATCCAGTGGGCATTCCTGCTAAACTCTTTCTACCTCAATGTCGACCCCATGAATATCACTGAGCTCCACATAATCCACCCTAGTATTATCCTCCGAACAACGTCCGACCATCTATCCAACCACTAGGTCACTCCAAAAGGCGAGCACGAGCACTATAGAATCCCTACTAGCCTCCACAAAATTTTCAAGTGCCCTATAACCCACATTCAAGACAATGGTGTAGAAAGGAACAAAGGTTGAAAGATAATCTTACACTAATAAGAGAGTCCTATGAAAGCTTGTTTGAGAAATTAAAGCATTACGACATGATTGCACCTATTCCTCTAAATTATATAGCCCCACGTGCGAGAAGCTTTGACCATGCTAAAAGTTGTGAATACCATTCCAATGCCCAAGGGCACAATGTTGAAGATTGTCGTGTTTTGAAAAGGGAAATAGAAAGAATGATTCAATAAGGAATAATTGTGGTCCAAGAAAGTAATATCTCAAGTGTCACATATAATCTTCTACAGGTACATGACTACGCACAACTTATTGGGATGGTTTGCAATGACGAAGAGTTGGTCAATGGAGTCAATGAGCCACTTGCTGAAGTTAATGATATTGAAATTGGTAATGGTCTTGGTAATATTGATGTGGAACTCAGTGGCTAAGATGCCGAGCTTGGTAATTGGAAAGATGCTCCTTTCTTGGCTAGCCAGGAGGAGTCTTCGTGGTTTATTTTGTTGTCATTTCTGTTTGTCCGGGTTATTTCAGGGTTGTAATCCGGATATTGTCTTATGACTCAAACCTTTCTATCCTTTTATTTTGCCTAGTTCCTTTAGTCGTAGTAACTCATTTAGTGTTATCTAGGTTTGTTCCAGGGTTGTACCCCAATTTATTTTTCTTGTCTTGTTGTTCAAACCCTTTCACCATCAGTCTAATGCAATTTTCTATTTTCTGTTATTTCTAGTCATTTTTTGTTTAGTTCTCTTCTCCTTTTATAGTTCTTTTTATGTTGGCTCTAATGACATGACATGCATGCATAATTCTAGGTCTGGTCTTAAAATTTAGTTTAATCATGAAGCAATGAAACAATTTTGAAGATGATAGGGATAATTGAGGGAAATAAGTACAGATTTGGACATTTTGAGATCATTTAAAGCCTGAACTGTGTGAAACTGGGGCAGATAATTTGGGGAGTTAATATGGTGGGAAGAATTTGTTAAAAGAGAGTGCACCTCGGACAATGTGAAGCGGGCAAATTTGAGTTCAAATACATCTCAAGTTACGAGATAAAGCCAAGGGAGTTTGCTCCAAACAAACGGAGGGCATCCATTGTAAAGAAGAAATTACCCAACGAGAGTTCGGTACTTGACAAGGCACTAAAAAAATGGAAGGTATATCAATGATATCAGTATCGAAGCTGCAAAAAAAATGTTGTGCATGATCTTCCTTTTTCATTTTCAAGTTGCATGTGTTATACTTGGCATTTTCAGGCATTGCGAGGCCCTCTTTCAGCTGCCCAAACACTTTATACCATTTGGTACACCTTTTGAGCCTATGCTAATTTTCTTGACCACCCCTCTTTTGGAATCAAGTTAGAATCATTAAAAAACAAACAATTCATGTCCCCATATGTTTGTTTTAGAAAGTTCATTCTAAAAGAAAAGTCAAAAAGAAAAAAAAAACACAAAAGAGAAAATAGAAAAAAAAAGAAAAAGAAAAAGAGCAATAAAAACAAAACAAGAATTATTCATGAACTACGTTCGACCTGATTCTTTCTAAGGATACGTAGGCAGCCTCATGGTTCAGTCCCATCAAAATAATAATCAAAAGTCCCAAGGCAAGGAAACTGGGGCAGAAGTTGTGGTTTTGTAAGAGATCTGATTCCAAAAGTTGTAATTTTGAACTCATTCCAGCTGTTTTGAGCTTTCATGATATTCTTTCTTTCTAGCCCTATCCAAAAGCCCACATTATGGTCCAAGGAAAGCTTCCGATCAATCTTTGAGGGATGCCAAGTCAGGAGAGATAGAGTAATGATTCATTAGGGGCAACACTCTGTTCTACACAAGGAAAATGAATAAATGAGAGATTCTTATTGGTGAAAACCTTCACGGGCATCGTAAGTCTATGGAAAGCTGAGAGAAATTAAAATGAGAGAGTCTTATTGGTGAAAACCCTCGTGGGCGCTGTAAGGCGACGGTGAGTTGAGAGATGAACAAATGAGAGAGGTTTGTTTGCGAAAAACCTTCAGGGCGCCACTAGCCAAACAGGGTTGGTGACTTTGCAGAGACATTGGATTAGGGAAACCCCGAGGCATAAAGTATGAAAACTGAAAGGTGATTGGTTGAATGGGCCAGGCTGATTAATCCAAAATACAGGTCATGATCATTGGTGCCAGTTGCCTCACTCAGATAAGTATCTCTTCCTTTTTCTTCCTCAAACAGTCATCCTGCCTCGAATTTTCTTCCTTATTCCTAACTCTCGAAGTCATTGCATTTTATTTTCTTTTGGGTCTACTTCTCTAAGGCTTTTCCAATGTTAGCCTTGATTAAGCAAGTAAGAATGGATTTCAAAGCTTATTACCAACTTCCAAATTGCACAAAGTAAAGTGCGGCCAAAGCATACCAGAAATAGCATGATGCAAAAATGGAAAAAATAAGATGTTAGTGAAAGTTCAAGTGGTCGAGTTGTTTCGTGAATTTAGGGGAAAATATAGAGGTTCAAATTGGAAGGACAGAAATGTAAAATAGCAAGTTGAGTGTAGGGCACTCAGGTCATTCAGGGTCTTGTGGTTGAGGCTCAATCAGAAGGTCAAACAATTCTTTGACAGTCTAAGGCAGCTGATCAGAATAGAGCATGGCAGTAGAAAGGCCACCTTCAGCAAGAATGTTGCAAACTAACCACCACATTTTAAAACTGATAAGATTTTCTTTGATTGAAACAAGGCTAGGAAACCTCAATTGTTCTGGAGGAGCCCTCCGTAAGGAAAGTATGTTCCAGACAGGTTCGGCCATAAATTCTCAGGGCCCTCCTGGATAATGGGACCTAGTTAAATTTCAAGACATTCATAGATAACAAGATTTAGCGTAAGTTCTACCTTTAGAAAATATAATTTAGCTTTAAAAGTTGTCACTCTTAAAAATTTACTTAATTTGAAGTTTTTAGGGCACTCCTGTATAAAGAGATTTAGCTTTTAAATTCTTAGAGATCTTTTGGATAACATGATACGATTAACACTCACAGATGTTCCCGGTACCAAACTAGGGTAGAAAAGTTTCTTTTGTTTTGTTTGTTTTGTTGTAATGGCAGGCGTCCACCTGGAGAACAAGGGAATACAGTTCAAGTTTCGGCAATCAGGTGCCCACCTAGAGAACAAGGGAATGCAGTTCAAGTTTTGGCAATCAGGCACCCACCCGGAGAAACAAGGGAATTCATTTCAAGTAATGGAAGCAGGTGCCCACCTGGAGAAACAAGGGAATTCATTTCAAGTATTGGAAGCAGGTGCCCACCTGGAAAAACAGGGGAATTCATTTCAAAATATTGGAAGCAGGTGCCCACCTGGAGAAACAAGGGAATTCATTTCAAGTGTTGGAAACAAGCGCCCACCCAGAGAAACAAGGGAATTCGTTTCAAGTATTGGAAGCAAGCGCCCATTTGGAGAAACAAGGGAAATCATTTCAAGTATTGGAAGCAGACACCCACTTGGAGAAACAAGGAAATTCATTTCAAGTATTGGAAACATGCGCCCACTTGAAGAAACAAGGGAATTCATTTCAAGTATTGACAGTAGGCACCCCACCTGGATAAACAAGGGAATTCAGTTCAAGTATTGGCATCAGGCGCCCACCTGAAGAAACAAGGTAATTCATTTCAAGTATTGGCAATAGGTGCCCACTTGGAAAAACAAGGTAATTCATTTCAAGTATTGGCATCAGGCGTCCACCTGGAGAAACAAGGGAATTCAGTTCAAGTATTGGTAGCAGGCACCCCACCTGGAGAAATATAGGAATTCATCTCAAGTATTGGCAGCAGGCACCCACCTGGAGAACAAGAGAATTCAATTCAAGTATTGACAACAGGTGTCCACCTGCAGAAATAAGGGAATTCAGTTCAAGTATTGACAACAGGCGCCCCACCTGGAGAAATAAGAGAATTTAGTTCAAGTATTGGCAGCAGGCATCCACCTGGAGAAACAAGGGAATTCAGTTCAAGTATTGGCAGCAGGCGTCCACCTGGAGAAACAAGGGACTTCAGTTCAAGTATCGGCAGCATGCGCCCACTTGGAGAACCAAGGGAATTTAGTTCAAGTATTGGTAGCAGGTGCCCAGCTGGAGAAACATAGGAATTCATCTCAAGTATTAGCAGCAGGCGCCCACCTGAAGAAACAAGGCAATTCATTTCAAGTATTGTAAGTAGGTGCCCACCTGGAGAAACAAGGGAATTCATCTGGAGAAACAAGGAAATTCATTTCAAAGTATTGGAAGCAGGCGCCCACCTGGAGAAACAAGGGAATTCATTTCAAGTATTGGAAACAGGAGCCCACCCGGAGAAACAAGGGAATTCATTTCAAGTATTGGAAGCAGGCGCCCACCTGGAGAAACAAGGAAATTCATTTCAAGTATTGGAAACAAGCGCCCACCTGGAGAAACAAGGGAATTCATTTCAAGTATTGGCAGCAGGCGCCCACCTGGAGAAACAAGGGAATTCATTTCAAGTATTGGCAGCAGGCGCCCACCTGGAGAAATAAGGGAATTCAGTTCAAGTATTGGCATCAGGCGCCCACCTAGAGAAATAAGGGAATCCAGTTCAAGTATTGGCAATAGGCGCACACCTAGAGAAACAAGGGAATTTATTTCAAGAATGGGCAACATGTACCCACCTGGAGAAATAGAGAAATTCATTTCAAGTATTGGCAGTAGGCGCCCCACCTGGAGAAATAAGGGAACTCAGTTCAAGTATTGGCAATAGGCGTCCACCTGGAGAAACATAGGAATTCATCTCCCGTATTGGCAGCATACGCCCACTTGGAGAACAAGGGAATTCATTTCAAGTATTGACAGCAGGCGCCCACTTGGAGAAACAAGGGAAATCATTTCAAGTATTGACAACAGGTGCCCACTTGGAGAAACAAGGGAATTCAGTTCAAGTATTGGCAGCAGGCGTCCACCTGGATAAACTAGGGAATTCAGTTCAAGTATTGGCAGCATGCGCCCACTTGGAGATACAAGGGAATTCAGTTCAAGTATTGGCAGCAGGCGCCCACCTAGAGAACAAGAGAATTCCTTTCAAGTCAATAGAAGACACCCACCTGGAGAACAAGGGAAGTCATTTCAAAATTCAATTCATGTTAGAAGTAGCAGAAGTTCGCAGTAAGAATGCGAGTCAACAGTCCGAGATGATCAATAAAAGTTAGTCTCAATCCAGAATAAACAAAAAAGAGAAAGAAGTGAATAAAAAATGCAGAAGTAGAGAAACATATGACCTGCTCAAGACATGGTTAAAGTCATGAGCACTGCATATTCGGTCTTGATCTGAAAAGCTGAAGAAGAACGAGCTAGCACCTGCAGCTAGCAAGCGCCAAGATTCAAATTTAAAGTCTGCATGAAGAACCATTCAAGACTCAAGATCAAGCTTCAGAATCCTTATAGATAGTAATCTTGTAACTCGTAGTTGACATACTTAGTTAGTCTTTTTCATTTTTGATTTAATAATAGGAATTGCGGACCGGAACCTCAACGGCACCTCAATCGGCTCTCCACATCGGTACTCCATCACTTTTCCTAATTCTGAACTACATGTGGCCTGATTCCTTTATAGCCAAGGATATGTAGGCAGCTCAGATACCAGGGCTCGGCAATATTCTCCTTTCTCTTAGTTTTTGGTTTCTCTAAATAAGGGTCGGGTCAAAAAAACCTATCTCGCCGTTCTTCGTCTGACAACTCTTCGAGTTTCCAGTCAAAGAGGGGCAGCTGTAGACATGTGATTTTTGACCCTCCCCGAGATTTTACATATTTTAGCATATAAAAATTTAGTTTAGGCCTAATATTGCTATTTCAATTAGTTTTGACTCTATTACTTTATTTTGTCACCAAAATGAAATTTACAAAAAATATTTTCTTTATTTAGGTAATTGGTACTTTATCTTGTTACTTTTAGTTTATCTACCTTAAATAAAATTCAAAAATACAAAAATTATTTTATTTGTTACCTTAATGTGTAATTTTAGTATTTTTGCATTATAATATTTACTTAACTAGCATGAATTAGTAATAGTTGTATTTTTAAATTGTTCTTTAGAAAAGAAGAAAAAACCCAAATTCATTTTAAGATGGACATGGTCTTGATTTTAAAGTCAAAATAAGGTCCAAGAGAGGACCATTCTTAGACAAAAGTTGGCCCAAAAATTTAGCCAAGCTCAATTTCTTTATTCTCCAACCCAATAGCCCAAACTCCCCTTAACCAGATAAAAGATATCTTCCTCTCTTAACCTAAGGCTAAAGCCACAGAACACAGGGACAACAGCTAGAACGGAGGAGCTAATATAGAAGAGAGCAACGACGGAGCTCTCTTGAAAAGGACCCCCTCACTGCCCTTAAAAATGAGCAAAAACCTAACATCCTAAAAGTTGGCAACCAGCAACACAAAATGCAAACACACACGCATAAAAGAAAAAGAGCTTCTTCCTCAAAAACTGAGCAGCGACTCGTAGTCTAAAAAAGGGAACGACCTCACTTCATTTTCTTCTTCATCTGGAGTACGCCCAAAGCCAGCGAACTCCATCACCACACACTTAATTGGGAACGAGAGAGAGAGAGAGAGAGAGAGAGAGAGAGAGAGAGAGAGAGAGAGAGAGAGATGATGAGAGAACGAAAAGAAATGGGGAAAACAGAGAAAAAGGGGGACAAAGGCATAATTCTGTCAACAAATTGTGTATGCTAAACGTGACTATCAAAGCAGCCCTCAGATTTTCCCCTTCCTTTATTCCTGTGGCTTTTTCGTTTTCTCTATTTGCAAACTCATCAAAATACAAACCTCGTCATTCTTCATTTGTAATGGCTAAGCTTCGTATTTAATTCACCGTCAAAATCAGCCCTTCAATTAGCACCAAAGTACAGAAAGGCTAACATACAAGCTTGAGGTTCGACGGAATTCCATTTTTTGAGTCAATCGGGTCAGTGTATTTTCGTTTGAGGTCTTGTTCGCGGTTTTGCCTTCTTTTGATTTTGACGTTGTAAAATGATCTAAATTCAGAATAACATCTTACGGTTCATTCTCTTTCTCATTTTTTCTAATTAGTTGCTCGTAACTTGTTGTGATATTAAGAGTGAATTAGCATCTTGTTACGTTAATTTTACGTGTCTATTTTGTAAGATGATTTACTACAATTTCTCTTTAAATCTAAGAATGACTTTAGGGTTTACCAGTTAAAAAATATTCTTTGAAAGCATATATGAATTCAGTGTTGAAGTTTGATTTGTTTCTTAGCAGTTGCTTTTGTGTTAAAGTTTTAATATTCATTGATAAATGGGTTAATTGTTCTAAAAGTAAAATACAACAATTAGGTCGTGGTCATAATGGAAGGAAATTTTCAACATCACACAAAGCACCAAACGCAATGACTAGTCCAAATAACTTGTCATATGTAGAAACAAATATGCTTTAATTTGAGGAAAGTGCAACCTAAAGTGTTTAGTGTTATTTGTCTTTTGGGTGATTTAGGAAAAGGTTAAACGATATGGTGGTATTTCTCATTTTTTGATGCATTCTTTTGTAGTAGGTATTTTGAAGTTGAAATACACGATTTTGATCATTTGAAATACATGATTTTGAATTTCTTAAGTTCATCAAATTTAATTTGGGGTGTGATTTGTGATTTTAGCATTGTTTGATGTGATTTGAGACCTCGAACAGGTCCGTATTATGTTTTGGGACTAGTTGGTAAGATTGGTTGGGGTCTCGAAGACCTCGGGTGGATTTCGGATGGTTAACGGATCAAAATTTGAATTTGAAGAAGAATTGATGCAGCTGGTATCTAGTGTAACCGCACTTGCAAGGTTTTGGCCGTAGGTGCGGAGCTACAGAAGCAGCCCTAGTGTCACAGAAGTGGAAATGGCTGGGTTTGGCTGGGGCGTAGGTGCGACACAGCTTTCGCAAAAGTGAGACCACAGAAGCGGTCCTAGCCCCGTAGAAGCGATCGTGGGCGAGTTAGCTAAGACCGTACCTGCGATAGAGATTTCCGCAGGTGCGGAGCTGCAGAAGCGGGAGTTGGACCACAGGTGGGAGAAGCGAGTTGGGCAGTGTGTTCTTTTAAGCGAGGGCTTAGCTCATTTTCACCATTTTTCCTCCATGGGAGTCAATTTTGGAGCAACTTGGGAGTGTCATTTTCATCACCAAGCATGAGGTAAGTGGTTTCTACTAGTTTTGAGTTAATACTTGAATTATATACGGATTTGAGCATGAAATTTGGTAGAAAATTGGGGGTTTTTGGTAGGAGACCTAGAAATTTATATTTTGGATTTTTACCATGATTTTGGGCATGGAATTGAGAGAAAATCATATATTTGAGTTCGAGAGGTCATGGGTAAACTTCATCTTCGAAAAATTTTAGAATCCGGGCACGTGGGCTTGAGGGCGATTTTGTCAACTTTTCGAGCGAAGTTGGGATTTTATATAAATTGAATTGTTATGAATATTAGGGTGTATTGTTATTGGTTTCCCCGTTATTTGGTTAGTTTTGAAGCGTTGGGGCATTGGTTTGAGTCGTCGGAAGGGCTTGGAAGCCAGTCATTGGACTTCGGAGCGAGGTAAGTCTCCTTTCTAACCTTGTAAGAGGAAATTGTCCCCATAGGTAAAATAATTGGTTATCTGCTTCTATTTGTGGGGGGATACGTACGCACGAGGTGACGAGGGTCCGTGCGTAGCTACTATTATATTTAAGTCCGGGTAGTTAGGACCCAAAAGCATATTTTACTTGGAATATTTGTAATCTTATTGACAGTTTGAATTGCTTAAATCACATCGAATTAGTAAATGAATTTATAAAAAGATTAAACTTCATTTTTGTAAATTGTTAAAAGAGAGTTGGCTTTCTTTGGATAATTGTTCCCTGATGACTTCTTGATTGACTATCTGTGTGTGTTTAATTTTGGAATGGGCCGAATGCCTCGGCAGAATAAATAGATGCATCTATGGTTCATGTCATTCGACCCTCTGGCAGTGCACGATTTAAATATTTGTTGGATCAGGTCGTACGACCTCAGTATGATTTGCGCATGCTTGAGATTTGTAAATTGATATTGCCTCCATGGTCTGAGATAAATTGATAAATAATGGATTATAAATTTGGAGACTCCTAAATGTAAAAGGGGATGTTTACTTGTTTTCTTGACTTACTTGAGTTTATTGCCGCTTTAATGAATCCATGATTATTCGCATTATTTATATATTATTACTGGACCACTAGTAAGTGTCGAAGTCGACCTCTCATCTCTACTTCTTCGAGGTTAGACGGGATACTTATTGGGTATACATTGTTTTCGTACTCATACTATATTTGCTGTACATTTTGTTGCACATGTTCATGTGTGGCTAGTGGCTTAGTGGCGTAGCGGCATGGTTCATGCAGGGACTTAGGAGAGCTGCATCTTGCGAGATGATCCACAACAAGCACAGTCTCCTTCAGAGTATTGTACTGTATCATTTCATTCATGTCCAATTGTATTCCAGACAGTTATTGTATTTTATTTTATTTCCTAGTAAACGCTCATGCACTTGTGACACCGGGTTCTGGGATGATTGTGGGGTATTTGTATTAATTCCTAAACGTTTATTTCTATTTAATTTGAAATGGTTATCTTTTACTAGTAAAATTGAAGGAAAAATTATAGTTTTCAAAATTATTAAAACAAGGCCTAAATTAAGTATTTATGATTGGATTGTCTGATAGCAGTTTCCGGCGCCATCACGACCCTTAGTGGATTTTGGGTCATGACAACATGGTATCAGAGCACTAGGTTCTCTTTGGTCTCACGAGTCATGAGCGAGTCTAGTAAAATCTTGCATATCGGTATGGAGATGTCTGTACTTATCTTCGAGAGGCTACAAGGCTATTAGGAGTACTTCCCTTCTTTATTTCCTCATAGTGCGATTTGATTCCTTTGAGGCTTATGCCCTTGTTTCTTTCCTACTCGATCTTACGCGATGCGAAGCGCTTATTATAAAGCGAGAATTGAATAATCTTAATGGTACTACATATGTGGTACGTGATGTTTCTCCCGGCACAATTGGTTGTGCTATTGTTGTCACCTTGCGGAAGGATATCCTATCATTTCAGCTCTGTAGCTGTACTTTGGAGAGCTTTGAGGCTATGCACAGGTTACTATGATGCTCATGAATGTTTATCGCATGGTATTGATGTGATAGTGGGATGATTGTCCATGCGTGGAAGTAGTGTATAACTTGGAAGGGAGTTCTCTCAATGCATGATTTAGAGATTCTGTATTTTATTTCCGATAATCGGACTATATACGTGCAGGTTTGGGTTGATAGAGTAACGAGACTTGGTGTTTTCAAGTGTGGTGGAATTTTCATCTGTGATGTGGTATCATCGTCTTCGATTGAATATGTTAAGTTGTGTTATAGTTTTCTTCAATTCGCCTTGGGGTAGGATATTGTGAAATCATAATGTAGAGGCAACTGTCAGAGATCGCGGTGTACGGTGGTTCAGGATTGAATCAGTGTTTCTAGTGTTGATGGCTCAAGAAAGATGACCTCGCGGATATTTAAAGTTAGTGACGATCTGTTGGTTCCAATGTTGCGGAGAATGAGATTGAATCAAGACAACAACTGGGCAACAAAGGATGAGGAAGGACATGTGGGAAGTGTCAGGCGGTGGTTAAAATTTCTAGAAGGCCGGGTATAAGAAGTGAAGATCAAGTAGTTGATTAAAGGAGCGAGTTCCACCAAAGTGGGAGAGTGAAGGAGTTGCATATGGGTTTTGTGGTAGGATGACTACGCACCTTAAGGAATGTTTGGAATGATTCGGGGAATTTTAGTGGACGGTGATTGGGTCTACGGGCTTAATTTAAAATATTGGCTAGTATACTACGGTAATAGATTGGATACGACAGAAAGGAGTTGCTTGATATAGAGAAGGATACAACATGACTTGGATAGGAAGATATTGTCGTACATTTTAGTTAATGACCACGAGGAGTGAATGGACTTGTGCAGCTGGTGAATGAGCGCAGGCTCAGGTAGGTTATCTTCGGAGAGCAGGTCAGCGGCCGCGTGGTTGGTGAAGCTTTTGCGGAGGATTTTACTGGCTATCTAGTAAGGGGTCGAATATGTGGATGTTTCTATAGAATTAGGAGTGTTCATGAAATTCCAACGGAAGGATTTCGGGGGATATGACAGTTTGATTGCGCAAGGTCATGTCAATAAGAGATAAAGAATTTTGGTGGGTTCCAGAGTTGTGTAATAGTGTCTTCAAGCTAAGTGGGAGAGTCCCACAGCCCACAGTTGGATTGCATGGTCGTCTATTGGTGAGATTTTGGGTCATTGGCGTATTGCCGAGTTATTCAACTAAGGGAAAAGAATATAAGTGGTCATTTGAGGCAAGGAATCTAATGAAGATGTGCTACGGTTGGCCATATTAGATCATTATCAGGCTTTGGGAAGATTCAGGATTTATGCTTCGTCCAGAGGTGATTTTCAAGGGAAGTGATTCAGTCTGGTGCTTCGTCGAGAGGGTGTTCATGCACTAGAAGATTCATGGAGTTGACTATATTCGAGACCAAGTCAGAGTGGGTAGCTTTCAACAAGGTCCTAGTAAATTCAAGGGTTAAAAATGTGGTGCCTATGGATTTAAGCCCGCAATATGGTTAAGAATCAAGCTTTTGTAGCAGATTACGATAAAAGGCTCAGAATGATCAATGATGTTTTCGACTTGCAGTGTGGCATCAGGAGTAAAAAGAGGAAAGGTCTTTGGATTCGTAGAGGAATTTTCAGAATGGATATACTAGTTGAGATGCGAATGTTCTCACAAGAAAGATATGAGGTGGTTCATGAGGTTTGAGGCAGCATGGTCTCGTGTTTCAAGGCCACTCGAGATGAGTGCGAGTTGAGTGTGTTATGTGTTGAATGAAGTTATTATTATTCTAAAGCAATTAAGGATAAATTGGAAAAGATTGGGATTGAACGTGAGAACCAAGGTAGCAGTTCGGTGTTAGCAAGGAGGTCACGAGCTCGGATAAGCAGGAAAGGAACTTGGATTTTTAAAGTAAGCTGGTATTGTCTTCAGCGTCACCTGAGATCAATGTTTTGTGAAAGAGGCTCTGCGTCCTGGTTACAGATTCTTGAATTGCTTTACAGTGTTAGTGGTGTGGATGTGCAGACTTGTTATCTGGTGTGGAAGGTCGTTGGAGCGTGTCTTACGGGGAGGTTGTATAAGTATGGCATGTAGTTACTTGATTGATTGGAAATTTAAAACAATTATGAAGGTAGTGGTAATATCGCTAATGTGAGAATTTATGCATGGAGGGCACTTGGTTTATTGGGTTGTGAACTGCGGAGGTTTACTCCGGTTATGATGATTGTCCTTGTGAGTTATAGGAAAAAGGGATTTTTATGGACCCAGGAAAGGTTATTAGTCTAGTTCGATACGATCAGAATCGTCTTGAGACTTGTGGATGGATGTAAATATGAATGTAGGCTCTATATCAGGTCAAATGTGTTCATTTCAGCAATGCGCTCCTTATAAAAGAGTATTCGGACGTTGGGTGCTAGTTCATCGTCGGCTATTTCATGTAACATTACATTGTGTCGTGTGAGTCATGAAATGGCTTGATAAATTTTTTATGCGTCGAGGATTCGCGTAGCGATGGTGTCATATAATGGTTCTTGAGATTCAGATCATATATCGCACCTCAGTTGTGCTTGGGTTTTGTAGCTTATGGCGCTATATGTCTCTCCAGGGATGGTATTATGCACTTAGCGTGCTTGTGACCGATATTCGGTATTTTGTTGGAATGAGCAATTTAGCTCGATGTGTATCTCCTTATGTGAATTTTATGAGTGGATCGGGTGGCACGCCGCCACGGGTATGTTATTTGGATCGAGTTGCACGCCGCAATAGTGTGATGTCGAATACAGCTTTCTATACCCTATTTTTGTGTGTCTTGTTTCCCATTTTTTGAGGAAAGTTCATATTAGTGTGTGAGTTGAGTAGTCCTTTCCAGAGTTCATTTCCCTTTTGTATTACATTCGAGTTGGTAGCTTATTAGCACATTGTGGCATCATATGAGACTTTTGATTATGTCCAGGGTGGCTTATTGCCTGAGCAGTTCGCATTGGTTGAGATGAGATCATTGGATTTAAGATCAGTGCAATCTGATTATATGAAGTATATTAAGGAGCAAAGACCATTATTTAGTTCAGAATGACTTGATGGTTCTGTCAGGAGTATAGACCTAATGATTTGTTGATTTGGTAGTTGATTATAAATTTCTACATATCTCTTCCGTCGTAGCGGTATTGTAAGAGTTAGAGCAAGACCTATGTATGTCATGAGGTGAAATGGGAGCATCAGATTCATGGAATTTCGACTATTATGCTTAGAGAATGTTATTGTGGTCCTGTGAATAAAGCGGTGCAAGGTGTGAATTCCGCAAAGGTATGTACTCATGTTCTGGTACATCATGTGGTGATTGATACGATGTTCGTATGTTGGAAACAGGCCTGGGAGAGAATTCCGGATATTGGAATTGGGCTCTAAGGATTATTTTCTTAGGTGAAAAAGGATATCTTCACATTGATCAAGCTAAGGTGCCCAGCCAAGTTGTGGTAGCACAGGTAGGTGCTCGAGGTGTTAAACAGTGATTTCGGACAACTCCAGTGCAGTTCTCGGCACGTTCGAGGACTAACGTATGTTTAAGTGGGAGAGAATATAACAACCTGATCGATCGTTTTGAGCTCTAGCACGTCGTTCAACAGTTCGAGGCCATGAGCAGCTTCACTTCAGGTATTATGACTTGTGCGCGTGGTCGGAATTGAATTTCGGGAAGTGCAAAGTCGATTTGGAAAGAGAATTCTAGTTTCAGAAGCTTTTAGTTGATAGAAGTGACTAAGATTGAGTTTTTGAGTAAACGGACTTGGAATCGGGATTTGAAGGTTCTAGTAGGTTTGTAGGATGATTTCGTACTTGGGCGTATGTCCGGATCGGGTTTTGGAAGACCTGGGAATGTTTCGGCACCTATTATGGAAGTTAGCATTTTTGGAAGAATTTCATAAGTTTGGGTTATAGTGCATTTCAGTGTTATCGATGTCCGTTTGGGATTCCGAGTCTGGGAATAGATCCATATGGTAAATCTGTTGTTGGTACCGTGATCGGAAGTGAATTCAGAGGTATGTGGGTCATTTTGGAGTCATTTGGCTAAAGTTGTAAATTTGAAAGTATTTGAGAAGTTTGACCGGAAGTAAACTTTTTGATATTGGGGTCGGATTCCGATTCCAGAAGTTGGAGTAGGTCTGCAACATCAAATATGACTAGTGTGTAAAATTTGAGGTCAATTGGATGTGATTTGATAGGTTTCAGCATTGAATGTTGAAGTTTGAATTTCTCAAGTTCATCAAGTTTGATTTGGGGTGTGATTCATGATTTTAGCATTGTTTGATGTGATTTGAGACCTCAAGTAGGTCCGCATTATGTTTTGGGACTGGTTGGTATAATTGGTTGGTGTCACGGAGACCTCGGGTGGATTCCGGATGGTTAACGGATCAAAATTTTAATTTGAAGAAGAATTGAAGTAGCTGGTATCTGGTGTAACCGCACCTGCGAGGTTTTGGCCGTAGGTGCAGAGCCGCAGAAGCGGCCCTGGTGTCGCAGAAGCAGAAATGGATGGGTTTGGCTAGGGGCGCAGGTGCGACGCAACTTTCGCAGAAGCGAGACCGCAGAAGTGGTCCTGGCCCCGCAGAAGCGGTCGTGGGCGAGTTAGCTAAGACCGCACCTACAATGGAGATTTACACAGGTGCGGAGCCGCAGAAGCGACAGGTGGACCGCAGGTGCGAGAAGCGGGCTGGGCAGTGTGTTCTTTTACGTGAACGTTTGGCTCATTTTCACCATTTTTCCTCCATGGGAGCCGATTTTGGAGAAACTTGGGAGTGCCATTTTTATCGCCAAGCATGAGGTAAGTGGTTTCTACTAGTTTTGAGTTAATACTTGGATTATATACGGATTTGAGCATGAAATTTGGTAGAAATTTGTGGGCTTTTGGTAGGAGACCTAAAAATTTATATTTTGGATTTTTACCACAATTTTGGGCATGGAATTGAGAGAAAATCATATATTTGAGTTCGTGAGGTCATGGGTAAACTTCATCTTCGAAAAATTTCAGAATCCAAACACATGGGCCCGAGGGCAATTTTGTCAACTTTTTGAGCGGAATTGGGATTTTATATAAATTGAATTGTTATGAATATTAGGGTGTATTTTCATTGGTTTGCCCGTTATTTGGCTAGTTTTGGAGCGTTGGGGCATCGGTTTGAGTCGTCAGAAGGGCTTGGAAGCCGGTCATTGGAGTTCGGAGCGAGGTAAGTCTCCTTTCTAACCTTGTAAGAGGGAATTATCCCCATAGGTGAAATAATTGGTTATGTGCTTCTATTTTTGGGGGGCTACGTACGCACGAGGTGACGAGGGTCCATGCGTAGCTACTATTATGTTTAAGTCGAGGTAGTCTACGACCCGAAAGCATGCTATACTTTGAATATTTGTAATCTTATTGACAGTTTGAATTGCTTAAATCACATCGAATTAGTAAATGAATTTCTAAAAAGATTAAACTTCATTTTCTTAAATTGTTAAAAGAGAATTGGCTTTCTTTGGATAATTGTTCCCTGATGACTTCTTGATTGACTATCTGTGTGTGTTTAATTTTGGAATGTGCTGAATGCCTCGGCAGAATAAATAGATGCATTATGGTTCGCACCATTCGACCCTCTGGCAGTGCACAGTTTAAATATTTGTTGGATCGAACCGTACGACCTAAGCATGATTTGCGCATGCTTGTAATGCTTGATTGAGATCTGTAAATTGATATTGCCTCCCTGGTCTGAGATAAACTGATAAATAATAGATTATAAATTTGGAGACTCCTAAATGTAAAAGGGATGTTTACTTGTTTTCTTGACTTACTTGAGTTTATTGCTGCTTTAATGAATCCATGATTATTCACATTATTTATATATTATTATTAGACCACTAGTAAGTATCGAAGTTGACCTCTCATCTCTACTTCTTTGAGGTTAGACGGGATACTTACTAGGTACACGTTGTTTTCGTACTCATACTACACTTGTTGTGCATTTTGTTGCACAGGTTCATGTGTGGCTAGTGGCTTAGTGGCGTAGCGGCATGGTTGATGCGGGAACTTAGGTGAGCTGCATCTTGCGAGACGATCCGCGGCCAGCAGAGTCTCCTTCAGAGTATTGAGCTATATCATTTAATTCATGTCCAATTGTATTCCGGACAATTATTGTATTTTATTTCATTCCCTGATAAACGCTCATGCACTTGTGACACCGAGTTCTGTGATGATTATGGGGTATTTGTATTAATTCCTAAACGTTTCTATTTAATTTGAAATGGTTATCTGTTACTAGTAAACTTGAAGGAAAAATTATATTTTTCAAAATTATTAAAACAAGGCCTAAATTAAGTATTTATGATTGGCTTGCCTGAAAGAGGTGTCCAGTACCATCACGATCCTTAGTGAATTTTGGGTCGTGACAATCGTAGTATTCTAGCAAGGAGAAGTATCAATTTGGAAGCAATTCAGGAGGAACTCGGAGAATTAGGACAACTTGGTAACGTGTTGGATCAGTATGCTAATGGATGTGATTGGCTCTTTTGGTTCTTATGATGTGTCGAGTCTCTATAGGTGTTTCAAGGTAATACTCTTGGGTTTTGGTGACCTGTGTGTCTTGGTTGAGTTAGAGGGATTTAGTTCTAATGACTTTGTTATGTGCAAAGCGGTTTCAAGATGTCTTCAATGGTTTTTACCATGGTTCGAGGTATATTTTTTCATACCGGTGTGTGAAACATGTTGTGTATTGTGATTTTCTCCTGGATGAGATCAAATAGAAGGTTTCTAACTGATTGGGATTGAGATTTGCATGGGCAAGGTCATGATTCAATTTTTAAAGGAAGATCCTAAATTCTTAGGCATCATAGACGATTTTAGATGACTAGGTGAATGATATTACTATTTAGTATTACTTGAGGAGGGTGTATATTTCAGAAGGCGCACTGTGTTTTGATTTATGGATACTCCATAGGTGTTGCGACTCTCTCCTGGTTGATCAATTGCTGATTTTCAGATATTACTATGTGGCATTTGAAGAATTAGAGAAGTATTTCCTCGTGGGATGATCATGTAAGAGAGATGTGTTAGACATTTGGGCTGTGAAGTTGGGGATCAGATATGGTGATTCGTGTGTTTAATGGATTTGGAGACTAGGAGTTCTCAGGAGCAGATTGTTTCGTGGTTGTGGACTGTGAAAATGTGGCCAAAGCTAGTCAGAGGATGGTATGTGTTATGGTTAGGTCATTGTGGACCTTCAGAGGGTTATTTATCTATTTGTGGATGATCAGGGTTTATTTGGGGTCCATTGGTAGGCCCAATTAGGATGTGTATTCTACACCGGGTCGGATTGGTTGGCTCCATAATGCTATGATTGAGGGATGTGCCATTCGGTTGTTATTGAGCTTATTTGTGTTCTGAAATGATCCGTGAGTTACTCGTCTATGCTATGAGGAGTTATAATTCATTGGTTATATGCACACATGGTGCGGTTCTATTTGGGCATTATAGCGGAATTTGAGCGAGATGGGTATTTGAGGGATGCATGATTGATCGCACATTGGTTATGTTCTTTCGGGTTTTTTGTGGCATGTTGATACCCAATTTTTTCCTATATATTGTCAATATGCAAAATACCTTCAAAATAGCATATATACATATATAAGCATGTCCAAGGGTTTTATTATTTTTTCATAATTTAAAGGGTTTTAAATTGATCTATTTTCTCCCTTTTGATCTATAAAATCCCCAATAATTATTTCCGAAAATTATTATTTTGATAATTCATCTATTGAATTTCTATATTTATGCCAAAATATGGATAAGGTAATATTTACATATTTTTATAATTACATTTAGTATTTTTAAAGCTAAATTGCACATAATTGCAATATTAGCCCTTTTAAGGTTTAATTAGGTTTTATATGCATAAAATTCGATCCTGTATTTTTAAATTGCTAATTATGTATTGTAAATCATTCTAGCATTTTTAAATTATTTTTATAAATTATCTACTATTTTCTATAAATTAAATGGGGAAAAATGGCTATTTAACTTATAGCCAAAATTGGCTTTCAATTTTAGCCTAAATCAAACAGACCCCCAACCCAATTAAAAAACCCACCGGACCCAATCCCAATACCCAAGCCATACCCGACCGACCTACCCCATTCCATCTTGACCGTTGATCATTCAGATCAACGATCCACATTCCCCCTTCCTAAATTAAACCCAAACGACCCCCCCAAACCCTCTCATTCTTCATTCACTCAATCGACTCTCATATCTCTCTCTCTCTCTCTCTATCTTCTGGTTCTCTCTAGAACCTTCTCCCTTCCCCTCCTCTACGATGAACCTCACCCACCTTCTCCGGCCATATCCTTGCCTGAATCCATGGTGATCTCACCACCTACCAGCCTTATGGCTCCCTCTTGAACATGTGTCATCATTTTGAGGCCTTCAAGTGAACCAGAGGCAGTTCACTCACCTCCCATGATTTCTCATTCCATTTTCTAGCCATCCATGGCCGTTCAAGTAAGATCTGTGACTTTCCGGCTAAACCGGTAACTTTTCAAAGTTTTCTCACCTTCTCTAGGTTCTCTAAAACCCTAACTCTAAATATTTTTCCGATTTTTTTAGATCTGTGTATATTACGAGTTTTTAGTGTTTCTCTCAAAGGTTTTCCCGATTGTTTTCCAAAATGACTCTTCGTCTTCAAGATTAGGGTTTCTTAAGCTCTTTTAAAAGACTTCTCCTCTAATTTTCAGTATTGTCATATGATTTAACTATGTTTAAACGGTTTATTTATGTTTTCTTCTACCTGATTCATCACGATGAAAACCCTATTTATTTTGGTTCTATCCGAGGTTCTGGAACTATCTTTGTTTATTTGATTTGTATGTATACATGTTTCGATTGAGTTCTTTATGGTTAGATCCTTTTCTTTGTTTATATTAACCGATTCTGAGTTCTCACCGCTTTTTTAACTCAACTTTGTTAAAACCCTAATTTCTAAAATATTTTTTCACTTGTTACTGTGAGTTTTAAAGACTCTCTTTACTTGTTTCTGTGTGATTGGCCTGATCTTCTTTACCTATTAGGTTGGTTTTTCACTCTGGTTCTATGTGTTAGCCATGACTACTTGACTTTGTTGATTGCCATGCTTCGAGGGGGTTCTTTTTACCACTGAGTCCTTAGTCTACTCATGCCACTTCTGTATGTTTGTGTTTATCTAGTTTGCTTCTTTTTGTCGATATGGCCGACCTTGCATGTCTGATACGCCTGTTCATTCTTCTCTATTTATATGTCGAAGTGCAGAATCATGATTGCCTCTTGATTGATCCTGATTTCCTTATGTTACGGTTTGATTGCAAGGTTTTCTCATAAATTCCTAAAATTTTACTCGTTTGTTTAAATTGATTGATTCCATTCCTTTATTTGCGGTGATGCTTCATTCTTGCTGAATCCTTTCCCCAAATCAGTGTATTCTGTACTTAGACTCAATCATGTACCCTATACTTTTACTACCCCTTATATGGTAAAAACCAATATTTCTCAAACTGATTTTCTTTCCTTAATTATACCTGTTAGTGTCCGTTTGAGCTGTAATTCCTTGATTAAAGGGAAGTACTTGTATTAATTGGATTCTAATTGTAATTACTTCCATAATTGTGCTAAACCTTTACTTGTTACCTTATTTTATACTTATTTTCAAAGCTATAAATACCCTAAGTCTTTCATTAACAAGACATGAACTTGGCGTTCAAAAACTCCTCTCTTACTTAAAAATTATGTGCTATTCTACTACTATTGGCCGGCTGCAAGCCAAGGCTAATCACCTGTAATCCTTGGTTCTTTCATTTGTTTACCTCTATCTTCACTGGTATGTCCTAGTTCAATTTAAAGCCTCAACAACAATATGTTTCTATTCCTATTTCAGTTTCTTTTACTTCTGGCCTGCTTTTACTTGTGGTCTTGTTGTGAAGCATGCTGACATCACTCCCCTCCCTTTAAATTCATTTGATTCAAGTATGCCTGGATGATTGAATTTTCTTGCCTACTGTGTACTTACCATCTTGTGAATCCCAAGTCCCCTATCCCTCCTCTATGTGTTTTATGGTTGGTTTGTGATTATGCCAGTGTCCAACTATCTCTGAGCATGTCCCTACTAGTCCTAATATTCCTGCTGAGGTCAGGTGTCTGTAGTCAATATATATGTATCCCCAAATCCCTTTTTACCCTATATGTGATTACTGAATTCATTCATTTTGATGTGTGTGGTCTTACCTTGAAGTGTTTGAACTCTATCTTATTAATACAACTTCTTTAAACCCTTTCTATTATTGATTGCTTTCAAAATGGACCTGTCAGTCCAGTTTAAACAAAATCCTTTCAAACATGTGTCATGCACTTTCACTATACTCTTAGACTACTAGGTTCTGCCCCTTTTGTGTGAGCCTTGCCTTGGGACCCTTGAGCTCCTTCTGAACTTAGACACATGAAAGTTGGCCCTTCCACACTTCACTTACTCAGTCTTGGCTATGAAATCTGGGTGTGAGCACTGCACGGGATCTCTTGAGGTCCTTAGGGAGCTCCGACACACCTAGATATGAGGAAAAGCTATGAAACAATCTTAGCGCTTGGGGTAATTGATTATATAACTCAGAGAGGAAGTCCTAATCAGGCTTCCTATAATGTAACTTCTTATTTTCATTTCTACTCATGTAATTCACTTCAATGCTGGTCTGTAATAACTTGTTGTAAATCAGTATTGGGGTTGGCTAGTGAAAAGGGATAAGGTAGATATGCATGCTATAGTCGTTAAGGGTAGAAAACATGTTATTAGGTTTATGTTCCTAATTGCGCAGTAGAAACCATGCTTAGGGTTCATACATACATTAGAAATCATGCTCTTAGGACTCATGTTTATTGTTTCGGCATGTGCACCCTTAAAAATCATATGCTAAAGTCTACTAATAATTAGCACTTTACTATTATGTTCTATGCTGCCATGTGCATTTAGAAATCCTGCTCTTAGAAAATTCTGCAATCCTGCCATGTGCATTTAGAAATCCTGCTCTAGGAATTCTACATCATGATTTTTATACATGCATCTTAGATACCATGTTTTAGGATCTCATTCACACTTGATTCAACACTTAGTGTAAACTGCTGATTATAAAAGAGGTTAAAATAGCTTCACACTTGATTATCCTGTTTAAAATAACTAGGGATAACAT
Organism: Nicotiana tabacum; assembly: GCF_000715075.1. Taxonomy (NCBI): domain Eukaryota; kingdom Viridiplantae; phylum Streptophyta; class Magnoliopsida; order Solanales; family Solanaceae; genus Nicotiana; species Nicotiana tabacum. The sequence goes on from NC_134095.1 coordinate 125,096,699, forward strand.
CTGCACTCGTATCAACTAGAACAACATGCTCTTAGGGTAAAATAATTTCCACACTATTTTAATAACTCGGAAGAACTGCTGCACATCACTTTACTCCTAGGCAAGCCTTAGGTAACTGCTTAAATAAAAACAGAATTGTCCTTGTTTAATTGTCAGTATGTTAAAATTAGTAGGCAAGCCTGATTCAGACTTCTTTTCTGAGTCATGTGATAAATCTAATTCTGTTGTAATCACTTAGATACCATACTTTAGGATTCTGAATTCAGACCTTATCTGTATATGAGTCATGCTGTCTATATGCACTACTTATAGAGGTATACTTGAGCCTTTTGTTTCTATTCCATGCTCCCTTTAAACCTGAGGGTCTGCCTAGAACCTCCCTCATAGGATAGAAGTCCTAAATTCCTCTAGGACTAGTAGGAAGGGACAGGTAACAACATGCAATAGGGGTCAATACCAACCATCGCTTTAATTACCTTCACGGGGCGGAAAAGAGTAGATATATATATGATGACCGGTGCATTAATACCACGTGTATCCCCTCTTTGAGGAGTGTCATACCAGGTATTGCATTGATGTGATCCATATTACAAGCAAACCTAAGACACCCCTTTACATTCATAAGCATGCTTTAGATTGTAATTCTTTTCAAAATTGTGCCTTTGGCTAATTGTTTTTCAAACACTTGTGTATTTAAACTCAAATCCTTTACTATTTGAGTCATACTTGTTTATTTTCTAATTGCACAAATTCACAAAACAGTGTTTGGCCGGGAACCACACTAGTGGATCCTGATAGGTGCCTAACATCTTCCCCTTAGGATAATTTCAAGCCCTTACCCTATCTCTGGTTACCAAACATAGTTATAAATGAACCCCATAGGTGCCCTAACGCACCTTAAAAATCGTTAGGTGGTGACTCTCCAAAATGCAAACCCCTTCCCAAAAGGAATGAGTTGTCCCATACCAAAATGTCATGAACCCGATTCTGCGGAAGGAAAAAGGGGCGCGACGTGACATTGTGTCATTTGCTTCTCCGTGGTTAAGGTAATGCACTTTAGGTACTTGATGTCAAATTGCATGTGGTTATTGATTTTGAGCAGGGTGGCTTAAGGTATATAATATGGACGAGTGTTTGGTGGGTACACGCATTATGGCGGAGTTATGTTGAGGTATGATCCTTTGTGTTAGATTCGTGTGTTATGGTTCTACAGTGTGTGATTTTTAGCATTTCGTTGTGGAGGACTTGTTGAGCTTGCGGGATGGTTCTCTCGTTCGAGTCATTTATCATGATTAAGTACATCTGGATTGTTTCATATTGTTGCATGGATTGCACGATTTGTGGATCTGTGTAGTATTGGTGTGGCGTGTCAGCAGAGTAGCTGGCATCTGATAAGATGAAGTAGTCGGACCTAGAATGAGTGTTATTGGATTTGATTGCTCTATATTTGGAAGGATAATATCGGGAGTCAGCGGATAAATTTGGCTATAGTTCTTGTCGATGGAGGGAGAGTTCCGTGATTTGTTGATCTGATGAGTGGTTAAGGGTCTCTGCGTGTTTCTTTTATCATTGGCAGTGTACGAAGGTTTTAGAATGAGGTTTTATTTGATATGAGGTTTATTACCGGAATTAGGTTGTTTTGAGCAACTACTGTAACCAGAAATTTTGCTATGGGTAATTGAATGGTGTGGTATATCATGTGATTACATCTTAGGTTATGGATATGGCTTGATGCAACTTGTTCAAACTTATATACGGTGTGTAGATGCGAAATTCTAATCTTATAGAAAATTCCGAATGTTGGAAATTGGATTCTAAGGTTTATGGGCTAGGTTGAATTAAGAAATTTTAGTTATGTTGTGTTATCAGACCTAGGGATAGGGTGATGTGGGATCACCCTCGGGTATGTCCATGGTAAGGTTACATGGCATTTTGGCGGCTTCAGACCAACTCTAGGCACGTTCGAGGACAAACTTATGTTTAAGTGGGGGAGGATGTAACGACCCGACCGGTCGTTTTGAGCATTTGCACTTCGCTCGGTAGTTTACGGGCATGAGTAGCTTCGTATGATATATTGTGACTTGTGTGAATTGTCGGTTTTGGTTTTCAGGTTATTCAAAATCGATTTGGGAGAATGATTCTTAACTAGGAAACTTTAAATTGGAATAGTTGACCAAGTTTGAATTTTCAGTATTTGACCTTGGATTGGAGTTTTGAAGGTTCCATTAGCTCCGTTGGGTATTTTTTGGAATTAGGAGTGCGTCCGGATTGTGATTTGGGAATCCATAGATGATTTTGGCTTGAAACAACGAAAGTTGAATTTTTAGAAAGTTTGACCGGGAGTGAACTTTTTAATATCGGATTCGGATTGTGGCTTCAGGAATTTGTATAGCTTTGTTATGTCCTTTGGGCTTGTGTAAAAAGTTTGGGTTCATTCCAGGTTGTTTTGCTATGTTTCGGCACAAGTTGTGGAAGTTGAAAAGTTCAAAGTTCGGTAAGTTCGCTTTGAGGTACGATTCATCGTTTCGATGTTATTAGCATGATTTGAGGCCTCGAGTAGGTCCATGTTATGTTATTGGACTTGTTGGTATAATTGGACGGGGTCCCGAGGGGCTCGGGTGAGTTTCGGGCGAGATTCGGATCATTTCCATTCCATGTTGCATTGCTGTAGGTATGCTGGTTCTGGTGTTTCCGCAACTGTGGAAGGATGGCTGCAGATGCGAGTCCGCAGATGTGGATAGTTGGTCGCAGAAAAGAAGTAAGGCTTGGCTAGAATAGATTGCAGAAGCGGGAATAGGAGCGCATCTGCGGCCCTACAGAAGAGAAGGTCTTGGGCGCAGAAACGAGGTTTAGCGTAGAAGCGTGTTTGGCTTCACATCTGCGATTGTGTAGAAGCAGATGAATATCTGCAGGTTCAAGTGGTCAACTGGTTAGTGGAGTTTGCAGAAGTGGAGCTCGTGTCGCAGAAGCAGCTCATGTGTCCGCAAAAGGGGAAATGGCTTGGAAAAGCTATAAAATCGAGCTTTTGGTTCTTTCTTCATATTTTGAGATGTGAAACTCGGATTGAGGCGATGTTTGGAGCAATTTTCATCATGGGGATTGGGGCAAGTGTTCTACACTTGATTTTGATATTATTACATTAATCTACTTTCAATTTTGGCAATTGGTTGATGAATTTTAAAGAGAAATTGGGGGTTTTAGCCTAAAGTTTCATAATGAAAATTTCCATGTTTTGAACATCGATTTGGAGTCGGATTTGAGTGAAACTAGTATGGTTGGACTTGTAATTGAATGAGTTATCGGATTTTGTGAGTTTTGTAAGATTCCGAGGTACGGGCCCATATTTTGACTTTTTAGCTGATTTTGGGCTTTTGATTAAAGATTCAACATTTATCGATGGGTTTGTTTCCTCTAGCATTATTTGATGCATTTGAGTTGCTTTTGGCTAGTTTTGAGCCATTCGGAGGTCAGTACGCGCGGGATGGAATTCTTGAAGCATTATTTGGCTTGCTCGAGGTAAGTAACACTTCTACACTTAGTGCTGAGGGTATGAAATCCCAAATTACGTATTATGTGGTTAGTGTTGAGGTGACACACATACTAGGTGACGGTCGTGTGCACCGTGTAAGTTGTGACTCTGTTATTTCTGTGGTACTATGTAGTTACCTTATTTTATCTGTAACCATGAAATCTCTACGTACTAAAGTAATTGAGCTATCAATCATGCTAGAGACCATGTCTAGGCTATATGCTAGTACTGTTGGGATCCATAGTGGTCGTTTCTTGCTATTGACTTATTGATTTTATTGAAATTTTGTGCTCAGTCGTATTTATTCATTACATATCATATCTTAGTCTCTATTGTTATTCATTGATACGTTATATCATCATTTTCGGGCTAGTTTCATGACATTGTGAGCCCGTGAGAGAGATACTGGAGAGATTGATGACTGAGTGAGGTCGAGGGTTTGATTGTGAGGATATTGTTACTATACCACATGAGTTGTCTGTGAGGATCCAGATATTGATACTATAGCACGTGAGTTGTCCGCGCAACACGTGAGTTATCCGTGTGGATCCAGATATTAATACTATAGCACGTGAGTTATTTGTGCGGATCTAGATATTGATATTATAGCACGTGAATTGTCCATGCAGCACGTGAGTTGCCCGTGCAGATTATAGCTCTTGGGTTGTAGGAGCCCCTCCGGAGTCTGTACACCCCCAGTGAGCGCATTTGCGAGCAGTTATTATGATTGGGCAAGATCTGCCCTGATCAATACTGAGTGACTGAGTGTGTCGAGTGATTGAGCGTGATGAGTGGAAATTATGAGACAGTGAGTCACTTAGATAACTGCATTTGACATGCGTACTTGAGATATGCATAGAGATGCATTTCCTTCTACTACCTGGTTTTCGATGACATTCATGATTTTACCTGTATATTGACATGTAGGAATAGAGATGTATTTTCCTCATGCTATCTGAAGATGAAACATCTTATATATCGTTGAAAGGGTTTTGGAAAAAAATTACAATTTTCAAATTTACTCATATTTTTGACGATTTCGGTAAAGGATTTGGGTTTTTACTTATACACTTGAAAGGCAGAACTATTTCCGGGAACTATGAATAAGCGGAGAACTTTAACTCTAAGTAACTTCTTTTATTACTTACTTTATGTTGTTACGAACTGTTGTTGGTTATTGGCGTTAGACCCGATCTTTCTTCCAGCTCGTCACTACTTTCAACCTAATGTTAGGTTTGTTACTTTTTGAGTACATGGGATCGATTGTACTCATACTAAACTTCTACACCTTGCATGCAGATGTTGACTGATGATGTTGTTGTGTTCGACGGAAGCTAGACATGAAGACATACCTGCGTTCCGGTTGTAGCTGTCTCTTGTTTATGGTAGCCTTAGATTCATAAATCTCTATTCATGTACTTTTCGAATAGATGATGTATTTATTTTATATCAGCTTTGTAAATTTTATTCTTAGAAGCTCATGATTTATACTATCATTCCCTGGGGAATGTATAAGATTCAGAAAATCTCTTCCATTTAATTATTTATTTAATTTCATTGGATTTGGATATTGTTAATTGGCTTACCTAGCGGGTTAGGTTTAGATGTCATCACGACTAGTTGGATTTTGGATCGTGACACATACAGTCTATCCGAACATTGTATTCATCATATGATACAATACAATATAATACGATACGATATTTTATAAAACGATATGCAACAACCATCCAAACAAGTTATTAGAGCATTTTCGGCCAAGCTTCTGATAGGCTAAAATCACTTACTTTTTTAAAAAATTGAGGTGTTTTGCCAAAACATAAAAGTGTTTTTGAGTAGCATTAGAGTTTTTCTGCTTTTGGAAAGAAGTAGAAAATTAATCTTTTTCAACACAAAAATATCCTTACCATAAATTTCTATTTTCCAAATTATTCCTTATTGATTTAACCTTTGTTTTTCCTTTTTTGTTTCTATAATCCTTGTCTTCTCTTTTTTATTCCAGTTTATTTTCATTGTCCTTCTCTTATCCTCTTTGAAATAGTCTTTCTATTATAAATAAATCTCTCTTTTTCATTCTACCATTTCTTCTTTTCTTCGTCTCCTATTCATAATTTACAAGACTAATCACCAAATTCAAACACTCTATTCACAAGATATAATCTTTTGTTTTCAGTGGGAAACTTATACAAATGTTCCAAATAAGTCTCAATTTACCAACCTCTAGCCATTAGTCATAAACTTACCAAAACTAGTTAAGCACATATTAAAATTAAGAAACCAAATAAATAAGGTTCTTTCTCTCAAAGAATCACATCCAAAAATCATCTTATATATTTTTAAGCGTGATTAGCAACATTAGATGTAAGACGGAAAGGAAATTTCATGGATGAGTTTTCAATAGAGGTTTAATGATATATATATATATATATATATATATATATATATATATATATATACAATATTCCAAAAATCTAAGCAAAAAAGGAATTTTTTCTATGGGTATAGTTGAAATTCATTGAAAACATATAGATATGTTATTATACAAAATTTGAGAAAGATTGGTGGTGATTTGGACTGGTTTTGTATCAAAATTCGTAAATAAATCGAGTACAAATTTTTTTTCTGTGACACATGTATCAAACATGTATCACATATGTATCTCACACTGTCATGACCCTAAACCCAACTCGGTCGTGATGGCGCCTATCGTGAAACTAGGCCAACCGACACATTTCCCGAATTAACCAATATTTAATAAAAGTCATTTTAAGCCTTTACGTAATCAAATATCTCATAATGTAAGTCTAAATGAATAGTGCGAAATAAATACACAAGCCCGGAATCGGGGTGTCACAAGTCATGAGCATCTACTAAGGTCTAAATACAACGAAAATCTAAAAATAAACTACAACAGGCTAAGAAAGATAAGAGGGAGAGAGAAGGGCTGCGAACGCCGGGCAGCTCCCTTACTAACTCTGATAACTCTGTCATTGAGCAATCAACACCCGCTACCAGGTTCAGAAATACCTGGATCTGCACACAAGGTGTAGGGAGTAATGTGAGCACGCCAACCTAGTAAATAATAAAAGTAAATAAAAGCTGAGCAGTAAGAAAATATGTAAACCACGACATAATGCTACAAGGTACCCGCGCTCACTGGGGGTGTACATACTCCGGGAGGGGCCCCTTACGGCCCAAGCACAATAACAAGCCATATCGTGGCATAATCAAACAGGCACTCGGCCTCATAACAACAAGCCACCTCGTGGCATAACTCAATCAGGCCCTCGGCCTCACAATATCATAAATCAATAACAACCTACTGCGACGTGTAGCCCGATCCCATAATATCCTCACAACATAGGCCCTCGGCCTCACTCAGTCAGAAACATCTCAAGCCACTCGGGCAACAGTAAAATATGATGCTCAGCCCAAAATATCATTTAAAATATCAAAATGGAGTAAATATGGCTGAGTTATGAAAACAGTAGAATACAGCATGACTGAGTACAAATATGAAGTCAAAATAGTGAGGAAAAGTAGTAAAAATCCCCTAAGGGTCCAAAATAGTTGGCACGAGGCCCAAATATAGCATTCAGCCCAAAACATGATAATACTTTACAAAACACAATGATATCAAACAAGCTTTTAATCAAATACGCGACTTAACAGCCATATGGGACGGACTAAGTCACAATTTCCAATAGTGCACGACCCCACGCTCGTCATCTAGAGAGTGCGTCATCTCAAAGTAGCACAACGATATGAAATCTGGGATTTAATACCCTCAGAATAATATTTACAATCATTACTTACCTCTATCCGGGCCAAACTCTAGCCCGCAATGCCTTTGTTTTTCGAATCGGCCTCCAAATGCTCCAAATCTATCCAAAACAGATTAATACCATCAAAATATGCTAATGGAACAAAGCCCACTCGAAAATAATAAATTCACACCAAGAATCTCAAAATTGGCCAAACCCGACCCTCGAGCCCACGTCGCGAAATCCGATAAAAATCACAAAATCAGACAACCCATTCAACCGCGAGTCCAACCATACCAAAATTACTAAATTCCGATAACAATTCGGCCTCCAAATCTTCAAATCTTATTTTCAAATCCCTAGATCCAAATCCCCAATTTACACCTCAAAAACATGTAATCCAGTCAGATTATTCGATGATAATTCAATATTCAACAACAACAACAACAATAACGACCTAGTATAATCCCACAGGTGGGGTCTGGGGAGGGTAATATGTACGCAGACCTTACCCCTACCCTGAAGGGTAGAAAGGCTGTTTCCAGGAGACCCTCGGCTCAAAAAAAGCAACAGGAGCCGATATATTAGTACCACAAAAATGCATAATAAAATAACATCAATATAAGAGATATGAAATACAGAATACGAAATACGAAATAGATGGCTGGTATAGTAAAACTAGCAGGTAAAGCCCTGCATCAATAGACGACCAATGACATTCTTAGTCTAACTCCTAACTGGCTAATCTCACTCTATTGTGCTGTAGAAATATTCACAACTTTCCCTAACCTACAACCTTAATGCTCGACCTCCATAATTCCCTGTCAAGGGCCATGTCCTCAGTAATCCTAAGTTGCGCCATGTCCTGTCTGATCACCTATCCCCAATACTTCTTAGGTCGCCCTCTACCTCTCCGCGTGCCCACTACAACCAGTTGCTCACACCTCCTCACCGGTGCATCAGTGCTCCTCCTCTGAATGTTCCCGAACCATATGAGTCTTACTTCCCGCATCTTGTCCTCCATGGGGGCCACATCCACCTTCTCTCGAATATCTTCATTCCTAATCTTATCCATCCTTGTATGCCCGCACATCCACCTCAACATCCTCATCTCTGCTACTTTCATCTTCTGGATGTGTGAGTTCTTTACCGGCCAACATTCAGTTCCATATAACATGGCAGGCCTAACCACTGCTCTATAAAACTTACCTTTTAGTAACGGTGGCACTTTTTTGTCACACAAGACTCCCGACGCTAACCTCCACTTCATCCACCCCACCCCTATACGGTGTGTGACATCCTCGTCAATCTCCCCGATCCCCTGAATAACCGATCCAAGGTACTTGAAACTACCCCTCTTTGGAATGACTTGAGAGTCAAGCCTCACTTCAACTCCTGCTTCCGTCGGCTCAACTCCAAATTTGCACTCGAGGTATTCCGTCTTCGTCCTGCTCAACTTGAAACCTTTAGACTCAAGAGCATGTCTCCAAATCTCTAGCCTCTCGTTGACACCGCCTTATGTCTCGTCAATTAGAATAATGTCATCAGCAAATAGCATGCACCATGGCACCTCCCCTTGAATATGATGAGTCAGTCCATCCATCACCAGGGCAAATAGGAATTGGCTGAGCGCAGACCCTTGGTGTAACCCCGTAATAACTGGAAAGTGTTCAGAGTCACCTCCTACTGTCCTAACCCGAGTCTTAGCTCCAACATACATGTCTTTAATCACCCTAATATAGTCAACCGGGACCCCTTTATCCTCTAAGCAGCTCCATAAGACCTCCCTAGGAACCCTATCATACGCTTTCTCCAGATCAATAAACACCATGTGGAGATCCTTCTTCCTATCCCTCTACTGTTCCACCATCCTCCTAATAAGGTGGATAGCTTCTGTGGTAGATCGCCCCGGCATGAACCCAAACTGGTTGTCTGAAATAGACACCGTCCTTTGCACTCTCATCTCTACTACTCTCTCCCAAACTTTCATGGTATGAATTAGTAATTTGATGCCCCTATAGTTGCTACAGCTCTGGACATCACCTTTGTTCTTATACAACGGGACCATTGTACTCCACCTCCACTCTTCAGGCATCCTATTAGTCTTGAATATAAAACTAAACAATGCAATAAGCCATTCCATGCCTGCTCTACCCACACACCTCCACAGTTCAACTGGAATTTCGTCTGGCCCGGTAGCTCTGCCCCTTCTCATCTTACGTATTGCCTCCATGACTTCATCAATCTCAATGTCCCTACAATTACTTAATTCATGGTTACTGTCGGCATTCCTCAATTCCCCAAGTATAATATCCTGATCCCCTTCTTCACTTAGAAGTTTATGAAAGTAGGTCTGCCACCTCCTCTTAATCTGGTCATCTCCCATCAAAACTTTGCCATCATCATCTTTTATGCACCTCACTTGGTCCAGATCCCGAGTTGTCCTCTCTCTCGCCTTAGCGAGTCGGAATAACTTCTTCTCCCCACCTTTGTTCCTTAGTTCCTCATACAGACGAGCAAAAGCTGTCGTCTTAGCCTCCGTCACTGCCATCTTCGCCTCCTTCCTAGCTACCTTATACCTTTGACTGTTCTCTCTCTTCTCCTCCTCGTCAATGCTCCCTACTAACCGCAGGTAAGCCGCCTTCTTTGCTTCCACTTTACCTTGGACAACTACATTCCACCACCAATCTCCTTTGTGGCCACCATTGTGGCCCGTAGATATCCCTAACACCTCTCTCGCCGCCTTTCTTATACAGTCCACCGTCGTCGACCACATTGTGTTTGCGTCCCCACTACTTCTCCAAGCTCCCATTGCCGATAACCTTCCCTCCAACTCCTTAGCTTTATCCTTAGTTAAGGCGCCCCACCTAATCCTAGGGCGTCCTTGTACTGACCTTTTCTTCCTCCTTATCCTAATATAAAAGTCCATCACCAAAAGCCTATGCTGCGTTGAGAGGGTCTCACCTGGGATAACCTTGCAGTCCTCGCACAACCTTCTGTCGCATCTCCTGAGGAGGAGATAATCAATCTGAGTCTTCGCCACCGAACTTTGGTAAGTAACCAAATGTTCATCCCGCTTCGTAAAACTCGAGTTCGCAATGACTAGATCGAAAGCCTTGGCAAAGTCCAACAGCGAAATGCCCCCTCCGTTCCGCTCCCCGAAACCAAAGCCGCCATGCACCTCAGTGTACCCACCTGCAGATGACCCAATATGACCATTGAAATCTCCTCCAATGAATAACCTCTCAGAAGGCGGTATACTACGAACAATCTCATCCAACCCCTCCCAAAATCGCCTCTAAATATCCTCATCCAAGCCTGCTTGCGGTGCGTACGCACTAACGACATTTAAAGTACCCTCACCCACCACCAACTTAATAGTCATTAGTCTATCATTCACCCGCCTGACCTCTACCACGGACTCTCTAAGATGGTTATCTACCAGGATACCCACTCCATTCTTACCCCTCAGGACACCAGAGTACCACAACTTATACCCATCCACGTTTTTTGCCCTCGATCCGACCCACCTAGTCTCCTGGACACACGCTATATTAATCTTTCTCTTCTGCAGGATTTTCGCCAACTCTATGGATTTACTCGTTAGTGAACCTATGTTCCATGACCCGATTCTCAACCTATAGGCTCCCTTGCCCCCTCTACCTCCCCTGCTACCCCACCCACCCCCTGACCCCAGCCCCACACTCTTCCCCACCCGAGGACATGCCCTTATTCTATCATCCCAGACTGCAGCCACTACACCTATAACAATCTAGAGAAGACTCGCTAGTGCACAACGGACAACAAATCAAACTAGAAGGAAAAAAGTGGTAACTAGTATCCTAGTTGAAAGGTTTAACTATTGCGAAGTAAAGTAACAGTAATTTAGCTAACACCAAAAGGGAAACAGTAAAACAGGAGGTACCAACTCCCGATAACAAAACTTGTGGCTGATTTGCTGTACTCGATGTAGTTGTACGCTCACGCACCACTTCCTACCGCCCTTTGCTGACACTCGCCCAGGTTGCTTTCCTTTTCCAGTGCTCGTGCACCCAACTTGTCTCCAATACTCCGAGAATTCCTAAAAACACAGAAAATACCATGACCCAAAAACCAGAAGGAGCTATCACCGCTACCACTAAATCGAACAAAGCAATGGCACTAAAGTGAGCCCAAATGAAGATCGAAAATCAATCCAAAGGGGCTCGGCGGTAATCTCAGCAATAAAGCAACAATTTCAACAGTCAACCAGCTTTTAGATCCAGAGAGGAGGAATTTGAACTTTGAAACTTCAGCAATCAAATCCCCTTTTAAATCTTCTCCGAAATTCAGTTTTTCCTTCTGTTTTGGGGGGTTTTGTGATTTTCAAATCTGAACTTTTTGTTTGGATCTTTGAAGTAGAAATGATCACAAGTGACTTCTCGCTCATATATCACCCCAAGCCGCGTTCTTTTCATCCAAAAATGTGGGAATGCGCTAAAAAAATAAGACCGCTCAATAAAACACGATTCTGGTCGCTAAAAGCCCCATTCCCGTCACTAAGAGTGCCAAATCTGGTCGTTAAAGGTGTGCACCAGATCCTGTTGCACCAACAATATTTGTTTTCACTAAAAAGGCTCTAACTCCACCATACGAACTCAGAATTCAATGATCCTTGTTCCTATGAGTCAGAAATAATAATACGAACATAGCCCTTCAATCGAAACTCAATTCAGAGCTCATTTGCTCAGTGCGATATCCATTTTGCTAGTTAAACAATTAACTCGTATTTCACATCAAAAACCCAATCACGACTTAATGAAATTAGACCAAACTTTCCAGATTACTCCTATAATTCATTATCAAAATTGCGGAAGTCTTGAAATTAAATTTCAATCTCTAAAACTAAAATTGGACCTTTGGATCATTACATGCTTATGCTCAAAACGGCAAAATCTTCCAAAAACTCTTCCAAAACTTATCTGAGCCTCATGGGACCCCAACCAAACATGCCAACACACCCCATGACATCATTTAAACTTGTTCCAACCTTTGGAACATAGAATTACCCTCGGATCCAGTCTTAAGAATTCCAAAACTTCCGAATTCCGAATTCGATCAAAAAGTCTATCAACCCTCATCCGAATGACCTGAAATTTTGCACACACATCATAAATGACACAACAGACCTACTCCAATTTCCGGAATTCCATTCCAACCCCAATATTAAAATTTTCACTACAGACCGGAAAACTCCAACTTTTCAATTTCGCCAATTCGAGCCTAAATCTACCATGGACCTCCAAAATACATTCTGGACGTGCTCCCAAGTCCAAATTAACCTAACGGAGATAACCAAATTATAGAAATCCAAATCCGAGATCGAATACTAAAAAGTCAAAACTTGGCCAAACCTTTCAAATTTAAAGCTTCAAGTTGAGAATTGTTCTTCCAAATCTATTTCGATTATCCTGAAAACCAAAACCGACGATTTATATAGTTCATAATACATAATACGGGGCTACTGATGCTCGAGAACTGGCGAGGAAATTGTAAATGCTCAAAACGACCGGTCGGGTCGTTACACACACACACACAGGTATACATTGATATACATGTGATACACAATTGATACAAATATTGTACATATGTGATACACAGTTTGATACACATAGCATTTTTTTCATGTTCAATTTTTACTTCGAATTTTCAATTCAAACCACCTTAAAACTTTACCAAATCATCCCAAAACTGAGATTCAATCTTCTTAAAATGTACCTAATCTCTTTTTAATAACACTCACTCAAAAGAAAGCAAACATTTGGCATTTATTTGCTACAAATAGCTCATTGGCTAATATTAGTAATATTTGGCTAATATTAGTAATATTTTATGAATAGACCAATTTTTGTAATGAGCTACTTATAAATGGACATAGTTGGTAGTTTCCCTTTTCTTTTGTAGTATATCAATATTATATGATCTTCATTTTAAAGAATTATTTCTATTTCTTTTGGCGTTCATGCATATATTATAGTTGAAACAATGCAATACTATTTAGTTTGTTATTTCTCAAGAATGTATATGCTCTTTTAATATTTATTCAAATAAAATAATAAAATAGATTAAATTCTTTTACAATAAATATTTGATATCAACTCTCTCTTTATATAACTAATTTTAAATTGAATATTAATATTATCCGTTTTTATAATTTAATATTCAATAGTACTTTTTGAAAGAATTAGCCAAACACAATTGGTTATCAAATATTGTAAAAAGCATCACTAAAATAAATTAACCAAACACACACTGTTATTCTTCAAAAGTACTTCTGAATACAAATACTTTCTAAAAGAAGCAGTTTTTGATAGTTTGGCCAAATGGGCTTTTAGTTGTGGATACACCCATATACTTTAAAATCACTTTTTCTTTTTTTGAAATCCTATACCAATATACTCCCTATGAGGTATATCCATAAATAAGTATTACAATATGACAAATATATATATTAAAATTAAAAATCATAAGTTTTATGTATCACCATTTATGAAATTTAAAAAAGAAAGAAAAACATTTTTGTTGAAATTTTATTCATGTTTGTGATTAGAAAAGAAAATAAAGATTTATTGAAACATTTATATTTCAGAACTCGTAAATAAAAAATTAATAAATATGTTATTAGAAATTCTACTAGAATAATAAGATACACCGTGGTTGTCATGACCCAAACCACCCCCGATCGTGATAGCGCCTATCACAGTACTAGGCAAGCCGATTCAACATTTACCACATCGAGTTCTTTCATAAATTCATTTTTCTAGAACAGATTAAGTCTCAAATCTTTCATTTTAAATATATCAAAAGAAATATGCGGAAACAAGTACGAAAATACATCAACACAACCCGAATCTGGTGTCACTAATCATGAGTCACGAAGTACAACTCAACATTATCTGCTTAATACAAAAAAAGTCTAAAATATAAAGTACTAGGATAGGAAGGAGAAAGGAAGGGCTGTGAACGCCGTGCAGCTACCTTGCAATCCCCGGATGAGACTCTGAAGGTACTAAAAGCTCTCACTATGATGCTCAGGCACCTAGATCTACACACAAGGTGCAGGGAGTAACATGAGTACGCCAACTCAGTAAGTAACTAAAGTAAATAAAGTTTGAATGCAGTGACGAGAAATTAAATAATATGCATACTTTATCAAGAATCTCAACAGAATTACCAAAGTCAAAATCTGCAGTTCAATAACCAAATACATCGTAAAAACTCCAGTTTCAATGAAAATACTTTAACGCATTTATTCAACATTTTTCAGAAGATGCTCAGTTAATAAAGAAGAGGGAAAACAGAAAATCTCATAAACAAGCCCCTCGGACAAAGTATCACTCATAAGTATAGCCTCTCGGACAAGCTTCTCAGTCACTCGTGACTCAGCTCTCGTCAATCAGTACTCACATTCAGCACTTCAGCTCAATAAATATCTCATAATAATAACCACTATAGCGTGCAGTCCGATCCCAAAAATATATAGTCGACTATGCTCAGTGGGGGTGTACAGACTCCGAAGGGGCTCCTACAGCCCAATCGCTATATCGCTGTGGTGCGCAGCCTGATCCAATATATCGCTGCGGCGTGTTGCCCAGTACATATATATAACTATCGTTGCGGCGTGTAGCCCAATCAATATATATATAATCCTCATCATCAGGTCCTCGACCTCTCTCTCAGTCATTAACCTCACAGTCACTCGGGCATGTCAGTGACAATCAGGGAACTCAGCCAAAACAGTTTTCATATATTTGAAAGTAGAGTAATAAAACTGAATAAAATAATAAACATGTAAAATAATGACTGAGGATATGCTTTCAAATCAAAACAAAGTGAGGAAAGTAGTAAAATACCCCTTAAGGGTCCAAACAGTTCGGCACAAGGCCCAAACATGGCATTCAACCCAAGTTAACAGATTCATTTGTAAAACACATGAAAATCATATATAGATTATCAAAATATGCAACTATACAGTCGTTGCGGGATGAACCAAGTCACAATCCCTACGGGTGCACGCTCACACACCCGTCACCTAGCATGTTCCTCACCTCATTTATCAAAACAGTACAAAATTTCGGGGTTTCATACCCTCAGGTCTAGATTTACAATCGTCACTTCCCTCAAACCGGATGAAATCCAATTCCCCGACACCCTTGCCTCTCGACTCGGCCTCAACTCGCGTCGAATCTATCCAAAATCATAATCAAAACATCAATATATGCTAGGGGAACAAAGCCAATGCGAAAATAATTAAATTACATCAAAAATCCCAAAATTGGTCAAACCCGACCCCGGGCCCATGTCTCAGAATCCGATAAAAATCACATCAATAGAATCCTTATCCTCCCACAAGTCCATACATACTAGGAACATCACAATCGGTCCTCAAATCCCCAATTTTACCTCTCCAATTTCAAGCCCTATTTTTCCCAAATTTTCACCCTTAATCTCATAAATTTCATGTTTAAACAACTTAAAATCACCATAGAATCAAGTTTTAGACTCAAGAAACTCACCTCAATAAAAACCCTCTTGATTCCCTCTTTAAAACCCTCTAAAAAGCTTCCAACTCCGGATAAAATGGTGGAAAACAACCCAAATTTCGTGAAGGGGAACTTATATACTTTCTGACTCAGGGATTCCGCACATGTGGTCCTTTTCCCTCTTCTGCGGTACCGCTTCTGCGGTCTAGCCAACCACATATCCGGTTTTCACTTATTCTCCTGGAACCGCATCTGCGACTTCCTACCTACACCTGCGGTCACGCAGGTGCGTTCCTTTTTCTGCACCTGCGGATTCTGCCCTTTTTCACTTGTAGCCGCATCTGCGACTGCTTCCTCGCTCTTGCGGACGTCGCACTTGCAGTCCCCTAACCGTAGGTGCGGTTATGACAGAACCAGCAGCTTCAGCTGCATCCTCAAATTTCCAAACTTTTCGACAACCATCCGAAATCATTCTGAGGCCCCCGAGACCTCATCCAAAAATACGAACAAGTCACATATCACTATTCAAACTTATACCAACCTTCAAAACACTCAAAACAACATCAAATTATCAAAACACCCTCGTATTCAAGCCTAAGGATTCCAAATCTTCCAAAATTCGCAAAAGACCAAAAAGTATATCAAACCTCACCCGAATGACCTGAAAGTTTGCACACACGTCACAAATGACACAACAGACCTACTCTAATTTTCGAAATTCCATTCTGACCCCGATATCAAAATTTCCACTACCAACCGAAAAATACCAAAATTCTAATTTCGCCAATTCAAGCCTAAATCTACCACGGACCTCCAAATTATATTCTGATCACGCTACTAAGTCCCAAATCACCTCACGAAGCTATCCGAACCATAAAAAAACATGTTCCTAGATCATTTACTCACAAGTCAACTTCCGGTTGACTTTTCCAACTAAAGCTCCCCAAAAAGAGACTAAGCTTCTCATTCCTCTCCAAAAACCATTCCGAAACCCGAATCAACCAACCCAATACCACATAATATAGTTGAATAACACATAAAGAAACAGAAATGGGGAGAATGGGACTGTAACTCATGAAACGACCGGCCGGTTCATTACATCCTCCCCCTCTTAAACAAACGCTCAGCCTCGAACGAGTCAAGAAACATACCTAAAGCCTCAAATAGGTAAGGATATCTGCTCCGCATCTCCTGCTCGGTCTACTAGGTGGCCTCCTCCACGGGCCGACCTCTCCACTACACTCTCACTGAAGCTATATCCTTTGATCTCAACTTTTGAACCTGACGCTCCAAAATAGCCACTGGCTCCATATCATAAGTCAAATCACTATCTAACTAAACCGTGATGAAATCCAAAACATGAGACGAATTGCCAATATACTTCCAGAGCATAGAAACATGAAATACCGAATGCACACTCGACAAGCTGGGTGGCAAAGCAAGTTCATAAACCATCTCCCCAATCCTCCGAAGCACCTCAAAAGGCCCAATGAACCGAGGACTCAATTTACCCTTCTTCCCAAATCTCATAACACCCTTCATGGGTGAAAACTTCAGTAGGACCTTTTCCCCAACCATGTAGGACACATCCCGAACCTTTTTGTCAGCATAACTCTTTTATCTCGACTACGTTGTACGAAGCTGCTCCCGAATCACCTTCACCTTGTATAAAGCATCTTGCACCAAGTTTGTAACCAAAATTCTAGCCTCACCCGGCTCAAACCAACCAACCAGAGATCTATACCGTCTCCCATATAAAGCTTTATATGAAGCCATCTGAATACTCATCTGATAAATGCTGTTATATGCAAACTCCGCGAGCGGTAGAAACTGACCCCATGACCCTCCAAAATCAATGACACCATCGCGCAACATGTCCTCCAATATCTGAATAGTGCGCTTGGACTACATGTTCGTCTGAGGGTGAAAAGTTGTGCTCAACTCAACCTGAGTACCCAACTCTCGCTGCACAGCCCTCTAAAACTGTAAAGTGAACTAAGTACCTCTATCTGAAATGATGGAAACTGGAACCCTGTGCAGGCAAACAATATCTCGGATATAAATCCCAGATAATCACTCTGAAGAATAGGTAGTACACGTAGGAATGAAGTGCGCGGACTTGGTCAGTCGATCCACAATCACCCAAATAGCATCAAACTTCTTCAAAGTCAATGGGATTCCAACTACAAAGTCCATGGCGATCCTCTCCCACTTCCATTCTAGAATATCTATCTGCTGAAGCAAGCCACCTGGTCTCTGATGCTCATATTTCACTTGCTGAGAATTGAGACACTGAGCTACAAATCCCACAATATCCTTTTTCATTCTTCTCCACCAATAATGTTGTCTCAAATCCTGATACATCTTCGCGGCACCCGGATGGATGGAATACCGCAAGCTATGGGCCTCCTCCAGAATCCACTCCCGAAGCCCATCTACATTGGGCACACATATACGGCTATGCATCCTCAATACTGCATTATCACCAATAGTCACATATCTGGCATCGTCGTGTTGAACTCTATCCTTAAGGACAAGCAAATGAGGATTATCATACTGGCACTCTCTGATGCAATCAAACAAGGAAGACCGAGAAACCACACAAGCTAAGACTCGACTGGGCTCCGAAATATCCAACCTCACAAACCAATTGGCCAAGGCCTAAACATCAACTGCAAGAGGTCTATCCCCAACAAGAATATATGTCAAACTACCCATACTCACCACCTTCCTACTGAAGGCATCAGCCACTACTTTGGCCTTTCCCGAATGATACAAGATAGTGATATCATAATCCTTTAGAAGCTTCAACCATCTCCGCTGCCTCAAACTAAGATCTTTCTTCTTGAACAAGTGCTGGAGGCTACGATGATCAGTAAACACCTCACAAGACATGCCATATAGATAATGCCTCCAAATCTTTAACGCGTGAACAATGGCAGCCAACTCTAGATCATGAAAAGAGTAGTTCTTCTCATGGGGCTTCAACTGACGAGAAGTATAAACAATCACTCTACCCTTCTGCATCAACACACACCCAGTTCCAACTCTCAAAGCATCACAATATACAGTATATAAACCTGACGCTGATGGCAAAACTAAGACTGAGTGGTGGTCAAGGCAGTCTTGAGCTTCTGAAAGCTTGCCTCATACTCATCCGACCACATGAAAGGAGCACCCTTTTGAGTTAATCTAGTCAAGGGTGATGCAATATATAAAAATCCCTGAACGAACCGACGGTAATATCCTGCCGAACCAAGGAAGCTACGAATCTCTATGGCTGAGGATGGTCTGGGCCAACTCTAAACCGCCTCTATCTTCTTCGGATCAACCTGAATACCCTCACTAGACACCACATGCCCAAAGAAATCCACTAAACTAAGCCAGAACTCACATTTGGAGAACTTTGCATAAAGCTTCTCCTCCCTCAATCTCTGTAACACAACTCTCAGATGCTCCGCGTGCTCTTTCTAACTACGTGAGTATACCAGAATATCATCAATGAAGACAATCACAAACCAGTCAAGATAAGGCCGAAAACAAATTGTTCATCAAATGCATGAACGCTGCTGGGGCATTGGTCAGCCCAAAAGATATCACAAGGAACTCATAATGACCATATCGGGTCTTGGAAGATGTCTTAAGAATATCTGAGTCCCTGATCTTTAACTGGCTATACCCTGACCAGAGATTAATCTTGGAGAACATTCTCGCTCCCTGAAGCTGGTCAAATAAATCTTCAATACGAGGCAAACGATACCTGTTCTTGATTGTAACTTCGTTCAACTGCCTTTAATCAATGCACATCCCCATCGTGCCATCCTTCTTCTTTACAAATAGAACAGGTGCACCCCAAGGCGATACACTAGGCCGAATAAACCCTTATCAAGTAGTTCTTGAAGCTGCTCCTTCAACTCATTCAACTCCGCCGGTGCCATACGATATAGTGGAATATAAATGGGCTAAGTGTCCGGCACCAAATCAATACCAAAGTCAATATTCTTGTCTAGTGGTATGCCCGGCATGTCTGCAGGAAATACATCGAGAAAATCTCATACTACTGGAATAACATCAATACTAGGAGTCTCTGCACTGACGTCCCTCACAAAAGCTAAGTATGAGAGACAACCTTTCCCAACCATCTGTTGGGCCTTCAGAAATGAAATCACCCTACTGGGGATAGAATCACTTGAACCTCGCCACTCAATCTATGGCACACTCGGCATAGCCAACGTTACTGTCTTAGCATGACAGTCCAATATAGCACGATACAGAGATAGCCAATCCATGCCTAATATCACATCAAAGTCCACCATACAAAGCAATAAAAGGTCCACCCAGGTCTCCATACCCCCAAATAGTCACCACACATGACTGGTATACATGGTCCATAATAATAGTATTGCCCGCCGGAGTAGATACATGAACAAATGAAACAAGAGACTCACGGGGCGTATCTAAATAATGAGCAAAATATGATAACACATATGAAAAAGTGGAACCAGGATCAAATAATACAAAGGCATCTATGTGGCAAACTGAGACAATACCAGTAATCACAGCATCTGAAGCAATAGCATCTAGTCTTCCTGGGAGGGCATAGAAATGGGCCTGACCACCACCTGATCGACCTCCCCTTCTAGGTCGACCCCTAGCTGACTAACCTCCACCCCTAGCTGACTGAGCAGGTGGTGAAGTAACTGGAGCTGAAGTCAAGGGTTGACTCCTCTGCTAAGATGGACCCTCAAGAAGATGAGGACACTGCCTCCTCATATTTCCAAACTCTCCACAATTGTAACAACTCCCTGGTGCGGGGAACGGGGAGTGAAAGGAACTCCTAGCACCAGAATGAACAGTAGAAGGACCTGGCATAGAAGATCCCCAAACTGATGAGCACGTGATGAACTCTAAGCTAGTAGGGCACTAAGTGATGAGTGGCCCTGATGAGAATTATGAGAACCATGGCCCGATGATGCTCCACGATGAACTGGGCTAGCCGACTGAGCATATCTGAAGGGACGACCTCTGCCATGCTAAAATTGACCTCTTGAAGGAACACCACCAAAACTTGTCACGCCCCGAACTTGGGGGGGCGAGACCAGCACCTGGTGCCTTACCTATCATTGCGTACCAACTTGCGACTAAGATATTCTGAACATATAATGTCATACTTTGGCCATGGGCCACATTGCAAGACAATTGCGAATACTGACTAAATCTCAATATAAAGCTGGGCCGAAAGACCGTCATAACTACTACAGCTGACAAACCAACAAAATATACATAAAAGGCCTACAAGCCCAACATACTGCATTAACTAACATGATTTGTCTACAAGCCTCTACTAATGGATATACTGTGATCGGAAAAGCTCCCCAACCCACTCATAACATATATACATAAATATACAAGATGTACATATGGCTCTAGACCCGGTAACTCCGAAAGGCATGGAGCTTACCGATCAAGCTAAACTCGGGCAACACTTAATGAGGAGGTCTATCCATTTGTATGTCTGAAACTGCCCGCATGAAATGCAGCGCACCCAGAAAAGGGACGTCAGTACAAAATAATGTACCGAGTATGTAAAACAATATACTAAAAGCTAAAACTGAACTTATAATATAATAACTGAAAGAAACTGTAAGTGAAAGATAATATGAAGATATGTTTACCTGCTGATACTGACTCAGCTCTCTCCATATAATAAGTAAAATAGTTGTTCGGCCTTATAAGTCTCGGTACATATATATAACTGCTCTGCCGTAGTAGGCTCGCTCATAGGTGCTCGGCCATACTAGGCTCTATATATCGGCCAACTGGGCTCACTCATAGGCGCTCGAAAACAGTAGGCTCGGTATATAACTTACCATCTGATCAGAGGTTGCCCAATAGGGGCCTACCCATCGATTATAGCTCGATGGTAATGAAAATACTTTAATACTGTACATATAAATTCTCTGCTCTCTTGACTGAAAGAAGGAAATACTCAATTGAATATGAAGTCCCGATATGGAGAATATCGTAACTTACAAAACTAGGATAATATACGTAATTTGCGAGACTAGCAAAATATACGTAAATTCCGGGATATGAATTTTTCTTTATGACTCGTTATCAAACTTTTGTAATTACGAGATCATACAAAATGAAGGAATAGCTTAGCCTTAACATACCTGGAGTAGAAAAAAATTTGTGTGATATTTTTTAGAAGGATTGCACCGTACTCCCTTAGAATTGCAAAATCTCCTTGTTATTACGTAGTGCAATTTCGTATGAATTTCTTTACCAATCTAAGAATTTTCATTTCTTATTGTAAAATAACAGCTGATATGAACTTTAAAAATATTCTCCAAAATGGAGTTTTGATGCCAAAATTAGCATAATTGTGATAATGACTAAATATATTTGCGTTTAACGTTTTTGTGCTTTCAGGCTTAATAGGTTGTCCAAGTGTCTTATTAACCTTGAATCTAAATCAAGAGTCATTAGACTCTTTGTACTTCCTGCCACGTTGTTACTTTCATACTTATCCAAAAAATTTAATTAATTTAATTAGGTAATATTTCGGTACTCAGTAATTAACCAATTACCCGCATAATTAAGAATTGTCTCAAATTTCTTAAAATTCTACTTATATTTAATACACTGTATACATCCCACTATCATGGTCATATGGTACCTTGTATGGTACTAGTCCGAAAATACCGGGTATTACTGCACGGCCCATATTTTATCTCAATATATCAACATGGACAAAAATTCAATTTCTTTGACTTGCTTCCCCACTCACCTTCATGAATTTACTCATTACTTGTTTGGAATCGCATAATGCTTATAATCTCAAAATAATTCCAATCCCGATCTTACGTCGATTAACTTACGACAAAACTTAAACATACGAAAATGCGGGATGTAACATCATTCCCCCCTTTGAAACATTCGTCCTCGAATGTTGACTGATGCACTTATCATTCTCATAACCCATAGCTCTTATGATACTTTAGTGCTCCTCTTGTCATCTAAATTGTTCCGTGAGTAAGTCCAAAGGCTTGGTCATTCCTCCCTTTAGTCCTCTTCCTTATACCGCGAGTTGTGGTTAGGATCTTTCCAATCTCGTACATGTTGCTACCTTCTATCATGCAGCCTGTACGACTTTGACCTTGTAAGTGCACCTATGCGATTCTTCTCCTCTTTTTCCTCTAGCTTCTAGCCAATCTCTAGACCTCCTCCGCAAACATATACAGAGCTTGATGAAATGTCCCTCTAGGCATTTGTATGTATATTAAAGTTCTTTGATCGGTATTTTGTTGAAATTATGATTATTGCTACATCTTGTTTCATAGAACCTGTTATCTAACCACGTGATTTTTACCATATCTAGGTAGGTCATACTATATCATAACTTTTACCTCGATTTATCGTTGCTGAGGTATGATATCAAATTCCAGCTTACTCTTGTTGCTTATCCAATATATATAAATCTAAGTCCTTCAATGATTCCTTATTACAGTTCATCTTAAGAATGATGACCTAATCTCATGTCATACTTTGTAACTTGTATCCGTCCATTGTTAGTTCACCTCAATGTTGATCTATAATTCCCCACTTGAAGTTGAAATTTCTTATGTAATACATTTTAATGGGGCCCATGTCTCATCGGAAACATCTGGAGTAATTAGATTGATCCATCTAGGGGTGATACTATACGTCCATAACAATACTTTATAGCATCCTAATGTAACTCACCTTATATGGGTAGTTTAGTCCCTTATAATTCATGAAATTCTCTTCAAGCCATTACTCAATCGAAGGCCCAAACGTCATCCTTTATCTATCAAATCACCCCCTCATTCTACTACTAGGGCATTATTATATTTCTTCTTAATGCTACTAGTCATATGCTCATTTGCTATACTGAGATTTATATAATTTAGAGAACCCATCAGCTTTCTCTCATTTTCGTGGAGTTAATCATGAGGGCTTATCCATTCTCATCACCTTTTCACTCAATCTTTCTTATTCCTACTCATATCTTCCTACCATCTTGTTGCTCTACCATGTTATAACTTGCGACCCATAAATATCCATTTATACTACTCGCAACCTTCTTTCAACTTCCTTGCACTATAGATTTTCTTGTGTTATTCTGGAATATCAAGCGGAACATCATATCGTCTCTAACTCTTCTTTTGCTCTTAAATAGACCTCTTGGTATCTATAAACCATAGGCTATAAGATATGCCACTGACGATGTCGCTACCATTCCTGGATATTGAATCCCCGTGCTTCTAGACTTCTACCCAAAGTATGTGCTATTCACAACCTTCTACATTAGAGTATCTCGTATGTTGTTCACCTTTACCTTACTTACTTAAAATCTTGCATCATATCTTCTATCTCCTTCATAACCTTCGTTCCATATAGGTGGGATTCACATCCACAACTTGAACTTCTATTACAATACTTGCACCTTTTTTACATGATTCGTGGAGAGCTTTATACTGACTTCTTAGGAGGCCAGTATTCTTGTATCTGGACCTTTGATATTAAAAGTGACTCTGCAATGTTCTCAGTCACTATGTCCATAATTTTCTGGGTTTAATAATCAAACTCCTTATTCACTTAGTTAATGTAACTCTTTAGTTTCTTCTTTCCTCTGATCAACCTTTAGGTAGGCTTAAGCTATCTTCCGATCTGTGGCTCATGATGTTAGTTATTACTTTTAGCTTTTCATGGCGCCATGGAATATTCGTGATACAATCCATTAGCAATTCAATCCTTTGTCTATTACCTGGGCTCAATTCTTTCTTTTGACGTATACTAGAAATTTCTAAGGTTGTATATGTTGTATGTATAAAACTTCGAACCCTTAAGTGCGTTCATAACGTAACCAACTCTGGATCATTGATCGAATAATTCCTTTTGTTCCATCTTAGCTTTCTATAAACGTGTCTATTACTTTTCCTAGTCTTTCTGCCCCCTTGTTGCGTCTATACTTAGCTTATCTTGGTGCCCACATATATTGAAATTCCATACAAACCATGTGATTTTGAATATCACTTCTGATTTTACTCCATGTTCATTAGCCACGGTAGGTGCCACTTTCTTAGAGAGTGCATACAATGTTGTTTTGAGACTATTGTTACACGACCATTTCCTCTTTAGGTCATTGTGCTTAAGTTGAAGCCTTCTTCCTTATTTTCTCAGCTAGTTGATGTGCCGGAGAAATTCGGTACATTTAATACAAATTGCTTAGGTTTTAGCTTGTTTTAAATGCAATTATCTTCTATACTTATGTAATTTTAATGTTTTTGCAGTGTATGAGGTTTAAGGACCTAAGAACATGGAAATGAAATCAAAAAGCCGAAAGAGGTTAAGAAAAGAGCAAAATGTGATCGCATAGGTGAAGATGCGGGCCTAAATCCAACATGCGGACCGCATAATGCTCAAAGAAATCACAGAGTCCAACAGTTTGCTGGCCAAAGTCAGGTGCAAGAAATGCGGTCCATTATGCGACTGCATAATAGGTTTACGGGCTGCATAATGGATCATAAACTCATTGTAGAAGTTGCTGAAGGCGAAAAATGCGGTGCAAATTACGATCGCAAATCAACAATGCGGACCGCATAACCTAAATGCCACGAATGCCTGGAAACTAGGGTTTGAAGATGCGATGGACTTGAAGAGAATGCGGACCGCATGTCTGTTATGCGACAGATATGCGGTTGCATAATTGACTTGTAAGGGTGTTTTGGTCTGAAATTTGTCCCGAGTTTTGGCCCACTATAAATAGATTTATTGGGGGTTTTGTGGGGGCATCTTATCTGGTTTTTGAGCTACATTTCAAGTCTTTAATATTCCTTTCTTTTGGAAGCTTTTGAGTGAAGAATCTTGCACTTTGTAAGCTTTATGACATTTAATAATCTCACATTTCTGTATTGTAGCATGTGTAGCTAACTTTAAATACTAAGGCTGTAGACCCTAAATGGGTGTTATGTTAATGGGTGTTTACCATTGAATATATGTATAATGGTTGGTTGATATATATTTATTTCTCATTCTTCATTTATTGTTGGTGGTTGCAAACATTAACAAGTGCCATTAAATTCTTTCTTTACTTGGAAAAGTGAGTTAGAATTTGGTAGAAGTAAATATCAAAGACTGAAGGCTTTAAACCTTATTTAATAGAATCGCTTAGGAATAAGTGGGTTTTATTTGGCATATATTGATTGTTCTTAATTGAAACTCTTTTATATTTGGAAAAGTCATAAAGAGGAAATACTACCCAACTATTGAAAAATATTGTGTAGTCATTTAGATATCATTTGCATATATAAAGAACCTTCCATTAGAAGTATATCCTATTAACACCGGTAGAATTACATTCCATTGAAGGGGACACAACCTTGGTTTCCTTAATCAAACTATTTACATTCGCAACGTTACAATTAATTCTCTCATCAAATCACAATAATATCATACTCTTGTTACAATTAACTGAATAGAATTACGACTTAAGTCAAGTAACACACTACTCGAGTAACCTTTTCACGCCTATTCCCTGTGGGATTCAACCCCAACCTTATTGGGTTATTATATTTGACACCGATCGCCTTACACTATTTAATTAAAGTGTAATTTTGGAGAATTTCGGCACATTTAATACAAATTTCTTAGGTTTTAGCTTGTTTTAAATGCAATTATTTTCTATACTTATGTAATTTTAATGTTTTTGCAGTGTATGAGGTTTAAGGATCTAAGAACATGGAAATGAAATCAAAAAGCCTAAAAAGGTCAAGAAAAAAGTAAAATGCGATCACATAGGTAAAGATGTGGGCCGCAAATCCAACATGCGGACCGCATAATGCTCAAAGAAATCGCAGAGTCCAACAGTTATCTGGACAAAGTCAGGTTCAAGAAATGTTGTCCATTATGTGACCGCATAACAGGTTTGCAGGCCACATAATGGATCGCAAACTCGTTGTAGAAGTTGTTGAAGGCGGAAAATGCGGTGCAAATTGCAATCACACATCAACAATGCGGACCGCATAACCTA
The DNA here is from genome assembly GCF_000715075.1 of Nicotiana tabacum. Classification (NCBI taxonomy): domain Eukaryota; kingdom Viridiplantae; phylum Streptophyta; class Magnoliopsida; order Solanales; family Solanaceae; genus Nicotiana; species Nicotiana tabacum. Next base: position 125,123,573 of record NC_134095.1, read on the forward strand.
AATGCGATGAATGCCTGGAAACTAGGGTTTGAAGATGCGATGGACTTGAAGAGAATGCGGACTGCATGTTTGTTATGCGACAAATATGCGGTCGTATAATTGACCTGTAAGTGTGTTTTTGTCCGAAATTTGTCCCTAGTTTTGACCCACTATAAATAGGTTTATTGGGGTTTCGTGGGGGCATCTTGTCTGGTTTTTGAGATACATTCCAAGTCTTAAATATTCCTCTCTTTTGGAAGCTTTTGAGTGAAGAATCTTGCACTTTGTAAGCTTTATGGCATTTAATATTCTCATCTTTCTGTATTGTAGCATGTGTAGCTAACTTTAAATACTAAGGTTGTGGACCCTAAATGGGTGTTATGTTAATGGGTGTTTACCATTGAATATATGTATAATGGTTGGTTGATATATATTTATTTCTCATTCTTCATTTATTGTTGGTTGTTGTAAACATTAACAAGTGCCATTAAATTCTTTCTGTCATGACCCCAAATACCCGGTCGTGATTGCGCCTATCACATTTTTAGGAAAGCCAACCCAACCATCAATCACATCAAGTCTCTTTTATAAAACCATCTTTCCAACATAGGTTTAAATACCAATTTTCATAAGAAGTGTTTAAAATAGCTAAAATAATGTAGAAACCAATAAAACGTAAGACAACACAGCCCAAACATCTGGTGTCACGAAGTCTAGAGCCTTTAAATATACAAATCTGACTGCCTAAGACATAACAAGTCTAAAATGCGAGAAAATAAGGATAAGAGGAAGAAAGCAGGGTTGCGGAGGCCATGCAGCTACCTTGCAATCTCCGGCTAACTCTGACAATGCTGGGGACTTTCACTCTGCCGCTCGGGCACCTGGATCTGCACACAAGGTGCAGGGAGTAACGTGAGTACGCCAACTCAGTAAGTAACTAAAGTAAATAAGGTCTGAAAGCAGGGACGAGCAGGTAAAAATCATACAATTTACTAAATGACAGAATAACAGATCAACTCAACAGTTTAAAACCAGTTTCATCATAAAATCTTAATTTTCAGTTTAAATACTTGAAATCATATACTTAGCAATTTTTCAACAGAGGCTTATTTTAAAAGAAGAGTGAAATCAGTGAAAACATCATAACAGGGCCCCTCGGGCAGCCTCTCAGTCACTCGTACTCTCGTAACTCAGTACTCACTCTCAGCACTTGGCTCCTTAATACTTCATAATAATAGAAATCATACTAACCGTTGCGGCGTGCAGCTCGATCCATAATTTACAGTCGACTACGCTCACAAGGGGTGTGCAGACTCTAGAGGGGCTCTTACAGCCCAAGCGCTATCATAGTGGCACGCATCCCGATCCAATATACATATCGATGCGGTGTGCACCCTGATCCAATATATATGTCGCTACGGCGTGCAGCCCGATACATATAAGTATTGATGCGGCGTGCAGCCCGATCCATAATGTATATATACATATAGTATCCTCACTATTAGATTCACAACCTCTCTCAGCCATTAACCTTACAGCCTTTCGGCACAACAATAGAAATTGGGGAACTCAGCCCAAACAGTCCTCACAGTTAGAAGTGGAGTGATAAAACTAGTTTTAAACATTTAAACAGGTAAAACATGACTGAGGATAAGATTTCAACAAGTAAAGTGTGGAAAAACAGTTAAAATGTCCCTAAGGGTCCCAACAGGTCGGCACAAGGCCTCAAACACGGCATATAGCCCATAATATAGTATAAATAGCTAAAATATGGAATATCATGAGGTTCCAAATCAAATACGCAGCTTAATAGTCGCTACGGGATGGACCAAGTCACAATCCCTACCGGTGCACGCCCACACGTTCGTCACCTAGCATGTGCATCACCGCATTTATCAAAACAAGTCAAATAACGGGGTTTGTACCCTCAATTCAAAATTTATAATGGTTACTAACCTTAAATCGGTGAAAATACTACTCCACGACGCCTTTGCCCCTCGAATCGGCCTCCACTTGCGTCAAATCTATCCAAAATCAGAACGAGGACGTCAAAATATGCCAAGGAAATGAAGCTCAAGCAAAAACAATCAATAAATGGCACAAATCCAGAAATTACCAAAACCCGACCCCGGGGGCCCATGTCTCGAAATTCGATAATTTTTACATCAACGGAATCCTTATCCTCCCACGAGTCTATACATATCAAGAACACTGAAATCGGAGTCCAAAAATGACCCCCCCCCCCCCCAAATCCCCATTTAAAGGCCTCTTAAACTCAAACCCTAATCCCCAATTTTCTTCCTTAATATCCACTAAAACCATCATTAAACAATGGTAAAATGACCTTAAACCCAAATAAATAAGCTTAGGGAACTTACCCAACTGATATCCTTTAATTCCCCTTGAAATCTTATGCCTTAGCCTCTTTCCCGTCTTCAAAGTGATGAACTTAGCAAAATTTCGCGAAGAAGACAATATATACCTTCTGGCCAGGGATTTCCGCATCTGCGATCCTTTAACTGCTTCTGCAGTACCGCATATGTGGCCAAACTGCAGCTTTTGCGGTCCTTCACTTAAAAGCCCATTGCCGCTTCTGTGCTCAGCCTTTCGCACATGCGACTCCGCAGGTGCGGTCCCGCACCGCATCTGCGGTTCCTGGCAAATCCTCAAAAATCTGCTTCCGCGGCTCCTCTCCTGAACGTGCAGCGCCGCACCTGCGGTCCCCAATCCGCATGTGCGAAAATATCAAAGCAGCAAATTCAGCAATAACAACCAAAATCCAACTTCTCCGTTAACCATTTGAAATCACCCCGAGCCCCCTCCCCTCGGGATCTCAACCAAAAGCACAAACATATCCTAATACCTTATCCAAACTTGTTCCGATCATCAAATCACCCAAAACACATCGGACTGAAGCCAAATTTTTTAAAATTTTCCAGATTCCGCTTTTGATCAAAAATCCAACCAAACCATGTCTGAATGACCTGAAAATATCCACACACATCCCAAATGACCCAAAAGAACTACTGCAACTCTCGGAATTTCATTCCGACCCGTATATCAAAATCTCGCCTACCAACCGGAAATCGCCAAAATCTCAACTTCGCCAATTCAAGCCTAAACCTACTCTGAACCTCCAAAACCCATTCCGATCACACTCCTAAGTCCCAAATCACCTCCCAAAGCTAACCAAACCATCGGAACTCACATCCGAGCCCTCTAACACATAAGTCAACATTCGGTTGACTTTTCCAACTTAACCTTTCTTAAAATAGACTAAGTGTCTCAAACCTTACCAAATCCTTTCCGAACCCTAACCAATCAACCCAATCACATATAGAACCATCATACAAAGCAATTAGAAGCATAAATGGGGGAAACAGAGTGGTAACTCATGAGACGACTGGTCGGGTCATCACATCTTCCCCAACATAAACAAACGTTCGTCCTCGAACGAGTCAAGAAACATACCTGAAGCCTCAAATAGGTGAGGATATCTGCTTCGCATCTCCCGTTCTGTCTCCCAGGTAGCCTCCTCTACGGGCGACCTCTCCACTGCACTTTCACTGAAGCTATATCCTTTGACCTTAACTTTTGAACCTGACAACCCAAAGTAGTTACTGGCTCCACATTATAAGTCAGATCATCATCCAACTGGACTGTGCTAAAATCCAAAACATGAGACGGATCCCCAATATACTTTCGGAGCATAGAAACATGAAATACTAGATGCACACTCGACAAGCTGGGTGCCAACGCAAGATCATAAGCCACCTCCCCAATCCTCTGAAGCACCTCAAAAGGTCCAATGAACTGCGGACTCAATTTCCCTTTCTTCCCAAATCTCATAACACCCTTCATGAGCAAAACCTTCAACAGAACCTTCTCACCAGCCATGTAGAACACATCTCGAACCTTCCTGTCAGCATAACTCTTGTGTCTTGACTGCGTTGTATGAAGCTTCTCCTGAATCACCTTCACCTTCTCCAAAGCATCCTACACCAAATCTATCCCCAATAGCCTAGCCTCACTGGGCTTGAACCAACCAACTGGAGATCTACACCGCCTCGCGTACAAAGCCTCATATGGAGCCATCTGAATACTCAACTGGTAGCTGTTGTTATAAGAAAACTCTTCCATTGGTAGAAACGGATCCCATGACCTTCCGAAATAAATGACATAAGCACGCAACATGTCCTCCAATATCTAAAAAGTGCGCTCGGACTGCCCGTCCATCTGAGGATGGAAAGATGTGCTCAACTCAACCTGAGTACCCAACTCTCGCTGCACAGATCTCTAAAGCTGCAAGGTAAACAGAGTGCCCCTATCTAAAATAATGGAAACTGGGACACCTTGCAAACGGACAATCTCTCGGATATAGATCCCTGCCAACCGCTCTGAATAATAGGTAGTACACACCAGAATGAAGTGCACGGACTTGGTAAGCCGATCCACAATCACCCAAATAGCATCGAACTTCTTCAAAGCCCATGGGATTCCAACTACAAAGTCCATGGCGATCCGCTCCCACTTCCATTCTAGAATATCTATCTGCTGAAGCAAGCCACCTGGTCTCTGATGCTCATATTTCATCTGCTGAGAATTGAGACACTGAGCTACAAATCCCACAATATCTTTCTTCATTATTCTCCACCAATAATGTTGTCTCAGATCCTGATACATCTTCTTGGTACCCAGATGAATGGAATACCGCGAGCTATGGGCCTCCTCCAGAATCAACTCCCGAAGCACATCCACATTGGGCACAGAAATCCGGCCCTTCATCCTCAACACCTCATCATCACCAATGATCATATCTCTGGCATCATCATGTTGAACTCTGTCCTTAAGGACAAGCAAATACAGATCATCATACTGGCGCTCTCTAATGCAATCGTATAAGGAAGACCGAGAAACCTCACAAGCCAATACCCGACTAGGCTCCGAAACATTTAATCTCACGAACCGATTGGCCAAGGCCTGCACATCAACTGCAAGAGGTTTCTCCCTAACTGGAATATATGGCAAACTCCCCATAGTCACCGCCTTTCGGTTCAAAGCATCGGTCACCACATTGGCCTTCCCCGGATGGTACAATATAGTGATATCATAATCCTTAAGCAATTCCAACCACCTTCGTTGCCTCAAATTGAGATCCTTCTGCTTGAACAACTGCTGGAGGCTACGATGATCAGTAAACACCTCACCACACCATACAAGTAATGCCTCCAAATTTTCAACGTGTGAACTATGGCAGCCAACTCCAAATCATGAACGGGGTAGTTTTTCTTATGGGGCTTCAACTGACGAGAAGCATAAGAAGTAACTCCACCCTCCTGCATCAAAACACAACCAATGCCAACTCTCGAAGCATCACAATACACGGTATATGAACCTGAAGCTGATGGCAAAACTAATACTGGAGTTATGGTCAAAGCTGTCTTGAGCTTCTGAAAGCTCTCCTCACACTTGTCCGACCATACAAATGAAGCACCCTTATGAGTCAACTTGGTCAAGGGCGATGCGATAGATGAGAATCCCTGAACAAATCGGCAATAATAGTCTACCAAACCAAGAAAGATACGAATCTCTATGGCTGAGGACGGTCTGGGCCAACTCTGAACCACCTCTATCTTCTTCGGATCAACCTGAATACCCTCGCCGGACACCACGTGCCCTAAGAAAGCCACTGAACTGAGCCAAAACTCACACTTTGAGAATTTTGCATAAAGCTTATCCCCCCTCAATCTCTACAACACAACTCTCAAATGCTCCGCGTGCTCCTCCTGACTACGCGAATACACCCGAATATCATCAATGAAGAATATGACAAACGAATCGAGATAAGTCTGGAACACGTTGTTCATCAAATGTATGAACGTTTCTGGGGCAATGGTCAACCCAAATGACATCACCAAGAACTCATAATGACCATATCGGGTCCTTAAAGCTTTTTTGAGAATATCCATGTCCCTAATTTTCAACTGGTGATAACCTCAACGGAGATCAATCTTGGAGAACACTCTCGCTCCCTAAAGCTGGTCGAATAAATCATCAATGCGAGGCAAAGGATACTTGTTCTTAATTGTTACTTTGTTCAATTGTCTATAATCAATGCATATCCTCATAGTTCCATCCTTCTTCTTCACAAATATAACCGTCGCACCCCAAGGTGACACACTAGGTCGAATGAACCCTTTATCGAGGAGTTCCTGAAGCTACTTCTTTAATTCCTTCAACTCCGTTGGTGCCATACGATATAGAGGAATAGAAATGTGCTGAGTTCCCAGCACTAGGTCAATACCAAAATCAATATCCCTATCCGGTGGCATGATTGAAAGGTCCGCAGGAAACACATCGGGAAAATTCTTCACAACTGGAACAGAATCAATACTGGGAGCCTCAGCACCGACATCCCTCACAAAGGCTAGACACGAAAGACAAACCTTCCCAACCATACGCTGGGCTTTCAAGAATGAGATCACTCTACTAGGAACATAATCAGTCATACCTCGCCACTTGATCCGTGGCACACCCAGTATAGCCAATGTGACTGTCTTAGCATGACAGTCCAGAATAGCACGACACGAAGATAGCCAATCCATGCCTTAAATGACATCGAAATCCACCGTACACAATAATAAAATATCCACACGGGTCTCCAGACCCCCAATAGTCACCACACATGACCATTACATACGGTCTACGACAACGGTATCGCCCACTGAAGTAGATACATGAATAGATGAAACAAAAGACTCACGGGGTATATCCAGATAACAGGCAAAGTATGATGACACATAAGAAAAGGTGGAACCAGGATCAAATAATACAGAGGCATCTCTGTGGCAGACTGAAACAATACCTAAAATCACGGCATTTAAAGCAGCAGCATCTAATCTACCTGGGAGAGCATAGAAATGGGCCTGACCACCAGCTGATCGACCTCCCCCTCTAGGCTGACCCCTGGCTGACTGACCTCCACCCCTAGCTGGCTGGGCGGGTGGTGAAGTAACTAGAGCAGAAGTCGAGGGCTAACCCCTCTACTGAGACTGATCATCATAAAGACGAGGGCACTACCTCCTCATATGCCCAAACTCTCTACACTCATAAGAACTCCTTGGTGTTAGAGATGGGGACTGAAGGGAACCCCTAGCACCAGAATGACCAGTAGAAGGGCCTGGCATGGAAGAACCCTACAGTGATGGAGCACAGAATGGACTCTGGGCTAGGAGGGCACTAAGTGATGAGTGGGCCTGATGAGAACTGTGGCAACCATGACCTGATGATGCCCCACGATACCCTGGGTTAGATGAATGAGCCTGTCTAAAGGGACGGCCTCTGCCCCGTTGGAACTGACCCCTTGAAGGAGCACCACTAAAGCTACTAGATCCCCGAGGCCTCTTGGCCTCCCTCTCCTCTCGCTCCTGGCGGCGAACCGACTTAATCTCACGGGCGATGTCAACAACCTCCTCGAAAGTAGCACCTGTCACCCTCTCCCTAGTCATGAGAATCCAAAGTTGATATGTGAGACCATCAACAAACCTCATAATCCTCTCTCGATCTGTGGGAACCAACCAAATTGCATGACGGGCTAACTCGTAGAACCGCATTTTATATTGTGTCACAATCATCTCTCCTTGATGCAAATACTCAAACTGCCTGCGCAACTCCTCTCGACGAGACTGTGGCACATACTTCTCTAGAAAGAGAACAGAGAACTTCTTCCAAGTAAAGGGCGCTGCACCAACAGGCCTACGCCTCTCATACGCCTCCTACCAAGTGAAGGCAGCCCTGGAAAACTAAAAGGTGGTAAAAGCTAAACCACTAGTCTCTAGGATCCCCGCCGTACGAAGCATCCTCTGGAACTTATCCAAGAAACCCAAGGCATCATTGACCTCTACATAGCTGAAGATCAGAGGCTGGAGTCTACCAAACCTCACAAGTCAACGCTGCTCGTCGTTCGGCATAACTGGTACTACAAACTCCTGAGTTCATGCAATCGGTTGGGCTGGAGGTGCCCCCGGTGTTTGGAGTCCCTACACAACCTACTTAGGTGTACGAGCAACAGGAGTTTGGGCGCCTCCCCCGGCCTGAGAAGTAGCTGCGGCCGTAGTAACTGAACTGCCTGAGCTAAACCGGTACACACTGATAAGATCTGAGCTAAAGCCTCCTGAAGGCCTGGAATCACAATGGGCACAGCTGGTGCTTGAGCTGGTGCTGCTATATCATCCATAACTAGGACTTGATCCTGAGCTGGGGCAACTAGTGGATTTGTAGGTGATGCCCTAGCTACTCTGCCCCTACCACGGCCTCGACCGTGTTTTCGGCCTCTAGTGGCCCAAACTGGTGGAACTGGTGGTCGTCCACCCTGCCTGGTAGCACGTGTCCTCACCATTTGTGAGAGAATGGAATAATAAAAGTTTAGTATTCGGGTCAACAAGTTCACATGACAAGAATTTCAACAATATGAAGAATTTTCCTAAAGGTTCTGTAGCCTCTCTAGTATAAATATAGATGTCTCCGTACCGATCCGCGAGACTCTACTAAACCAGCTCATGACTCGCGAGACCTATGTAACCTAGGCTCTGATACCAACTTGTCACGACCTCAAATACCCGGTCGTGATGGCGCCTATCACATTACTAGGAAAGCAAACCCAACCATAAATCATATCAAGTCTCTTTTATAAAACCATCTTTCCAACATAGGTTTAAATACCAATTTTCATAAGAAGTATTTAAAACGGCTAATATAATGCGAAAACCAATAAAACATAAGACAACACAGCCCAAACATCTGGTGTCATGAAGTCTAGAGCCTCTAAATATAAAAATCTGATTGTCTAAGACATAACAAGTCTAAAATGCGAGAAAACAAGGATAAGAGGAAGAAATCAGGGCTGCGGACGCCATCCAGCTACCTTGCATTCTCCGAGAAACTCTGACAATGCTGGGGACTCTCACTCTTCGCTCGGGCACCTGGATCTGCACACAAAGTGCAGGGAGTAACGTGAGTATGCCAACTCAGTAAGTAGCTAAAGTAAATAAGGTCTGAAAGCAGTAACTAGCAGTTAAAATCATATAATTTACTAAATGACAGAATAACAGATCAACTCAATAGTTTAAAACCAGTTTCATCATAAAATCTTCAATTTCAGTTTAAATACTTGAAATCATATACTTAGCAATTTTTCAACAGAGGCTTATTTTAAAAGAAGAGTGACATCAGTGAAAACATCATAACAGGGCCCCTCGGGCAAGGAATCACTCAGAATATGGCCCCTAGGGCAGCCTCTCTATCACTCGTACTCTCGCCACTCAGTACTCACTCTCAGCACTCGGCTCCTTAATATCTCATAATAATAGAAATCATAGTAATCGCTGCAGCATGCAGCCCGATCCATAATTTACAATCGACTACGCTCACTGGGGGTGTGCAGACTTTGGAAGGGCTCCTACAGCCCAAATGTCATATCTTTGCGGCATGCAACCCGATCCAATATATATATCGATGCGGCGTGCAGCTCGATCCAATATATATGTCGCTACGGCATGTAGCTCGATCCATATATGTATCGCTGCGCCTTGCAGCCCGATCCATAATGTATATATACATATAATATCCTCACTATTAGGTTCTCAACCTCTCTCATCCATTAACCTCACAGCCTCTCGGCACAACAATAGAAATTAGGGAACTCAGCCCAAATAGTCCTCACAGTTAGAAGTGGAGTGATAAAACCAGTTTTAAACATTTAAACAGGTAAAACATGACTGAGGATAAGCTTTCAACAAGTAAAGTGAGGAAAAACAGTAAAAATGCCCCTAAGGGTCTCAACAGGTCGGCACAAGGCCCCAAACACGACATGCAGCCCATAATATAGTATAAATAGCTAAAGTACGGAATATCATAAGGTTCTAAATCAAATACGCCGCTTAATAATCGCTACGGGATGGACCAAGTCACAATCCCTACCGGTGCACGCCCACGCATTCGTCACCTAGCATGTGCGTTACTGCATTTATCAAAACAAGTCAAATACCGGGGTTTGTACCCTTAGTTCCATATTTATAATGGTTAGTTACCTCAAACCGGTGAAAATACTACACCGCGACACCTTTGCCCCCCGACCGGCCTCCACTCACATCGAATCTAACCAATATCTCGAATCTAACCACCACTCACCTTTGTCAAGGGAATGAAGCCCAAGCGAAAACAATTAATTAATGGCACAAATCCCGAAATTACCAATACCCGACCCCCGAGCCCACATCTCGAAATTTGGTAATTTTTATATTAACGGAATCTGTATCCTCCCACGAGTCTATACATAACAAGAATACTGAAATCGGAGTCCAAATGACCCCCCAAATCCCCATTTAAAGGCTTCTTAAACTCAAGCCCTAATCCCCAATTTTCTTCCTTAATCTTCACTAAAACCATGATTAAACAATGGATAAATGACCTTAAACCCAAATAAATAAGCTTAGGGAACTTACCCAACTGATATCCTTTGATTCCCCTTGAAATCCTATGCCTTAACCTCTTTCCCGTCTTCAAAATGATGAACTTAGCAAAATTTTGCGAAGAAGACAATATATACCTTCTAGCCAGGGATTTTCACATCTCCGATCCTTTGACCTCTTCTTCGGTACCGCATATGCAGCCGAATCGCCGCTTCTACGGTACCGCATTTGCGGCCAAACCGCCGCTTCTGCGGTCCTTCACTTGAGAGCCCACTGCTGCTTCTGCGCTCAGCCTTTCGCACCTGCGACTCCGCTGGTGCGGTCCCACGCCGCATCTGTGGTTCCTGGAAAATCCTCAAAAATCCGCTTCTACGGCTCCTCTCCCGCACGTGTGGTGTCGCACCTGCGGTCCTGTCCGCAGGTGCGAAAATATCAGAAGCAGCAAATTCAGCAACTGCAACCAAAATCCAACTTCTCTATTAACCATCCGAAATCACTCTGAGGCCCCCCGGGACCTCAACCAAAAGCACAAACATATCCTAATACCTTATCCAAACTTGTTCCGATCTTCAAATCACCCAAAACACATCGGATTCAAGCCAAACTTTCTAAAAATTTCCAAATTCCGCTTTTGATCAAAAATCCAACCAAACCACGTTTGAATGACCCGAAAATTTGCACACACATCCCAAATGACCCAACAGAACTACTGCAACTCTCGGAATTCCATTTTGACCCCTATATCAAAATCTCGCCTACCAACCAGAAATCGCCAAAATCTCAACTTCGCCAATTCAAGCCTAAACCTACTTCGAACCTCCAAAACCCATTCCGATCACACTCCCAAGTCCCAAGTTACCTCCCGAAGCTAACCGAACCATCGGAACTCACATCTAAGCCCTCTAACATAAGTCAATATCCGGTTAACTTTTCCAACTTAACTTTTCTTAAAAGAGACTAAGTGTCTCAAACCTTACCAAATCCTTTCCGAACCCTAACCAATCAACCTGATCACATATAGAACCATCATACAAAGAAATTAGAAGCAGAAATGGGGGAAACAAAGTGGTAACTCATGAGACGACTGGTCGGGTCGTCACACTTTCTTTACTTGGAAAAGTGAGTTAGAATTTGGTAGAAGTAAATATCAAAGACTCGAGGCTTTAAACCTTGTTTAATAGAATTGCTTAGGAATAAGTGGGTTTTATTTGGCATATATTGATTCTTCTTAATTGCAACTCTTTTATATTTGGAAAAGTCATAAAGAGAAAATACTACCCAACTATTGGAAAATATTGGGTAGTCATTTAGACATCATTTGCATATCTAAAGAACCTTCCATTAGAAATATATCATATTAACATCGATAGAATTACATTCTATTGTAGAGGACATAACCTTGGTTTCCTTAATCAAATTATTTACATTCTCAACGTTACAATTAGTTCTTTCTTCAAATCACAATCATATCATACTCTTGTTACAATTAACCAAATAGAATTACGACTTAAGTCAAGTAACACACTACTCGAGTAACCTTTTCACGCCTATTCCCTGTGGGATTCGACCCCAACCTTGTTGGATTATTATATTTGACACCGACCGCCTTACACTATTTAATTAAAGTGTAATTTGGGCGTATCAAATTTTGGCGTCGTTGCTGGGGAATACGGTTTTGAAATTACTAATTAGTGTGTGCTTTACTTTACGTCTTATTCTATTCCATCACACTTTGATTATTTTGCTTGGTGTTGATAGGAAAACATGGTTGAATATGAAGAACCAATAGGGAACAAATGGAAGAAAATCCCTTTGTGGACATAGATTAGTACATTGAGGATACAAATGTTATGGTACCTCCGGTTGTTGGTGCTACAACTTTCAAGGCGGAACATGGTTTAATCCTTATGCTCAAAGCGGAGGGGTTTTTTAAGAATTCCACTGATGATGATCCGACACAATATCTTAGAAACTTCTTGGGTGTGTGTAAGATGCATAAGTAGAAGAACGTCTCTGATGATGCCCTAGGTTAAGGGTGTTCAAGTACTCACTAGCTGGGGACGCAAGGAAATGGCTTCAAAATATGCCACCAAACTCCATTCATTATTGGCCTGAACTTGTCCGAGCATTCTTAGCTAAATATTTCCCGCAAAGTAAGAAGTCTGATCTCTACGATAAAATTTTCTTTTTCAAGCAAGTATCGGGAGAACACCTACATGAGGCATGGGATCGATTCAAGTTAAATTTGGTGAGGTCTTTCAATCATGGTTTTCCAGATTCTATCTTGTTGGATAAATTCTACATAGGTTTAGATCCTATGAACCAATCTATAGCCAAGAATGCAACTGATGGATCTTTTATGGACAAATCATTCGCAAGGGTCACACAAATACTTGAAAAAAAGGCAAAGCATAATCAAGCTTGGCACTCAGAGGACACCACAGCTGGAATTGCATATGATTCTCCTTCCTTGACCACCATAATCAAGGAAAATCAAGAGAGATCAAGTGATCGCAGGGCTTGCCACAAATGTCAATGTGTTGACAAAGATGTTCACCGAAAGCCAAACAAAGAAGGTAAATATGGTAGAGGATGTGCAACCCATATCAAATGAAGACTTTGAGGAGGAAAACTATGTCAACAACTCTCAAAGAGGTTATCAAAGGCAGCATTACCAAGGTCAAGGACAACAAAATCAATGGAGGCCTAACCTGCAAGGGCAAGGCAACCAACAGTGGAGAAATGACCAAGGTAGCTCACATCAAGGAAATTGGAACAAAAAAAAAAAACAACTTCTCAAATTGGAGTTCAAACCCTTATGTTCCTCCAAAGGGTCAATATTCAAATCAAGGTTCCTAGAGTGATTCCAAGTTGGAAAGCATGCTTGAACGGGTATTGCAAAATCAAGAGAAGTCCGACACTTCTATAAGGAATATGAACGAGCTTGTTAGCTCTCATACCACATCCATTCAAAAATTAGAGATGCAAATGAGAGACCTCTCTAGGGAATAAAATCCGAAGCAAAAAGGGACACTTCCAAGTGACACAATTGCAAACCCAAAGGGTAGTGGGAGTGGTCCAACTTCTCATATCATGGCAATTACTACTCAGAGTGGGAAGGTACTACAAGGAGGGATTGAACAAGTGGTTGAAGTAAAAGAGTCCAAACATGAGGTTGAGGTTGAAGAGCCAAGTATTGCTGAAATGGAAAAGGTTCCGGAAGAGTTGAAAGTGCAAGAACGAAATTGGGAAAGGTAAAAGAGACACCAAAAACACTACCACCTATTCCTAGACCTCCTCCTCCAATCCCTCAAAGCCTTGCTAGGAAGGTTGATGATAGCAAACTCGAAAAGTTCTATGACATTTTTAAGAAATTATCAGTGAATATTCCATTTGTGGAAGCATTTCAAGAGATGTCAGGTTTTGCCAAATATTTGAAAGACTTGATTACCAAGAAGAGAACCACCAAGAATGAAGTGGTGAATGTGACTCACCCTGTTAGTTCCATCATTGCAACATCCACCGTTCAAAAGAAAGAAGACCCGAAAGCTTTTACTATTCCATGTACTATTAGGGCACATGATTTTGCAAGAGCCCTTTGTGATAATAGGGCTAGCATCAACTTAATGCCTCTTGCCATTTACAAGCAAGTAGGGATAGGTATGCCAAGGCCCACAAGTATGAGATTGCAAATGGATGATCGTTCCATAAAGAGACTGGTGGGAATCGTCGATGATGTGCTTGTTAAAGTGGGAAAGTTTCATTTACCCCCGATTTCGTAATCCTTGATTGTGCGGTTGACAAAGATATCCCTATCATTTGGGAAGACCATTCCTTGACACAGGAAGAGCACTAATGGATTCGGAATGGAATGAGATCAAATTCCATGTGAATGATGAAGAGGTTACATTCCAAGCAAGAAAGGATATAAAACTACCACATGAATATGAAACCATCTCGGTAATTGATGTTGTTGATGTATTGGAAGATGAGGTTGAAATGAAGATGGAAGAACAATGCCTCGGTGAGGCGTTGGCGGCTATTTTGGTGAACTTTGATGGTGAAGATATGGATGGGTATATGGAATCGGTCAATGCATTGGAGGGGATTGAGTCCTACACTTATGCTCCGGCAAAGATCTCTCTCGACTTGGAGAATAGAGTTACTCCTCCCGCAAAGCCTTCTATTATTGAGCCACAACAACTAGAGCACAAACCACTTCCACAACACTTGAGGTATAAATTTCTTGGCTCAAATGATACTTTACTGGTAATCGTTTCTTCTTTGTTGAATGATGTGCAGGTAGAACAATTGTTGTATGTCTTGAAAGAGCATAGGCAAGCTATTGAATGGACAATTGCGGACATCCAAGGGATTCCTGCCGAAATTTGCGAACACAAGATCCAATTGGAGAATGAGATTAAACCAAGTGTGGAGCACCAACGACGGTTGAACTCGTCCATGTAAGAGGTGTTAAAGAAAGAAATCATCAAGTGGTTGGATGCTAGGGTAGTCTACCCCATTGCTGATAGTTCTTAGATGAGCCCAATGCAATTTGTGCCAAAAAGGGAGGCATGACCGTGATTGAAAATGATAAAAATGAGCTCATCCAAACAAGAACGGTGACTGGATGGAGGGTGTGCATGGATTATCGAAAGCTCAATAGTGCCATGTGCAAAGACCATTTCCCTATGCCTTTTATTGGTCAAATGCTTGATCGGCTAGCGGGAAGGTCATTCTATTGCTTTCTTGATGGATATTCCGGTTACAACCAAATCAACATAGCATTAGAGGACCAAGAGAGACAACATTCACTTGCCCTTATGGAACTTTTGCCTTTAGCCGGATGTCGTTTGGTTTGTGCAACGCTCTGTCTACTTTTCAAAGATGCATGATGTCCATCTTCTCTGACATGGTGGAGGATTTTCTTGAGGTTTTTATGGATGGTTTTTTGGTGGTAGGTGACTCTTTTGAGCATTGTCTAAATATTCTTAGACAAATGCTCAAGAGATGTGAGGAGACCAACCTTGTGCTTAACTTGGAGAAATGTCATTTCATGGTGGATGAAGGCATTGTATTGGGGCATAAAATTTCAAAACATGGCATTGAGGTTGACCGGGAAAAGATCGAGATCATTTCCAAGCTTCCTCTACCTACTTCAGTTAAAGGTGTCCGAAGTTTCTTGGGGCATGCCGGATTTTATAGGCATTTCATCAAGGATTTTTCCAAGATTGCAAATCCTATGCGCAAACTCCTTGAGAAAGATGCAAAATTTGTGTTTGACGAGAAATGCTCAAACCCTTTGAAGAATTGAAACAAAAGCTCACCACGGCAACTATTATTGTCACACCCGGTTGGTCTCTTCCATTCGAACTCATGTGTGACGCTAATGGTGTAGCTATTGGAGCAGTGCTTGACCAACGTCACAACAAGGTTCTTCACCCGGTCTATTATGCAAGCAAGACACTCAATGGAGCGCAAATGAATTATATGGTGACTAAGCAAGAACTTCTTGCCATTGTCTATGCCTTTGAGAAATTCCAGGCTTACTTGTTGGGATCCAAGGTGATAGTGTACACAGATCATGGTGCTCTTCGCTATCTTATGTCAAAGAAGGATGCAAAACCTAGGTTGATTCGGTGGGTCCTGTTATTGCAAGAGTTTGACTTCAAAGTAAAAGATAGAAAAGTGATGGAAAATCAAGTGGCGGATCATTTATCAAGGCTTGAAAAGGCAGGGAGACCAAAGGGAGATCTTGAAATCAATGATACTTTCCCGGATGAACACATATTGGCATTATCTAGCACTTTTGCTCCTTGGGATGTCGATATTGCTAACTACTTGGTTAGTGACCTTATTCCGGATGGATTGGAATCCTATCAGAAGAAGAAGTTTTTGAGAGATTGTCGGAAATACTATTGGGAAGAACCATTCTTGTTTCGTGTTTGTGCTGATAACAACATCCAAAAGTGTGTTCCAGAAGAGGAGATTATGCCAATTCTAAAGGCATGCCATGACTCACCGGTCGGGGGTCACCATGGGGGCAATCGAACGGCGGCAAAGGTTCTTGAATGTGGTTATTATTGGCTGTTGATTTATCATGATGCCAATCAAATGGTCAAGGCTTGTGACCAATGCCAAAGGTAAGGATCAATATCCAAGAGGCATGAAATGCTAATGCACTTTGTGTTAGAGATAGAGATCTTTGATGTGTAGGGAATTGATTTTATGGGCCCCTTTGTAAGCTCGTGTGGTATGAAATATATCTTGTGGCTATGGACTATGTGTCCAAATGGGTTGAAGCAATAGCCTTACCAAACAACGAGGCAAGGAGTGTGACCACATTCTTAAATAAAAACATATTCACGCTGTTTGGCACTCCTAGAGCCAATCTTAGTAATGGTGGGTCACATTTCTGTAACAAGGCTTTCACGGGGCTACTAGAGAAATATGGCATCAAGCATAAGGTGGCCACATCTTATCATCCCCAATCTAGTGGCCCAGTTGAAGTTTCCAACCGGGTGATAAAGAACATTCTAGCAAAGATTTTTAATGCAAACAAGACCGATTGGTCAAGGAAGCTAGATGACGCATTGTGGGCATACCACACGGCACACAAAACTCCTATTGGCACTTCTCCTTATTGGTTATTCTTCGGCAAGGCTTGTTATCTACCTGTTGAACTGGAGCACAAAGCCATATGGGCTTTAAAGAGGTTGAACTTGGACTGAGCTGAAGCTGCAATTTGAGGTTAACACAACTCAATGAAATGGAGGAATTTTGTTTCCATGCATATGAAAGTGCAGTTGTATACAAAGAAAGGATTAAGTTCGTCCACGACAAAAAGATCTTGAAAAGGGAGTTCAAGTTGGGTGATTTGGCTTTTCTCTTCAACTCACGGCTCAAATTGTTTCCAGGGAAGCTCAAATCGAAATGGTCTGGTCTGTTCAAAGTGGTCAATGTATCCCTTTTTGGAGCTATGGAATTAGAATCTGAGGAGTCGACTCCGAACCTTCAAATTAAATGGACAACGAATCAAGCACTATTTGGGCACAGATGGAGAAAAATATTTGGTGGACCAATTGGCTCTCAAAGATGGTCTGTGCCCGACCAATGAGTGAACCCACAGAAAGGCCAACTACGTCGTGCCGCAACATTAAATCAAGCGCTTCATGGGAGGAAACCTATGTGTGGTAACATTTGTTTTTGTACTTTAAATTTTAACTGTTGTTAGATAGATTTATTTGAGTAATTTAAAGTGTGTGTTAGAGTGCAGGTGATTCAAAAAATCATAACACTGGGTAAAATTGCGTGTGAAAGGGAAGAAAAGTCACCATGGGAAGTCTGCTACACATATGCGGTGGCATTTTAACGATGCGGACCGCATTGTGGTCGCAAACCCAGACAGTTTGTTTGGCTAAATTTGGTGGCAGAAATGCGGCAAGGAGGTGCACTTTGCGGACCGCATTTCAATTATACGATCGCACAAGTGCACCTCATTGTGTCCTCATGCAACTCAAGTTGCACCCACCGCATAACACTTGTGCGGTCGCAAAATATGTTATGCGGTGACTTACCCACCGCGAATCTCACAGGTAAGTAACCCTCGCATATCATCAGCATTCAAACATTTGCAAAACAAAAAAATTACCAGAAAGAAAGCAAAACAAAACGAAAAAAAAGAGAAGGGAAAATGGCTAGTTGAATCAAAAAGAGTAAACAATACTTGTTGATTTCATCTCCCAAGTGTTCTCATTTCCCCGTCACTAGTATGTTCTCATCTCCCGATTTCATCCTTGCAAATTTTAGTTTAACTTTTGTTGTGTTTCTCCTATTTTTGTTTCCTGTAGTTTTTGTTCTTTTTCCTCTTCGTATGTGGGTATATGTTCATAATGTGAGGGGGTTCTTGGATAAGTGGCTAAGTTGGGGGTGTTGGGTAGCGAAATTAGGTTCGCCATTGTTGAGGGTTGAGTTCAAAATGTTGAGGACGATGACTTCTGCGGAACGCATAGTAGATTTGTGGTCCGAATTGCTGCCACAAAATGAACCCTAAGTGGCCTAAAGAAGATGACAAAATGTGGTGACTTTGCGATTGCATAAGTGATATGCGGACTGCAAAGTCACCGCATACTGAAACAGTTTCTTGGCTTTTGTAGTATGTTGTTTGCGTCAATTTTGCGATCGGAGATCCATCTTTGCGGTGGATTTTGCAATTGCATAGTGTGAATGAACTTTTCAAGTAGTTAGTTATGCGATGGTTATTCGAATCACATAGTGGATATGCAATCGCATAACCCATCGCATAACTAAATCCTTTCAACAGACAGTTTGCGACAGGTTTGCGGTCCGCATAGTGGTTATGTGATCGCATAACCTGTTGCATACTTGTAATTCTTTGTACTTTTTCTCCTATTGTCTACTATGTTGCTCACACTTCATTTCTTTGCAGATATGGCTCCTAAGAAACATGTATCTTCTTCCAAGAAAAGGGCCTCCACCATTCGTCAAGCACAACTAGCTAAACATTCACGACCGGACCCTACTGCTGCATATCCCTCCCAATTTGATGAGGAGGAGACCTTGTCGTCAGTTGACCTACAAGCTGAGGCAAGAAGGAAAAGAGGAGATGACTTCCAACTCAGGTTTGAGGTCGATGGGTCTAGGGATCTGTATAGAGAAGGGCTTACAAAATGGAAAATACTAGCCGAGAAACAACTGAGTCTGAACGGGCTACAAGAGTAGTACCCTCATATACTGGAGAACATAAAAGATAGACAATGTGAGTGCTTCACTGAGCTACCAGATGATTACAATGAAACAGTAGTCTGTGAATTTTATGCATCTTATGGAGCCTCCAGGACCCCTCACCACAAGCGCAACAAAGTTTTTTATGATACTGTCTTGGTTTGGGGGAAGCAGGTGTTCTGCAGTAGTGATACCATAAATGAGTTCTACTTCCCCAACTGGAGACAGGGCACAGCTGAGTATGATGCCAAATGGGCAAAAAGGATAATGAGCGTAGTTGGATAGTGTCAGTGATAGCCAAGGGGACCCCTGATTGGATTGACCCTCTGCACAAAATATTCAAGGAAGATCTCACACGAGAAGGTCAATTCTGGCTCAGTTTTGTCACCTCTCGATTGATACCATCCCGAAATGAAACTGACATAAGCATTGAGAAAGCTCTTCTCATTGCATGCATTATGATTGGGATAAAGATTGATGTGGGTGATTTCATCTTTCGACAGTTAGGGATGTGATCTAAACAGACAGCTACGTCACTCCCATTCCCATGCTTGATCACAGCCCTCTGTAAGGCTGTGGAAGTCCCTACAATGCCACACACTGAAAAAGACGGGGAAAGCACTGAAGGATATTGATATCACGCGCATTAATAATACAGTAAATGTTGCTCCCCCAGAGGTTCAGACCCAGACTCCTGCTGATATATAGCCCTCAGATTCCTAGACTCCTGTGTCTCCTCACACTAATGTTGCATCCACTTCCACTCCACAACCCACTTCTCAGGCCACCATTGCTTAGCGTTCTGCCACACTGCCAGCTGTTTTGAGGCTTGGTCTCTTAGCTCAACATGCAAATGCTAAGGTAGACCAACTTCTGAAGAACCTCCCCACCCTCATCAAGCAGGCATCGACTCCTATCCAGTCCTCAGTGACGGCCCTCTAACAGCAACAGACATCTTATGGGGATCGCCTGAAGCAGCTTGAGGTGCAGGTTTAAAAGATAGAGCGGGGTGAGGTTTATGACTTGCCAAAGCTCTGTGATGATGTTGCCACAATGAAGACTGAGCTCCACAAAATGCAAACTCTGGAGTTCGATCTATCCTCCTTCATGCCTAAGGAAGGTGAGCAGGGAGAGGACACGGCAGTGGCTGGATTGGATCTTGACTTATTCACCTTCATGACAGACCCTGCACCTCAGACTGTCGGGGCTTCCCATCCTTCAGCTCGCCATGCACGTGTCGCGCCCCCTTTTTTCTTGCGAAATAGGGTTTATGACATTGACAACTCTTTTAACGGGTATTAAAAGAGAAGAGTCGCCACCTAATAATTAAAGTGCATTAGGACACTAAGAAGAGTTTGATTTAGGAAAACCAGAGATTGGGTAAGGGCTTAAAATTATCCCGAGGGGAAGGTGTTAGGCACCCCTAACGATCCACTAGTGTGGTTCCCAGCCATACTATAATTGTGACTTTAAGTAAGCAAAAAAGAGTTTCAAATATGATGGGGTTTTCACATAATGGTTGCAAATAGATAAAATTAAAAGAAGTGAAAGGCAAGCTGAAATTTGAGAAAAACGGTTTAAAATTTTGAAAGGTAAACAACGGAATAAACAAGTAAAGGGAAGGGGGTCCTAGGTTTATAAATAATATGGATCACCCCACAAAATGTCCGGTAATCTCTCCTCGATGAGGGGTTACATGTGACATTATCGCGTGGTCATCATATCCATATCTACCCTTTCCTACCCCGGTAAGGTATTAAAGCGCGGAATAGTCTCGTTTACTTATTGCATGCTATTACCCGCCCAAGCCTATCAGCCCCGGAGGTGCTTGGGACTACTAATCCTATAATGGTGGAAAAGTTGGCTTATTTGTGGTTTCAAAAGGTAAAAATACTAAAGCGACAAACAAAAACACGTATAAGTAGTATGGGGGGACACATAAACAAATAAGGCTCAAGCAGACCTCCTTAAATCAAAGAAAACATATAATTTAGCATGTTTTGCACGTACTAATTAAGGTCTGATTAAAACCTAAAAAGGGGAAAGCAGGCTAATTTATCACATATTTTCAGATAAGAAGTCCAAATTAGACTTGCCCGCTGGTTGTAATTAACAAAAAAACTGGTGCAGTCATAGCTTTTATCCTAAGACTTGCCTAAGTGTTAGACAAAAACTATAGGCATGATATCTACTAGTTTCAGAAAAGAAGAACTGTACTGATTTTAGAAGAGGGCTTCAGTTATTCAGGGAAGACGAGTTTTCACAAAAGATTTTGCAGATGTTAGACAATGATATTGCCGATTTTAGACTTATAGGTGAACGAAAACGTTTCATACTAGGTTGTTAATTCCTATAGGCATGCTTTCTAGGCGTTGTTGACTTTAAAAAACATTGTTATTGGCATGCAGTAATCCTATATGCAAGTCATCTATATGCAGAATTTCAGAAATGACTTATGGACATGGTCTCTATATAATACAAAAGTGCAGAAACCTATAGACATGGTCTATATATAATGCAGAAGTGCAGAAACCTATAGCCATAGTATCTACATGAAATGCAGAAGTACATAAATATAATAATTCCCTATGAACGTGGTATCTATATGCAATGCAGAAGTGCAGAAGTATAATAATTCCCTATGAACATGATATCTATATGAAATGCAAAAGTGTAGAAATATAATAATTCCCTATGAACATGATATCTATATGAAATACAGAAGTGCAGAAGTATAATAATTCCCTATGAACATGATATCTATATGAAATGCAGAAGTGCAGAAGTATAATAATTCCTTATGAACGTGATATCTACCCCTTTGCATGCATGATTCCCTCTCTTTTCACTAGCCATCCCCAATCGTTATTACAAGTTATTACAGCCCGGAATGAAACAAGAAAAGCAAAATTAAAAGTACAACCAAGGGGAGCCTAATTCAGACTCCATGTCTGAAATATGAGATGAACCAACTTTAAAGATCATGATCCAAAGCCTCTCTCTCATCTTTAGATGTGTCAGAGTTCCCCAAAAGCCTCATATGGACTCCGGGCAGTGCCCACACCCAAATGTTACCAGATTAAGAACATAGTGCAGTGTGGAAGGGCCATCCCTCAAGTGTCCAAGTTCAGATGGAACTCAAGGTCCCAAGGCAAGGCTCACAAGAGGGGGCAGAAACTAGAAGCTAGGAGAGAGTGCAAGTGCAGAAGTGAAATTCTGAAAGGGGAAAGGGGGGAAAAGGGAACAACTTAAAAATCAGTGTGTATAGGGGTATAGGGGAGTAGGGAATTTGCAAGAACGCAAGAGAAGCAGGCTAATGGGCATACTCAGCAATAGGATATGCTGGCACACCTTCCAGCCTGTTAGAGGTTAGGACCTCACTGGTTCAGAACTCAAGTCATGGGCAACAACTCATGTTTCCATGCCCTGGGTCATCACTTACAAACACATAGGGGTAATGGGGTAGGGAGTAAAGATTCACAGTAGAAACAGGCAGTAGAACATAGGCATATTAAGTTAAATATTAAAATCTACATAAGCAGTAAGGTAGCTATAGATATAAAACTTTAAGTAAGCATGTTGGGGTGATGCTGAAACTAAATTTAGGACATACCAGTTTCAAAGAAAACAAACAAAGAGAAAGCAGTAGTGTTGTAAAGACAAAGTGCAAACGAGCAAGTTTAGAAGAAAATTGTGAAGTCTGAAGTGTAAAACTATTGAATTGAAGGAGTCCTAGAGTGTAGAAGGGTCGTGCACTTTTATAGTGCAGAAAGCAAGTAGAAATAGGTAAGAAAATAGTTTGTAAATCAATTACACAAGGCCTCCTTTTAATTAAGGGATTCTGATTTCAAACGGGCAAAATAATTAAGGAAAGGGGTCAATCAAACACTTTTCCAGAGCAGTACAAGAGGGGTAAATACATAGAGGTTTATTTAAGGACAAAGTCTTGATAGTACACGGTTTGTGAAAATAAGGAAAGGAAATCAGTTAACAGCTAGTAAATCAGAAATTGAGGATTTTGTATGAATGAACTAGGTCAGAAAGATGGAAAGGATTTCGACTTAAGGAAAATCAGTACCAATCAATTAAACTTATTAAAAGGAATTCTGAATCAATCACAAGTTGGAAAACCATTTTGAAGAAAGATTCCTCATATATAAAAGCACACAGACACGTTAAACATGAAGAAATTTGTCATGCTATTCAATAGAAGAGTCTAGTGTAGGAGAATCATAATTGTGTGCAAACAAAAGAAGTTCACACTTAGTTCATGGACCCAGAAATAAGTCTGAAAGAGTCAAGGGTCCTCAAACAGAACCCTAATTTGATCATATGACCAAACTCGGAGGAAACCCCCAAATTCTAGGGTTTCCGACTCGAGTCAAATACAGACATGAGGAGGCAACATGCTCAGAGATTTCTTTTCAGAATCTCGTGAGAAGACAAGCAAATAGAAATAACATTCAAAGCAGATAGAGTGTAGGAGCATAATGAGAGAATAGTCACGACAGTAAAAGAAACATGTTTAAGAAAACCTTTTAGAAGGGACTTAAATAGAGTTCAGTAGAAGAGAAAGTAAAAACACTTGAGAACACAATAGGAGATATAGCAGAAGAAAGTACTTTTCAGAAGGAACTTAGCCAAGGTTCAGAAGAAAAAAGAGATGGTATAACACTTAAGAAAACCGTAGAAGAAACATGTTTAAAGAGATCTTTTAAAAGAACTCAGACAAAGTTCAGTAGAAGGCAAACAAAACTTAAGAACTCAGTAGGAAATACATACAGTAGAAGAACACAAAATGCTGGAAAAGCATAGCAAAAGATCATATAGGAAAACACAGCAAGATAAACATGAGAGCATAGTACAAAACATAGTAGAAAAACAAAGCACAGAAGAACATGTATATCATAAGAAAGCAATAGAAGCACATGCGTGACAAATACACACAAAGAAAGGAAAAGAAGAGTCGAATAAACATTTTAAGCTTTTTCAGAAACCCTAAATCGGAAAGAAGTAATTTTTGAAAGAAAAATTGGGGAAAACGTTTAAAAACTCAAGTAGAGCACAAATATAGAATAGATCTAAGAAAACATCAGAGAAAACCTCGAATAGCTTAGGGTGTTAGAAGAACCCTAAAACGAGAAAGGCTTTGAAAAGGTTCGATCTGAGTCGGAGAGGTTAGAGCCATGCTCAAAACATCATTATACGCTGGAGAAAAACCGGCAAGGGCCATAGAACCTTGGATCTGTAGAGATCTGAACGGACACCTTCGAGGTCATACCTGGGACCTTCGAATACCAAGTGTTTGAGAGCAGAGGGAGATGAGTTTAGGCCATTCATGGCCTGAGAGGCCATAGATTCCGGTGAGCTTGAGGTAAAAGACAGTGAGAGAGGCTAGGGTTTTGAGAGGGTTCAAGAGAGTTTGAGAGGAGAGGGATTTCAGAGGCGGCTGATAGAAGAGAATGAGGGGATTAGGGTAGTCATTGGGGGATTAAAAAGGTAAGGAATTATCGTGGCCACTGATCAAAATGATCAACGGCCTGGATTAAAGAGAGGGCCAGGCGGATCGGATAAGCGGGTCAGGGGTCGGGTTAAATTAAAATTGGGATGGGTAATTTGGGATTTGAAATTGGGTTATTTGGGGGATCAATTTGGGCTATAATTGAAACAAAATGGGGCTATATTTTAAATAGCCAGTTTTTCCTTTTTAATTTATAAAAATAGTAACATGATTTCTGAAAATAAATTAAAGGTATTAAATTAATTAATAATATATAGATATTATATTAAAAATGTTGGAACCAATTTTATAATTATACGCACAAATAAATCTTAAAATAGGCTAAATTGCAATTAAATGCAATTTAACTTTTAAAATACTAAATAAATTTACAAAAATGTGCAAACATTACCTTAGATATATTTTGATATAAATGTTAGAAAAAAATAAATTATTCATTAAGATGATGATTTTGGAAATAATTATTAGTTTTGTACTACTAAAATAGGGCAATAAATTGATTTAAAAAATCTTTAAAAATTGGGGAAAATGCTAAAACACTTAGGCATACTTATATATGCATACATAAACTATTTTGAAAGCATTTTGTATATAAAAAATATATAGGGAAAAATTGGGTATCAACAGCACGTATTGACATTCCTTCTGAGGAAGATTCCGGACACTCTGCGGAGTTCGAAGGTAGAGAGGCAGACGAGGGAGATACTGATGAGGAGTCATGGTCCGAGGAGGATGAGGGCCCTCAGGATAAGGGTAAGCAGATTACTGCCCCTACAGTTGCAGAGGAGGAACAAGCATCTGTTCAGAAGGTAATTGAACATTCGCTAGCGGACATGGTCACCCAAGTCATTCCATCAACCACTCAACTATCAGCAGGTGAGGCTAGTAGCTCATAGGCCCCAGCTCCAGTGTCGGGCCAGCCAGAGATCCCTCTTCCATCAGTGGAGGTCACTCCTCTGGCTGAGATCTAATCGGTCCCAGCTTTAGCATCAGAGGGTGACCCCACCATCATTCAGCCGGCTTCTGACTCCCATAGCGCTTAGTGCGCCTCAGGGAGTCCCTAAACTCTGTTTTACATTTTCTTGCATTGGGGACAATGCATGCTTTTTAGTTGGGGGTGGGATAGCCTTGTACAATTTTTTGTGAATTAAACTATTGTACATGTTTTTGGGTTATATAAGAAAACTTCCGTATATAATTATGTTGTGATTCTTTATATATTTGTGTTTTGTGGTTTTAGTACATAGGTGATCTTTGTATATATTAAAAAAAACAAGTAGATAGTTGTATGTTCATCTTTAGTAATTAGCAATGAATCCCCTTGGTTTTTCTTCACCGGGTTCTTTTCCAAGGGTGTAATAGTAGAACCAGGGTAGTAGAATGAAATATTTTGACCGGTTTAGTGTAATTGTCTAGTTTCAAACATGTGTGCATGTAAATAGCCTATACCTTTCCATTAATACAAAAAGAAAAAAAAAGAAATCAATTGTGTGAACTTGAGGCTCGCTCTTTGACTCTATGTCTACCTAGAGTTATACATGTAAATATGATGAAAGCTTCGAGTTGCCAAGTGTTGACTCGAGGGATAAAACTATGTTGAGCCAAACAGTTCGTGTGCCATGTGTGTGAGTCTTTGTAGAAATAATTCTTGTGTCTACTTCTGTCATCTAGAACTTACCCGGTTGGTCATTCGATGCTTATGATAATTAAATTTGGTTGGAGAAATGACCTTAGGCAGTCTTTGTGATTTTAGAAAGCCAGTTAGCCTTTCAAGCTACTCATTGTTCAGATAGTATCACTAGTTAACCCACTTGAGCCTTTAACCTTTTCTTTGGCTACGTCATTACAAACCTTTCCCCTTTTGTAAAATAATTCCCTCTTTTGAACCCGTCCCTCCTTGAACATTGACAATGAGTCTAAAAGCCTAAGTCGGGGGTGTGGTATCAAGCCGAAAATTGGCAATAGTGAGTGTAGGAAAGTATACCTCAAGGTGTGAAACTACTCAAGCTCCAAAAGCAAAAGAAAAAAAATAAAAATAAAAACAAATTTTGCAAGAGAAAAGAAGAAAAGGAAAAGAAAAAGAGTTGTATGTATATATAAATATGGAGTCTTGAAGAGAATTAGAGAGGTATTTAAGTTGGCTCAATGTTGGAAAATAGGAGCTAATGAGGGCTAGGCGATTTGAAAGGAAGCAAAGAGCAACAATAAAGAAAAATGTGAGTAGTGTTCAAGGAGGGTGTAGTCACTTGTACCCAAATACTTATCTGACCCTTCCCTAACCCTACATTACAAGCTTAAAAAGTCCTTATGGGATCTCCAACCGAACGTTCTTAGAATAAAGGGATGAATTAAAATAAGAGCAAGCTTATGGTATTGCATGTTGTAACACTTTAAACTCTTTTTGAGAGTGAGTGTCTTGGTAAATCCGTCCCTTTTGTTGTCATTATAAATATTGTAAGTGTGGGACTTTCTTTCTAGTGAGGGGACATAAATTGTGGGGTTGGACAGAAGTTGAGTTCCTGAAGTCGAATGCAATTAAACTCAGCTGAGAGTAACATTTTGTCAAATTGGTGGAGGCTCAAAGTTTCACAAGTTGATTAGTTTTCCTTGTAAATAACAATGATGGCTCAGGAAGGGTAAATAAATGAAAGGGCATGCTCGTAGTACTGACAACTAACACCATCTGCGGTCACTATTGCTTCATATCATTTAGATGGAGTCTAGAATAGGATGGTGTTGTTTTGGTTGATTGAGGACAAGCAAGAGTTTAAGTTGGGGGTGTTGATGTGCTGGAGAATTTCGGCGCATTTAATACAAATTGCTTAGGTTTTAGCTTGTTTTAAATGCAATTATCTTCTATACTTATGTAATTTTAATGTTTTTGCAGTGTATGAGGTTTAAGGACCTAAGAACATGGAAATGAAATCAAAGGCCGAAAAAGGTCAAGAAAAGAGCAAAATGTGATCGCATAGGTGAAGATGCGGGCTGCAAATCGAACATGCGGACAGCATAATGCTCAAAGAAATTGCAGAGTCCAACAGTTTGCTGGCCAAAGTCAGGTGCAAGAAATGCGGTCCATTATGCGACCGCATAACAGGTTTGCGGGCCGCATAGTGGATCGCAAACTCGTTGTAGAAGTTGCTGAAGGCGGAAAATGCGGTGCAAATTGCGATCGCAAATCAACAATGCGGATCGCATGTCTGTTATGTGACAGATATGTGGTCGCATAATTGACCTGTAAGGGTGTTTTTGTCCGAAATTTGTCCCGAGTTTTGACCCACTATAAATAGATTTATTGGGGCTTTGTGGGGGCATCTTGTTAGGTTTTTGAGCTACATTCCAAGTCTTTAATACTCCTCTCTTTTGGAAACTTTTGAGTGAAGAATCTTGCACTTTGTAAGCATTATGGCATTTAATATTCTCATCTTTCTATATTGTAGCATGTGTAGCTAACTTTAAATACTAAGGTTGTGGAACCTAAATGGGTGTTATGTTAATGGGTGTTTACTATTGAATATATGTATAATGGTTGGTTGATATATATTTGTTTCTCATTATTCATTTATTGTTGGTGGTTGCAAACATTAACAAGTGTCATTAAATTCTTTCTTTACTGGGAAAAGTGAGTTAGAATTTGGTATAAGTAAATATCAAAGACTCAAGGCTTTAAACCTTGTTTAATAGAATCGCTTAGGAATAAGTGGGTTTTATTTGGCATATATTGATTGTTCTTAATTGTAACTCTTTTAAAATTGGAAAATTCATAAAGAGGAAATACTATCCAACTGTTGAAAAATATTGGGTAGTCATTTAGACATCATTTGCATATCTAAATAACCTTCCATTCGAAATATATCATATTAACACCAATATCATTACATTCCATTGGAGGGGATACAACCTTGGTTTCCTTAATCAAATTATTTACATTCTCAACGTTACAATTAGTTCTCTCTTCAAATCATAATCATATCATACTCTTGTTACAATTAACCGAATAGCATTACGACTTAAGTCAAGTAACACACTACTCGAGTAACCTTTTCACGCTTATTCCCTGTGGGATTCGGCCCCAACCTTATTGGGTTATTATATTTGACACTGACTACCATACACTATTTAATTAAAGTTTAATTTGAGCGTATCACTAGTCTTTCGTCGTAGTACTTAGGGAAGACACTCTGACTCTTGTAAAGTTGTGAGCCTATTATATACTCGACAGATCTTTTGATGTCCTTCCTTGCCTATACTTATCCGGAGTTACTTACCTTCATGCCCTTGTGCTTGTAGGGTTGCTTCTGAACTGATATTCGGTCTGTCTTCCCAGTGGTACTCTCTTTTATTTCCGTAATACTCATACAGTACCTTTAACTACCCCGACTCTTATTTGAATACATCTCAAGTATTAATAACATTACTGCAAGTGTGAAATCTCCATGTTGGGGTTTACTCTGTGTATCTTGCACGATTTACTGATTTGTTTGCATCCTCTTATCTAGCCATAACTAGGCTCTTCCTGAATCAACTACTAATAACTCGTTATCCCACTCTCATATCAACATTCCATGTAATCCTGCTTGGGTTATTTCCTTGTCTTAACTTACCTCACGTACTAGCTCCTTATCTATGAATAAAATCCCAGGCAGGAATTCTTACTTCCTCTCTTCTTCTTTTTCTTTCTTTTTTTCGCGTCGTGCTTACATAGCTTTCTGAATCATAACATATCTGTAACATTTGGATAAGTGAATCTCATCCCTTTCTCATTTTTATCGCATTCTTCCTTTATCATTTCATATTCCCCCTTCAGGGGGGTACTAAGACTTGGAACTATGACGACCTGCTTGTAGATGTTTTTCCTCTTCATCTTTGGCATCCTTTCACATTATTAATGACCCTTACTCGTCTTGCGGTAATCCTTCTATACCAAGGATAAAACAATTCCTCACTCGTGATGGTAATACTTAGTGTAACTGGCATATACAGTCCCTTTAGCTTAACTTTGCTCATATTGCTTGCTTTAGGGAAGTGTTTCCCTGAATGACCATTTTCTGAATTCATCATGGATCTTCTTCTGTTGTTCATTCTATTATTGCCGAAATGCAATATGAAATTCTCATGATGCTCACTATCATCAAATCACTCAGTTCCTAATTCATGTTTAGTTTATCTTGTTCACGAGTCCATACCGATTTCTATTACTCTAGGGTCTAACTTTTCCTTCTGACCATCACGTTGGAGTAACGAACTTATTTCTCGAAATGAGGATATGACTTTATGGCCTATACTCTTTTGTTGTCTTAAGGCCTATCACCTCTCATCTCTTCCTTCACTTGACTATGGATTCGGTAATACCGTCATCTTTTTGATCTACCATTGTCGTCCATATATCACATCTCACTCATAACTCTTCCTTATATCTCTTCTCATTACTTTGTTAATTTTCTTGCCTATCCCTTTCTTGTGAAAACTTCAACAAGTCATTTGTTTGCTTTTAGCTCTGCCTGCTTCATTCATCAGCTCTTCGGGTTGCTCAACATCCTTACTTACTAGGGACGAGAGTCACACTTAAGATAATATTTATCCTATCTGGGTTTTCAGTGCCTGTCTTCATATTTTTTTTTTATCATGCTAGTATTCATATCTAATTGTAATATTCTTCGGAAATGTCAACTAATACAAATAATCCATTCACCATTTTGGTTTACTCTAACCCAGTCGGACCCTGATGTTCCGTGTTTTCTTAAACTACACCTAGTAGCCCCCATAGGGCATAACTGAGATGGGTGCGGCCAATTGTACATACTTCTTGTTATTGATGAATGTAACTCAAAATGCTTATGTCTCTCTTCCTGAATTGTAGATAATGTCCATCTCTACTAATTAGGTACCTCGTCCCCTTCTTCACCTTGCTTATTTTGTTTGTTGAAACTTGTATCTTATGATTCTTTCATTATTTTTTTACCATAAGAGTGGATATTTATTTTTTTCCCGTAAGGATCCTTATCGAGAAGTTTACACCTTTCAGTACATGCATGATCTGGTGAAGATCTCACATTTACTTATCATAAGCATGATGCAAAGTCGAGTTCCTTTGACTCAACTCTTCCACAGCCATACTATTACCAACCGCCTTTCTAGATGTGTGTATCGTCTTATTATGAATAAAATAGAGTTTAATAGTTTGAATTCTTATAAATGAGCTCTAACCCACGATCTAGAGTAAGAAGAAAAAGTGACAGTCCTAAATTCCTTGTAGCCTCCTGCTTATAAGTGTGGTGCACGACACACCCATAAAAAGACTCTACTAAACATGTCTTGTAGACTCCCTAGAAAAGAACTGCTATGATACCACTTTTATCATGCCCCGAACTTGGGGGCGAGACCGGCACCTGGTGCCTTACCTATCATTGCGTACCAACTTGCGACTAAGGGATTTTGAACATATAATGTCATATTTTGGCCATGGGCCACATTGCAAGACAATTGCGAATACTGACTAAATCTCAATATAAAGCTAGGACGACAAAGTGGTCATAATTATTACAGCTGACAATCCAACAAAATGTACATAAAAGGCCTACAAGCCCAACATACTACATTAACTGACAGGATTTGTCTACAAGCCTCTACTGATGGATAAACTGTGATCGGAACAGCTCCCTGACCCACTCATAACATATATACATATATCTACAAGATGCACATAAGGCTCTAGACTCGGCAACTCCGAAAGGCATGGAGCTTACCGATCAAGCTGAACTCGGGGAACACTTAATGAGGAGGTCTATCTGTCTGTCTGTCTGAACCTGCACGCATGAAATGCAGTGCCCCCAGAGAAGGGACGTCAGTACGAAATAATTTACCGAGTATGTAAGGAAATATACTGAAAGCTAAAACTGAACTGATAATATAATTACTGAAAGCAACTAGAAGTCAAAGATAATCTGAAGATATGCTTACCTGCTGATAGTGACTCAGCTCTCTCCATATGATAACTAAAATAGCTGCCCGACCTTATAAGGCTCGGTACATATATAACTGCTCTGCTGTAGTAGTCTCACTCATAGGCGCTCAGCCATACTAGGCTCTGTATCTCGGCCAACTAGGCTCGCTCATAGGCGCTCGGTCACAGTAGGCTTGGTATGTAACTTACCATCTGATCAGAGGTTGCCTAATAGAGGCCTGCCCATTGATTATAGCTCGATGGTAATGAAAATACTTTAATATTATATATATAAATTCTTTGCTCTCTTGACTGGAAGAAGGAAATACTCAATTGAATATGAAGTCCCGATAAGGAGAATATCGTAACTTACAAAACTAGGAAAATATACGCAACTTGCGAGACTAGCAAAATATACGTAAATTCCGGGATATGAATTTTTCTTTATGAATCGTTATCAAACTTTTGTAATTACGAGATAATGCAAAATGAAGGAATAGCTTAGCCTTAACATACCTGGAGTAGAGAAAACTCTGTGTGATATTTTTGAGAAGGATTGCACCGTACTCCCTTAAAATTGTAAAATTTCATTGTTATTACGTAGTGCAATTTCGTATGAATTTCTTTACCAATCTAAGAATTTGTGTTGCTTATTGTAATATAACATCTGATATGAACTTTAAAAATATTTTCCAAAATGGAGTTTTGAAGCCAAAATGAGCATAATGGTGATAATGACTAAATATATTTGCCTTTAACGTTTTTGTACTTAAGGCTTAATAGGTTATCCAAGTGTCTTGTTAACCTTGAATCTAAATCAAGAGTCATTAGACTCTTTGTACTTCCTGCCATGTTGTTACTTTCATACTTATCCAAAAAATTTAATTAATTTAATTAGGTAATATTCCGTTACTCGGTAATTAATTAATTATCCGCATAATTAAGAATTGTCTTAAATTTCTTAAAATTCTACTTATTTTTAATACACTATATACATCCCACTATCATGGTCATATAGTACTTGTCCGAAAATATCGGGTATTACCACATGGTCCATATTTTATCCCAATATACCAACTTGGACGAAAATTCATTTTCTTTGACTTGCTTCCCCTCTCACCTTCATGAATTTACTCATTACTTGTTTGG
The DNA here is from genome assembly GCF_000715075.1 of Nicotiana tabacum. NCBI lineage: Eukaryota > Viridiplantae > Streptophyta > Magnoliopsida > Solanales > Solanaceae > Nicotiana > Nicotiana tabacum. The sequence continues at coordinate 125,156,379 of NC_134095.1, forward strand.
AATCGCATAATGCTTATAATCTCAAAATAATCACAATCCTGATCTTATGTCAATTAACTTACAATGAAACTTAAACATACGAAAATGCGCGATGTAACAAAACTACCAGATCCTCGAGGCCTCTTGGCTGCCCTCTCATCTCGCTCCTCGAGACAAACTGACTCAATCTCGCGAGCAATGTCAACAACCTTCTCAAAAGTAGCACCTGCCACCCTCTTCTTGGTCATGAGAATCTGAAGCTGATATGTGAGGCCATCAACGAACCTCCTGATCCTCTCTCTATCCGTAGGAACCAATCAAACAGCATGACGAGCTAACTCCGAGAACCTTATCTCATACTGCGTCACAATGATATCTCTTTGACGCAACTACTCGAACTGCCTGCGCAGCTCCTCCCTGCGAGACTGTGGCACATACTTCTCCAATAAGAGAACGGAGAACTGCTGCCAGGTAAGGGGCGCTGCACCAACAGGCCTACGCCTCTCATAAGCCTCCCACCAAGTGAAGGCAGCTCTAGAAAACTAAAAAGTAGTAAATGCGACCCCACTAGTCTCCAGAATACCCACTATACGAAGAATCCTCTTACACTTGTCTAAGAAACCCTCGGAATCCTCGCCCTCTATACCACTGAAAGTCGGAGGCTGAAGTCCACCAAACCTCTCCAATCGACGTTGCTCGTCATCAGGCATAACTGGTACCACATAATCCTGAGTTGGTGCAACCGGTTGGGCTGGAGGTGCCACCAGTGTCTGAAGTCCCTGCACAACCTGCTCAGGTGTGCGAGCAACGGGAGTCTGAGTGCCTCCCCGGCCTGAGAAGTAGCCTCAGCCGTAGTAACTGAGATCGCCTGAGCCAGGCCAGTGCACACTGATAGAATCTAGGCTAGGGCCTCCTAAAGGCCTGGAATAACAATCGGCACAGTCGATGCCTGAGCTGGTCCTACTGGAGCATCCGCAACTGGGACCTGATCCTGAACTGAGGCGGTTGGTAGATCTGCCGGTGATGCCCTAGCTACTGTGCGGGCTACACCCCTGCCCCTATCACGACCTTGACCGCGACCTCAGCCCCTAGTGGCCCCAATTGGTCGTACCGGTGGTTGTCCGTCCTGACCGGTAGCACGTGTCCTCACCATCGGTGAGAGAATAGAATAACAGAAGTTTAGTACCAGAATCAACAGATTCGCACTACAGGAATTTCAATAATGTGATGTTTTTCCTAAAGGTTCTGCAGCCTCCCAAGGATAAGTACAGACGTCTCCGTACCGATCCGCGAGACTCTACTAAATCGGCTCATGACCCGTGAGACCTATGTAACCTAGGCTTTGATACCAACTTGTCACGACCCAAACCACCCGGTCATAATGGCGCCTATCACAGTACTAGGCAAGCCAATTCAACATTTACCACATCGAGTTCTTTTAATAAATTCATTTTTCTAGAACAAATTAAGTCTCAAATCTTTCATTTTAAATATATCAAAAGAAATACTCGGAAACAAGTACGAAAATACATCAACACAGCCCGAATCTGGTGTCACTAGTCATGAGCCACTAAGTATAACTCAACATTGCCTGCTTAATACAAAACAAGTCTGAAATATAAAGTACTAAGATAGGAAGGAGAAAGGCAGGGCTGCGAACGCCGTGCAGCTATCTTGCAATCCCCGGATGAGACTCTGAAGGTACTAAAAGCTCTCACTCTGATGCTCGGGCATCTGGATCTGCACACAAGGTGCAGATAGTAACATGAGTACACCAACTCAATAAGTAACTAAAGTAAATAAAGTCTGAGTGCAGTGACGAGCAATTAAAATCATATGCATACTTTATCAAGAATCTCAAAAAAATTGCCGAAGTCAAAATCTGCAGTTCAATAACCAAATACCTTGTAAAAACTCCAGTTTCAATGAAAATCCTTTAACGCATTTATTCAACATTTTTCAAAAGAGGCTCAGTTAATAAAGAAGAGTGAAAACAGAAAATCTTATAAACAAGCCCCTCGGGCAAAGTATCACTCATAAGTATAGCCTCTCGGGCAAGCCTCTCAGTCACTCATGACTCAGCTCTCGTCAATCAGTACTCACACTAAGCACTCCAGCTCAATAGATATCTCATAATAACAAAAAATCTTAATAAGAGGCCTTAATATATATATATATATATATATATATATATATATATATATATATATATATATATATATATATATAGTAGACTATGCTCATTGGGGGTGTACAGACTCCGGAGGGGTTCCTACAGCCCAAGCGCTATATCGTTGCGGCTCGCAGCCTGATCTAATATATCGCTGCGGCGTGTATCCCGGTCCATATATATATAAATATCGCTGCGTCGTGCAGCCCGATCCATATATATATAATCCTCACCATCAGGTCCTCGACCTCTCTCTCAGTTATTAACCTCACAGCCACTCGGACATTTCAGTGAAAATCAGGGAACTCAACCCAAATAGTTTTCATATATTTGAAAGTGGAGTAATGAAACTGAATCAAAAATAAACATGTAAAATCATGACTGAGGATATGCTTTCAAATCAAAACAGTGTGAGGAAAGTAGTAAAATACCCCCTAAGGGTCCAAACAGTTCGGCACAAGGCCCCAAACATGGCATTCAGCCCAAGTGAAAAAATTTATTTCTAAAACGCATGGATATCATATATAGATTATCAAAATATGCAACTATACAGTCGCTACGGGATGGACCAAGTCACAATCCTTACGGGTGCACGCCCACACACCTGTCACCTAGCATGTGCGTCACCTCATTTATCAAAACAGTACAAAATTTTGGGGTTTCATACCCTCAGGTCTAGATTTACAATTGTTACTTATCTCAAACCGGATGAAATCCTACTCCGCGACACCCTTGCCTCTCTACTCGGCCTCAACTCGCGTCGAATCTATCCAAAATCAGAATCATAATATCAATATATGCTAAGGGAACGAAGCTCACGCGAAAATAATCAAATTACATCAAAAGTCCCGAAATTAGTCAAACCCGACCCCCGGACCCACGTCTCGGAATTCGATAAAAATCATATCAATAGAATTCTTATCCTTCCACGAGTCCATACATACCAAGAACATCACAATCGGACCTCAAATCCCCAATTTCACCTCTCCAATTTAAAGCCTTAACTTCCCCAATTTTTTACCCTTAATCTCATAAATTTCATGTTTAAACAACTGAAAAACACCATAAAATCGAGTTTTAGATTCAAGAAACTCACCTCAATGGAAACCTCCTTGATTTCCTCTTCAAAACCCTCTAAAAAGCTTGAACTCCGGATAAAAATGGTGGAAAACAACCCAAATTTCGCGAAAGGGAACTTATATACTTTCTGACCCAGGGATTCCGCACTTGCGGTCCTTTTCTCGTTTCTGCGGTCTAGCCAACCGCATATGCAGTTTTCACTTATTCCCCTGGAACCGCATCTGCGACACCGCAGGTGCGTTCCTTCTTCCACACATGCGGCTTCTGCCCTTTTCACTTGTGGCCGCATCTGCGGCTGCTTCCTCGCTCCTGCGGACTTCGCACCTATGGTCCCCTAACTGCAGGTGCGGTTATGACAGAACCACCAGCTTCAGCTGCATCCTCAAATTTCCAAACTTTCCGACAACCATCCGAAATCATCCCGATGTCCCTAATTAAATTCGGTATGGTTCGATTTTTCTCCTTTCGGTTTCGGTTTATTCGGTTCGGTAACTTCGGTTTATTCGGTTTGAATACTAACTAGTGCATAGAGCCATAGACTCTAATATTCTTAATTAAAGTACTCAAAAATACAAAACTGAAAATGTTGTTGACAAAAAATTTATCCAAAACTAGCAAATATCGACCCAAATAGAATTATTGTACATAAAAGAATATTCGATCATTAGAAATGTCTTATTACTTATTTAGAGTTAACTGATGAACTTCGAGAATAAAGAAAAGTAAAATATTAGACTTTTTATATTTATGTTATAATTGATAATATGTATTTTGTGTAATATAATATATATTTCGGTAAGGTATCGGTATTTCGGTATTTTATTTTAAAATACCAAATACCATATAGCAAATACCAAAATTTTCGGTTTCGGTACGATAATTCGGTATTTACCAAATTATGCACAGCCCTAGCCCCGAGACCTCATCCAAAAATACGAACAAGTCACATATCACTATTCAAACTTATACCAACCTTCGGAACACTCAAAACAACATCGAATCATCAAAACACCCTCGGATTCAAGCCTAAGGATTCTAAATCTTCCGAAATCTACAAACGATCAAAAGGTCTATCAAACCTTACCCAAATGATCTGAAATTTTGCTCACATGTCACAAATGACACAACGGGCCTACTCCAATTTCCAAAATTATATTCTGATCCCGATATCAAAATTTCCACTACCAATCGGAAAACGCCAAAATTTCAATTTCGCCAATTCAAACCTAAATCTACCACGGACCTCCAAATTACATTTTGATCAAGCTACTAAGTCCCAAATTACCTCACGAAGCTATCCGAACCATAAAAAACTATGTTCCGAGATCATTTACTCAAAAGTCAATTTCCGGTTGACTTTTCCAACTAAAGCTCCCAAAAAGAGACTAAGTGTCTCATTCCTCTCCAAAAATCATTCCGAACCCGAACCAACCAATCCGATACCACATAATATAGTTGAACAAGACATAAAGAAGCATAAATGAGGGAAACGGAACGGTAACTCATAAAATGACCGACCAGATCGTTACAGTGGTGTTCTCATAGACGCAAAAGAAAGTTGAACAGGCGATGTTGCCAAAGTGGAAACTTCAACATAATTAGTACATCTTAAAGATGCTTTCAATATCTAGTACTTATGTCTGTGGAAAAAGTTTCTGAATATTGTTGAACCATAAAAGACATCACATGATAGAGGAAAGCAGTAAGGTATTGACTAACTTGGCTACTAGTTAGAACTTGTGACAATGAAAATTTTCTTTCACATAATTAACATACAAGTGAAAGAATTTTGAATAATTGAGCGGCAGTGGTCATTAGGATTAATCTAATTAACAGTTTAACCTTCTTGCGCATTTGACTGTTTCCTTAAAACTGCGAAGTTAGATGGATTATTGACCCTTGAATTATACATGCAGCAGAGAAACAACTAGGATGTAAATCGAATCGACGAACCTTATTTCCTTCCTTTTCTTTTTTATTTTTTTCCATTTAATTCATATTTAAAACTTCGTTAATATTAATAATTCTTGACTGAATGTCACGAACCAGAATCCCCACCTTCGGTCATGATGGTGCCTGACATCTACTTACTAGGCAAGACGACGTGGAACAGAAAATTAATTGGTTTTAACAATTTATAACAAGATATTAACAATGAAAACGATATAAGTCTGAAGTATAGTAAGATAATAGTGAACAACGAAGTCTAAACATAACCCAGAAGCTGGTGTCACGAGTACATGAACATCTAGAATATTACAAACATGGCCGGAACAAAATACACTATTTTAAAACTCAATAAAACTTAAAGAAAGGGAGGAAGGGGACTTCAGGGCTACGAACGTCGTGCAGTTGTACCTCAAGTCTTTGCCAGCTATTGAATCCGAGCAAAAGCTACTGAACGCCGCCAGGACCAACTCTGGTATCTGCACAAGAAGTGCAGAGTGTAGTATGAGTATAACCGACTTCATGTACTCTGTAAGTGCCGAGCCTAACCTCGACGAAGTAGTAACGAGGCTAAAGCGGCCACTTACAATAACATGTACGCAGTAATTAGAATAATAACAGGAGAGGAAATGCAAGAAATGGAAGTAACGCAATTAACTTGTGAAAACGAACTCAAACCTCACTATCAGAGAGCACAGAATAACAAGTCTCATAATCTCATATAAAAATGCTAAAACAAATACAATAATAACAGCAAGTACAACACACACAGTCCGTTGCGGCGCACAACCCGATCCCATCATATCATCCTTTATTAATATTAAGTACCACGTATACACTCTGTTGCGGCACACAACCCGATCCCACCATATCGTCATTTATCAACATCAAGTACTACATATACAAAATGTTGTGACGTGCAACCCGATCCCACCATATTATCATTTATCAACAACAAGTATCCGCCCTTATTCCACCATTTCAATTCAATTTCTTTCAATTTTTTTTGCGGCGTGCAACCCGATCCCCAAACAATTTCAATTAACAAAAACAATCTAATAACTCAATTTACAAGAATTTCTATATCAAAGAGTAAAAGTACAAGGCAATAAAGGGCCACATAATAATCAAAGAATTTTTAAAATTCGAAGTTTCTACTTTACAAATTTATCGGCGTCTAACAAAGTCAAAAACTCACGCAAATAAAATTACATCTTAGAATGCAAAAAATATTACAAAAATAATAGGAAGAGTAAACCATGTTACAATCAAGGTGTGCAAGTAAAATAATTAAAGGCAAATAGCAATTAAGCACGTAGTCATAGAAGGGACGAATAATACAACACAAGAATAAATAAATTACAACTAACAATTACGGCATAGAAGTCAAATAAAGCATGTAATAATTAAGGCATGGAATAAGACAATTCATCAAATAACAAGAAACATGGAAACAAATACCTTGACGGCGTATATACACTCGTCACCTCACATATACGACATTTTCTCACATAATTCACATAATACATAGTTCAAAAACTCTTAATTCCCTCAAGTCAAGGTTATATCCAACACTTACCTCACTCCAAAATCAAATCAAAACCCAATTGGGGCCTTTTTCTCTAAAATTCGCCTCCAAAACTAATCAAATCTAACCAAATATAGTTCAAACAATTCAAAGAAAGCTTTAGAAACTACCCACGAGTGATAAAGACTCAATATTTAATGGTTTTGAAAAAGTCAACATAAGTCAACCCCGGTTCGCTTGGTCAAAACTCAAGGTTCGGACCAAAATCTAATTACACATTCACCCCCGAGTTCGGTTATGTGATTAGTTTCAAATTCAACCTCAATTGGAGGTTTAAATCTCAATTTCTCAAAATTCTCAATTTCTACCTAAATCTCTAATTTATACCATTAAAAAAGCATAGATTAAAGATTGAAAATCAATGAGTGTTTATGGAAATGAAGAAAACAAGTTAAAATCTACCAACCTATGAAGTTGGGATAAAGTTTCTCTTTAAAGTCGCCTCTCGGCCGAGCTCAAACTTGGAAATGGTGAACAATAGGAAGGGCCTGACGCGATCGCAAAGAGCAACAACCCAAGTGGCGTTCGCGTTCGCGAGGGGTCGCACGCGTTCGTGATGATCTGTCCCCCTGGCCATCGCGTTCACGAGCCTGGGCTCGCGTAGAACAAACCCATGTGTCCCCCCCCCCCCAGAATCCTTTACCCATCGCATTCGCAAGTGAAGGTTTGCATTCGCAAGTGAAGGTTCGCATTCACGTAGGTTAGTCCCTTTGATGCTTCGCGTTTGCGACCTCTTCTCCGCGTTCACATAGAAGAAAACCTCCCCAGTCCCAAGTTACCCTTCGCGATCGCGAAGAACAACACACCAGGCATCAGCAACAGTGTAAACCAGCAACCTTCTAAGTCCAAAATTGATCTATAGCCTATCCAAAATTCACCCGAGCCCCTCGGACTCCAAATCATACATGCAAACAAGTGTAATAACATCATACGAACTAGCTCGCGTGACCAAATTACTAAATAGCACCTAGAACTACGAATCAGACATCAAAATGCATGAAATTTTTAAAGAACCTTAAGAACTTTCAAATTTACAATCGAACATCCGATTTATGTCAAATCAACTTCGTTTTGAACCAAATTTTGCAGATAAGTCAGTAACAGTAATATGAACATATACCAAGTCCTGAAATCGAATCCGAACTCGGTAGCTATAAAGTCAACCTACGGTCAAACGTCGAAATCTTTTAAACCTTCAAGTTACTAGTTTTCAACAAATCACGTTAAATCAAGTTAGCGACTTATGAATTCAATTCCGGGCAAGTGCCCAAGTCCCAAATCATGGTAAGGACCCATCGGAACCGTCAAAATACTGATCCGAATTCGTTTACACATAATATTGATCGTAGTCAACTCAAATTATTTTTAAGGAAGTATTTCACATTTTCTTCAACTTTTCACATGAAGACTTTCCGGAATGAGGCACGAACTATGCACGTAAATCGAAAAATACTAAAAAAGCTAATTGAAGTCTCGAAACACAAACATAAAAGCTAAAATTCAAAATGACCTATTGGGTCATCACTCTAAAATAGATAAAACCAAGAAAGTATACGGCGGGTATGCGCCATCTATCATTATTCATTAGGATGACTGAAATTTTCAGAATAAACATATAATGCAGTATCAATTTGCACTATGTATTACTCTAATTTGCACTATGTATTGCTCTATCCGTTTTATTTTATGGGGCAATATTTTCTTTTTAGCCTGTTTTAAAAAATAGTAATAAATATTTGAATTTAAAATTAATTAAGATCTTTTGCGGCTAGAGAAACATTATGATATGTTTACCACAAACTAAGTTTAAAAAGTTGCATAGCCATACAAATGTTATAATATGTTTATACTACGAGTGAATTTGATATCAAGGAAAATGTTTATTGGAAAATAAGTGATTTTCTTACTTATTTTTTGGTGTTTAGTTAGGTAACACAAAATATTTGAAAAAATATATAATTTAGGCAAACACTATAAGAGACGAAATGGGTAAGGGCGGGGGAGAGGGGCAGAAGTGGCAGTGGTAATGTTCGGAGTGAGAGAAGGCACGGGGTGGGGTAGAGGGGGACGCAGGGAATAGGATGAGGAAGGTTGAGAAAGAGCTTTGAAAAATATTTTTTCTCATTTTGGTAGGGAAGTTATTTTTCTCCAATTGGAGAAAAATGAGTTCATGATGAAAATATTTTTCAAAATATTTAAGTCAATTAAACAAAAAAAATTAAAAAATATTTCCTTCGTACAAACACACCCCACAAGTTTAAGAATTTTAAATTTTCCCTTAAGTTTCGTATCCATTCAACTTTATCATATATAAATATAAATTAAAACGAAAGTAGTACTTATTACAGATATTAATATGTGAATTCCTTTTAACCAAAAATAAAAAATAAAAAATCCAAATTTCAATAGACTTTTCTAGGTGCCTAGGCGACCTCAGTCAGATAAAGTAGTTTGCTAATTAGATAGTTCAATGGTGGGCTTGAATTGTCTTTACCCAACTATATCTTTCTCCCTCCCTCCAATATTCTTTTCTTTGCTGCTTCTCGTCTTCTTCCTTGAAACCAACTAGATCTGTCTTTGTTTCCTTTTCCTTTCCATTAAATTTTTTTATGTTTTAGGACAACGATTTTCTAATATTTAATTGTAAGTCTAGTAAATGGCAACAGCAGTACATGTTTGAAGACGTGAAGTTTTATTGACGGATAAGGCAGCCCGCAGACTCTTTATTTTTTAATGTACACTCAGTTCTTCTGCTCTATGACAATACAACTATATACTATATATATAACGATATACTCCTACCCTAATAACACAACCAAGTTTCCTTTCAACATAATTTGCATTTACATCTTTAAAAAAACCTTCAAAATGTTGCCACAATCAAAGATATTAAACCATATAGTTTTTATTGCTGCCCAATTAAAATGGGCTTTAAATTATATCCTCCTTCAATCTTTCTCCTTTCATCCTTACAATCTAACCACTAATATTTCAACACCTCAAGAGCTTGGAATTAGACGTTTTCAAGAGGGCGAATTGGGGTGTTCGGAATCAGTAGAATGTGCTGTTTGTTTGTGTAAAATAGAAGAAGGAGAAGAAGTGAGAGAGTTGAGATGTGATCATTTGTTTCATAAGGTTTGTTTGGATAGGTGGATGGGTTGTGGACGTAAGACTTGTCCATTGTGTAGAAATTATCTCAAGTCACCTGCAGTTTTCTGTGAGCTACATCAAGAAGTAATCGAATTGGACTTCTTCTCTGGAAAATCAAGAAGAGATCGCTATGCTTCTAGGCTCTGCTAGAATTCTCTGGTTGATCACTTGATTTCTTTCTCCCTTTCTTTTATTTTTTAAAACTGTAAATAGCAAAAAGGCAGTGCATGAAGTATCCCGTATTTACAAAGGGTCTGGGGAAGGGCCGCAACCCATAGGGATATGATGTAGGCAACCTACACTGATACAAGCATAAGTGGTTGATTCAACAGCTCGAACCCATGACCCATAGAATTGTAAATGGAAATTATAAAACCTTTTGGCAAGTAACAAGGAATGAAGTTTAAAAGATTAGATCCTTTTTTGTTAAATAAGTATTCTTGTGTTTGTTGTTGTATTTAATTAGAGCAGAAACTTTTATTACTACTATAATTCTTAGGAATTCTTGTTTCAATTGTCACGACCATGAATGAAGAATTAATTAGTTTTCTTAATATCATTTAGTGATAATATGTACTCCCTTATGATGCGCCTGAATGAGCTCAAAGTTTATGAAAGAATAAAATATTTTTGACGCATAAAATAGATACGTATAATATACTAAAAGTACTAATATTAGAATCTTGTAATTTTAAATATGTCATGTTATTTCTATAAAAAAAAAAAAAAGTGATGCTAAAATTAAAGGGAGCATTAGAATTGAAGAATTTCCAAATATCGAAAGGGTTAGAAAGAAAAATAGATATTCGTTCTTTTGGTGCCTAAAATATCTGCACTTCTAATTTTGATCTTTGTAATATATGGTTAAGTACAGTTAACCTTCAATCAATTGAGATATCCTTTCCCTTGTGAATTTTCAACAAATTTAACGAAGTATTAGCTGTTAAATCATTTGATTATCCATGTGTTACGTTAAATTTGTATTGTTATTCTATATTTGATGGTTCTGCATGCGCCGGAAAACCTTCGATCCCTGCAAGTCCTCCCAATAAATTAATCCCAAAATATTATACCAATTCATAGAAAATTTCAAAACATGAAATTAAATGCTAAAATTCAAACTGAGAAATTGGCGTTGTTACACCATGGGACAGTAGAGCATGTGATCGTCCATCATTATAAGACGAGCGGTAAAATTGATATAATGTGATTTGAACATAAGACCTTATGCTCTCAAGTCTTAACTCATTTTATTGACTAATAGGTCATATTCTTAGGTGGGTTACTTGCATTTTATTTATATTAGTACTAATTAACTATGATTAAGTGATTAAAGCTTATCTGCAAGTTTTATATTGGACATTTTATGATTTGATGTTAAAACCGAGTACAAACAATTTTTTTCCCAAACGCGGTACTGAACTTGGTTAATGAGTTTATATTTTCAGTTTGAGTTTGTACGTAAGTTTGTAAAAGTCTGAAGTAAATTAAGAAAATGGAAATGAGAGAATCTCCATACGAAAGTCAAGAAAAGTGTGTATGTAGGCGATCCAAGAATAAACAAGAGTGTGTAGCAAATTTGACTCCTGAGTGAGTGTAAGAATTCTTATGGAAAGCCATTGTCAAATAGGTAGTAACTCACATTTTTTATGAACAATTCTTAATTCGGAACAAATAGGCACTGAGGGAGTCCGGAACCAAAATGTGATTTTTTGGACTCAAACAACAAAAATATGTGGGAAAAAAACTTAGTGACGTAAATATATATAGCATTTTTTGAAACCACGTTATACTTTAACGACCGTTTGACCAGTTAAGTATAGCGTGGTTCCAAAAAATGCTATACTTGAATTAATTTAAGCGGGAAAATATAGCGTCTTTTGTTAAGACGTTATACTATAGCGTCTTAACAAAAGATGCTATATATATAAATATATCGTCTCCTTCCCTTCCCCCAAAAACAGAAACGGTCCCCCCCCCCTCCATTTTTAAACCCAAAAAGCTTGAGTGGAGCCCACCCGTCCCACATAAAGTAAAGATTCTCGGTCTCACGTACTAGCTAAGGAGTTATCTCAAACGTTGTTGGTTGTTTTGACACAAAATTACAAAATTTTTGACTTTCTAAAAACCTTAAATTGAGGTATTTCGACTTAGTTTTTGTTAAAACTTGTATTAAAAATACATATTAGTTGTTTTATGTGCTTTATGTTATTTTGTGATTGTTTTATAATTTAACTAATTTGTTGTTTTATCCGGACTATGATATTAATGTGATAAAAAAAATTTGTAAAATAGAGAAACTGATATTAGTTGTTAAAAAAAATGTTAATTAGTTAATTTTTTTTTGTGGTATATGTGTAATTTCGTGATTGTTTTGTGATTAAATTGATTTATTATTTTAATCAGGTTTAGATTATTAATTTGCTAAAAGACTAGTAAACTAGATAAATTTTTACTTTAGTACCCTATAGTGGTATCTTGTGGCCTAATGTAGTGTTCGTATTTGTAATGTAGTGACCTTTTAGCTTAGTAAAATGTAGTGCCCTTTAGCGTAGTATCCTTGTAGTTATAGAAATGAATCATTTAAGTTGCTCTTATTCCCAAAAATACGTCAAAAAGCTAATATTCAAACACAAATTATCTCCAATTATAGTCAACAAATGTAAGAACATAAAAATTTGGGATACATTGGTGCTATTGGACCTCAAATATAGTGTCTGGAACCAAAATGTGATTATTTAATAATTAAACCTTGTATAGTTATTATGAAATTAATTATTTAATTTTAATATAGTAAATTCAGGACTGGGATGCGGGCATGACCTTTACCTCACATGGCTGGGATGCGTTGTTTGCTGACCATCCAGGGGCATCGACAGTTGCTGATGCTCGTCCAGTACGAGATGTGGATAGTGGGCGCCGGCTTAGTTATGGCTCATTACCGAAGGATGCTGAGGATCCTCCATAGAATTTGGTTAGTTTGTATTACGATTACTTAATTTGTGTATTTATCTCATTGATTAGTCATAAATATCTAAAGTATATTTTTTTTGAAGTCATCATCCTCGCCCGTCGCGGAGGCCAATAGGTGCGGCACTCACATGCCTGAGACGGATGAGTATATTCAGGAGCCCGCTGCGACCATGGTAAGATATTTTAATTATTTTTATGCAATCAACCCCTATATTGCTATTACATATTTCATATACTAAAATATGTCATTATTCTGTAAGTTACTGCTGCACCGATGGCCCCTTCTACTGAGCATGCCAGCCTTATTAACGATCATGTTGCAACTCATCCTCTGATAAAGAGGCATCGTGATGAGGATGATCCTGATAGTGTAGCCGGGCGGGATGGGATGCGCTTCAGACCAACGGCTGCATTAAAGCATACAGGATGTGGGACACATTGATTTTTTTTTTGTATTTTATGTACATATGACATTCAGTAAATAATGAAAACTATTTTTATTGCTTACATTATATGTGCATTATGTTTTTATTTCTCTGGTTCTTCGCTATTTTAATACTACAATATAAATATAAACATAGAAACTTAACACAATTTAAATTCAGCACAACTAATGAAAATACAAGACACGAAAAACATAAAGATAAAATATTACACTCAACACATACATGTCATTGTTTAATCACTACCGCCTAGTATTCTCTGCTCCAACCACTTAAATTTCTCTTCCAACTTATTATTTTTCTTCTTCCGCCTCTTTTAGTTTCTCCTGCAATGCCGCAATTTCTCTTTTTATTTCACACTCACGGTGTTGGTATTCACAGTTCATATTCCAAATATACTGCAAAGAGTCTTTGTAGCATTCCTGCTCAATGGGTTCATCATACCGTTCCTCAAAATTGCAATAATTTCTGTCACTGCTTCCAAACCTGTTTATACATATCCAGTATCTGCGCCCAATATGACCATCGGAGCAACATGACTTCATCATACAACATTTGCCACAATAGTACATTAGTTGGTCATTGCGTCCAGACATTTGTTAATAAAAAAAAATACCCATATTTAAGGAAAGTTTTACTTTTTGTTTTGGTTAAGTGAAGATAATAACTAAAATGCGCTACTTATTTATAGGCAATGAAACACACATAACATAGTATTTAACCGCGCTATGCTTCGTGTGCTAAAGATTCTTTCGGGTACAATACAACATTTGCAAGCGAGCAGCTTTTTACATTGACAAAACTACCCACATAACGTAGTATTTAACTGCGCTATGATTCGCGTGTTAAATATTCTTTCGGGTACAAAAATAGCTTTTTCAGGCGAGCAGCTTTTTACATCGACATGACAACCCACATAACGTAGTATTTAACTACGCTATGCTTCGTGTATTAAAGATTGTTTCGGGTACAATACATCTTTTCCAGAAGTTATCTTTGTAGGCGAGCCACTTTTTCATACTTGTTATAAATAGTATAAGGAGGTTGTATATAAAATTTGAAGTCTTATTCTGTAGATTCGTCTACAAACACTTGCGTCTTTTCTGAAATTTAACTCAAATCTTGCTCAAATCTACTCCAAATCACTTCAAATTTTAATTTTTAACTCCTTTACTTAAGATTGTTGTACTGAAGTATTAATGTTAAATATCAATAAGATTTAACAGAAATGGAAACATAATTTTATTTAATACATTCTTCAAGATAAACAAGTACATACACTTATTACAACCACATTACAAACAAGATAAACAAAACACTACATGTATTCTTGATAGTTGGGCACATTAAATGAACTTCCAATGGGAGCTGGATTACCATCACCACTCAAACCAGCTAAAGGACATTTACGAAAGTCGTGTCCTGTTTGCGAACATATGCCACATTTAAGCGTATAAACGGTATCACCAACATCTATTTGGTTTTGTATACGCGTTCTTTTTTTGCACTTGTAGCTTACGCAAATAGTCCTTGTTACATACCATTTTAAATGGTTCCGGTGGCCAATAATGCTTAGCACTCACTAGCTGCAACTGTCCACTATATGTGTTTAATTATGCAGCAACATTGTATTGCTTATCAACATAGTTAGCTGGCGCTAAACATGTATGTTGAAAGCACTTGATGGCATGTGAGCACATCATGTGGTAGATGGACCATTTCCCATAAGAACACAACCTGCTGGCTTCATTTACGGTGTGTATATTATTCCCCCGATTTTTGATGGAGAGCGGTGCGAACTTCAAAAATATTTCGCTCGTTGCAATACTGTAAAAATGAATGTCAATGTGCTCACCTCCTGTATTTCTCAAATTTCATTGGATTTGGCATAAATTCAACACCCATCTCCATCAATTCTGATGCACCTCTATACCTTTCAACAAACCTCTCCGTCATCTGTTTGAACATACGCACCGTGGCAGTGACAGGCAATCCACGTGCAAAATTCAATAACCCGTTGAAAGACTCTGACATATTTGTAGTCAGGGTTCCCCATCGTCTACCACCATTCGCATGCAATGTCCACTTGTCAAGCTCATGTGTTGATACTCAATTTTTCCCTCATATTTTTAAATTGTATATATATATACTTTCAAAATAGTATATTTTCATTATCATTTAGTTTATAAACCTATACATGCATTTTCTATAATTTTCCGTAATTTTAGAGCTTTAAATTATTTTTTTTTGCGTTTTAATTGCTTGAATAATTATTAATTATTTCTTTAAATTATTTTATGATGACTTAATCATTCAAATTACTATTGTGCATCCTCATATATATTTCATAATATTTTTTTACTTTATTTCGTATAATTATGTTTGCATTGTTTAGCTATTTACCTAATTTTGTAATAATAGTCTATATTCATATATAATTACTTTTTATCTATACTATTTGTGTTAAAATACCTTCTATATTTTTATAATGCTAAATTATTATTGTTAATTATTTTATTGTATAAATAATATTTTTATTTATTTAATAATGTATTTTTATAAATTATTTTGTTAAATTTTATGTATTTAAATAATAGCCCATTTTTTAAAAATCCAATTCGGACCTAAAACTACCCAACACTTAATACCCTAGCCCACATAACCCCCATCCCAATACCTCAGCCTAAACCAAACGACCCCTAACCCAAAAATCCGATCGGTACCCATTTTTTTAACCCGCCCAGTTCCGTTTTAAAATCCTGGCCATTAATCTCTAAGATCAACGACCTACAATTAACCTACCCTTTTATTACCCAACCCCAAACCGTAATTCCCCATTCCCTCTTCACCCGCCACCTTTGAACTCTCTCAAACCCCCTTCTTTCTGTCAAACCCTAGCCGCTATAACCCCTATTTCTCTCCATTCCAGCTCAAATATGGAATAAATCCATGATCTACTTACCTATTTTGTGATACTCTATCATTATACACATGTTTTTGGCATCACTTAGTTCTTGCCCTATTTTTGGCAAGAACTACCTCTCAAGAACGGTCTGTTTTACTTTGATTCTGTGAAGAGTTGGATGATATTTCGTCTCTATACATGTTATATTGAATTATCCTTGTATTTTTTGTCCGATTATAAGCGTCAATCTCAACTAGAGTTTGAGATTTTCCCTTATTCTTTACTGATTTCTGATTGATACTCTTTTCTTTTCTTGTATTTGACTGATATTTTCCTTATTTCTGTTTAACCCACCGTGTTTCCTTTATTTTTACTTTATTTCGCCCTAAATCTGACTCTAATTGGTCTTTGTATGATATTTTCCTTATTCTCTATTGTATCACCTTATTTTAAGTGTTATTTTCATGATTATGTTCCCTTATTCTCTGTTAATTTACTGAACTCTCTTATTTTATGTATTATTTGCCCTAAAAATTGATTCTGATTGATTCTAGTATATCTTTCCCTATTTATGCTTGAATAATTCATTTTCATGTTTACTTGTTTGATTTCTACTATATAAACCCCTCTCAGAACATATTTTTAGACACCGAACTTTGACTACTATTTTCGACTACTCTCTCATTCACTCACTGTTACTTTGAAACTCGCTGAAACTATTGAATAACCTCCTCCGGTGCAAACACTGCTCGGAGCCCATTCTCGAGGCTCTTGTGAACTCTGAAGCATCGGGGATTTAGGGTTTTTGCTTCTACACTCTGCATTCTTTTAATCTTGGTGTTGGTTAGTATTTAAACTCTCATAATGTAAAAAAAATTTCCTGCATGTATATCTGGACTTTGATTCAACTGTGATGGTGTTCAACTTTGATGTCATTCTATGACACATGAGAATAGTCTACTGTAATTTGCATTCTGTGATCTCTCATCTCTAGACCCTGTAGCATCTTACATGTCAATTTTTGGGGTCCAATATTGTGGTTGTATGAGTTTCTGCATATTGTGATTAACTAATCTCTCCATGATGCCTGATCCTATTTGTATTATACTGTTTAATCCTGAGTTTGGTATAGTCTGATCTTTTAAGTTCTAAATTGGATGTATCACTTGGTTTTATTAGTCAAGTGCCTTGCCTGTTAACATTGCAGTCCTAGATTCTTTATCTTTTGTCATATGTTACCCTGCTAATATGCTAGTTTATGTTCATTATTTTATCTTGTAAGTTTGTAAATGCTTTTCCCAAACCTATCACTTTAGTATTATTTTCACTAGTTGTTTCCTGCCATGAGTTTAATTCTGGGGTTGGCTGAAAGCCAAAGCCCTTTCCCCTAAGTCTCCTCTATCAACCTCCCTAGTGTGAGCACTGCCCTGGGTTCTTGAAGCCCTTGGGAACTCTGACGCACTAGGGTCCAAGGTTCTTTGCCACTTTTTCCTAATTGCTCAACTATGCACCCTTTTCCACCTACTCGACAAGCTAATGGGCTTATGTAAATGGTTGTCTTTCTGGGACTGTTGATCATCTCTGGCTACTAGGTTTTGGCTATTCTGTGTGTAAATGAAGATCGTTTTTTGGGTTTAATTGGCTATGACTTCTGGGCTATATTGAATCCTGTTGGATATGATGTTGAAGGCCCAGCAAGGCTGCGTATTTAGTTGTGTATTTGGGCATGTTATAGACCTGTCTATTGCCTTGTAATATTACTATTCTACTTGTTAATCTAGGTCTGTAATAATGTTGTAATAATAATTAGGGTGTTAGTAAAATTGAAAAAATGGGTCTATTCTAATGCTTGCATGAAACGGGTAGAAATCCTGCCTATAGGTGTTTAATCAGCTTGAACATGCTCTGCTACTGTGTGTGTTAGATAACCTGCCTATAGGTGTTTAATTCATTTAATATATTCTGCTTCTACATGTTCGTTAGATATCCTGCCTATAGGAAATAAAATGACCAATCTTTCAATTGCAGCATGTTCACTAGGTGTGAGCACGTGATTTTTGCCTTGAATGAAATACTCCTATAAAATCCAAGAAAATACATTTTTCCAATTATTTGCCATTTTATAGGATTTTTTTATTTGTTCGCATTTTTGTACACGTTTAATTTTTATTAAAAAATCATGAATATCAAAAATACCATGCCTTGCATTTTAGATTTTTGTTTTTATAGCTTTTGGATTAATTATATAATATTTGTTTTATTAAAGTTGTAAATAAAAAAAAATGGCTCATTTTACATTGTTTACCTTTTAAATTTTTAGATTATTGATTTTCTCTCTTTTAATTTAGGATCAAGTAATTTTTATAATAATAAATAGATAATTAGTTAAATTTTACAAGTAAAGATAATTTAGGATTTAGTTTAGGATTTATTTTAATTAATTAGTCTTTAAAAAATTAAAAAAAGGGGGGTTTTGGCCGAATTGGGCCATTTCTTCCTAAACTAGCCCAATCCTAATTTAACCCAAGACACCCCAAGCCTAAAACTTAAAAATCTGATCCCAATCCATCTTTTCCCCTTTTAATCTAGGCCATTGATCTCCAACAAGATCCAACGATACGGAACTCACCCCTTTTTTATTATAAAAGTATCCTAAAATCTACACCCCCCTCATTTTCAAACTCCCCACTCTTCCACTTCTCTCTCAACTCCCCAAAATTAGAGCTCCCAACTCTCTCTCTTCTCTCTCCTCCCATTTTCCGCCGCCCGCCGGAAATCTCCATCGGCGGCGGCCAACCTCCAAAAACTCCAAAATAACTTCATTCTTCTCCTCATCTCCTCCTCTACCTCACCCCACAACCTAAATTCATAAAAAACCTACCCTTCTAAAATAAAAAAAGGGCCGAAACCCTCCCACCACCACTACTCCGCCGCCGAAAATCGCCCAAGGCGGCGGTGGAACTCCAAAACCCCTCAAATTCACACCATACACTCCTTTCATCCTCCTAAACCTCATCCTACCAACTAAATCCCCAAAAACCCAACCAAAATCCGTAGATCTTGGATCTAAAAAGGCCAAAATCCTAGATCTACCCCTTCTTCATTTTTCTAGCCGTTAAAAAATCCTCCGGTCAAGATCTTCCATCAAGGATTTTAGATCCAAGACGTGAGTCTTGGCTTGAGGGTTTTTTCACGATTAGACCCTTTTAATTTTGTAATTTTATTTACGCATTTGTTATTTATTTTCGTTAATTTCCGCATTTATTTTCTGTTATTTTTTTTGCGCATTTTATTCTGCTTTTTATTAATTTATTTACGTATTCTGTTTTTTAAATTTATTTATTTCTGTTATTTATTTTTAACGCATTTTGTATTTATTTGTTGAATTATCATGTTTAGTTATTTCCGTAATAAGTAATTAATTAGTTAAAACCGAATTTAGTTAAAATATATGTAAAGTTAGTATAATCATGTTATGTTAGTTTTATATTATTATGTAGTTGTTATTTCATTTATTAATTAGATGGATTAAATAAAAACAAAAATAAGGGTAAAAATACTAAAAAAACAGTGTTTCATTCTCTTCATTAATGTTTTATTTTTGTTATATTTGTTAATTTTTTGGGCCTGGCTAAATTGACAGGCCCATAGTTTGTTATCATTTATTTATTTTCATGTTAAAATTGGGCTTGGCTAAATGGACAGGCCCATAGCTTTGTTAAAGTTTAAGAGACCAAGCTCTTTAGGCCAAGAGTCATTTGACTCAGGCCCGAAACCAATCCGGTTTTGAGATAATTCCAAGACCCTTGAGGGTCAATTTTGGAAACCTAAATTAAAAAAAATCATTCAGAAAGTGCTAGAACTTTCTAGAACAGGGATAACTGTCCCAATGCTGTGTAAGAAAAAGGATAAGATCCAAAAAATATCTAGAAATGGGACACTTGTCTATTTTTCTGAGATAAGGAAAGTACTAGAAATTGGACAGCTGTCCATTTCTGTAAAGAAGATGCCATTTTTCCTAATTAATAGGGAATTCTGACAGATTCTTTGTACCTCAATTCTAATCCCTTTTCACCTCCTCATTCTATAAATATACTCCTTCTTTCCATTATACAGAGAGAGCTGGATATACATTTTAGACCTAATAAAAATACATTGATTTTGCACTACTTTGGAGTCTCTTTCGTTCACTATTAGCAAAGAACTCCTACTGATTTTTCTCACTATCTTCTGGATTTCTGGGTTATTGGAAGTTGGTTTTGGTTTTCTGTTTGGGTTTGCTGCTGTTTCTCACTCAACTTTTCAGAGATCTATTTTCTTTCTGTTTGTTTTCTTGCTGTTGTCAAGGTACTCTTCTTAACAAAAGTGTAAAGTTTCTTTCTTTTGTTGAATCATGAGGCGAATTTCTTGATAAATCTGTAGCTAGCTTGAATATTGCATGAACCATATTTGTTTGAAGCTTGTTTGTTTGTTATGTTGTAAATTTGTTTACAATGTTTTAGGCAAATGTATAAGTTTAAAATTGTTTTGAAAATTATAGAATCTTCTTAAAGATTCATACATTTATAAAATTTGTGTATTCATATGTAGTAGTATCACATAAGTCATTTTCCAGAAATTCTGTTAGAATAGCAATAGGCAGTTTGGTTATTCAGTTAACAAAAAATGTAATAATTTTACTGCATTTCCTTATGTGTTAAACCAGCTTAATAATTAGCAATTTACCACACTGTTTTTAATAGTTAAATAATGCTGGATTATTATTAGCTTAAAGTCATAAAATCAGATTTTTTTTAACAAAATAACTAAGTGATGACCATAATACATTTTCAGGCCCAAAGTCAATTGGGTTGATGAATTTGTGTTCTGATTTTTTTTGCTAAAACAAAATGAGTTGATCAATATTATTTACGCTTCAAGATTTTTGAAATACAAATAAGCTTCAAAATCAGCATTTCGAAAATAAAGACTTAGGCAAATTAGTAGGAAGACTGTCTAAAATTTAACAGATTTTATTCATTCAAAACCCCTTTTTACTTTTCTGGTTCAGAAGATAAACAAAAAATATAGTTAAAATTCTGCATTTTGTCATTAGGATTATTAATTTCAAATTTCCTTCAAATATGTGTTGGACTAGAGTTCACTTGGACTCATTATTAAGTTTATTTATTTTTCCACAAATAGATTTTGGGCCAGAATTACTTAGTAAGCCTAAATCTTTTTGAATGCATTTAAATTGATTAATTGCTTAAAAATTTATTGGGGCCAGATTCATCTGAATTAAGTTAGGCCCAAGTTCTTTTAGAATCAATTTAGTTGTTTGAATAATAGACAATATATTTCTTGGGTTGGAATTCACTTGGACTCAACCTTTGTCAGCCTCCCCCCCCCCAAACTTCAAAATCTGGGCCTGTTTGTCATTTAATAAATAAAGTTGCCATAACTATTTCAAATAAGTTTCTCATGTAGTATTGTACCTTTACACCTAGATATATGATGTAGACTAGTTTAGTGATATAATCACATCTTTAGGTGAACTTCAAAATTACGCCTTAATCAAATATCCGTAGTTTACTTTAGGCTCGATTTAGAATAGTATTATGATTATGTATACATTTGCGTAACATAATTGCAAATTTAATTCTAAAAAAAATTACTCGAGGGATGCGTTCGCGCAACTTCAACCAAACTTTTCTTAATAAAATAAACAAAGCGTTATTAATCGTGGACACGTTCACGTGACATAATTTTTTACGCGCCAAAGGAAAAGAGTATACGTACGCGTAACTCAAATCTTTAATTATGAATAATCAAGTGATTTGATTTAAAAGCGATAAAAAGATAATTGCACAATAGGTCTTAAAAATGAGTAGTTAAAGAATTAAGCCAAGTATGAATTGCTAAGCGACCGTGCTAGAACCACGGAATCCGGGGGTGCCTAACACCTTCCCTCGGGTTAACAGAATTCCTTATTCAGAATTTCTGGTTCGCAAAATTCAAAAGAAAAGTTGAAATTTCCTCGATTTGGGATTTTAAATAAACAGGTGACTTGGGACACCAAATAAACTATCCCAAGTGGCGACCCTGAATTGATGAATAATCTCATATCGAGTAATGTCACTTAAATTGGAAAACTCCCTTATACCCTTATATACCCTCGGGTGTGTAAAAAGGAGGTGTGACAGCTCTGGCGACTCTGCTGGGGAACGAACCCACGACCACGTGGTTCAGGGTTCAAGAATTTGATCTTGTTAATGCGATTTTTATTTGCCTTTATTACTGATATTACTGTATTTTATGGACTCAATGTGCTATTGTCATTTGTTGCTTTGATATACTTGAACTGTATTTAAATATCTTCTTGTGCCACCCATATGAGTCTTCTGAAAATGGTGCACACGTTCGTGTGGCCCGCTTTCTCTGTAGAAATTATACCAAATAGATCGAGGCTGGGCCAACAACAAGGCCGGGTAGACTTTAGTGATCCCGGTACGTTGCCCCCTATTCAGCCCCAGTTATCCGCTCGGATAACCCAAGTCTAGACCACAAACCTCAGGTTTTTAACTTAGAATAATGCAACCTCATGCCGGATCCCTAGTAGGAATGTTTATTTGCATCACGTGCATTTGACCTTGGGGATTCAACACAGGGGTTGGGTTCGTCTAGGACAGGTGTACCCAAAATAAAGACCATCCTGATGCATCCTACCTGCTATGTGAATATTTATTTGTTTCGGCTTGCATGTTGACCGGTTAATAAAGAGAAAAACCAAGAGTGAGGTAGGATAGAGAATTTACCCGATTTCTAAAAATCCTGGTATTTTACAATATTCCGAAATTCTGTCGAAGTTTTGAAAAAAAAAAGAAAAAAAGGAAAACATATTTCAAAAAAGAGTAAGTCAAATATCATGTTTTATGTCAAAATTGCCCGAACTACGCAGGTCTGATTCACACCGGATGTGAGATACGTAGGCAACCCACATAAGGTTCAGCCTCATTTTTACCAAATAATAAAATAAAAAGGTATTTCAGGGCTTTGGTCAAAACAATATGCCGACCCAGCTTCGGTTGTACTTAAGTCATTTCTCCCCGTAATAGCCTTAGATTGCATTCCAATTGTCGAAAGGCTATTTTCGAGAGGAACAGGCAAAAGGTGTCTTTTTCAATAAAATACCTACCCCCGACCTCAAAATTCATTTGGAATTGTGAAGGGTGCCACGTTTGCAAAAACGACCATTTTGCTAACATAGCAATAAAAGGGGTCCTTGTCCGTTGATTTTTTTTAAAACTTGTTTTGCAAAAAGAGTCCACAAGAGTCAACCCTAACCTTAACCCTCTACAGGTACAAATGAATACCGTCCAGGAATCATCGCAATCTGTCATAGAAAGGGCTCGGATGCATCTACGTAAGTGGTGGGGTGATTTAGATGAAGATGGCCAACTTTGGGTAAAAGATCATTTGGGTTCCCTGGTAGACATCATGCACGTCAAACCACAGGAGGATTTAATTAAGGCTTTGGTGACCTTTTGGGATCCCGTTCACAATGTGTTCCGTTTCTCGAATTTCGAACTCACACCCACTCTAGAAGAAATAGCCGGGTACATCGATTTCGGCCAAGAGTTAAGAAAGCAACAACTAATATTCCCTAGGGCTCCCTCAGTACACAAATTCTTCGATCTTTTGAAAATTAGCAAATAAATGAGCAAGGACTGTGTAAGTAAAGGGAGTTGTTTGTTCTACTTCCTGTATTTCAGGTTTGGACACTCGGCCGGGTTTGAAACACATGAGAAGGGGTTGAATAACAAACAGGACAAGAGCATATGGCAAATTCATCGACGGTTTGTTTTCATTGTGGCATATCTGGGAATCATGGTATTTCCGAATTCTGAGGGTACAATAGACCTTCGTATGGCCAGAATCGCACAGGTCCTCGTCGACAAAAAAGATCACACACTTGTCCCATTAGTGCTGGCGGGCATTTACCGGGCATTAACATTGTGCAAATCTGGGGGTCAATTTTTTGAAGGCTGTGATATTCTTCTTCAGATATGGATGATCGAGCACCTTCGCTGCCATCCTAAGTTCATGATATATGCTTCAGACGGGAACAATTTCATCAAAAAGTATGAGGAAAGGGTAGAAGATTACAAACCACTGGAAGGGTTTGAAGCATGGATTTCCTATTTGAGGAAACTGAGAGAAGATCAAATTGAATGGACCATAGGATGGCTCCCAGTAACAGAAATCATCTACATGACCTCTTCAAAGGGCTACTTGATGATAATGGGAGCGAGAAGTATACAACCATATGCACCACAAAGAGTTCTGAGACAACTGGGAAGATATCAGGTGATACCCGAAGAGGCAGACCTAAGCACTAAAGTTATTGAACTACACCCAGAAGCAACGATACCCGAGGCTTTAGTTCAAAGAGACTGGAATTGTTGTCGGTATCTAAAAAGTAACACCCAAGTGCTAGACTCAGCTAAGGGCGAAGCTGATCCCAATTATGCTGCTTGGTTTGAAAGGAGATTTTATGTGTACAATGAGCAGGAGCCTGAGCCTGAACCTGTGAGGCCTGCCAAAAGGCCCCATGTTCAAGCTTTTGATGACAAAATTCAGGAAAGGTTAGCTTGGGGGAAAAGGAAAAGGAATATCAGGCCACCATCCATGATCTGCGAGAAGAGTTGAGAAACGTCACCTTCAACAATGATTTACAGGCACAAGAGGCCGAGGGTGAGAGGAGAAGATTGGTTCGAGAAAATGAAGCTCTCAGGGCCCAGGTTCGACAGCTGAAAATAGCAGCCGAGAATCCGGGCCGAAGCAGGAAAGATGAAAGGCTCATTTATAACCTTACTCAAAAGGTGCGTGACTATGAAGATGACCTGCAGAAAGCTGAGTCTGAACTAGGAAAAACACGAACGAGGTTGGCTAAAAATGCCGAAGGGCATGCAGCTTTCGTTTAACAGATGAAAGAATGATATGAAAAAGGGGTCACAGGTTGGGAAAAGGCGATTGGCAACCTCGAAGGTGAAATGGCTAAACAAGCCAAAAATTTTAAGGCCGAGAGAGAACATTGTTACACCTTAATGGCATGGTTGGAAGAGGACTTACAACACTTGCAAGAGCAAAATCACGCTGCCACCCAAGTCTTAGAGGCTAGATCCCGTCAGATTGGCCGTTTGTTGCAAGAGAAGGGCATCATAAGAGAGAGGGTTCGAAGGATTGCTAACTACATCACCATGAAATGCAGTGCGTGTGAGGACATGACAAGATCCATGTTTTTCGCCCCTGTAATGATCTTCGTCCGTCTGATAATGGAAGAACTCTATCGACTCCAAGATGACATGGCAAGTAGGCCCGCTGCAAGACCGATTGGTGTTCCTAGGGCAGGGTTGAAGGCACTGATATTTTCTTGATTGTATTTTCTTCCTTTTTCTGAGTTTGTATTTTTCATATTTCGAGTCTGTTTTCAATTCCTAGAAAAGGCATGTCCTAAGTCTTAAAGTCCTAGAAAAGGCATGTCCTGAGTCTTAAAGTCCTAGAAAAGGTATGTTCCGAGTCTTTTGTAATTCAGAAAGTTGTATTAATGAAAATTTGAAAAAAAAAACAAAAATTGTCCTTTTATTTTTTGCATTTACTTCTTGAACTACGTTATGATCTGATTCGTGCGGCGTCATGATACGTAGGCAATCCTCATCGGATACGGTCATGATCTTTTTTTTTAAAAAAGAGGGAAAAAACCGTAAGAAAAGACAAAAAAAAGTCAAAAAAAAACCAAAAACAGAAAAAGGAGAGAAAGGAATGAGAAGAGAGGAAAATAAGGAATAACAGATGAGGCAATAAGAGAAAATTGGGGAAAATAAGCAAAACTGGGATGAAACATGCAATCGTTGCGAAACATATAGAAACACGTTTAACTGTATAGGTGCATCACACCCCAACGTGCGATTACCTATGTGTTATTTGTTTCAAACTAACCAGTTGGTTGTCTACTGTCAAGAACAGGTTCTATAGTAAGGTGGTTGGTTTTGTGGTAGTCTGGCGTCGCATCCATACTTCACGAGGTCGAAAGGTAGCGTTGAAATGTCTTCAGAAATCACTCTGCCAACAGTTACTATTGCAGATGAGAGTCCGATCTCGGGCATCCCGACTTCAGGATCGACAACTGCCGAGAAAAATAGGTTATTGCGTCTCCGTATGATGTAAATGTAGGACGCATGGTCAAACGGAAGAGAGCCACCAAGTGCAATCCCTGGATTTCCCGAGCTTTTTCCTAGGGTGGGTGGAGCCTCCAATATCCCGATCAGTCACCCCAATACCCCACTCGGATATCCTACTATCTCGGCCCACTTTGTTGGAACACCTTCTGAGGTTCGCCCCCAGGTGTTAGCTTCAGGAGCGACTTCAAGTATCTTCACTGCTCCGCCATGCTCTCAGCTACTACACATCCTACACTGCCCAGGCCAAACTTTGACCCATCATCCTTCACCTTCTTAATATCATCTTTCCCACTGGAACCTGTACAGTTTCCCACCTATACTTACTCTCAACCACCCCGGTATGAGTTCACCGCAGAGCAAGAAAAGACCACCAAAACTCCTGAGCAAGAAGAGATTGCAAGAAAGATGAGGAGTATGGACCAGAGTCTCAAAAGCATACAAGGCTTGAGTGGACAAAAAAGTGTGTCCTATGACGACTTATGTATGTTCCCTCATGTGCATCTACCATTGGGATTCAAAACCCCCAAATTTGAGAAGTATGATGGGCACAATGATCTTATTGCCCATCTCAAGAGGTATTGCAACCAGCTGCGAGGAGCAGGTGGAAAGGAAGAACTCCTCATGGCCTATTTCAGAGAAAGTCTGGTGGGCATCACATCTGAGTGGTACATGGACCAAGATATATCCCGCTGACACATCTGGGATGATCTTGCTAGAGATTTCGTCAGGCAGTTCCAGTACAACATTGATATTGCTCCAGTTCAGAACTCACTGACAAACCTGAAAAAGAAATCCTCGGAAAGCTTCCGAGAGTACGCAGTTAAGTGGCGTGAGCAGGCGTCCAGGGTAAAGCCTCCGATGGATGAGGTTGAAATGGTCACAGTTTTCCTCCAAGCTCAGGAAGCTGACTACTTCCAAAATATGATGTCCGCAATGGGCAAACCGTTCGCTGAAGCCATCAAGATTGGCGAAATGGTTGAAAACGGGTCGAATTCTAAGCCAATCTGCTATCATAGCCACCTCCCAGGCCATTTAGGGTGGATCTGGAGGAGTAGCGAATGGCAAGAAAAAGGAAGAAACATCCATGGCAGCATCGGTTGTAAGAAAACACCGTACTCCCAGATCCCTTTTCTCATAAAGAACCCCACAACACTATTACCCCCACCAAGATGTGGCCTATGCTCCTCAGCCATTCCCAGTCATGAATGCTCAACCTTATATCCGGCCACAACAACAAGCCAATCGGAACCAAGCTCTATTTCCCAGAAACCAGCCTCCTTACCAAGCCCACTACAATCCCCAACCTCCACAAAACAACTTCCGGGCCCGGGAGCCACCAAGGAAATCAAACTTCACTCCAATTGGCGAGTCTTATTCTAGCCTATTCCCAAAATTGGTCCAAATGGGTTTGTTGCAGCCCGTACCCTCGAATAGGCAAAACCCAGAATCACCCTCTTACCAACGTGGCACCCGATGCGCTTATCACTCAGGGGCTGAGGGGCATGATACAGAAAATTCTTGGACTTTGAAAATAGCTGTGGAAGACTTTATAGAGCAAAGGAAGATAGTGCTAAGGGATGAAGATATTACCAACGTGACTAACAACCAACTGCCAGCCCACAACAACGGGCCAGTAATCGGAATGATTTGTGAGGATAAGGAATTTGACCCAGCGTTGAAGGCCATCATTGCCATTGATGATGTAGAAAAGAAATCAAAAGCTGCCCCGAAGCAAGACAAAGGGGAGAAAAAGAACAAAACTACCCCTCCAAAGTCAGAGAAGAAATTTGAAGTTGAAACTGGGGCAATGCCTCCCAAAGATGTTGTTCTCTATGTCCTTCGAGGCTGCAAAGAAAAGAAGATGACTTTGAGTCCTCCCATGAGATTGGAACTGAACAAGACAACCCAAATATATGTTCCCAAGGGAGCTTATATGATGCGGGAGCCAATTAATCCACCAAGGCTGAGTGAGCCCGTAGTTATTGGTCGCGCGCCACAGAAGCCCATGACAAATCCTGCAGCTGTGCCATGGAATTACAACAAATCAGTGGTGACCTTTAAGGGCAAAGAAATCTCAAGAGAAGCTCAAGAAAATAACCCGGTTGAAAAGTATTTCAATTTGGAAGAGGTGAACAACGCCACTAGAAAGCGCTTCCCATCTAAGAAGCCCGTGAGTGCCGAAGAAGCGGAGGCCTTCTTTCAAAAGATGAAAATGGCAGATTATGAGGTGATCGACCAGCTTCAATAATCTTCCGCACAAGTCTCCTTGCTATCTCTGTTAATGAACTCCACTGAACATCAAAAGGTATTGATCAAGACCCTTAACGAAGCATATGTACCTGTTGAGACTTCTGTAGAGCAGTTGGAGAGAATGGCAGAAAGATATTTTGCAATCAACCTGATCTCCTTCACCAAAAATAACTTGCCCCCAGAAGGGGCCGCACATAACAAAGCCCTGCACCTGACAGTCAAATGCGAAGGGTACTACGTGAAAAAGGTTATGTTGGACAGAGGTTCTGGGGTAGACATTTGCCCACTCTCAACTCTGCAGCGTATGGAAATCGGTACCGAAAGAATCCAACCCAACAATGTCTGTGTACGTGCCTTTGATGGTTGTCACACCTCTTTTTCACCGTGCCCGCGGGGCGCGTGGGGAGTTTTCTCCAATTGAAGGACAGTCGAAACGAGATTTATTTAATTATTTCAGAGTCGCCACCTGGGAATTTTAAGGCGTCCCAAGTCACCGGTTTTAATCCTTGAATCGAGGAGAATATGACTCTGTTATTTATTCTGCGAACCAGAAATCCTGAGTAAGGAATTCTGTTAATCCAGAAGAAGGTGTTAGGCATTTTCGAATTCCGTGGTTCTAGCACGGTCACTCAACTGTTTTTATTATTGGCTTAATTATCTTGATTTTACTAAATACGTTTTTATTTCCTGATTTTACTACCGCTTTTACTTATTGTTTGTGACGAATTACGCGTACGTATATTCGTATTATATATCTTTTATAATTACAGAGGATCGTGCCACGCATACGTGTACACAATAAAATTGTCCATGTTATAGTTTTTATTAAAAAAATATATATGTTCGAAATTTAAAATAAAATCAGGAACATCATCACCCTTGTATTTAGACAATGAACTGCACATCTCGGGTTATATGAAATTATTTTGACATCTGCGGAGAAATCCTTTTTATTAAAATATTTGCTCGGAATTGCGCGTATGCATAATCCAAATTTTCTTTTAAAATATAATCAGGGTACGCGAACGCATCCCTAATTGTGCAAAATATTTGTAATGGTATTATGGATTTTCCACAAATTGTTTATTATATCTACACATTTTATATGAAAATCCTGAGAAATTCACATTTTAAGGATGCCTTTAAATTATTTTTTTAAAAGGATTCACAATTTATTAAATGTTGCCCGTCGATTATAATTTACGGGTATAGATTATATTCATCCCAACTATTCAAATTCAAAGTAAAGAATAGGAACATGATTAATACTATTCTTCACAAATACAATATATACATATACCAAAGGATGAATTGCATATGAAACTCACAAAATGATTTATGAAGGGAAGAAGTGTTTTTGAACAATTTTTATTTATTTATTTAGTGCAAATTCTATCTCTAATTACCATTGATATAAAGTGTTGCAATTTGTGCTTGTACATCTCATCTTATTCTCATATATTTTCTTTTAATCTAACAAGACTAATTATTTTGTTGATTCTGCTTATGGTTAAATGTAAGATATATATAATCAAACCGATTGGATTCTCAATTTATGAGAACCCTTGTTACTAACTTTCACATTATAACATTCCTAGGCCATTTGTTATTTTAAGAAAGAGAACAAATCTACCTAATTGACTTAATAAAGTAATATTGCATACAACATTATTCGCCCTATTTTGACGTTTGCAAACATAGCGGAGGATACTAATGCAACTTCCAACTATTGATGTTAACCATAATCATTATTACGCCATATATGAATAAAATACAACCAATCATCATCTAGCCTTAATCCACAACCAAATAATCGAAATACACTAACCACTCATTTTCTTGATATTCCCAGAATACTTTATACCTGTCTAACAATGTCGTAAGACTTATTTAATAGCCAACTTCATGCCATATTCCCTATCTTAACAATTCAACCATAACTATACCTTAATGAAATTCTGGAATAGGTAATATTATTACAACACTTATATGAATTTCAAAAGAGAATGATCAACTGATAATTAACATGTCAAGCATACTTCTATATGAAACAATATGAAACGAAAACTGAAATTTATAATAACAAACTTAGATAAATGGAAAAATAGAACTGCAATTCAAGCTTCATTGATTTGTCATGCTGAATCTCTTTCCAACATAGAATTTAAGAGATAAGTACCTGGAAATGAAGGTAGAAGAAGTAAATTTTCAGCAGTTGCAGCAGTAACAAAACCAGCAGAATATACCAATAACACAGCAAGTCTGAACAAGACCCGTTAACCCAGATGAACAGTGACAGAAACTTGAGGGAAAGATTTCAGATTCAGACTGAATAATATCCACAAAAACAAACAACGAACAGATTCTAGAAGGATAACATTTTTTCAGATTTTCAGTTTCTTCCTGTTTCGGATTCCTATTTCTGTTTTTTTCTGTTTCTGTTTTCTTCTCTTCTTTCCTTTCTGTCTGAAAGCCCTCCTCTTCAGTTTTAAAATCTGATCCTTAAAACTTATTCCTTTCTCTTGAAAAACTAATTCTCCTCTTCCTTTTCTTTTCTTAAAATCTGATCTAAATCTGATTTTTCCTTCTTTTTACAATCTGATCTTAAAATATGATTTTTCCTCCTCAATCTCACACTCTTTTTTTTTCCAAGGTCTGTCCAGCCCCCTCTATTTATACAGGGCTGGTCCTATCTTTTTAAGTGCTTCTTGGACCCCCTTCTTCTTTTAAAATCAAAAAGTTCCATTAAAAACTGCTTTTGAATAATTTAAATGATCCTATCCTGATTTTAAGCAGCCCCATTACCCTTTGTTCCCCATTATTATTCATTAACTAATAGCCATTAACACTCCATTATCAGCACACTATCACATTATTTCATTCCCAATAGTACCCCCTGAAATCCTAATGTTATTACTGAAAAAATCAAAACCTACTGCAAAACAGATTCTATAATCTGTACAAACTTAATTATCCTTCTGATTTACAGCTATAACCAATCCTATGAACCTCCTAACACAATTGTATTTAACCAACTTTTGTAAACTTGAATTCAAACTTAACATCACAACAATATTACACTGAGTTCAGTATAATAATTCAAACTGAACTTTAACTTTGAACAAAAAATCAAACAAACACAGGAGCATTGTCAATATACTGACAATGCCCTGAAACTCAATGTTCAGAAATCAACATATACACACCATTGACAAACTTTCTGATTTATTAAACAAGAATCAATTAATTGGGAAGAACTAATTGACTGATTCCAATGATAATAATCAACTCCAAACAGATAAACAGGGTATTACAAACAACATTAATGGCAATACGAATTTACAAAACAACTAATCGACGAACTTAATCGAGTCGATTACACATATTATAAACACTCATAAACAACAGAAACAATAGTATAATTCTGATCAAAATAGACGAGTATGAGATAGTATAACAAAATTGACTTGAAAATTATGAAAAATTATACAGACTAATGAAACAAACATAGAATACACGTAGAATACACATAAATTACCTCGGAATCTTTCAATTTTAATCGGACTCGAACTCAACTCGGATTTGGACTTTGTTTGAAATCAAACAGACCTTAGTCGAAGTATTTTCCACTGAAAATACTTCGACTAAGGTCGATTAAACCTCAATCTTTATTTAATTTGGGCAGAATCCAAAAGTCTGGTATTTCTAGGGTTCTTGAAGGTTCGATTTGGGACTTAACCATTTCTGGTCAGGTTCGAGGGGGACCAAATACGACACAAGGGTGAGGGTAGCCTAGGGGTCATTTGGTGTCAGTTTAGAACAGATCTGAGTTTGTTCTTGTTTGGTCCGAATCTTCAAAAGAAGATTCGAGAAGCTCGGAAATGATTCGAGCCAAACAAACATCAGATCCATAACGAGGCATGCTAGGGGGTACTATGGTGTTAACTAGGGGTTGTTTGGTTTAGATCTAAGCTCGGCTCGAATCTTCAAATGAAGATTCGAGAACCTTCAGGAAGATTCGAGCCAAGTGGCTAGCATATCTGGATAGAGGATGTTCAGGGGGTTCTAGGGTGTTAGTTTGGTGACCGGCGGTGTTGATGCCGCCGGGTTTCAGGCGGTGGGATTCTAGGGCGGCTAGGGTTAGGGGTTTGGTTTGGGAACGATGATGAACAGTGAGAGGAGGGGGGTGTTAAGTTAGGGGCCGGGGTAGGGGTTTGGTCCTTATATAGGGGTGGGGTGGGGTGGATTGATCTCATTCGTTGGCTCAATTAAGATGCACGGTTGAGATCAATCCACTTAACCAAACGTTGTCGTTTGGTCTAAGTTCAGGGTCAGCCTGGATCGGGTCAAAGGGTCGGGTTACGGGTTACGGGTAAGGGGGTGAGATCTTAACCGTTGGTTGGATTTGATCCAACGGTCCCTGAGAAGCTACGACCAAACGCTGTCGTTTTGGCTCGTCTGGATTGGACCGGACTTGGGGCTGCCTGGATTGGGCTGGGGGGGGGGGTAATTTGGTTTTGGGCCTGGATTTTAATCCAGGTCCGATTTTCACATTCTATTTTATTTTATTTTATTTTATTATTTTTTATTTCAATTTTCTAATTTAAATTCCTAAATTTAATTATAAAACAATTTTAACTTGTAGACAATATTAATCACTTTATAACAACTGTTCAACATACAGACAAAACATTAATCACACAGTGGAATATTTAAAATAGAACAAAAATGCATATTTTTGTGTTTTTATTTTGAATTAATGCATAATTAAATCCTAGATATGCATGCAACATGTATTTTATTTTATTTTTCATTTTATTATGACAACGTAAATATTTACGGACATAAAACAAATATTTAACAAACACCACGAAAATTCACAAATTGCATACTAACAGAAATTTATTTTATTTTTGATTTATTTTTGGAGTAGTTTTCGTAAGGCAAAAATCACGTGCTCACAGCTGCCCCTCTTTGTGCGGAAACTCGAAGAGTTTTCGTGCAAAGATAAAGTGAGCGGATACGAGCGATTTTAGCCCGTTCAAATACTCCGTGGGAAGCATTTTTTTGAAAGATTTGACCGAAACTCTGCTTCCAAGGTTTCCTACATATCCTTGGCTATAAAGGAATCAGGTCAATGTAGTTCGGGAAGTTTTGGGTAGCTGGGACTACCGTGGGACTGTGATGTTACTGCTGCTTCGTGCTGTTTTTACTGCTTGCTGACCTCCTTATTACACCTTACTTCAAAGGAAATACAAAAAGCTAAATTATACTATGGTACATGAATTATAAAAATCTTATCTAGATCATGCCCTTGCGTTTCTTGTTGTCTTGATATCTTGGTGACTCTTGGGCATTTGGCTTATTCCGTTTTCCTTTTCATTGTGTCCCATATTTTCTTTATCTGTTTGGGACTCTTGTTGTTTCCTGCTGGGGACTTTGTTGGACTCCTCTGCTTTATTAACTCTAAATGTGCTCCTTTCTCATATGAGCGGGTTTTTGATTTCAACACTTCAATTGTACTCCCTTGTTCTCCAGGTGGGTGCCTGACTGCGGATTCATCCTCATTCTCCAGGTGGACGCCTGACTTCTTCTTTTCTTTGTCCTCATTCTTCAGGTGGACGCCTGACTGCTTCTTTTCTTTATCCTCATTCTCCAGGTGGACGCCTGACTTCTTTAGTTCTTCATCCTCGTTCTCCAGGTGGACGCCTGACTTCTTCTTTTCTTCATCCTCATTCTCCAGGTGGACGCCTGATTTCTTCTTTATATCTTCATCCTCGTTCTCCAGGTGGACGCCTGACTTCTTTAGTTCTTATCCTCATTCTCCAGGTGGACGCCTGACTTCTTTAATTCTCATCCTCATTCTCCAGGTGGATGCCTGATTTCTTCAATTATTTGTCCTCATTCTCCAGGTGGACGCCTGATTTCTTTAATTCACATGCTCATTCTCCAGGTGGACGCCTGACTTCTTCTTTATATCTTTATTCTCGTTCTCCAGGTGGACGCCTGACTTCTTTAGTTCTTATCCTCATTCTCCAGGTGGACGCATGACTTCTTTAATTCTCATCCTCATTCTCTAGGTGGACGCCTGATTTCTTCAATTATTTGTCCTCATTCTCCAGGTGGACGCCTGATTTCTTTAAATCTCATCCTCATTCTCCAGGTGGACGCCTGACTTCTTCAATTCTTATCCTCATTCTCCAGGTGGACGCCTGACTTCTTCAATTATTTGTCCTCATTCTCCAGGTGGACGCCTGATTTCTTTAATTCTCATCCTCATTCTCCAGGTGGATGCCTGACTTCTTCAATTCTCATCCTCATTCTCCAGGTGGACGCCTGACTTTTTAATTCTTATCCTTATTCTCCAGGTGGACGCCTGATTTCTTTAATTCTCATCCTCATTCTCTAGGTGGACGCCTGACTTCTTCAATTCTCAGCCTCATTCTCCAGGTGGACGCCTGATTTCTTCAATTCTCATTCCTCATTCTCCAGGTGGACGCCTGACTTCTTTAGTTCTTCATCCTCATTCTCCAGGTGGACGCCTGATTTCTTCTTTTCTCATCCTCATTCTCCAGGTGGACGCCTGACTTCTTCTTTTCTCATCCTCATTCTCCAGGTGGACGCCTGACTTCTTCAATTCTCATCCTCATTCTCCAGGTGGACGCCTGACTTCTTCAATTCTCATTCCTCATTCTCCAGGTGGATGCCTGACTTCTTTAGTTCTTCATCCTCATTCTCCAGGTGGACGCCTGATTTCTTCTTTTCTCATCCTCATTCTCCAGGTGGACGCTTGACTTCTTCTTTTCTCATCCTCATTCTCCAGGTGGACGCCTGACTTCTTCTTTTCTTCCTCATTCTCCAGGTGGACGCCTAACTTCTTTAGTTCTTCATCCTCATTCTCTAGGTGGACGCCTGATTTCTTCTTTTCTTTTCATCCTCTACCAAGTGTTTCCTGACACAAATGTTGTTTTTGCCCCTGTTTTAAATCAAAGAAAACTTCGTTAGTTTAAAGCAGGGTGGTTAACTGGGGTATTCTTGCTGATGGTGGGGCTTCTTCTTCGTTTTGTTTTATTGCCTTGGAATGGTTGAAAAAGACTGTTTTGTCTTTGTAGTTGATCCTTGACTATAGGATTCCCCTCTGTATGTTTTCCTTCAAACCCTTTTAACTGTAATCATATGTCCCTCCTGACATTGTTGATCCACTTTTGATTTCACTTTTCTTCCTCCCATATCTTATCATTTTTATCTCCCGCCTTTCATGGCCGTATTTTGCATCATGTAATCCTGAATCTTGGTAGTGTACCCTGACATTCCTTCTTATTTGTTTGGAATAAAACTTATCTCAAAGCTTTAGAAAAGTAAGATTATTAGTGACGAAACACGCTGATTTCGACAATTATAGAATGAAAAGAAAAATCCAAATTTGGATGACTGTTGGAAAAGGAATAAACTTATCTGATTGGAGTCACTGGCGCCAATGATCAGGGTATGCATTTTGGATTAATCAACCCAGTCTTTTAATCGATCTCCTTTCAATTGTCTCATTTTTGTTTTCCCAAAAATTTCGTAATCCAACTTCATTTTTCATTTTACAGGCCTGTTGGACTTGCAATATCTCAGAGAGTTTTTCACCGATAAACCTTCCTCATTTGTTTATTTCTTACTCCTTTTTTGCCTTATGCTGCCTACGAAGGTTTTCACCAATAAGACTCTCTCATTTTACTTTCTCTCAACTTCCGTCGCCTTATGGTGCCCGTGTGGGTTTTCACCTATAAGACTCTCTCATTTTTACCTTCTTTTCTTGTTTGTGTTATGAACCATCTTCATTTGTTTGACTCAGCATTTTTCTAAGATTGGTCGAAAGGTCTTTTTGGTTTGTGGTGGGAAATGGAAAGGTATTAAAAACAGCTTTGGTATGTGTTTAAAATTACAACTCTTGGAATCTTTTTCTTATTTCCCAATACAACTCCTGCCCCAGTTTTCTTGATTGGGGTCTCTTGATGTTTCTTTTTGTGCACATTATGTATATTGTGCACCCTATGACCGAGCCGTAAGGCGACTATGTATCCTTCTTTGAGGAATCAGGTCAAACGTAGTTCACTAAATAATAGTGATTTTTTATTATTATTATTATTATTGTTACTTCATATTTGATTTTCATCGATTCCAAGACAGGGTAGGAACGAAACAAATATGGCTCAAAAGGGGAAGCAAAGGGTATAGTGTTTGGATAGCAGAATAAATTGCCTTTGTCATTCCAATCTTCGAAATAATGCTAAATACAAACATTCAAAAGTTATGCATAATATCTTTTTACCGCGTCAGAATTGATCGCCATATCTATGCATTTGCCTTCAATATCTGTTAAGAATAGTGCACCATTCGATAATACTCTGGTCACAATGAATGGTCCTTGCCAATTCGGGGCAAATTTGCCTTTTGCCTCAACCTGATGTGGAAGAACACGTTTCAGCACATGTTGGTCCACTTCGAACTTCCGTGGACGTACTTTTTTGTTGTATGCTCTTGCTATTCTTCTTTGATATAATTGACCATGACATACTGCGGTCAATCGTTTTTCATTAATCAAGTTTAACTGTTCTAGACGGGTTTTGACCCATTCATCATCATCAATCTTTGC
The DNA here is from genome assembly GCF_000715075.1 of Nicotiana tabacum. NCBI lineage: Eukaryota > Viridiplantae > Streptophyta > Magnoliopsida > Solanales > Solanaceae > Nicotiana > Nicotiana tabacum. Next base: position 125,193,728 of record NC_134095.1, read on the forward strand.
TTCAGCGATGATCCGAAGGGAAGGAATCTCAACTTTTGCAGGAATTACTGCTTCAGTGCCATATACCAACAAATAAGGAGTTGCTCCTACTGAAGTGCGAACAGTAGTGCGGTATCCCAATAATGCAAATGGTAATTTTTCATGCCATTGTCTTGAACCTTCTACCATTTTCCGAAGTATCTTCTTTATGTTTTTGTTGGCTGCCTCGACTGCTCCATTCGCCTTGGGCCGATATGGGGTAGAGTTGCGATGTGTAATCTTAAACTGTTGACATACTTCCTTCATTAAGTTGCTGTTAAGATTAGCACCGTTATCTGTGATGATAACCTTTGGGATTCCGAATCGACATATGATATTTGAGTGGACAAAATCGACCACAGCTTTCTTGGTCACTGATTTGAATGTCTTGGCCTCCACCCATTTGGTAAAATAATCAATGGCTACCAGAATGAACCTGTGCCCATTGGATGCTGATGGCTCAATTGGTCCAATCACATCCATGCCCCAGGCAACGAAGGGCCATGGTGCCGACATTGTGTGCAACTCGGATGGTGGAGAATGAATCAAATCTCCGTGTATCTGGCATTGATGACACTTGTGCACAAAACTGATACAATCTCACTCCATGGTAAGCCAATAGTAGCCAGCTCGGAGGATTTTCTTTGTCAACACATATCCGCTCATGTGGGGTCCGCAAACTCCCGAATGTACTTCAGACATGACAGCTGTAGCTTGTCTGGCATCTATGCATCTTAATAATCCAAGATCTGGTGTTCTTTTATACAAAACTCCTCCGCTTAAGAAGAATCCATTTGCCAATCGCCTAATGGTCCTTTTTTGATCTCCTGTGGCTTGTGTGGGATATATCCCCATTCTGATATACTCCTTGATGTCGTGGAACCACGGTTCACCGTCCAATTCCTCTTCAACCATATTGCAATAAGCGTGCTGATCGTTGACTTGAATATGTATCGGATCTACATAAGCTTTGTCCGGATGGTGCAACACTGATGCCAAAGTAGCTAATGCATCGGCAACCTCATTACGGATCCTTGGAATATGCCGAAATTCCACTGATTGAAATCGCTGACAAAGGTCATGTAAACATTGTCGGTATGGTATGAGCTTCAAGTCTCGGGTTTCCCATTCTCCTTGAATTTGATGTACCAAAAGATCCGAATCTCCCATGACTAAGATTTCTCGGATACCAATGTTTGCGGCTAGCCTTAACCCCAAAATGCAAGCTTCATATTCAGCCATATTATTGGTGCAATAAAATCACAGTTGGGCCGTAACAGGATAGTGATGCCCTGTTTCAGAGATGATTACAGCTCCTATCCCGACTCCTTTCAAGTTAGCAGCCCCATCGAAGAAAAGTTTCCAACCAGATTTTTCAATCTGCTCCATCTCATCAATATGCATTATTTCTTCATCAGGAAAATAGGTTTTCAATGGCTCGTATTTTTCATCGACCGGGTTTTCGGCTAAATGATCGGCCAGTGCTTGGGCTTTCATTGCAGTCCGAGTCACATAGATGATGTCAAACTCTGTGAGCAAAATTTGCCACTTTGCAAGTCTTCCCGTTGGCATAGGCTTTTGAAAAATATATTTCAATGGATCCAGACGAGAAATGAGGTAAGTAGTGTAGGACGACAAATAGTGTTTCAACTTCTGAGCTACCCATGTTAGGGCGCAACATGTCTTTTCCAGATGAGTATACTTAACCTCATAAGCTGTGAATTTCTTGCTAAGGTAGTAGATGGCCTGTTCTTTTCTGCCGGTGAGGTCATGTTGCCCCAATACACAACCAAATGAATTTTCCAAGACCGTCAAGTAAAGAATCAAAGGTCTTCCTGGCTCTGGCGGGACCAACACGGGTGGGTTTGACAAGTACCCTTTTATCTTATCGAATGCTTTGTGACACTCATCGGTCCATTTGACCGCAACATCTTTTTTCAACAATTTGAAAATTGGCTTACAGGTTGTTGTGAGCTGAGCAATAAACCTGCTGATGTAATTTAACCTTCCCAGCAAACTCATTACTTCAGTTTTGTTTCTGGGAGGTGGCAATTCTTGAATGACTTTGATTTTTGATGGGTCTAGCTCGATGCCTCGCCGACTGACTATGAATCCCAGCAACTTTCCAGATGGAACTCCAAATACGCATTTGGCAGGGTTAAGCTTGAGGTTGTACCTGCGAAGTCTTAAGAAGAACTTCCTCAAATCCCCAACGTGGTCAGCCTGATGCTTTGATTTTATGATCACATCGTCCACGTATACCTCAATCTCCTTGTGTATCATATCATGAAACACTGTGGTCATCGCTCTCATGTAGGTTGCTCCGGCGTTCTTCAAACTGAATGGCATTACCCGGTAGCAATAAGTTCCCCATGGTGTGATGAATGCCGTCTTTTCTGCATCTTCTTCATCCATTAGAATTTGATGATACCCGGCATAACAATCCACGAAAGATCCTATATCATGTTTGGCACAATTGTCGATCAAAATATGGATATTGGGTAATGGGAAATTATCCTTTGGACTTGCTTTGTTGAGATTGCGGTAGTCGACGCATACTCTAATTTTGCCATCTTTCTTTGGTACAGGAATGATATTAGCCAACCAAACAGGATATCGAGTGACTCGAATGACCTTTGCTTCCAATTGTTTGGTGATTTCTTCCTTAATTCTCACACTCATATCAGGCTTGAATTTTCTCAGCCTCTGCTTGACAGGAGGCACCGTTGGATCGGTGGGCAATTTGTGAACCACTAAATCAGTGCTCAGGCCCGGCATGTCGTCATACGACCATGCAAAAACATCTTTGAATTCTATGAGTGCTTTAATTAACTCTTCTCGGATCTTTGGTTCGAGATGGACACTTATTTTAGTTTCCCGGATATTACTCGTGTCCCCTATATTGATGTCCTCGGTATCACTCAAGTTAGGTTTGATTTTTTCCTCAAAGTGAATTAACTCTTTACTAATCTCTTCAAAAACCTCATCTTCATCATATTCTGATTCATAATCACAATATATTTCTTGAATTAATATTTCGGAACCAGATTGATTTTTAAGACTGGGCTGAGGATTCCTCATGCATGCCATATCACTAGAGCCAGCGTAAAAAGAACTGTACAGGAAAGAAGAAAAAGAAAAGAAAACTATCAGGAATGATAATATAAAGGAAACTGCTTTTATTGGATGATGAAAGATAACAAGGTTTTGCACACTTCAAACAAACTGTAAGATAAGCTTTGGGATTACAACCCTGAAGCAACCCAAACAAACTTGAAAGAAAATCAAAATAAACTACCAAGACTCCTTTCGAATGGGGAGAGGAGTAGCTTTCCAATTATTAAGCTTTGTTTCTGGCCCAACGAATTGAACTTCTGCGTTGCTACACCCTTCTCCGCTTTCCAACATATTCACATCATCAAACAATTTCTCGAATCTTTCAATCAATTCCTCCTCAGGAATGACCCGGGATTTAGGAATTGTTGTTATCGGGCGATTTTTAGCACCGGTCTTGACAAAAGACTTTGACAGATGTGGGACTGGTTTTGGAAGATCTCATGCCTTGTGTTTCAACTTTCTGGCCTTTATCACGTCATCGACAGTGGGTATGAACCCTAAACCGAATGTTCCCCAGTTCTCGGGGAGAGATACTGGTTGTATAATTCCTTGCAAAGATGAGCCCAGACCTTTGCCGGGTATAAAACCGTTTTTTAACATTTCATAGGCTACCATGACTGATGCAGAGGATATCTTTGGATTCAGAAGGCATTTCCCCTCTGGAATTTTCTCTACCGACACTGTGTCGGACACTTGGTATACCCATGGTCCCTGGTCATTTTCTGTTCCCTCGACTGGTACAATGGTATTGTTGTGAGCATTTAAACTTTCCTCCCCATGCACAACTATTTCTTGATGATCCCATTCAAACTTGACAGCCTGATGTAGTGTTGACGGGACTGCTTTAGCAGCATGGATCCATGGTCGACCCAACAACAAGTTGTAAGAAACAGTTATGTCCAACACTTGAAATTCCATTGTGAATTCAACTGGCCCTATTGTTAGTTCCAACATTATGTCGCCAAATGAATCTCTACTTCCACCGTCAAACCCCCGTACGCAGATACTATTCTTCTGGATCCTCTCCTCTTTAATATTTAATTTGCTTAAATTGGAGAGAGGGCAGATGTTTGCACTTGACCCATTGTCAACCAATACCCGGGTTACTATGGAGTTTTCACATTTCACGGTGAGGTAAAGAGCTCTGTTGTGCTCGGTACCTTCCACAGGCAATTCATCATCAACAAATGTAATTCTGTTTGTCTCAAAGATTCTGTTGGCTATTCTTCCCAAATGATTTACAGAGATTTTTTCAGGAACATGAGCGTCATTCAGGATTTTCATCAAAGCCAGACGGTGCTCCTCTGAATGGATCAGTAATGACAACAATGAAATTTGAGCGGGCGTCTTCTTCAATTGATCCACAACAGAATAATCATGGAGTTTCATTTTTCTTAAAAACTCTTCTGCCTCTTCTTCCGTCACAACTCTCTTTATTGGTGTTGGATTATTTTTAGTTTTTCTTAACTCTTAGGGTGTAAAACATCTTCCCGAACGAGTCAAGCCTTGCACCTCAGACACTTCTTCCTTGACTTCTTTTCCCTTGTACATTACAGTTACCCGTTCATAGTTCCATGGGATGGCTTTGTTGTTGATGACTGGCAGCTGGGTTACAGGTGTGATAATAACCCGATCTGTACGGGCTCCTTCCACGAATACAATGGGTTTGTTAGCAACCCCTGGTACTATCACTTTCGGCCTTTCTTGATTTGTGGCAACTTTGCTCGATGATCCCTCCTCGACCATCATAGATGGTTCATCACCATTTCTGTTCTGCTTAAGTACCGGCTTCTCCTCTGTTAACTGCTTATCTGGCTTGGCTTCATGAGACTTGATCATCATGACAGTTTGTGACGGCTTCTTTGTCTCCCCATCAGCTTGTATGATTTCTATCATATTGGCCTCTTGATGGGCTGGCATTGGATTTCTATTGATATTGGGAGCTTCGGGGGTTTGAACCTCGATTTTATTAGTATCAATCAGCTCTTGTATTGCATTTTTCAAATGCCAGTATTTCTCTGTATCATGGCCTGGTGCACCGGAGCAATATTCATAGCTAATGGTGTAATCCAGATTCTTTGGCGGAGGATTGGGTAGCTTGGATTGTATTGGTCTTAGCATGTCTAGCTGTCTCATCCTGTGGAACAGACTAGTGTAAGACTCTCCCAATGGAGTGTAAGTTTTCTTTTTCTGTTCCCTTTCTCCCCTGAATGCTGGCCTAGGCCTGAAACCTGGTCCGGGATAGGCTCGTGGGTAAGTACTTGGTATGGCAGGAGCACGCCAATTGGCGTGAACAGGTGGCTGATTGTATGCTTGAGCATGGTTAATGGAAAAATGAGGCTCTGAAGGGTGATAGTAGTGTTGGGATGAATCGTGGTGGTAAGCTGATTGGCGAGGTCGTTGTTGATTATAGTAAAGCGGTGAACCTCTGGGTCCCGACCACATTCCTTAATCAACTACCGCTACTTCCTCCCTCTTTTTTCTTCCGATTCCTCCTACCCCGCCTTGAATAGCTTGAGTAGTTGCCTTAATTGCTGAATAGCTCATAATTTTATTTGTTTTGAGGCCTTCTTCCACCATACCCCCCATCTTCACTACTTGGTTGAATGATTTCCCAACCGCTGAAACCAGATGGGCATAGTAAGTTGGTTCCAAGGCTTGGAGGAAGTAGTCTACCATTTCACTCTCCTTCATAGGAGGATCCACTCTTGCTGCCTGTTCTCTCCACCGGAAACCATACTCTCTGAAACTTTCATTGTGTTTCTTCTCAAATTTTGTCAAAGATAGTCGATCTGGGATGATTTCCAGATTGTATTGGAAATGGTATGCGAATGCCTGTGCCAGGTCATCCCAGGTGTACCATCTCCCGTGGTCCTGGCGTGTATACCACTCCAAAGCTGATCCGCTTAAACTTTGACTGAAGTAAGCCATCAATAATTCATCCTTTCCCCCAGCTCCTCGCATCTTGCTACATAAACCCCTTAAGTGGGCTACTGGGTCGCCGTGCCCGTTGTATAGGTCAAATTTGGGCATCTTGAAGCCAACTGGTAATTGTACATTGGGGAATAAGCACAAATCTTTGTATGCTACACTGACTTGCCCACCTAATCCTCGCATGTCTCTGAACGATTGTTCTAGACTCTTGACCTTCCTGAACATCTCTTCTTGTTCAGCATTTTTGGCTGGCTTGTCAATTTCGGTTGGGAGATCAAAACGAGGAGCAGTTGAATGGATTTCGAAGGCTTTGAGGGTGGGCTCCGGGGGGTAATATTGGTTGTCCTGGGCCTGGAATGTAGGCTCACTAGGAGATTTGTGGAATGTAGCAGGGGAAGGTGCTACGAAAACATGAGTCATAGGTGGAGGAAAATATGGAACTGGTTTCGGAGGTGGAGACTGCGGTGTCTGAGAGGTGGTGCCTCGGTAGTGTTGGTAAATGGGGAAATTTGGGGATAATTCAGTGGTAATATTATCCTGAGTTTGGGTCATTGATGGAGCAGGGTTAGTTGAGTAAGACGGGGGTAACTGTCCTGTAGACCAGGCTTGGTACATCTCAGTCATTTGCTGCTTGAGTTTAAACATCTCTTCTTTCATTTTCCCGACATCCATCTCCTCTAGCTCCATACCTGTGTCAACATCTGGGATAGACATACTTTCGGGTATTGGTCCTTTTGATCTTGTGTGATAGTGATAATATGCCAGTATACTCTTTAGAGAAACTAACTGCTTGAATTCTGGAAATGAACAAACTTGTTAGTTTTGAGAGTTTAACACATATATAATCACACGTTGAGATGCAATGCTCCTAGACAAATAATCCCTTTCTATTATGCATTTGCTCGGCTGCTTGTGTCGTCCCAGCTTTCTTGAAATTTTTACTGTTATTTACTTTTATTTTATTTATTATATTCCTTTTATTGTGGTGGTCGAATCTTATAGAGATTGCCTACGTATCATGCCCCCGCATGAATCAGACCTTGCGTAGTTCGGACTAAAGGCAATCATTTTATTCATTATACAAAGATGAACAGACATTACATTTGAAAACTTTGTAAGAAAATGGCTTGAAACACACACACTTAAATCAAAATAAAAGATACAATTCTTAACATCTCACAACGTGCCCCACTTTCCACTTGTGTTATATATTATTAGATTTTTTGCTCAATATGGGGCTTGACCTGGATGACCTCCCAGCGTACGATACATCCTTTCCAATTCCAATGCTAGATGACGGGCAAAAGTGGGTGCATGTTCTGTAAACCTTTCATAATCCATTCCTTGACAGTTTACGTAACTTTGAGAAGTGTAGACCGCCAAATCGTGGATTTGTGCCCTGAAATCTCGGATACGTTGGTCTTGGTTCTGCAATTGCTGCTGACGAGTGGTGGCTATATCTCTGACACGATTTTCCCGATCTAGAGCTGATTCTAATAGAGCTTGGAGTCTAGCCTGCTCTAATCTTGCTTGGGCTCTTTCCCTGTCGAGGTCTGCCTGTTGATGTTCTCTGTTGTATCTTCTTGCCTCTTCTAGTTGTGCACAAAGCTAGTCTTCTGATCGCATCCAATGGTCTTTTTCCTTCTTGAATTGTGCCCGGTCTTTTTCGGATTGCCTATCTTGGCGTTCCTTATTAGATCTCGCTTCTTTATTTAATTGTTGGATCCTTTCTTTTGCTTTGCTCAACGCCCTTTCGTTTTCTGCAAGAATGGAATCATAATCTTGCATTCTTTCAAAAAGATTGGCGATGGTTTTTTGATCCTTCCAGCTCCTCTTTGGTGTTTCATAAACTCTTTTCATTTTTTGGAATCGAGCATGAAGATTTTCATTCTCACAAGCTAGACTCTTCTTCTCGCCTTCGGCTTCTTGTGCTTGCAGATCTTTCTCCAAACTGAGGCTCCTCAGATTTTCTTTTAGGGCATGGATAGTTGCTTTGTACCCATTTTCCTTTTCTCCCAAATCAACCGCTCTTGGATCTTATCATTAAAGTTTTGAATATGGGGTCTTTTTGTTGGCCTTCTTAGCTCAGGTTCTGGTACATCATCCACGCGAGACCGTTTCTCGAACCACCTTGCATATCCAGGATTTATCTCACCCTTTGTAGTGTTTGGGACTTGAGTATCACTTTTCAAGTATCGACATCCATTCCACATCTGCTGAAGTAGAGCCTCGGGAATAGTGGCTTCTGGGTGTAATTCGATTACTTGCATACTTAAATCTTCATCATCAGGAACTACTTGATATCTCCCTAGTTGTCTTAGGACTCTTAGTGGCACATACGGCTGGATGCTTCTCAATCCCAATAGTGGCAGATAACTATTTGAGGTTGACATGTGTATCACTTCCCTCATCGGGAGCCATCCCAAAGTCCACTCTATTTGATTTGACGTTAAAGCCCTTAGATGAGATACCCATGCTTCTATCCCTTCTGGAGCCTGATAATTTTTCATTCTCTCTTCATAACTTTCGATGAAATTATCGTTGCTTGGCCCATACTGTATGATCTTGGGCTGTTGTTTGAGATGTTCAATCACCCACATTTGCAACAAAATTTTGCATCCTTCGAAGACATTTGCTCCTGATTTACATAAAGTCAATGCCCGATAAATGTCTGAGAGAATGATTGGGACAAGAGTGTGATTTACCTTGGTGGTGAGGATCTTCACAACTTTTGCGGTGCGAATATCAATTATTCGCTCTTTGTTTGGGAAGACCATGATTCCTAGAAAAGCCACCATGAAGGCAAAGCGACGGTGAATCTGCCAAGTGTCTTTGTTTTGCTTGTTAGTAAGGCCTTTCTCATGGATTTCGAACCCATCTGACTTTCCGAACCTTGAATACAAAAAGTTGAAGGAGCAACATCCATTGACGACATTGCTTTTCCTGATTTGACTGCTGATGTTCAGAAGACCGAAGAATCGATGTACCGAAGGAGCCTTTGTAAATATCAAGCTTTGATTTCTTAGACTTCCGTCAAAACCAGCATATCCAGCTATCTCCTCTAATGTAGGAGTAAGCTCGAAGTCGGAGAAACGAAAAACATTGTGAACGGGGTCCCAAAAAGTTACTAACGCCGCAATCAGATCATCACAGGGTTTAACTTTCATAATATCCGTGAGATTTCCCAAATGCTTGACGACCCATTTTTGACCATCTTCGCCTAAATCATACCACCACAGTTGAAGCTGAAATAGAAACTCTTCTGTATTTGTGGATGGGGGGTTTTGCGTGGTGCTCATTTTGTATCTAAAATTTAATTTAATAAATTCAAGATTCATTTTGAAAAAAAAGAAAAATCATTTTCAAAATTTTTTTTATTTATTAAATACCTTTATTTCAAGATTTAAAGCTATTTTTTGGAAATTTTTAAAACAACCCATTTTATTCCTCGGTTCTCACCATGATTTCATTTAAGCTGGTCAACAAGCTGTTTGAGGCAAATGAATGCACAAGTAGCAAGTAGGATGCATCATGATGGTCTTTTCATTTTGGGTTAACCTGTCCTAGACAAACCCAACCCCTGTGTTGAGTCTCCAAGGCCAAATGCATATGATGCAAATATTTGTTCCTACTAGGGATCTGGTACATGGCTGAGTTATTCTAAGTGTAAAACCTGAGGTTGATTGTTCTAAACCTGGCTTACCCAAACGGACAGTTTGAGCCGAAGCGGGGGCAACGTACCGGGAGAACGAAAGTCTATCCGGCCTAGTTACTTGTCCCAACTTCGTCTTATTTGGTATGACTTTAACAGAAAGGTGGGTCACGCGAACATGTACACCATAAATTCAGAAGACTCAGAAAGAAAGGGGTTTCGTAGCAGTTGTATATATTCACAATTCAAATAATATTAAAGCGGTAAAAAAACATTTAGCATGTTAAGCATATAAACAGTTGAAAATCATATAGTAAATAAAGCCAATTATCGCAGTTATTTTAAGCTCGAATTCTTTAAACCCTGAACCAGTAGTTCTGGGTTACTTTTTTCCCCAGCAGAGTCGCCAGAGCTGTCACACCTCCTTTTCACCGCGCCCGCGGGGTGCGTGGGGAGTTTTCTCCAATTGAAGGACAGTCGAAACGAGATTTATTTAATTATTTCAGAGTCGTCACCTGGGAATTTAAAGGCGTCCCAAGTCACCGGTTTTAATCCCTGAATCGAGGAGAATATGATTTTGTTATTTATTCTGCGAACCAGAAATCCTGAGTAAGGAATTCTGTTAATCCGGAAGAAGGTGTTAGGCATTTCCAAATTCCGTGGTTCTAGCACGGTCGCTCAACTGTTTTTATTATTGGCTTAATTATCTTGATTTTACTAAATACATTTTTATTTCCTGATTTTACTACCGCTTTTACTTATTGTTTGTGACGAATTACGCGTACGTATATTCGTATTATATATCTTTTATAATTACAGAGGATCGTGCCACGCATACGTGTACACAATAAAATTGTCCATGTTATAGTTTTTATTAAAAAAATATATATGTTCGAAATTTAAAATAAAATCAGGAACATCATCACCCTTGTATTTAGACAATGAACTGCACATCTCGGGTTATATGAAATTATTTTGACATCCGCGGAGAAATCCTTTTTATTAAAATATTCGCTCGGAATTGCGCGTACGCATAATCCGAACTTGCTTTTAAAATATAATCAGGGTACGCGAACGCATCCCTAATTGTGCAAAATATTTATAATGGTATTATGGATTTTCCACAAATTGTTTATTATATCTACACATTTTATATGAAAATCCTGAGAAATTCACATTTTAAGGATGCCTTTAAATTATTTTTTTTTAAAAAGGATTCACAATTTATTAAATGTTGCCCGTCGATTATAATTTCCGGGTATAGATTATATTCATCCCAACTATTCAAATTCAAAGTAAAGAATAGGAACATGATTAATACTATTCTTCACAAATACAATATATACATATACCAAAGGATGAATTGCATATGAAACTCACAAAATGATTTATGAAGGGAAGAAGTTTTTTTGAACAATTTTTATTTATTTATTTAGTGCAAATTCTATCTCTAATTACCATTGATATAAAGTGTTGCAATTTGTGCTTGTACATCTCATCTTATTCTCATATATTTTCTTTTAATCTAACAGGCCTAATTATTTTGTTGATTCTGCTTATGGTTAAATGTAAGATATATATAATCAAACCGATTGGATTCTCAATTTATGAGAACCCTTGCTACTAACTTTCACATTATAACATTCCTAGGCCATTTGTTATTTTAAGAAAGAGAACAAATCTACCTAATTGACTTAATAAAGTAATATTGCATACAACATTATTCGCCCTATTTTGACGTTTGCAAACATAGCGGAGGATACTAATGCAACTTCCAACTATTGATGTTAACCATAATCATTATTACGCCATATATGAATAAAATACAACCAATCATCATCTAGCCTTAATCCACAACCAAATAATCGAAATACACTAACCACTCATTTTCTTGATATTCCCAGAATACTTTATACCTGTCTAACAATGTCGTAAGACTTAATTAATAGCCAACTTCATGCCATATTCCCTATCTTAACAATTCAACCATAACTATACCTTAATGAAATTCTGGAATGGGTAATATTATTACAACACTTATATGAATTTCAAAAGAGAATGATCAACTGATAATTAACATGTCAAGCATACTTCTATATGAAACAACATGAAACGAAAACTGAAATTTATAATAACAAACTTAGATAAATGGAAAAATAGAACTGCAATTCAAGCTTCATTGATTTGTCATGCTGAATCTCTTTCCAACATAGAATTTAAGAGATAAGTACCTGGAAATGAAGGTAGAAGAAGTAAATTTTCAGCAGTTGCAGCAGTAACAAAACCAGCAGAATATACCAATAACACAGCAAGTCTGAACAAGACCCGTTAACCCAGATGAACAGTGACAGAAACTTGAGGGAAAGATTTCAGATTCAGACTGAATAATATCCACAAAAACAAACAACGGACAGATTCTAGAAGGATAACATTTTTCAGATTTTCAGTTTCTTCCTGTTTCGGATTCCTATTTCTGATTTTTTCTGTTTCTGTTTTCTTCTCTTCTTTCCTTTCTGTCTGAAAGCCCTCCTCTTCAGTTTTAAAATCTGATCCTTAAAACTTATTCCTTTCTCTTGAAAAACTAATTCTCCTCTTCTTTTTCTTTTCTTAAAATCTGATCTAAATCTGATTTTTCCTTCTTTTTACAATCTGATCTTAAAATCTGATTTTTCCTCCTCAATATCACACTTTTTTTTTCCAAGGTCTGTCCAGCCCCCTCTATTTATAAAGGGCTGGTCCTATCTTTTTAAGTGCTTCTTGGACCCCCTTCTTCTTTTAAAATCAAAAAGTTCCATTAAAAACTGCTTTTGAATAATTTAAATGATCCTATCCTGATTTTAAGCAGCCCCATTACCCTTTGTTCCCCATTATTACTCATTAACTAATAGCCATTAACACTCCATTATCAGCACACTATCACATTATTTCATTCCCAATAGTACCCCCTGAAATTCTAATGTTATTACTGAAAAAATCAGAACCTACTGCAAAACAGATTCTATAATCTGTACAAACTTAATTATCCTTCTGATTTACAGCTATAACCAATCCTATGAACCTCCTAACACAATTGTATTTAACCAACTTTTGTAAACTTGAATTCAAACTTAACATCACAACAATATTACACTGAGTTCAGTATAATAATTCAAACTGAACTTTAACTTTGAACAAAAAATCAAACAAACACAGGAGCATTGTCAATATACTGACAATGCCCTGAAACTCAATGTTCAGAAATCAACATATACACACCATTGACAAACTTTCTGATTTATTAAACAAGAATCAATTAATTGGGAAGAACTAATTGACTGATTCCAATGATAATAATCAACTCCAAACAGATAAACAGGGTATTACAAACAACATTAATGGCAATACGAATTTACAAAACAACTAATCGACGAACTTAAGCGAGTCGATTACACATATTATAAACACTCATAAACAACAGAAACAATAGTATAATTCTGATCAAAATAGACGAGTATGAGATAGTATAACAAAATTGATTAGAAAATTATGAAAAATTATACAGACTAATGAAACAAACATAGAATACACGTAGAATACACATAAGAACAGAAAAATTACCTCTGAATCTTTCAATTTTAATCGGACTCGAACTCAACTCGGATTTGGACTTTGTTTGAAATCAAACAGACCTTAGTCGAAGTATTTTCCACTGAAAATACTTCGACTAAGGTCGATTAAACCTCAATCTTTATTTAATTTGGGCAGAATCCAAAAGTCTGGTATTTCTAGGGTTCTTGAAGGTTCGATTTGGGACTTAACCATTTCTGGTCAGATTCGAGGGGGACCAAATACGACACAAGGGTGAGGGTAGCCTAGGGGTCATTTGGTGTCAGTTTAGAACAGATCTGAGTTTGTTCTTGTTTGGTCCGAATCTTCAAAAGAAGATTCGAGAAGCTCAGAAATGATTCGAGCCAAACAAACATCAGATCCATAACGAGGCATGCTCGGGGGTACTATGGTGTTAACTCGGGGTTGTTTGGTTTAGATCTAAGCTCGGCTCGAATCTTCAAATGAAGATTCGAGAACCTTCAGGAAGATTCGAGCCAAGTGGCTAGCATATCTGGATAGAGGATGTTCCGGGGGTTCTAGGGTGTTATTTTGGTGACCGGCGGCGTTGTTGCCGCCGAGTTTCAGGCGGTGGGATTCTAGGGTGGCTAGGGTTAGGGGTTTGGTTTGGGAACGATGATAAACAGTGAGAGGAGGGGGGGGGTGTTAAGTTAGGGGCCGGGGTAGGGGTTTGGTCCTTATATAGGGTTGGGGTGGATTGATCTCATCCGTTGGATCAATTAAGATGCACGGTTGAGATCAATCCACTTAACCAAACGTTGTCGTTTGGTCTAAGTTCAGGGTCAGCCTGGATCGGGTCAAAAGGTCGGGTTACGGGTTACGGGTAAGGGGGTGAGATCTTAACCATTGGTTGGATTTGATCCAACGGTCCCTGAGAAGCTACGACCAAACGCTGTCGTTTTGGCTCGTCTGGATTAGACCGGACTTGGGCTGCCTGGATTGGGCTGGGGGGGGGGGTAATTTGGTTTTGGGCCTGGATTTTAATCCAGGTCCGATTTTCACATTCTATTTTATTTTATTTTATTTTATTATTTTTTTATTTCAATTTTCTAATTTAAATTCCTAAATTTAATTATAAAACAATTTTAACTTCTAGACAATATTAATCACTTTATAACAACTGTTCAACATACAGACAAAACATTAATCACACAGTGGAATATTTAAAATAGAACAAAAATGCATATTTTTGTGTTTTTATTTTGAATTAATGCATAATTAAATCCTAGATATGCATGCAACATGTATTTTATTTTATTTTTCATTTTATTATGACAACGTAAATATTTACGGACATAAAACAAATATTTAACAAACACCACGCAAATTCACAAATTGCATACTAACAGAAATTTATTTTATTTTTGATTTATTTTTGGAGTAGTTTTCGTAAGGCAAAAATCACGTGCTCACAATGGTATCAAAAGGGACACAATTGGAGAGATTGATCTAATTTTGATCATCGGCCCAGTAGACTTTGAAGTAACCTTCCAGGTTCTTGACATGGACACATCCTACAACTTTCTTTTGGGGAGGTCGTGGATTCATGCAGCGGGGGCTGTACCCTCTACTCTTCACCAGATGGTGAAGTTCGAGCATGAGGATCAAGAAATTGTGGTCCACGAGGAAGATGAGCAATCAATTTATCGGGACCCATCAGTCCCATGCCTTTAAGCAAGAGAGGGGAGTGAGCACATAGTCTATCAGGCCTTTGAATCGTGGTCGCAGACCAGTGCGAAGAAGGAAACCTTTGCCCCCAACCCTTCCTTTCTAATGCATCAATTATGGTGGCCAAAGAAATGATCAGGCATGGCTACAAACTTGGGAAGGGGCTTGGGAAATCATTGCAAGGAATAGCTGAACCTATCACCCTGACCACCAGTGAAAAGTTCTTTGGGGTAGGCTTCCGACCCACTCCAGCTGATATAAGATGGGCAGATGATAGAAAGAATGATGGTTGGGTCTTGCCTCAACCGGTGCCGCATCTGTACAAAACATTTGTCAAGACGAAATACAATGAGGAAAAGGAAGATGAGGCCTTTACGGTTGAAGAGATTGAAGAGATCTGTGGGGCAATGAGGAAGATACTATATGAAACCCACACGGTCAAGCCAGGGGAAGGCTCAAGCACCGCTGAAGTGCTGTATATGGGACTTAATGTCAAACTGCAGAATTGGAAGGCTACGCCATTCCCAATCAGGCGGGAGTCCCGGTAGACCTGTCCTGCCACCTTTTTTGCATCACGAGTTATTTCAGGGTGTAACTCGGATGTCTTCTTTAGTTTCTTGTCTTTTAATTTTCCAATGTAAACCCTATTATCTTCAAATTCCAAGAAATGAAATCAATATTTCATCGTTCATCTTTCATTATTCTTTCTGATTTTTTTTCTTCTTTAAGTTCTAATAATGCGGCTTTAAATAACATGACATGCTTGTGGACTTCATGCCCAGATCCAAACATGATGTCTAATTGTGAAATAATGAACCAGGAACCGGAATACGATGAAAAGGAGGCTTTTAGGGAAATAAATCGAGAATTGGAACAATTTGAGAATAAACCTAAGCCGAACTTAAATGATACTGAACCGGTTAATTTGGGTAGTTCTGAAGAAGTCAGAGAAACCAAGATAAGCATTTTCACAGGCGAAAAAACTCGAGACACATTAATCTAACTCCAGCTTGAGTTCAAAGATATGTTTGCTTGGTCATACGATGACATGCCAGGGCTAAGTGTTGATTTGGTGGTTCACAAGTTGCCAACATACCCCGATTGTCCCCTAGTTCAGCAAAAGCAAAGAAAATTCAAAACTGATGTTAGTGACAAGATCAAAGAAGAATTCATGAAGCAGTTAAAAGCAGGGGTGATCCGAGTGATCCGGTACACCACCTGGTTAGCTAATGTAGTTCCAGTGCCAAAGAAAGACGGGAAGACCCAGGTGTGTGTGGATTACAGAGATTTAAACAAGGAATAACCCGTGGACCTCCCTACATAACCCAAGGACCTTTTTCTTTTATCCCGACATAACCCGTGGACCTCCCTGGCATAACCCAAGGACCTTTTTTCTTTTATCTCGGCATAACCCGTGGACCTCCCTGCATAACCCAAGGACCTTTTTCTTTTATCCCGACATAACCCGTGGACCTCCCTGGCATAACCCAAGGACCTTTTTTCTTTTATCTCGGCATAACCCGTGGACCTCTCTGGCATAACCCAAGGACCTTTTCTTTTATCCCGGCATAACCCGTGGACCTCCCTGACATAACCCAAGGACCTTTTTCTTTTATCCTGGCATAACCCGTGGACCTCCCTGGCATAACCCAAGGACCTTTTTCTTTTATCCCGGCATAACCCATGGACCTCCCTGGCATAACCCAAGGACCTTTTTTCTTTTATCCCGGCATAACCCGTGGACCTCACTGCATAACCCAAAGACCTTTTTTCTTTTATCCCGGCATAACCCGTGAACTTCCCTGCATAACCCAAAGACCTTTTCTTTTATCCCGGCATAACCCGTGGACCTCCCTGCATAACCTAAGGACTTTTTTCTTTTATCCCGACATAACCCGTTGACCTCCCTTGCATAACGCAAGGACCTTTTTTCTTTTATCCCTGCATAATCCGTGGACCTCCCTGGCATAACCCAAGGACCTTTTTTTTTTATCCCGACATAACCCATTGACCTCCCTGACATAACCCAAGGACCTTTTTTCTTTTATCTCGGCATAACCCGTAGACCTCCCTGCATAACCCAAGAACCTTTTTCTTTTATCCCGACATAACCCGTGGACCTCCCTAGCATAACCCAAGGACCTTTTTTCTTTTATCCCTGCATA